>NC_079490.1:72197641-72830453 GCF_020520425.1 Spinacia oleracea
GAGTTGCACCAATGTTGCTTCTAGTGAGATGGTTTCAAAATTAGGCTTAATCACTATAGCCCATCCTAGGCCATATGCACTCCATTGGCTTGATGATGGTAATAGTGTGAAGGTGTCGAAACAAGTAAGGGTTGGTTTGACTATGGGTTCGTATGTGGATGAGATTTTATGAGATGTTATTCCTATGGATGCTTGTCATATTTTGTTGGGTCGTCCTTGGCAGTTTGATAGGGACGTGGTTCACAAGGGGTAAAGCAACGAGTATGAGTTGATAGACAAAGCAAGAAAATTGTGCTAAAGTCTATGTCATCACAAGCGGTTCCATCCATGAGTGTGCAACAAAAAAAGAAGTCGAATCTCACCATGTTGGCTAGTGAACGAGAGATTGAGCAAGCTATAAATCATGGAGAGTTGGTGTATTTGCTTGTGGTTAAGGAAAGTTCGATCGAAGGCCAAAATTGGAAAGAAGGCAGTCCCATTGCCGAGTTGCTTTTTGAGTTCAAGGATGTATTTCCAGACAAATTACCACCAGGTTCGCCTCCTATTCGTGGTATTGAATATCAAATTGATCTTGTTCCAGGGACTTCTTTGCCTAATAAGGCTGCTTATCGTTGCAATCCGGAGGAAACAAAGGAGTTGCAAAAACAAATTTATGAACTTGTGAGTCGAGGCTATGTTAGAAAAAGCTTGATTCCATGTGGTGTTCCGGTGTTGCTTGTGCCTAAGAAAGATGGGACATGGCGTATGTGTGTTGATAGTAGGGCTGTGAATAACTTTATCATCAAGTATCATTTTCCAATTCCGAGACTTGATGATATGTTAGATGAGCTCCATGGTTCGAAGTTGTTCTCAAAAATTGATTTGCGGAGTGGTTATCATCAGATTTGGATGCGTGAAGGAGATGAGTGGAAAACGGCTTTCAAGACAAAACATGGTTTGAATGAATGGACCGTCATGCCATTTGGTCTCACTAATGCTCCTAGTACGTTTATGAGGCTAATGAACGAAGCGCTTAAATCATTTTTGGGCAGATTCGTTGTGGTATATCTCGATGACATTTTGGCGTATAGTAAGAACGAAGATGAGCATCTGATTCATTTGAGGGATGTTTTTGAAACCCTTAGAGCTCAAAAGCTCTATGGGAAGCTAGAGAAGTGTTCGTTCCTTGTTGATAATGTGGTATTCTTGGTCTATGTGGTTTCGAAGGATGGGGTGTCCGTGGATCATTCCAAGATCGAGGCTATCAAATCATGGCCTAGTCCTAAAACTATAAGTGAGGTGCGTTCATTTCATGGTCTTGCTTCATTTTATAGACGTTTTATTCCTGATTTCAGTACCATTACTATTCCTATAACTAGTTGTTTGAAGAAATGTGCGTTTGTATGGGGAGAGGACGCTCAAAAGGCATTTGATGTAATTAAGGAGCGTTTGTGTTCTGCTCCTATTTTGGCATTGCCGGATTTTTCTCAACCTTTCGAGGTCGAGTGTGATGCTAGGTGTGGGAATTGGTGTTGTTTTGATCCAAGGTAAGCGTCCCATAGCTTATTTTTCGGAAAAGTTAGGGGGTGCTCGTTTGAATTATTGCACTTATGATAAAGAGTTTTATGCCATTGTTAGAGCTTTGGATCATTGGAGTCATTATTTGCGTTCTAGTCACTTTGTCTTGCATTTTGACCATGAATCTTTGAAGTATATTAATGGTCAACAAAAATTGAGTCCAAGGCATGCTAAATGGGTTGAGTTCTTGCAATCCTTTTATTTTTCTTCGAAGTACAAAGATAGTAAGAGCAATGCGGTGGCTGATGCATTATCACGGAGATATACTTTGCTTGCTACACTTGAATGTTCGTCTATTGGGGTTTAAGACCTTGAAAGACTGATGGTGACTTTGGAGTTTCATTTGAGAAATGTGCCGTTGTTGCCTATGGAGAGTACATGTTGCAAGATGGGTTTCTTTTCAAAAGCAATCGTCTTTGTATTCCCAAGCACTCAATTCGTGAGCTACTAGTTCGTGAGGCTCATGGTGGAGGGTTGGCTGGTCACTTTGGCATAGCTAAGACCTTGGAGATATCGAGGGAGCGTTTCTTTTGGCCTAAAATGTTGGGCGATGTAACGAACATTGTGGGTAAGTGCGTGACTTGTCATATGGCCAAGAGTTCTTTCAAGCCCGGTTTGTATTCACCATTACCAGTTCCGATTCGTCCTTGGGAAGATGTTTCTATGGATTTTATAGTGGCTTTGCCTCGTACTCAAAGAGGTAAGGATGCTATCATGGTCGTTGTTGATAGATTTTCCAAGATGGCTCACTTTGTTGCTTGTCACAAAACGGATGATGCTTGTAAGGTGGCTGATTTGTATTATAAAGATATTGTTCGTTTGCATGGAATTCCCAAGACTATTGTTTCGGATCGTGATTCCAAGTTTTTGAGTTACTTTTGGAATACATTGTGGAGAAAGGTGGGAACCAAATTGTTGTTTAGCACTTCACATCACCCTCAAACTGATGGGAAAACGGAGGATACAAATCGAACCTTGGGAACGTTGTTACGAAGGTTGGTAAGTAAGACGCAAAAGGATTGGGATGTCAAGCTTGCTAACGCAGAATTTGCTTATAATCGTTCTCCTACTTATGCTATTGGTCATTCTCCATTTGAAGTGGTATATGGGATTAATCCATATTTTCCATTGGATCTGATTCCATTGCCAAAATATGAGGTGGTTCACAAAGATGCCGATGCCAAGTTGAAATCTATGATGAAATTGCACCAACAAGTTCGTGACCGTATTGAAGCTATCAATGCCTCTTATAAACAGAAATCAAATAACAATCGCAAGCCTCGAGTGTTTGTCGAAGGTGATTTGGTTTGGGTTCATTTGAGGAAAGAGCGTTTTCCAAGCAAACGCAAGAACAAGCTTATGCCTAGGGCTGAAGGTCCTTACAAGGTGGTTGCACGTGTGAATGATAATGCTTACAAGATCGAGCTTCCGGGAGATTAGGGTGTCAATGCTACTTTCAATGTAGGTGACCTCTTACCCTATCTTGATGATGATGGCCTTGCTGAATTGAGGTCAATTCCTTTTAAAGGGGGAGGGGATGATACGGTCATGGATGAAGGTGATGGCAAGAGTTCTTTCAAGCCCGGTTTGTACTCACCATTACCAGTTCTGGTTCGTCCTTGGGAAGATGTTTCTATGGATTTTATAGTGGCTTTGCCTCGTACTCAAAGAGGTAAGGATGCTATCATGGTCGTTGTTGATAGATTTTCCAAGATGGCTCACTTTGTTGCTCGTCACAAAACGGATCATGCTGGTAATGTGGCTGATTTGTACTATAAAGATATTGTTCGTTTGCATGAAATTCCCAAGACTATTGATTCGGATCGTGATTCCAAGTTTTTGAGTTATTTTTGGAATACTGATAAGTGCATTATTTACTATATATTTATTCCATTATTTTAGCTATGTAGTCATCATTTATTTACTATTTTGGGTCTTAACTTACTTTTAATAATTATAAGTATATTTTTTTTGTTTTATATTTTATTGTTAAATAAGCCTAAATAGTACTTGGTTATGCTAAAAGTCGTAATTGCTTGAAAAGAAACGGAAGCCCATGGGATTCACATGAGATATTAACAGTTACAACTAATAAAGGGAAGTGAAGAATAGTCCAAGATGTCAAGTGAAGCTCACATTTAATAGAGATTGTGAAAGAGAATGGGTCCACTTAGGTTAAAGAAAGCCCATAAGTAGAAGAAAAGCCAACTAAAACAAGCATTACGTGAGAAATGCTAGTCCAAGGAAGGAAACCCACTAAAAAAATGGAGTTAAGTACTTTCCTTGAAAAGAAGCAGCGTATCAATAAGCTACCTTCGAGCTTCAAGATTGTCGGCAAAATTATAGATAGTTGGGTATAAACACAGCTGTTCTTATCGAATCGGAGAGGGGTTATCCAAGCAGTAGAGAAGATCAACGAGATGCTGAAATTTCGGATCCCGATCTTAGCAATTAGGGGTTTAATTTCCTTGTTCTTCACGCACTTGGAGTATATAAATATACTTCCCCTGCTCAGTTTAGGAGGAGGATATACACAAAAACCTAGCCGAAAATCACACAAAGAGCAAGGGAATTTGAGTGAGTCGTAATTGGGCAATTAGTGAAGAGAAGATAGCCATTGGAGGGAAGCTTAGTCTTAATTCCAAGGTTGAACAAGGTCGACGGTGAATCGCAGGGTCGAAGCCGAGGTTCTTTCGGATGTTCTTGGGAGTATACTTAATAAGTCTTCTTCTTACCCAATTGTTCATATTACTACTTATTTGAAGTACTATGTTAATTTGATGAGATACTTTGATTGAAATATTGGTATTATTATTGATTTATGGTTATGATATTTTTCAATTTAATGATTATTTGAATTGTGCTTGTTCTTGATTATTAATTTTGCAATTTGACGTTGATTGTTATCTTTCAAGTGTTGGGTTGTGAATTATTGCTATCTATACAATTTGGCTTAGTTTAAATCGTATAGTGAAGTAGTCCCTAATTTAGGTTGAGTCTGCGATTATGGTTTGGCTTAAATTAGAGAGCAATATCAATCTAAATAATCTTTCATTTATGTGATTAGATTAGTTAGGATTAATGAGGACTAATGAGGAATAATCTTTCATTTATGTGATTAGATTAATGCTTCCAATTCTAATTCATACAAGTTGCGATCATATTTTTGTTAATTAGATTGGTTTAGAGTAAATTTCGGCTTAGTTCAATTTTGATTTCAAGTAAGGGAGACAAGGAGTCTTTGTTATCTTAGGCTCTACAGTTAGTCTAGTTGTTAAAATGATTAATTTCGTAAGGTTGATTGATTAATATTATCAATAGTTTAATTTTAATGGAGTTATAAATAGATTCGGTCAAGTTTGTTGTCACTTGTAAATAGTAGTTTAGTATTAGTTTTAATATTAACAAATAACAATTTCATAAACCCCCCCATAATCGTAAGTATGTAAATACGTAAATAGCGAGCGTAAATATTGTGTATATATTGTATATATATAATACTTCTTTTTAGTTTTAAATTTTGAGTTTAGGAAGTTAAAAATCTCCCAATGGGATCGACCCTTTCTTACCCTTTTACTACTTGTTAATAATTTTTTTTTTTTGAAGGTCTAAGATAGGTTTTTAATATAATACGGTAAACGACTCGTATCAAATTTTGGCGCCGTTGCCGGGGAGATTATTATTCTAAAGTTATAAGTTTAACTAATAATATGTTTATACTTTGGAGTAGTTTATCTGTATACTTATATGTGTAAATAACTAAACTAATACTCTGTAGTACGCAAATTCGGCACTACTACTCTTATTTTTTATGTCTGTAGTCAGTTTATTCAGTTAAAATTGCATAAATGATAGCCTAGACATGTGTGACTTCTGTACTAGTCCATTAGAAGTTTGTGCAATGAGACTAACATGTAATTTTGGTAGCTGCAGTAGAGAATGAATGAAATTAATCAGTATACTTTTTTTTTTTGTATAGCCCTATAGCAATAATTCTTTTCTATGTTTTGTATACTTAATGATTTTATAAGAACCTAACCACTAGTTTAAGGCCGAAATGGTTTACTTAAAAATTAAATGCAGTAAGGCTATTCATGTCCTCTATTCTTTGTATGCATAATTCTAGCTTTTAATAGTTAGATATGTTCATGCGATGTATATGATGTTATAAGTAGTCTGAATTGTGAAAGTGATCAGTACATAAAATTATTTAATCTTGTACGAGTACTATTACCCCTATTTTCCATATGCATTGTTTAAGGAAACTCTATGAGTGGTTTCTAAATGTAATACTAACATAGAGGACAAATCTGAAAGAAAAAAAAACAAAGAGAAAAGGGTCTTATATTATTGGAGATTGATTGCTTGTTTACTTTGGCCAACAATGATTGCGTGTTTCCTTATAATATTTTTTTTTTGCAAGCAAGTTCTGTTAATTAATTTTACATTTGATAGTGCGTATCGTAACATCAGAGAAATGCCAACAACTTAAAAACCATGTTTAACCATTTATGTGAGTTACACTTGTTACTACCCATAACCAATTCTTTTGTAAAATTTGGCTAGGAGTATTTTGGTATGTCCAACAACTTATATTTGGTGTATCTTGCTAATTGGTGTCCTGGTCAGTTATTTAATTGGACTTCGAGTGAATTTTAACTATGTATATATTGCAAGTTACTTGTTGAAATCTAGAATTTTTTAGTGTTTTCATAACTGCAGATTCTCTTGAGCTTAAACATATGTCTAATAGTATAAGATCAGTAGTTAATTAATCTAATAAATATGCACTACATTGTTAATCATGTCCCTAATTAACTAGTAGTTTACTTTTCAGGTGCATGAGTGGTGGCACACCTAATCCTAAACTCAAGCAAATCAGGAAATATATTGATTCCGTAAACATCATAAGTCAAGAGAGATTAATCCACGCTTTTCAAATGATCAACCAGAAGAAGTCAAACCAGAGGAAGTTGAATCAACAGAAGATAGTCTAGAAGGAGCAAAAATGGGTGAAAGAACCTTGAAGGAGATGGCAGCCCCAAATACGAGCGATGATCCTCTCTGCATTGTGTTTCCAGAGTTGGACAAACCCCTCAAACTGAATTCAGGTTTCCTTAATCTTCTTCCCAAATACTATGGGAAGTCCGGTGAGAATCCTCATCGACATTTAAAAGAGTTTAAGGTTGTTTGTTCTTCTATGAATCTTGAAGGAGTTGAACAAGATCATATTAGACTGCATGCTTTTCCTTTTTCTTTGCAAGATGTGGCTAAAGATTGGTTTTATGATCTTCCTGCTGGATCAATTACGACTTGGAATTTTATGGCATCAACTTTTCTAGGAAAGTACTTTCCAGCAAGTCTAATTGGATCCATCAGGAAGGAGATATGTGGCATTAGGCAGCATGATAATGAGTCCTTGTATGAGTATTGGGAACGTTTTAAGAGAATGTGTTCCTCCTGTCCCCAACATCAGATTAGTGACCAACTATTAATTCAATACTTTTATGAAGGCCTATTGCCTACTGATAGGGGTATGATAGATGCTTCGAGTGGGGGGGCACTAGTGGATAAAACACCAACCCAAGCTAGGGCTTTAATTTCTAATATGGCTCAGAACACCCAACAACATGGTACTAGAAATGATGTTAAAAGAGTAAATGGAGTTGAATTAAGTGGTATTCAGAATCAATTACAAGAAAATGCTCAACAAATTGCTACTTTAACTACTCTTGTGTCTAAAATTGTTGCTAGTAATGAGTCTAAAGCTAGAGTGTGTGGAATTTGTTGTAATGAGTCTCATCCTACTGATAAATGTCCTGACTTGCATTCTGAGGATGTGAATGCTATAGGTGGTTATTCTGGTCAAAGAAAATATGATCATTACCCACAAACTTGTAATGAAGGTTGGAAAGACCACCCTAACCTAAGGTATGGAAATAGACCACAACTTCCACAATCTAATCAACCAAGGCAATATGGTCAACAAAATCCACCACCCCAATCTGGTCCTTCACTAGAAGATTTAGTTAAGCAACTAACAAATCAAATAGGGCAAGTCCATAACCAAGGTGTTGAGTATCAAAAGAAAACTGACACGCGCCTTCATCACATAGACACTCAAATAGGTCAGATTTGCACTTCTCTAAGTAATCTTGAAACTCAACTTTCAGGTAAACTTCCATCACAAACAATCCCTAATCCCAATGGTCATGTTAAAGCTGTCACACTTAGGAGTGGTAAAGTGTTAACTGAACCTAAAATGAAAAGTCATGAAGTTGAAAAAGAGATAGAAGTCAATCCTAAAGTTGGATCAGGGGAAAGAGTGGAAAGTGAGGGTATTGGGAAGGAAACTGAAATAGAAAATGCAGGGAAGGGTAAAACTGAAAATAATTCTGTTGTTCCTCGCTTTAAAGATTTGCCCCCTTTCCCTTCTCGCTTTGCTAAGGCTAAGAAAGAGAGTCTTGACAATGAAAATCTAGAAACTTTTAGGAAAATTGAAGTCAATATTCCCCTTCTTGTTGCTATTAATCAGGTACCTCGTTATGCAAAGGTTTCTTAAGGAACTTTGTACTAACAAAAGACAGTTTCGTCCTTCTGAAAAGGTAAGTATGGGGGAAAATATTTCAGCTATTATTCAAAAGAAGCTTCCCCCTAAGTGTAAGGATCCTGGCATGTTTTGTATTCCTTGCAAAATTGGTGATTCTAAGTTTGAAAGGTGTATGTTAGATTTAGGAGCCTCCATTAACGTTAAGCCGAAATCTGTTTATGATACTTCAAATGTGGATTCTTTGTCTAAAACTGATATTTTTATTCAGTTAGCTGATAGATCTAACGCATTTCCAATAGGAGTTTTAGAAGATGTACTTGTGCAAGTGAATGAATTGATATTTCCTGCTGATTTTTATGTTCTTGTTATGGGTGATAGAAGCGATAGTGTTCCACTGTTGTTAGGTAGACCATTCCTAAAAAGTTCTAAGACTAAAATTGATGTTCATGAGGGTAACTTAACTATGGAATTTGAGGGGGAAATGATTAAATTTAATATTTTTGATGCTATGAGATACCCAAGTGATATAAATTATGTCAGTTCTATAGATACTTTTGATGCTTTTGATTGGATGGCTCAGGAGGTTGCTTTTAGAGCTTTGTAACCACCGATTTAAAAGGCTCTTAAATGGCTTTTAAATGGCTGTTTAAAGCTCTTGTAACCACCGGTTTTTAGCTAATTGTTTAGGCTATTTATAGCCAGCTTGTTGAATGGAATAAAACAACCAATTTTGAAGAATAAACACTTGTTTTTAGTTTACTTTAAATTATTGATTATAATTCAACATTTTCTTTGTTTTGGACGTGTTTCCTACTCAAAGAGCCGATTGTGAGTCAATTGGTCTTGCCTTTCAATCACGTTTGACGAGCTATAGGTCTAGCTTGTTAATCAACTATCCTTACTCATACAACGAGTTTTTAAACTTGTATCATTTGTGGTATCAGAGCTGCTGTTCGTGATTCTTACGAGCTAAAATGGATTTTGACGATCCTGACTTTCTACAACATCTCCAAGAAGCCTTGAAGAACGTTCGAGATGCGGGATTTTGAAGGCATCCTAGACGTGATCCACTACGGGTTGTGGATGAATTCAAAGCTACGTAAAAGGTATTTGCCAACAACTCATAGAATAACGACTTATCGTAAAATTGTTGAATTGAGGCAAGGGAAAATGAGTGTGGCTGAATATATTGATGAGTTTGAAAAGTTGTCCTTAGTGGGGGAAATTGAGGAGATTGAGGAACAAAAACTGTCTAGATTTTTAAGGGGTTTAAACTACAATATTGCCAATACCGTAGACCTTTATCCATATTCTGATTTTGATACTCTTTGTGGACTTTGTTTAAAATTGGAAAACCAAGGGAAAGAAAAATATGGGGGAGGGTCAAATATGGATGGTAAGGCCAAGTCTTGGTCTAAATCTGAACCTATCTTGAAACCAAACACATCACCTAGTACCGTAGGTTCAAGTAATTCTACGGCTGCCCCAAAATTAGTTAATTCAACCAAAGAAACAAGTCTGTCCAAGGTGCGTTGTTTTAAGTGTCAAGGGTTTGGGAATAATCAAAATGCATGTCCAAATAAACGGATAGTGACCTTGAGAGAAGCTGGTTGAATGCCGTGAGGAGTTATTTGAAGAGGAGAAGAGGTTGGGGGACGTATTTGTGTTTGATGAGAGTGGCGATGAAGAGGAGGAGGAGGGGTATGAGGCTCCAGTTTATGACACGAATCTGGTTCTTAGAGCTCTACAAACCCAAATTGCATCTACTGTTTCGGACCAACGAGATCAGTTGTTTCATACTAACTGTCTAGTGAAAGAAAGTGGTGTAGTGTGATTGTTGATGGGGGGAGTTGCACCAATGTTGCTTCTAGTGAGATGGTTTCGAAATTAGGCTTAATCACTACAGCCCATCCTAGGCTATACGCACTCCATTGGCTCGATGATGGTAATAGTGTGAAGGTGTCGAAACAAGTAAGGGTTGGTTTGGCTATTGGTTCGTATGTGGATGAGAGTCTTTGTGATGATATTCCTATGGATGCTTGTCATATTTTGTTGGGTCGTCCTTGGTAGTTTGATAGGGACGTGGTTCACAAGGGGAGAAGCAACGAGTATGAATTGAGAGACAAAGGCAAGAAGATTGTGCTAAAGCCTATGTAATCACAAGCGGTTCGATCCATGAGTGTGCAGCAAAAAAAGAAGCCGAATCTCACCATGTTGGCTAGTGAACGAGAGATTGAGCAAGCTCTAGATCATGGAGAGTTGGTGTATTTGCTCGTGGCTAAGGAAAGTTCGATCGAAGGCTAAAATTGGAAAGAAGGCAGTCCCATTGCCGAGTTGCTTTTTGAGTTCAAGGATGTATTTCCCGGCGAATTACCACCAGGTTTGCCTCCTATTCGTGGTATTGAACATCAAATTGATTTTGTTCTAGGAACTTCTTTGCCTAATAAGGCTGCTTATCGTCGTAATCCGGGGGAAATAAAGGAGTTGCAAAAACAAATTGATGAACTTGTGAGTCGAGGCTATGTCAGAGAAAGCTTGAGTCCATGTGATGTTCCGGTGTTGCTTGTGCCTAAGGAAGATGGGTCATGACGTATGTGTGTTGATAGTAGGGCTGTGAATAACATTACCATCAAGTATCGTTTTCCGATTCTGAGACTTGATGATATGTTAGATGACCTACATGGTTCGAAGTTGTTCTAAAAAATTGATTTGCGGAGTGGTTATCATCAGATTCGGATGCGTGAAGGAGATGAGTAGAAAACGGCTTTTAAGACAAAACATGGTTTGTATGAATGGACCGTCATGCCATTTGGTCTCACTAATGCTCCTAGTATGTTTATGAGGCTAATGAACGAATTGCTTAAATCATTTTTGGGCAGATTCGTTGTGGTATATCTCGATGACATCAAGTGTATAGTAAGAACAAAGAGGGGCATCTGATTCATTTGAGGGATGTTTTTGAAACCCTTAGAGCTCAAAAGCTCTATGGGAAGCTAGAGAAGTGTTAGTTCCTTGTTGATCATGTGGTATTCTTAGGCTATGTGGTTTCGAAGGATGGGGTGTCCGTGGATCATTCCAAAATCGAGGCTATCAAATCATGGACTAGGCCATGATTTGATAGCCTCGATCATGGACTGATCCACGGACACCCCATCCTTCGAAACCACATAGCCCTAGAATACCACATTATCAACAAGAACGAACACTTCTCTAGCTTCCCATAGAGCTTTTGAGCTCTAAGGGTTTCAAGAACATCCCTCAAATGAATCAGATGCTCCTTTTGGTTCTTACTATACACTTGATGTCATCGAGAATACCACAACGAATCTGCCCAAAAATGATTTAAACACTTCGTTCATTAGCCTCATAAACATACTAGGAGCATTAGTGAGACCAAATGGCATGACGGTCCATTCATACAAACCATGTTTTGTCTTCAAAGCCGTTTTCTACTCATCTCCTTCACGCATCCGAATCTGATGATAACCACTCCGCAAATAAAGTTTTGAGAACAACTTCGAACCATGGAGGTCATCTAACATATCATCAAGTCTCGGAATCGGAAAACGATACTTGATGGTAATGTTATTCACAGCCCTACTATAAACACACATACGCCATGACCCATCTTCCTTAGGCACAAGCAACACCGGAACATCACATGGACTCAAGCTTTCTCTAACATAGCCTCGACTCACAAGTTCATCAATTTCTTTTTGCAACTCCTTTATTTTCTCCGGATTGCAACGATAAGCAGCCTTATTGGGCAAAGAAGTTCCTGGAATAAGATCAATTTGATGTTCAATACCACGAATAGGAGGCAAACCTGGTGGTAATTCGTCGGGAAATACATCCTTGAACTCAAAAAGCAACTCGGCAATGGGACTGCCTTCTTTCCAATTTTGTCCTTCGATCGAACTTTCCTTAGCCACGAGCAAATACACCAATTCTCCATGATCTAGAGCTTGCTCAATCTCTCGTTCACTAGCCAGACAAATGCACCTTTCTTCTAATAACTAGTAATAGGACTAGTAATGGTACTGAAATCACGAATAAAACATCTATAAAATGAAGCAAGACCATGAAATGAACGCACCTCACTTATATATTTAGGACTCGGCCATGATTTGATAGCCTCGATCTTGGACTGATCCATGAACACCCCATCCTTCGAAACCACATAGCCCAAGAATACCACATTATCAACAAGGAACGAACACTTCTCTAGCTTCCCATAGAGCTTTTGAGCTCTAAGGGTTTCATAAACATCCCTCAAATGAATCAGATGCTCCTTTTGGTTCTTACTGTACACTTGATGTCATCGAGACATACCACAACGAATCTGCCCAAAAATGATTTAAGCACTTCGTTCATTAGCCTCATAAACATTCTAGGAGCATTAGGGAGACCAAATGGCATGACGGTCCATTCATACAAACCATGTTTTGTCTTAAAAGCCGTTTTCTACTCATCTCCTTCACGCATCCGAATCTGATGATAACCACTCCGCAAATCAATTTTTGAGAACAACTTCGAACCATGGAGGTCATCTAACATATCATCAAGTCTCGGAATCGAAAAACGATACTTGATGGTAATGTTATTCACAGCCCTACTATAAACACACATACGCCATGATCCATCTTCCTTAGGCACAAGCAACACCGGAACATCACATGGACTCAAGCTTTCTCTAACATAGTCTCGACTCACAAGTTTATCAATTTGTTTTTGCAACTCCTTTGTTTCCTCCGGATTGCAACGATAAGCAGCCTTATTAGGCAAAGAAGTTCCTGGAACAAGATCAATTTGATGTTCAATACCACGAATAGGAGGCAAACCTGGTGGTAATTCGTCGGGAAATACATCCTTGAACTCAAAAAGCTACTCGGCAATGGGACTGCCTTCTTTCCAATTTTGGCCTTCGATCGAACTTTCCTTAGCCACGAGCAAATACACAAACTCTCCATGATCTAGAGCTGGCTCAATCTCTCGAGCACTAGCCAACATGGTGAGATTCGGCTTCTTTTTTTGTTGCACACTCATGGATCGAACCGCTTGTGATTACATAGGCTTTAGAACAATCTTCTTGCCTTTGTCTCTCAATTCATACTCGTTGCTTCTCCCCTTGTGAACCACGTCCCTATCAAACTACCAAGGACGACCCAACAAAATATGACAAGCATCCATAGGAATAACATCACAAAGAATCTCATCCACATACGAACCAATAGCCAAACCAACCCTTACTTGTTTCGACACCTTCACACTATTACCATCATCGAGCCAATGGAGTGCGTATGGCCTAGGATGGGCTGTAGTGATTAAGCCTTATTTCGAAACCAACTCACTAGAAGCAACATAGTTGCAACTCCTCCATCAACAAGCACACTACACCACTTATCTTTCAATAGACAGTTAGTATGAAACACCTGATCTCGTTGGTCCGAAACAGTAGATGCAATTGGGTTTGTAGAGCTCTAAGAACCAGATTTGTGTCATAAACTGGAGCCTCATACCCCTCCTCCTCCATTTCATCGCCACTCTCATCAAACACAAATACGTCCCCAACCTCTTCTCCTCTTCAAACAACTCCTCACGACGATCAACAGCTTCTCTCAAGGTCACTACCTGTTTATTTGGACACGCATTTTGATCATGCCCAAACCCTTGACACTTAAAATAACGCACCTTGGAGAGACTTGTTTCTTTGGCTGAGTTAACTAATTTTGGGGCAGCCGTAGAATTACTTGAACCTACGGTACTAGGTGATGTGTTTGGTTTCAAGATAGGTTCGGATTTAGACCAAGACTTGGCCTTACCATCTGTTGTGGGGTTTTTCTGGTGAGATACCTTGGAGGTTTCTTGGTAACTTTTAAAGATTAAACAAGATTGTATTTTTATATAGAGAGAGAAAGTAGAGAGAAGGCAGAGCAACAATTGCCCTAGAATGTATTGATTGTGACCCCTTTTTCTAGGGAAGTGGGAATATTTATAGTACTAGGTTTTTGTGGGAATGACCTAATATTCCCCTTACATGATTGGCTGGGGAATGGGAGAAGGACACGTGTCCTTTCTCCTTACAATTCTCTGATCCCTTGTAGCAATAGTGGGCTATTTGGGCCTATTGTGCTTAGTAATTCACTTGGGATACATACTAATTAAGCCATTTTCCAGGTATAGGTTTTATACGTACATTTATACATACTTAAATACATACATTGTAGATACCTAGATTAATACTCATGCCCCGGAGTAGACTTTGCATGATTTCTGCTTAGGGGGCGCAATACGTGCCAGGTGTCACATCTTCATTGGTGCACGAAGGCATGGTAATTTTGCCCACAACCTTTGCCCCTCAAGAAGGGCATTTCTGGAAACACTTTCCGGGTATCGCTTCTTGATCTTTGATTTGCATCTTCATCTTTGGGTCAGTTGTTGAGGGGGTGACACGTGTCACCTTTCTCTATTTTGCCCCTCCCTATATATAGAGGGGGGGGGTAAATTTCATTTTTTTACATTTCGTTTTCACAGAGCTCTCATAGGCGATTTCCGGCGTGTTCCTACCACCATCAGGCGATTTCCGGCCACCACGAGACTCATCCTTTTCCTCGTCAAACTCATCCTGTTCTTCGCGAAATTCATCCCGTTCTTCGCGAAACTCATCCTGTTCTTCACCAAGTACTTCGCGGATCTTTCAAGGTTAGTTTTCGCCTTTCTTGTTTTTGTTATCCTCTCGTCATTTTTCTCTTTGTTAGCGGCCGACCTCTTAGTACTAGGTAAGGGTTTAAAGGTTTTATTTAAGATTTTTCCGCCGTTCATCTTTTGTCGGGGCGGACGTCCAATCGCGTCTTTTTCTTCATTGTTGGTCACCCCTAAGCCGTGCTTCGTTCACTATGCAGAAGGCATGGCTAGAACCAAGCAAACGGCAGATCCTACGCGCCTGCGCTTGCGGGAAGGAGCATCGACACCTCCTAGGGAGAGATATTCTTCCACCGCCTCGGCAGTCGACGAAGAATTTGCCGAACTCTTTCAAGAGATCGACGAGTACGTCGAGGCGGGGGGGCAGGCGGCAAGCTCGTCGGAGGGTACAGCGAGCCAGGCAGTGGGGGAGCCAAGCGTCGCTCCATTGTCATCGGCCGCCGAGGAGCAAGAAGCTGCTCCCCAGCTTATTAGGCCCAGAGGACGGGAGGAGGCCCAATTGCTTCCGTCAGAAATTCACCCAGACGTGGGCTGGATGCGGTGGCTAGACAGGCACGGAGCCAAGATGAGGGATGACCTCTGCGTGGGGGAAGGGTACCAAATGTGCGTGCCGGCCGGTCTGGACTCGACCGTCAGCCTGCTTGCCGAGGGAGAATTCCCTGTGTATGCCGCGTCAATCAAACTCGGCATGAGATTCCCTCCACACCCCTTCGTTGTGGAGGTGTTAGATGGTTTTAATATTGGGGTGGCCCAGCTGACCCCCAACTCATGGGCGGATATCTTTGGCTACATTGCCAAATGTGCGCTGAACGACGTGGAGCCGTCCTTCAACGCCTTTCTGCATCTGGTCTCCCTCTCTCGTTCCCCCAGTGCCGCCAAAGGGTGGTTTAATCTGAGCAGCCGTGGTACCTACCAGACAGTGGTCGGCAAGCTCAGCAAGTGGCATATGTGGAGGAAGAGGTGGGTCGTGTTTTACACGGACGACCAGGAGATGTATGAGCGAATGAGCCGTTGGAACTGCAACGCCAACTTCATGGATCGTGACGAGCCCCTTCCACCCCTTACTGCCGAAGAGTGGGATCAGATAATGGTCCTGTTCAGGGCCAACACTTACCACTTAACAGTGGATAAGAGTTTCCATGTGCCGGCCGAGTGGTTGCCGCACATTAGCCAGTTTCGGAACGAGGCTTTTCTAGCGGCCGTAGGCTTAGGATATTCCATGACTCGAGGTTGTATGCCAATTTATGTGCCGCTCTGCCTTGGTCTTATTCATTTTTCTAACTTTGGATTTCTTTTGTTCTCAGAGGAAGGAATGAGCAAGTTGTCGGCGGCGGATACCGGGAAAGGCGATATGACCGATTGGATGGCGGACATCTATGAGGCCAAGATGCAAAAAGCCAAGGCCGAGTTGGAGGAGAAGGTGAGTATTCTCTTAGGTTGTTTTTTGCAAGTTAAGCTTCCTCCGTCCATTGTCTATAGTGGACGTCTATTTAGTGACGAGCCGATATCCTGACATGTGACCCATGTTTGCTAATGTTGGCCTCGTCACTTTTTAATGACGGGCCCCTTTGTGAGTGTTTTTCCTGTGGTTGCCAAGGTACGCCTCGTCACCTTTTAAGACGGGCCACCCCCACCCCTTTTTTACAAGTGACTCGTGGTTGATAGGGTACGCCTCGTCATTTTCGAGACGGGCGTCCTTTTTTATGACGAGCCATTTTTATATGAGTGTTGCACTTGATAAGGTATGCCTCGTCATTTTTAAGACGGGCGTCCTTTTTTAATGACGAGCCACTATTTAATGACTTGTGATTGATAAGGTACGCCCCGTCATTTTTAAGACGGGCGTCCTTTTTCAATGACGAGCCACTGTTCTGTGAGTGACTTGTGATTGAAAAGGTACGCCTCGTCATTTTTGAGACGGGCGTCCTTTTTAATGACGAGCCACTGTTCTGTGAGTGACTTGTGATTGATGAGGTACGCCTCGTCATTTTTGAGACGGGCGTCCTATTTAATGACGAGCCACTGTTCTGTGAGTGACTTGTGATTGATGAGGTACGCCTCGTCATTTTTGAGATGGGCGTCCTTTTTAATGACGAGCCACTACATGGTGAGTGACTTGTGATTGATGAGGTACGCCTCGTCATTTTTGAGACGGGCGTCCTTTTTAATGACGAGCCACTGTTCTGTGAGTGACTTGTGATTGATGAGGTACGCCTCGTCATTTTTGAGATGGGCGTCCTTTTTAATGACGAGCCACTACATGGTGAGTGACTTGTGATTGATCAGGTACGCCGTCATTTTTAAGATGGGCGTCCTTTTTAATGACGAGCCACTATATGGTGAGTGACTTGCGATAGATGACGAGGCCTAATATTTGACTGTCCTTTCTTTTTTAGCAAGCTAAGGACGCGGCTAGGGCGTCAGGGAAGAAGAAGGGGACAACTCTGTCCCAGCTGAAGAAGAGAGCTGTGCCGGCTGGCTCGGAGACTCCGAGTACCTTCAAGAAGCCAAAACCCCTACCTCGCCGTCTCGTGAAGAAAGACGAGTCGAAGGTTGCTGAGGGGGGATGCCCCGATGACGAAGAGATGGGCGTGGACAAGCCGTCTCTGGTGGTGGACTTGGTGTCCAAATCGAGGTCCGGTGGGCATCCGGACGAGCTGGAGGACCCTCTTTCGGGAATCCCGGCCGACGTCCGCTCTCAAATACCGGCGGAGGTGGCCCGCCGAGCTAGGTCTTCGGGCGGTAAGTATTATTCGAACGTCGTTCAGACGTATCGAGCCTCCTCTGGCAGTTCTTCTTACTCTCCGCGTCATCCTAAGGCCGTTGTTTTTCCTATAGCCAAAGACAAAGGGAAGGATGCAGCTGCTGCCGAGGACGAGAACGTACCTGCTACTCCCCACTATTCGTCAAAGGATAGGGTGGCTATATGCCGCAAGGTTTTTAAGGCCGTCCCCGCAGAGTATGTTGCTTCTCTTCCTGGCCGCAAGACTAACGCCCAGTTTGGTGCGATCCAGGCCACTCTTCTCGACGTAAGTCTATTTCCAACTTGCTTGTACTTGTCTTCTCTTTTAGAGTCATTTACTAATATGTAGCTTCTTTTGCAGTTGTTCTGCCGCATGGAATTCTGCAAGAGTTGGAAGACCCGCACTGCTGAGGAGCTCAAAGCTCAGGTGGCTGAGTCCACCCACCATGGCGACTATGCGTTCAAGTCCATCGAAGAGGTCCGCCTGCAGATGCAGACGACCATAGACCTTCAAGCGAAGGAGGTAGCTGCGTTGAGATCTGACAAGGCCGAGCTGCTTAAGAAGATCTTGGCGCAGGACAAGGACATGGTGGCAATGGTCGAGGAGGCCAAGACAGCGGCGGCGGAAATACGGGCGCTTCAGGACCAGTTGCGGGAGTACCCTCAGGTCAAAGAGGCGGCTAAGGAAGCCGAGCATCTTCGTGGGGAGCTGGAGACGGCCAGATCGCAAGTTCGCACCTTGCGTGAGCGTCTTCTGGAATCCTATGATCAGGGGGAACAAGCGACCAAGGACGCTGTTAAGCACGCCTGGGAGAGCCACATGTCAGAGTATGATCTTGGGTGGTTCCAGCGGCGAATGGAGCACAGTGCCGCTGTGTTGGCTGCTGAACGTCTTGGTCAGCCGCCCCCTGAGTTTGTATCATCTGATGACGAGGACGATGCGGCCGCTCCCTGATTTGCTTCCTTTCCTGCTTTTTTTTTAAAATTTTATTCAAGCGTTCCCGTGCCTAAGGGCAAAAACAATTATGTTGTAAAGTTTTGGCGCTGATGGCGTCTGTATCATTGTGCCTGCTGAGCACACAACAATTTTCTTTCTTTTTTCTGGTCAAGAATTCTGAGCTACTTTTACACGCCTTTCTACGGGCGTTGTTTTATAAGTAAATAGGTTTTTTGATGCTTCTCTTATCTCGCATTTACTTGCTCTTCATAATTTGATTATTCCTTAATCAATAGGCTTAATCAATAGGTATGATTGCCAAGGTGCAACCGAGTGTACACTAAGCACGTTGATGCCGCAGGCAACTGAGTATGCGCTAGGCCCTACTTTGGTCGTCACTTTCTTTGGCGGCGTGTCTATAACGATATTGATTGACGCAAGTCAATCAATAGGTATGATTGCCGCTAGACATGCTCGTCAAATGGACTGTACGGCCAAACGTTCGTGCCGCCTAACTTTGAGCAAACAACCTTTGTTTCGAAGTTAATCGTGCCGCTTAACTTTTGAGCGGACAACCTTTGTTTCCAAGTGGTTGGTGCCGCTGGCAACTGAGCATGTGCTAGGCCCCACTGTGGTCGTCGCCTTCTTTGGCGAGCATGTCTATAACGATATTGATTGGCGCAAGTCAATCAATAGGTATGATTGCCGCTAGACATGCTCGTCAAATGGACTGGCCGGCCAAACATGCGTGCCGCCGCGCTTTTTAGCAAACAACCTTAGTCTCTTTGATATTGGTGCCGCAGGCAACTGAGCATCCGCTAGGCACTACTGTGATAGTCGCTTTCTTTGGCGAGCGTGTCTATAACGATATTGATTGACGTAAGTCAATCAATAGGTATGATTGCCGCTAGACATGCTCGTCAAATGGGCTGGACGGCCATATTTTCGTGCCGCCGCACTTTTGAGCAAACAACCTATGTTTCAAAGTTGATCGTGCCGCTGAACTTTTGAGCGGACAACCTTTGTTTCCAAGTGGTTGGTGCCGCTGGCAACTGAGCATGTGCTAGGCCCCACTGTGGTCGTCGCCTTCTTTGGCGAGCATGTCTATAACGATATTGATTGGCGCAAGTCAATCAATAGGTATGATTGCCGCTAGACATGCTCGTCAAATGGACTGGCCGGCCAAACATGCGTGCCGCCGCGCTTTTTAGCAAACAACCTTAGTCTCTTTGATATTGGTGCCGCAAGCAACTGAGCATCCGCTAGGCACTACTGTGATAGTCGCTTTCTTTGGCGAGCGTGTCTATAACGATATTGATTGACGTAAGTCAATCAATAGGTATGATTGCCGCTAGACATGCTCATCAAATGGGCTGGACGGCCATATTTTCGTGCCGCCGCACTTTTGAGCAAACAACCTATGTTTCAAAGTTGTTCATGCCACTGGGCTTTTGAGCGAACAACCTATGTTTCAAAGTTGTTCATGCCGCTGGGCTTTTGAACAAATAACTTACGATTTAAGTTTATTTGTGCCGCTGGCACTTATTATGCTGTACTGGTCGGCCAGCGGCTTGCTTATATTGGGAGGGGAGTTGGATAGGTGATCAGCCTACAACTTGGTGCTAATCTGGGCCACTTCTTAGGCTTCAAACAATTAGTCTTGCTGAGTTTTTGCTAATCTGGGCCACTTCTCAGGCCGTCATACAATTAGGCTTTGGTTATGCATTGGAGTGTATATTTTTATATTCATTGTGCGAGCAATAAATATTACGAGACAAATAGAGTAGTATTATTTATAACTTTGCAAGGCGAATTTAGCCGGTTACAAAAGTAATTATTACCCTACTATGACCATTAGAGGCCGCCCCTTGGGCAATGGATCGTGGTAAGTAAGACAAGGCTTAGCACATATCTAGAAGAAATATTTCTTGAGATTGTCGGCATTCCAAGTGCGCGAAATAGGGCGGCCTTGCATGTCTTGAATGCGGTAGGTTCCATCTCTAACTTCATCATAGATCTCGTAAGGTCCCTCCCAAGTGGGCGTCAGCTTACCTTGTTCATTTGCTCGTCCTGTGGACTCCATTTTTCTGAGGACGAAATCTCCCACTTTGAGCACTCTATTAGAGACTCTCTTGTTGTATTCTCTTGCCATCCTTATCTTGTACAGCTGTTGTCTGAGCGCTGCATTTCCTCTAACCTCGGGCAGAAAGTCCAAGGCTGCTTTCATTGTCTCCCAGTTAGCATTTTCGTCATACAGCATGACTCTCAACGTTGGCTCACACATTTCTATGGGTAGGACAGCCTCGGCGCCATAGGCTAGCAAGAAGGGTGTTTCACCGGTTGAATTCTTAGCCGTGGAGCGGATGGACCATAAGACATTTGGCAGCTCATCAGCCCATAGACCTTTGGCTTCGTCAAGCTTCTTTTTCATTCCTTCAGAGATAATTTTGTTGAACGCCTCAACCTGACCATTGGCTTGGGGTCGTCCGACTAATGCAAAACAGGTGTGTATACCGTGATCTGCCAGCCACTCTTTCAGCTTAGGCGTCTCAAACTGGGGCCCATTATCGAAGACGATAGCCTGTGGAATCCCAAAGCGAGTCATGATGTTCTTCCAAATGAATGCTCTCACATCAGCAGTTTTTATGTTTTTGAGCGCTTCTGCCTCCACCCATTTGGTGAAGTAATCTACAGCAACGATGACATAACGCCTTCCTCCTGGTGCGGTCGTGAATGGGCCTAGGAGATCCATCCCCCATTTAGCAAATGGAATTGGGCTTGTAATGGGCGTCAGAACTCGTGCCGGTTGATGTATTAGGTGAGAAAAGCGCTGACATTTGTCACACTTTTTGACCAGTGAGATTGCGTCCTCCATAAGGGTCGGCCAGTAATAGCCGGTTCGAAGTGCCTTTTCAGCCAAAGCCCTTCCACCAATATGCGAGCTGCACAACCCCTGATGAAGGTCTTCTAGAATTTCCTGCCCCTTCTCAGGTGTTACACATCTTAACAAAGGACGGGAGTAGGCCTTTTTGTAGAGGGTGCCGTTCCACATTTCAAACCAAGAACATTTCTTTTGAAGTTTTGCCGCTTCCCTTGAGTCTTCGGGCAAGACTCCATTCATTTTGAAGTTTACTATGTCATCCATCCATGTGGACGTTCTGTCAAGAGTTTCCACCTCCATTTGCTCAACACTTTTGTGCTCTTTTACCTCCCAAAACACGTGCCGAGGGGTATCACAAGACGCGGAACTTGCCAACTTTGACAGGGCATCAGCTTGGTTATTTTCCGAGCGAGGGACTTGCCTTACTTCAAAACTTTTCAGTGGCTCTACTTCCTGATGGACGGCCTGCATGTATTTGACCATAGTCGGATCCCTAGCTTCGTAGGTCCCATTAACTTGGCTCACAATCAGTTGGGAGTCAGATAGTGCTACAATCTCCTCGGCGCCTGCCGCCTTACACATTTTAATGCCACAAAGCAGGGCTTCATATTCGGCTTCATTATTTGACGCCTGGAAGTTAAATCGCATAGCATATTCAAAAGTATCTCCTTCTGGGGAGTGACAGATTATCCCTGCTCCACATCCATTCTGTGTGGATGAGCCGTCTACATACACTGTCCACACTGTGCTTGTATTCTTGGCAAAGTCTGGCCTCGTCATTTCAACAATGAAGTCGGCACATGCCTGCCCTTTGACAGCTTTCCTCGGCTCATAGGTGATATCAAAGGCGTTCAGCTCTATTGCCCAATTCAGCATTCGTCCTGACGCCTCCAGCTTTGTGAAGGGCAGTTTGAGCGGCTGATCGGTGTAGATCACTATTTTGTGAGCTAAGAAATAAGGACGGAGCTTTTTGCTGGCCATGAACAGAGCTAAGCCAAACTTTTCCACTGTAGGATATCTAACTTCAGCATTTTGAAGAACATGACTGACAAAGTATACCGGCATCTGTATTCCCTCCCTCTCTGTCAGTAGAACGGCACTCAACGAGTGCTCGGACACGGCGAGATACATGTACAAAGTCTCTCCTAGCAAGGGACTAACAAGACGAGGCAAGGTGTGTAAGTGCTCCTTTAATCTGACCAATGCCGCCTCGGCCTCGTCCGACCATTCAAACTTGGCCTTCTTTCTGACAGACCTAAAAAAGTAGTGGCACTTGTCTCCAGCCCTGGAAAGGAATCTGCCCAGGGCGGCCAAGCAACCTGTGAGCCGCTGGACCTCCTTCACTGTCTTTGGTGAGCTCATATCAATTACTGCCTGGATTTTGTCTGGGTTGGCTTCAATTCCTCTTTCATCAATCAAGAAACCTAAGAATTTGCCTGCCGTCACCCCGAACACACACTTCTTAGGATTCAACCTCATGTTGTAAGCTCGAATAGTCTCAAATGTCTCCCTGAGATCAGTTATGTGCGCCGCCCTCAGCTTACTTTTTACGATCATATCGTCAATGTAAGCTTCAATATTCCTGCCGAGCTGCTTAATGAACACAGTGTTAATAAGACGCTGAAAGGTGGCCGGTGCATTTTTTAACCCAAACGGCATCACCTTGTAGCAGTAAAGGCCTTGTTCAGTAACAAATGACGTTTTTTCCTGGTCGTCAGGCCACAACGGAATCTGGTGAAACCCTGAGTAGGCATCCATAAAGCTCATCATGGCATGCCCCGCTGTAGAGTCGACGAGCCGGTCAATCTTGGGCAATGGGAAACTGTCCTTTGGACATGCCTTATTGAGGTTGGTGTAATCAACACACATTCTCCAGGTACCATTAGGTTTTTTGACGAGGACCACGTTAGCAACCCAGTCGGGGTACTGACTAGGCCTGACGAACCCAGCCTCCATCAACTTCTGTATTTCCGCGGCTGCCGCCTGATTTCTATCTTCCCCATGGTTCCTTTTCTTCTGACGAACCGGTTTAAAGTTTGGGTCCACATTCAACTTATGGACGGCCACAGCAGGGTCAATACCCGGCATTTCGTCCACCGTGAAAGCAAAGATATCTTCAAATTCTCTCAAAAGGTGGACCAACTCTGCCGCCAGCGGGTCGTCAGGAGAAATCCCGATGGGCACTACTCTGTCAGGTTTGTCTGTGTTTAAAACCACATTGAAATGGGCCCCAACAGGCTCTGGGCGTCTCTCTTCCATGTGCCCTGCTGAGATAGTTAATGTTTCTTTGACGACCTTGGGTTGCGTGTCGCCACATTTTCGTTTGTTGCTCGACGTCCCTTTCTCTTCACCCGTCCCCCATGCTTCTGGACTCAAGGTGGTTAGGTAGCAATCTCTAGCTTGTTGCTGGTCACCATGTATAGTGCTGACGCTCCCATCGTCACAAATGAACTTAAGAAGCATCAGATGAGTCACAATGACAGCCTTTGCCCTGTTCAACGTGGGACGCCCCAAGATGATGTTATATGCCGTCAGATCTTTCACTATGAGAAAACGGACATCCATTTGCCGAGATTCCTTTTTATTTCCCATCCTCAGAGGAAGGGTAATTATGCCGACTGGGTGGATGACACTACCTCCGAAGCCTATAATGGGATAGTGGATTTTCTCAATTTTTGAGGGATCATGTTGCAGCCGATTCAAGCACTCTAGACTAATTATGTCCGACGAACTTCCTGTATCAACCAAAATACGCCTAACCCTTAGGTTAGCAACTTTTAACTCAATTACCAAAGGATCGTCATGCGGGGTGGAGATTTTCCCACGGTCGGCCTCGCCGATTTCAACTTTTGGAAACGGGTCAACTGTGGCCTTGCCGGACAGCATCACTTGCCCCAATCGCTTGGCATAATCCTTCTGGCCCCTCGTGGTCGGCCCGCCGGCGGCCAATCCTCCTGAGATGACTGCCACGCACTCTGGGTCGGTACGATTCCCATCTTCCTCCGAGGGAGGGGATTTGTTTTTCTTGTAGAAGGGTTTGCCAGAACCTCCCGTGTTCCTGCTGATATAACTTTTTAAGAACCCCTTGGTGGCTAGGCCGTCCAATGCCCTTTTCAAGCTCTTACATTCATTGGTGTCATGCCCAATGTCACTGTGAAAGTGACAGTACAGTTTGGGGTCCCTACTTTCTGGTGGTGACTTCATGGGAAATGGACGATCAATGTCATATTTGGACCCGACGTCCATCAGGATTGTGTACATGTCTGTGTTATACTCGAATCGCTCCCGATCATAAGTTCTGGGCCGTTTCTGACCTGCCGCTCCGGGGGCCCTGTCTGATTCTTTTGCAATAGCCCACGTCCCGTTAGGCCGGTTCTTCTTTTCAAATTTCTCCTTTTTTGCCGCTAGCTCGGCGGTATCACTTCCTCTGGGGTCTTTCGGGACGCTGCAAATCTCTGTTGCATGAATGAAGGCCTCCGCCTCATCCAGCACTTCTGCCATTGTTCGGACGCTTTTCTTTACCAGATCAAACTTGAAAGAGCCCTTTTTAAGCCCTCGAATGAAGTTATCGAATGCAACACCATCTGGAAAATCCGGAATTTGCCCTGCCTCTAGATTGAATCTCTTCACATAACTCCTCAGGGACTCGTCCTTCCCTTGCTGAATCCTACTCAGATGCATGCTCGTCTTCTTCTCTTCCTTGTGAGCCATGAACCGAGTAGAGAACAATAGCTCGAGCTCCGAAAA
The DNA here is from genome assembly GCF_020520425.1 of Spinacia oleracea. Lineage (NCBI taxonomy): Eukaryota > Viridiplantae > Streptophyta > Magnoliopsida > Caryophyllales > Amaranthaceae > Spinacia > Spinacia oleracea. Next base: position 72,222,759 of record NC_079490.1, read on the forward strand.
AGAGCGAATAGTTCCGGCTGGAAGTCTCTCGAACCACTTAGAGGCTACTCCTTTGAGTGTGCCCGGAAAATACTTACACCAGGTTGAGTCAGTTGTTCCTTGGACATACATGTGATGCCGGTAAACCAAGAGGTGCATGTCCGGATCTGTGGTACCATCGTAAGCATCAATGTTGGGCGGCTTGACTTTGGGTTCCCTCGGGGCTCTCATGATGGAGTCTGCAAAAGGGGTGGTGTGCCCTAGGGCCATGTTGGACACCCCCTCCTGAATGTGATATACAGGGTCTTGACGCCTGGAGTAGGGTAGCCGCTGGGAGGACTCGCGTCCGCGAGTTTGACGGGTTGGACGGGTGGCCCCTGGACGTGCCTGGCTCAGATGCGTATAAGTTGGATGAGGGAGAGGTCTATCCGGCATGACGGGGGTTGACCCAGTGTCAGAAAGTTCAGACTCAGAGTCGGGCAACTGCTCTGCGCGTGGCTGCTCACGTCCTCGGGACGTTTCTCCGATCAGCCGCCGTGGCATTCGGCGTGGTAGGTAAGACATTGCCTGATTGGGCTGACTTGTTGGCGGCTGTCTCCTTAGGTCCTCGCCTGTCAGCCTGGTCCAGACATTTGGGGGGCGCAAAGAAAGTGTTGGCCTATTGCTTGCCGGCCTCTCATGATTTGCAGCCACAGCAGTGGTGTAAATCAGCATACTCTTCTGTACCTCAGCATTAACTGTCTTCCCCACATCAGCTTGGAACTCAGCCAAAATAGCCCGAAGAGCACCCACAGAGACAGGCATATCAGGGTTCTCCTCTATTACCGTATCCACCCGAGGATCCAGGTGTCCTCCAGGAGGGGTGCGATTGGCCTGGTCGTCCTCCTCGCTGAGCACCTCTACCTCGGCAGTGTGACGAGGGGTGTGCCCGGCCGCAAATGTACGCGCGGCATCTTCAGTGATTCTTGTGGCCGGCGTATGATGTTCAGTCGGCATTTCTCTTTCGAGGGGTGGTCGCTTTACGCGCGTAGGCCGCCCAGCATCGTTGTCCTGTCGTTGATCTTCCATGTTACCGTACCTCCCCACAGACGACGCCAAATGTTGTGGGGTTTTTCCGGTGAGATACCTTGGAGGTTTCTTGGTAACTTTTAAAGATTAAACAAGATTGTATTTTTATATAGAGAGAAAGTAGAGAGAAGGCAGAGCAACAATTGCCCTAGAATGTATTGATTGTGACCCCTTTTTCTAGGGAAGTGGGAATATTTATAGTACTAGGTTTTTGTGGGAATGACCTAATATTCCCCTTACATGATTGGCTGGGGAATGGGAGAAGGACACGTGTCCTTTCTCCTTACAATTCTCTGATCCCTTGTAGCAATAGTGGGCTATTTGGGCCTATTGTGCTTAGTAATTCACTTGGGATACATACTAATTAAGCCCTTTTCCAGGTATAGGTTTTATACGTACATTTATACATACTTAAATACATACATTGTAGATACCTAGATTAATACTCATGCCCCGGAGTAGACTTTGCATGATTTCTGCTTAGGGGGCGCAATACGTGCCAGGTGTCACATCTTCATTGGTGCACGAAGGCATGGTAATTTTGCCCACAACACCATCCATACTTGACCCTCCCCCATATTTTGCTTTCCCTTGGTTTTCCAATTTTAAACAAAGTCCACAAAGAGTATCAAAATCAGAATATGGATAAAGGTCTACGGTATTGGCAATATTGTAGTTTAAACCCCTTAAAAATCTAGACAGTTTTTGTTCCTCAATCTCCTCAATTTCCCCCACTAAGGACAACTTTTCAAACTCATCAATATATTCAGCCACACTCATTTTCCCTTGCCTCAATTCAACAATTTTACGATAAGTCGTTATTCTATAAGTTGTTGCCACATACCTTTTACGTTGCTTACATTTCAAAGACTCCCAAGAGGTGATTTTCTCCTTCCCATCACGAATTCTCTTGGATGTCAGTCCTTCGAACCACAATGAAGCTCCTCGTCCTAGCTTCAATATGGAATACTTACAACGCTTCTCATCATCAATGTCCTTGAAATCGAACATTCACTCTATCTTGCGCTCCCATTTCATATAAGCTTCGGATATGTTCCACCAACAAACAGGAAGTTCCGTGACTTTGAATTCCTCCACAACCCGTAGTGGATCACGTCTAGGATGCCTTCAAAATCCCGCATCTCGAACGTTCTTCAAGGCTTCTTGGAGATGTTGTAGAAAGTCAGGATCGTCAAAATCCATTTTATCTCGTAAGAATCACGAACAGCAGCTCTGATACCACAAATGATACAAGTTTAAAAACTCGTTGTATGAGTAAGGATAGTTGATTAACAAGCTAGACCTATAGCTCGTCAAACGTGATTGAAAGGCAAGACCGATTGACTCACCTTTGAGTAGGAAATACGTCCAAAACAAAGAAAAGGTTGAATTATAATCAATAATTCAAAGTAAACTGAAAACAAGTGTTTATTCTTCAAAATTGGTTTTTTATTCCATTCAACAAGCTGGCTATAAATAGCCTAAACAATAAGCTAAAAATCGGTGGTTACAAAAGCTTTAAACAGCCATTTAAAAGCCATTTAAGAGCCTTTAAAACCGGTGGTTACAAAGCTCTAAAAGCCTCCTCCTGAGCCATCCAATCAAAAGCATCAAAAGTATCTATAGAACTGACATTATTGATATCACTTGGGTATCTCATAGCATCAAAAATATTAAATTTAATCATTTCCCCCTCAAATTCCATAGTTAAGTTATCCGCATGAACATCAATTTTAGTCTTAGAAGTTTTTAGGAATGGTCTACCTAACAACAGTGGAACACTATCGCTTCTATCACCCATAACAAGAACATAAAAATCAGCAGGAAATACCAATTCATTCACTTGCACAAGTACATCTTCTAAAACTCCTATTGGAAATGCGTTAGATCTATCAGCTAACTGAATAACAATATCAGTTTTAGACAAAGAACCCACATTTTAAGTATCATAAACAGATTTCGGCATAACGTTAATGGAGGCTCCTAAATCTAACATACACCTTTCAAACTTAGAATCACCAATTTTGCAAGGAATACAAAACATGCCAGGATCTTTACACTTAGGGGGAAGCTTCCTTTGAATAATAGCTGAAATATTTTCCCCCATACTTACCTTTTCAGAAGGACAAAACTGTCTTTTGTTAGTACAAAGTTCCTTAAGAAACTTTGCATAACGAGGTACCTGTTTAATAGCATCAAGAAGGTGAATATTGACTTCAATTTTCCTAAAAGTTTATAGAATTTCATTGTCAAGACTCTCTTTCTTAGCATTAGCAAAGCGAGAAGGGAAAGGGGGCAAATCTTTAAAGCGAGGAACAACAAAATTATTTTCAGTTTTACCCTTCCCTGCATTTTCTTTTTCAGTTTCCTTCCCAATACCCTCACTTTCCACTCTTTCCCCTGATCCAACTTTAGGATTGACTTCTATCTCTTTTTCAACTTCACGACTTTTCATCTTAGGTTCAGTTAACACTTTACCACTCCTAAGTGTGACAGCTTTAACATGACCATTGGGATTAGGGATTGTTTGTGATGGAAGTTTACCTGAAAGTTGAGTTTCAAGATTACTTAGAGAAGTGCAAATCTGACCTATTTGAGTGTCTATGTGAGGAAGGCGCGTGTCAGTTTTCTTTTGATACTCAACACCTTGGTTATGGACTTGCCCTATTTGATTTGTTAGTTGCTTAACTAAGTCTTCTAATGAAGGACCAGATTGGGGTGGTGGATTTTGTTGACCGTATTGCCTTGGTTGATTAGATTGTGGAAGTTGTGGTCTATTTCCATACCTTAGGTTAGGGTGGTCTTTCCAACCTTCATTATAAGTTTGTGAGTAAGGATCATATTTTCCTTGACCAGAATAACCACCTATAGCATTCACATCCTCAGAATGCAAGTCAGGACATTTATCAGTAGGATGAGACTCATTACAACAAATTCCACACACTCTAGCTTTAGACTCATTACTAGCAACAATTTTAGACACAAGAGTAGTTAAAGTAGCAATTTGTTGAGCATTTTCTTTTAATTGATTCTGAATACCACTTAAATCAACTCCATTTACTCTTTTAACATCATTTCTAGTACCATGTTGTCGGGTGTTCTGAGCCATATTAGAAATTAAAGCCTAACTTGGGTTGGTGTTTTATCCACTAGTGCCCCCCCACTCGAAGCATCTATCATACCCCTATCAGTAGGCAATAGGCCTTCATAAAAGTATTGAATTAATAGTTGGTCACTAATCTGATGTTGGGGACAGGAGGAACACAATCTCTTAAAACGTTCCCAATACTCATACAAGGACTCATTATCATGCTGCCTAATGCCACATATCTCCTTCCTGATGGATCCAATTAGACTTGCTGGAAAGTACTTTCCTAAAAAAGTTGATGCCATAACATTCCAAGTCGTAATTGATCCAGCAGGAAGATCATACAACCAATCTTTAGCCACATCTTGCAAAGAAAAAGGAAAAGCATGCAGTCTAATATGATCTTGTTCAATTCCTTCAAGATTCATAGAAGAACAAACAACCTTAAACTCTTTTAAATGTCGATGAGGATTCTCACCTGACTTCCCATAGTATTTGTGAAGAAGATTAAAGAAACCTGAATTCAGTTTGAGGGGTTTGTCCAACTCTGGAAACACAATGCAGAGACGATCATCGCCCGTATTTGGGGCTGCCATCTCCTTCAAGGTTCTTTCACCCATTTTTGCTCCTTCTAGACTATCTTCTGTTGATTCAACTTCCTCTGGTTTGACTTCTTCTGGTTGATCAATTTGAAAAGCGTGGATTAATCTCTCTTGACTTATGACGTTTACCGAATCAATATATTTCCTGATTCGCTTGAGTTTAGGATTAGGTGTGCCACCACTCATGCACCTGAAAAGTAAACTACTAGTTAATTAGGGACATGATTAACAATGTAGTGCATATTTATTAGATTAATTAACTACTGATCTTATACTATTAGACATATGTTTAAGCTCAAGAGAATCTGAGTTATCAAAACACTAACAAATTCTAGATTTCAACAAGTAACTGGCAATATATACATAGTTAAAATTCACTCGAAGTCCAATTAAATAACTGACCAGGACACCAATTAGCAAGATGCACCAAATATAAGTTGTTGGACATACCAAAATACTCCTAGCCAAATTTTACAAAAGAATTGGTTATGGGTTAATAACAAGTGTAACTCACATAAATGGTTAAACATGGTTTTTAAGTCGTTGGCATTTCTCTGATGTTACGATACGCACTATCAAATGTAAAATTAAATAACAGAACTTGCTTGCAAAAAAAAAAATATAAGGAAACACGAAATCATTGTTGGCCAAAGTAAACAAGCAATCAATCTCCAATAATATAAGACCCTTTTCTCTTTGTTTTTTTTCTTTCACATTTGTCCTCTATGTTAGTCTTACATTTAGAAACCACTCATAGAGATTCCTTAAACAATGCATATGGAAAATAGGGGTAATAATACTCGTACAAGATTAAATAATTTTATGTACTGATCACTTTCACAATTCAGACTACTTATAACATCATATACATCGTATGAACATATCTAACTATTAAAAGCTAGAATAATGCATACAAAGAATAGAGGACATGAATAGCCTTACTGCATTTAATTTTTAAGTAAACCATTTCGGCCTTAAACTAGTAGTTAGGTTCTTATAAAATCATTAAGTATACAAAACATAGAAAAGAATTATTGCTATAGGGCTAAAAAAAAAAAAAATAAGTATACTGATTAATTTCATTCATTATCTACTGCAGCTACCAAAATTACATGTTAGTCTCATTGCACAAACTTCTAATGGACTCGTACAGAAGCCACACATGTCTAGGCTACCATTTATGCAATTTTAACTGAATAAACTGACTACAGACATCAAAAATAAGAGTAGTAGTGCTGAATTTGCGTACTACAGAGTATTAGTTTAGTTATTTACACATATAAGTATACAGATAAACTACTCCAAAGTATAAACATATTATTAGCTAAACTTATAACTTTAGAATAATAATCTCCCCGGCAACGGCGCCAAAATTTGATACGAGTCATTTACCGTATTAAATTAAAAACCTATCTTAGACCTTCAAAAAAAAATTATTAACAAGTAGTAAAAGGGTAAGAAAGGGTCGATCCAATTGGGAGATTTTTAACTTCCTAAACTCAAAATTTAAAACTATAAAGAAGTATTATATATATACAATATATACACAATATTTACGCTCGCTATTTACGTATTTACATACTTACGGTTATGGGGGTTTATGAAATTGTTATTTGTTAATATTAAAACTAATACTAAACTACAATTTACAAGTGACAACAAACTTGACCGAATCTATTTAAACTATTGATAATATTAATCAATCAACCCTAGGAAATTAATCATTTTAACAACTAGACTAACTGTAGAGCCTAAGATAACAAAGACTCCATATCTCCCTTACTTGAAATCAAAATTGAGCGAAGCCGAAATTGACTCTAAACCAATCTAATTAACACAAATATGATCGCAACTTGTATGAATTAGAATTGGAAGCATTAATCTAATCACATAAATGAAAGATTATTCCTCATTAGTCCTCATTAGTCCTAACTAATCTAATCACATAAATGAAAGATTATTTAGATTGATATTGCTCTCTAATATAAGCCAAACCATAATCGCAGACTCAACCTAAATTAGGGACTACTTCACTATACGATTTAAACTAAGCCAAATTGTATAGACAGAAATAATTCACAACCCAACACTTGAAAGATAACAATCAACGTCAAATTGCAAAATTAATAATCAAGAACAAGCAAAATTCAAATAATCATTAAATTGAAAAATATCATAACCATGAATCAATAATAATACCAATATTTCAATCAAAGTATCTTATCAAATTAACAAAGTACTTCAAATAAGTAGTAATATGAACAATTGGGTAAGAAGAAGACTTATTAAGTATACTCCCAAGAACATCCGAAAGAACCTCGGCTTCGACCCTGCGATTCACCGTCGACCTTGTTCAACCTTGGAATTGAGACTAAGCTTTCCTCCAATGGCTATCTTCTCTTCACTAATTGCCCAATTACGACTCAGTCAAATTCCCTTGCTCTTTGTGTGATTTTCGGCTAGGTTTTTGTGTATATCCTCCTCCTAAACAGAGCAGGGGAAGTATATTTATATACTCCAAGTGCGTGAACAACAAGGAACCTAATTGCTAAGATCGGGATCCGAAATTTCAGCATCTCGTTGATCTCCTCTACTGCTTGGATAACCCCTCTCCGATTTTATAGGAACAGCTCTGTTTATACCCAACTATCTATAATTTTGCCGACAATCTCGAAGCTCGAAGGTAGCTTATTGATACGCTGCTTCTTTTAAAGGAAAGTACTTAACTCCATTTTTTTAGTGGGTTTCCTTCCTTGGACTAGCATTTCTCACGTAATGCTTGTTTTAGTTGGCTTTTCTTCTACTTATGGGCTTTCTTTAACCTAAGTGGACCCATTCTCTTTCACAATCTCTGTTAAATGTGAGCTTCACTTGACATCTTGGACTACTAGTATTTTATGCACGCGATGCGTGCGAGATTATACACAAACTAAAATTATAGATGAATATATTGTCAGAAACCAGACCAAATTACATAATTTATGGCGATTTTCCTTAAAATAAGAAATGAACAAAATTTACTCAAATTCAATACTAAAAAGTAAATACAACTAAAACAGTTTAAAATTTGCATCATATTACTCTTAATTTCTTCTTTCGTAGATATTTTTCCCGGATTGTTGATTCTTCTCCTTGATGCGTCTCCACTTTTGATCGAACTCGGAAAAATTCAGAAAAATTCAAAAAATCAGAAATAATCAATTTACTCATGAATTCAGAAAATAATCCAAAAATTTGCAGAAAAATAAAATTAATTAGTGACTAAATTTCATTATCCACCATCCAGCATACATCATCGGTTTTTATTGTAACAAAATAACCAAGTGAAGGGTTATTTTCCAAATTATTCTTCCAGTTTTGCAAACTGAATTGTTATTAGTTCTCCGCTTCATTTTTGATTAATTATTGGTTCCGCTAAATTAATAATTTCATATACAGAAGAAATTAAATAAATCGATGATGTATACTGGAAGGTGGATAATAAAATTTACTCACTAATTAATTTTTAAAATTAATTTTTGTAGATTTTATGTAGATTTATTTAATTAAAATAAAATAGATTTAAAAAATTCATTTTATGATTTTTAACACAAAACAACTTTAGTTAAAATACGGAGGAGATTAACTTTGGTCTTTGGATCTCTCTAGATCCCTCACCTCGTTTCTATCTCCTCTCTCATATTTCTCACTGTTCTCTCCCTTCATCTCTCCTCATATCTGAAGAAAAAAAATGGCGGCGAGAAACTCTTGGGTCTCGCTGCATCGCAACTCCTCTCCCTCACCTCTTTTCTATCTCACAGGCGATTATTCACTCCTCCCTCACCTCTTTTCGAGCTCGCAGACGATTGGATCTCCCTGCATCGCCGAATACACAGTAAAACAAAAGGAGATTTTGCAGAAATGGTGAGCATATGGTGAGTTCGAATTATGTTTTTGGGTTTTTAATCGGATTTTACTTCATGCAAAACATTGATTTGTGTAAATTGTTGGTTATTTAGGGTTTAGTTTAAGAATTTATTGTTGCATAATTAATTTTAGTTGGGGTTATTTTTGGAATATTGGGTTTCGTGTCAAACATCTTAATAAATTGTTGCATCTTAATTGTTGCAAAACATCTTAATTAGTTATTTTTGGAATTTTGGGTTTCATGTCATGGATTGCGGAAGAAGGTGCATAGTTGCTAGGCGAGGCGCCAGTCAAGGCGATGGGCGAGGCGCGCGCCGAGGAGGGGAGTGAAGGACATCAGGTTGCTGCGACCAGTGCTGCGGGAGCTCTGAATTCGCTTAAAAAAGGCATTCATTTTACTCATGTCTATTTTTTGGTTTTGTTCATTATTGCTATTTTGGAGTTATAGATGATGGTTTTTTAATTCTGAAATGATTCTAATTGTTCCATGATTTATATGACTACTATTGTTTGGGATTTTTTTTAAGGTCATTGATTTCTGGTTGAGTGGTTAGTGGGATTGTTTGTTAATTTAGACTGATTTCGATTGATTTGTTTAGCTTTAGATTTGTTAATTTGTTTAGCTCTATTGAGTGTGTGTAAAATGCCATTTTTAAAAAGCAAAATTAACAAAACATGTCATAAGTTGATTTATTAGTTGATGTTAGTTGAATTAAGTAGTTTTTTCTTTGATATTGGTGTTGTTGTGGGTAACATGTTTTGGGAAGGGTGGGGAATTTGGAGAATACTTGGGAACCTATAGTATAAAATAAGAGTGAATTTTAATTCTGAAATGATTCTGTTTGTTCCATTGTTTATATGATTAGTGTTGTTTGGGATCTTTTTTAAGGTCATTGATTTGTGGTAATTGAGTGGTTTGTGGGATTGTTTGTTATTTTGGACAGATTTGGATTGATTTGTTTAGCTTGATTTTGTGTAAAATGTCATTTTAAAATTGCAAAATTAACAAAACATGTCATAAGTTGATGTTAGTTGAATTACATAGTTTTTCTTTGATTTTGGTGTTGTTGTGGGTAACCTGCATTAGTTCATACAAAATTAGTATAGGAAAATTTGGTAATATTAATCCAACCTTTGACCGATTTTCTTTTATTAAGCCCACCTACGACATATTTTTTAATAATCCCACATTTATTACCCAACAACTTTTATTGGGCCCAACATGTCATAAAACTGTTGTAAGCGGCATTATTTCTCTACATGGCAGTACTCTCTCTCGATATATTCAGTCATCATCATCAATTCATCACCATCTCGTTGACTTTTTCACCGATTACCGGCCACTTAAGCCCAATAAAAGTCGTCGGGTAGTAAAGGTGGGATTATTAAAAAATATGTCGTAGGTGGGATTAATAAAAGAAAATCGGCCAAAGGTTTGATTAATATTACCAAATTTTCCATTAGTATAAACATATGCAGTATCACTTGTCAGGTTCATACCTTTGCCGATTTGTATATGCATATCTTGATTTAACTGCAGAATCATTTAATTTACCTTTATTTTAATTTTGTGAGGTTAAGCATGTTGGCTTTTTTTTTGGGACCTTCTTTTTTGGTTTTAATTTGTGGAAATTGTTGGATATTTAGGGTTTAGTTTAAGGATTTATTGTTGCTTCACTAATAATTAAAGTGTTCATTAGTGGAAAATTTGTTTTTTTTGCTGGGGATTGTGTGTGGTTCAAATTTGAGCCAGAAAAGTGGTGTTCTGCTTGTAGTTGGTTGAATTGTGGTAGTTACCATTTTCGGGCAAATCCCCCAAACTCTTATGCCCTCAGAAGTGAATATGAATATAGCTTCATAGTTGTTCTGCTGTGAATTCCCATGAGGTTAATGTTTGGTTTGATTTTTGTGGAAAAAATTTGGCTTTGTCCAAATTTTTCAATGGTCACATATTTGGCCAAACTTTGTTATTTGCTCATGAACTGAGATCAGTTCGTTCCCGTTTATCTTTTAAGTTGCAATTTCACCAATCTCTTTTTAACAACTTCTACTTGAATGAGACAGTATGCGATAGTCAAAGTAATGGCCTAGGAAGAAAGGTTGACATCGTGAAAGAGTTACCTATGCCAAATCCAATAACTCACGCATACCAGAGTTATATTTTGTGTTATATAAATGACTATTATTAATTCATGTTATATACATGACTATTATAATTCATGAATTTTGATTATTAAAAATTTGTTTAGTTCAGTTTTTATTTTATATATAAAATTGAATGCACGCGATGTATATTGATTATGGACTGGTTAATATCCCAACTAATGGCCTAGGAAGAAAGGTTGAAAGATTAAATAAAGGTCAAGGACTGTGAGGTGTGATAATTCAATCTTCTTTAGTGTATTCCACTATCAACAAAGAGTGGAATTTTAGATAATTGTTATTTATCTAAGGTAATCTTGGTTGCTGTTGAGTATAACAATTTGAATCACATGTTTTCCTCTTGAAGCCTTCATTTATTTTGGTGAATCCCTCTTGAAACCTTCATTTATTTTCCTTTGTTTATTTTCAATTGGGTAATTACAATTATAAAAGGGTTTATTGTTGTCTGCATATACTTTTTTTTTGGGGTTAATTTGTGTGGGTTTTCTGGGTTATTGTATATGCAGAAATTGAATTATGGGTTTCGATCATATTGTGGGATGGATGACTCTGTTGATGCAACTGCTGACAATAAAAAGGTGGGTTTTTTCTCTCTTTTATAAACTAATAAAATCTGAAAGTATAGATTAAAATCATTTAACAGCTTATTTAATTAAAAGCATGATGTAAAATCTGTAATAATTAATTAAAATCAACAGAAGCATGCATACTATTTATTTTTTTTGTTTAAGAGATCGATGGGGAACATACCTTGTGTCGTTGGTAATTGTATGCGTGATGAACTTAAAACCGAGCGTAAAACCTGCAAAAACCATTTTTTATTTCAGGTATTCATGATTTTAATCAAATTATGTCAATTTAAATTAAGCACTCTGAAAATTGGTAAATTGATTATAAACAATATCATAAATTTATAAATTTTGTATCAATTTATAAATTGATAATCAATTTATAATTTTGTTTGAGTGATATGGACATTTAATCATATATTGTTGAGAAAAGATAAAAGCATGAATAAAATTCTGAAATAATTAATTAAAAACCACTTAAAATCTTGTAAAACCATTATTTATTTCAGATTTCATGAATTGTAAAATTAATGAATATTCAATTTCATTGCAATAACCAATTTCATCTGCAAGTCATGTATTTTTCAGTCGAATATTTTCATTAACACAATTTTTGTTTTTATTTTCTGCATGAATCAAGGAGAAGAGTGTATTACTTACACGTATTGGCGGTGGTGGAGCTTGCTATCAACGAACTCTGATGGAACTCGGTTTACAGTGATTTGATGAATGAAAAGATAATTAGTAATTTTAGAAATTGTAATCAATTTATAAATTTGTTTGATTTTTTTCCCCGAACGTGAGAGGTGAGATTGGAGGGATTATTTTTTGGAAACTGTAATCAATTTGGTTCTTTTTTCTCTAATGACGTGAGGTGAGAGATTAAAGGGAGAGATTTTAGGGATTTTTAAATCCTTTCCTGATTTGTGAGAGATTACAGGGAGATTATACGCTAATTCAGGTTTCCTTATTTGTTAAAATTTCAATTTTCAAAATTGAGAACATTGGCTATCTGTTTGAAAACGTGGAGGGTAGTTGGGTGAACATGTGAAGGGTGTTTTTGTAATTTTGTTGGGGGACACGAAAAGTTAAGTTACAAAAATGCCCTCAGGAGTTGGCTTATATAATAGAGATTCTTCACTTCCCTTTATTAGTTGTAACTGTTAATATCTCATGTGAATCCCATGGGCTTCGGTTTCTTTTCAAGCAATTACGACCTGTAGCATAACCAAGTACTATTTAGGCTTATTTAACAATAAAATATAAAACAAGAAAAATATACTTATAATTATTAAAAGTAATTTAAGACCCAAAATAGTAAATAAATGATGACTACATAGCTAAAATAAGGGAATAAATATATGGTAAATAATGCACTTATCAGTATTCCAAAAGTAACTCAAAAACTTGGAATCACGATCCGAATCTGATGTAAAATCAGATGCCAATCCACAAGTGTTGCTAAGTATTAATCTTAATCACAATAAAGGAGAGATCCATGGCCTAAAGATTAGTACTAGTGTGCTCGTATTAAGCAACGAAGGAAATGAAGCTAAGTAGGTGAAGCAAGGAGCTCCTGATGGGTGTTGGTAAGTACGGAAGCATTTTGGGACGTGTAAAGCAAGGTATAATAAGCTCACAGCTTATTCATAAAGGTGCTTAAGCTAGTTGCAGAATTTGGGCCAATTCTAAGCTTTCCTTCCTAGCTAGGAAAGCTTCCCATTTGCTTAACACAAAAGAAGCCTTCCTTCTATTCTGATTTGGGCAGGAGGCTTTTTGCAGCAGATCAATGATTTCTTTTCTTGGTTGGAGATGTCTTCATGTATAGGAAAGGTTCCTATAGGTTCCCTACTTTACAAATTCGTCCAATGAAGAGAAGGAAGCAAGCAAGTGGAAGGTGGGCTGATTTCAGTCAGTTTTAGGAGATATTTTGTAATTTCTTTGCTTTATTTATTTCCTTAGTGTGTAAGGCTTAGTTTCTGATACGGTTATGGATGAAAGTGATAGTCTTATGCTAGCAATTGGAACCAAAACTGATTTGGGTTCAATGGCTCATTTTGTGTGCATGGTGACTTGGATTGAGTGAGCTCGTTATATGGTCCTTATTATCAAGGTGGTACGTTAATCAAACTGGCCCGTTTAATCACATTGGTCAGCTTGTTTAAACAGATTGTACGCACTTATTATTTTTAATTGCTTTGGTTAAAGTCGGTTTAATAAAGGGATATTTGTTTAAATCCCCAATTTAAATTCAGTCATTACTTAGCTTTGATTATTGCTGTTTGTAAGGAGAGTTTTAAGCCTTTGTAACCTCCAATTTAGTGACTGAATTAGGAGGCTTTGGAGCTTGTAACTGCCAGTTTTGAAGGCTCTTAAATGGCTCTTAATTAGCCTTTTAAAGCTCTTGTAGCTGTTGGTTTTTGGCTATTTATAGTCAGCTTCTTGATTGGAATAAACAACCAACTGAATGATTAAAACACTTGTTTGTTACATTTCGAATTATAGTTTATAATTCAGCCTTTTTCTTTGTTTTGGACGCGTTTCCTATTCAAAGAACTGATTGTGAGTCAATAGGTCTTGTCTTGCATTCACGATCAACGAGTTAAAGGTCTAGCTTGTTAATCAACTATCCTTGTTTATACAACGAGTTTTTAAACTCGTATAATTAGTGGTATCAGAGCTGCTGTTCGTGTGATCCGCGCAAAAAAAAGGAAAAAAAAAAAAAAGAGCTGCTGTTCATAATTGTGTGATCCGCGCAAAAAAAAGGAAAAAAAAAAAAAAAAGAGCTGCTGTTCATAATTCTTACAAACTGAAATATGGATTTTGATGATCCTGACTTTCTACAACATCTCCAAGAAGCCTTGAAGAACGTTAGAGATGGGGGGTATCGTAGGCCTCCTAGGCGTGATCTACGGGCTATGGATGAATTCAAAGTCACCGAACTTCCTGAATTTATTGGTGGAATAGATCCGGAAGCCTATTTGGAGTGGGAGCGCAAAATAGAGAGAATATCTACAAGAAAACGTTCGATTTCAAGGACATTGATGATGAGAAGCGTTGCAAATATGCCAAATTGAAGCTAGGACGAGGGGCTTTATTGTGGTTCGAGGGACTGAAATCCAAGAGAATACGTGAAGGGAAGGAGAAAATTACATCTTGGGAGTCTTTGAAACGTAAGCTACGTAAAAGGTATGTGCCAACAACTCATAGAATAACAACTTATCGTAAAATTGCCGAATTGAGGCAAGGAAAAATGAGTGTGGCTGAATATATTGATGAGTTTGAAAAGTTGTCCTTAATGGGAGAAATTGAGGAAATTGAGGAACAAAAACTGTCCAGATTTTTAAGGGGTCTAAATTATAATATTGCCAATACCGTAGACCTTTATCCATATTCTGATTTTGACACTCTTTGTGGACTTTGTTTAAAATTGGAAAATCAAGGGAAGGTAAAATATGGGGGAGGGTCTAGTATGGATGGTAAAGCCAAGTCTTGGGCTAAATCCGAACCTAGCTTGAAACCAAACACATCACCTAGTACCGTAGGTTCAAGTAATTCTACGGCTGCCCCTAAACTATCTAACCCAACCAAAGAAACAAGTCTGTCCAAGGTGCGTTGTTTTAAGTGTCAAGGGTTTGGGCATTATCAAAATGCGTGTCCAAATAAACGAGTAGTGACCTTGAGAGAAGCTATTGAATGTCGTGAGGAGTTGTTTGAAGAGGAAAAGAGGTTGGGGGACGTATTTGTGTTTGATGAGAGTGGTGATGAGGAGGAAGAGGAAGGGTATGAGGCTCCAATTTATGACTCAAATTTCACCTACTGATCTAGACCAACGAGATCAGTTGTTTCATATTAAATGTCTAGTGAAAGATAAGTGGTGTAGTGTAATTGTTGATGGGGGGAGTTGTACCAATGCTGCTTCTAGTGAAATGGTGTCAAAATTAGGCTTAATCACTACTGCCCATCCTAGGCCATACGCACTCCATTGGCTTGATGATGGTAATAGTGTAAAAGTGTCGAAACAAGTAAGGGTTGGTTTGACTATGGGTTCGTATGTGGATGAAGTTCTTTGTGATGTTATTCCTATGGATGCTTGTCATATTTTGTTGGGTCGTCCTTGGCAGTTTGATAGGGACGTGATTCATAAAGGGAGAAGCAATGAGTATGAATTGAGAGACAAAGGCAAGAAAATTGTGCTAAAGCCTATGTCATCTTAAGCGGTTCGATCCATGAGTGTGAAACAAAAGAAAAAGCCGAATCTCACCATGTTGGCTAGTGAACGAGAAATTGAGCAAGCTCTTGATCATGGAGAGTTGGTGTATTTGCTCGTGGCTAAGGAGAGTCCAATTGAAGGCCAAAATTGGAAAGAAGGCAGTCCCATTGCCGAATTGCTGTTTGAGTTCAAGGATGTATTTCCGGATGAATTACCACCAGGTTTGCCCCCTATTCGTGGTATTGAACATCAAATTGATCTTATTCCAGGAACTTCTTTGCCTAATAAGGCTGCCTATCATTGCAATCCGGAGGAAACAAAGGAATTACAAAAGCAATTTGATGAACTTGTGAATCGAGGCTATGTTAGAGAAAGCTTGAGTCCATGTGCTGTTCCGGTGTTGCTTGTGCCTAAGAAAGATGGAACATGTCGAATGTGTGTTGATAGTAGGGCTGTGAATAACATTACCATCAAGTATCGTTTTCCCATTCCGAGACTTGATGATATGTTAGATGAGCTCCATGGTTCGAAGTTGTTCTCAAAAATTGATTTGCGAAGTGGTTATCATCAGATTCGGATGCGTGAAGGAGATGAGTGGAAAACGGCTTTCAAGACAAAACATGGTTTGTATGAGTGGATCGTCATGCCATTTGGTCTCACTAATGCTCCTAGTACGTTTATGAGGCTAATGAACGAAGTGCTTAAATCATTTTTGGGCAGATTCGTTGTGGTATATCTTGATGACATCTTGGTGTATAGTAGGAACGAAGAGGAGCATCTGATTCATTTGAGGGATGTTTTTGAAACACTTAGAGCTCAAAGACTCTATGGGAAGCTAGAGAAGTGTTCATTCCTTGTTGACAATGTTGTATTCTTGGGCTATGTGGTTTCGAAAGATGGAGTGTCCGTGGATCAGTCCAAGATTGAGGCTATCAAATCGTGGCCTAATCCTAAAACTATAAGTGAGGTGCGTTCATTTCATGGTCTTGCTTCATTTTATAGACGTTTCATTCGTGATTTCAGTACTATTACTAGTCCTATCACTAGTTGCTTGAAGAAAGGTGCTTTTGTATGGGGAGAGGACGCTCAAAAGGCGTTTGATGTGATTAAAGAGCGTTTGTGTGCTGCTCCTATTTTGGCGCTGCCAGATTTCTCTCAACCTTTTGAGGTCGAGTGTGATTCTAGTGGAGTGGGGATTGGTGCTGTTTTGATCCAAGGTAAGCGTCCCATAGCTTATTTTTCGGAAAAGTTAGGGGGTGCACGTTTGAATTATTGCACTTATGATAAAGAGTTCTATGCCACTATGTTTTGCATTCTGATCATGAATCTTTGAAGTATTAATGGGCAACAAAAATTGAGCCCAAGGCATGCTAAATGGGTTGAGTTCTTGCAATCCTTTCATTTTTCTTCGAAATACAAAGATGGTAAAAGCAATGTGGTGGCTGATGCATTATCACGAAGGTACAGTTTGCTTGCTACACTTGATGTTCGTTTGTTGGGGTTTGAGACCTTAAAAGATTATTATCATGATGATGGTGATTTTGGAGTTGCATTCGAGAAATGTGCAGTTGGTGCTTATGGGGAGTACATGTTGCAAGATAGGTTTCCTTTCAAAGGTAATCGCCTTTGTATTCCTAAGCATTCAATTCGTGAGTTACTAGTGCGTGAGGCTCATGGTGGAGGATTGGCTGGTCACTTTGGCATAGCCAAGACCTTGGAAATCTTGAGAGAACATTTCTTTTGGCCTAGAATGTTAGGTGATGTAACGAACATTGTGAATAAATGTGTGACTTGTCATATGGCCAAGAGTTCTTTCAAACCCGGTTTATACTCACCTTTGCCGGTTCCAGTTCGCCCTTGGGAAGATGTATCCATGGTTTGCCTCGTACTCAAAGAGGTAAGGATGCTATTATGGTCGTGGTGGATAGATTTTCAAAAATGGCTCACTTCGTTGCTTGTCACAAAACGGATGATGCTTGTAATGTGGCTGATTTGTATTATAAGGAGATTGTTCGTTTGCATGGAATTCCAAAAGACTATTGTTTCTGATCGAGATTCCAAGTTCTTGAGTTACTTTTGGAATACATTGTGGAGAAAGGTGGGAACCAAGTTGTTGTTTAGCACTTCACATCCTCCTCAAACTGATGGGCAAACAGAGGTGACAAATCGAACCTTGGGAACGCTATTGAGAGGGTTGGTAAGTAAAATGCAAAAGGATTGGGATGTCAAGCTTGCTCACGCTGAATTTGCTTATAATCGGTCTCCTACTTATGCTACTGGTCATTCTCCATTTGATGTAGTATATGGGATTAATCCATACTTGCCCTTGGATTTAATTCCATTACCAAAAGATGAGTTGGTTCACAAGGATGCCGATGCTAAGTTAAAGTCTATGATGAAACTGCACCAACAAGTTCGTGAGCGAATTGAAGCTATTAATGCCTCTTATAAACAGAAATCATATAAGGATCGCAAACCGAGGTTGTTTGAAGAAGGTGATTTGGTTTGGGTTCATTTAAGGAAAGAGCGTTTTCCAAGCAAACGCAAGAACAAGCTTATGCCTAGGGCTGAAGGTCCTTACAAGGTGGTTGCACGTGTGAATGATAATGCTTACAAGATTGAGCTTCCGGGAGACTATGGTGTCCATGCTACTTCCAATGTAGGTGATCTTTCACCTTATCTTGATGATGATGGCCTTGCTGAATTGAGGTCAATTCCTTTTAAAGGGGGAGGGGATGATACGGTTATGGATGAAAGTGATAGTCTTATGCTAGCAATTGGAACCAAAACTGATTTGGGTTCAATGGCTCATTTTGTGTGCATGGTGACTTGGATTGAGTGAGCTCGTTATATGGTCCTTATTATCAAGGTGGTACGTTAATCAAACTGGTCCGTTTAATCACATTGGTCCGCTTGTTTAAACAGATTGTACGCACTTATTATTTTTAATTGCTTTGGTTAAAGTCGATTTAATAAAGGGATATTTGTTTAAATCCCCAATTTAAATTCAGTCATTACTTAGCTTTGACTATTGCTGTTTGTAAGGAGAGTTTTAAGCCTTTGTAACCTCCAATTTAGTGACTGAATTAGGAGGCTTTAGAGCTTGTAACTGCCAGTTTTGAAGGCTCTTAAATGGCTCTTAATTAGCCGTTTAAAGCTCTTGTAGCTGTTGGTTTTTGGCTATTTATAGTCAGCTTCTTGATTGGAATAAACAACCAACTGAATGATTAAAACACTTGTTTGTTACATTTCGAATTATAGTTTATAATTCAGCCTTTTTCTTTGTTTTGGACGCTTTTCCTACTCAAAGAACTGATTGTGAGTCAATAGGTCTTGTCTTGCATTCACGATCAACGAGTTAAAGGTCTAGCTTGTTAATCAACTATCCTTGTTTATACAACGAGTTTTTAAACTCGTATCAGTTTCTGATGAATTAAGTCTTTTAGCTCATGTAATATATATATATATATATATATATATATATGTAAGCTTGGGTATCAAAAAGAGAGATTTTAAAAGTTGAAAAACATTGTTATAAACCGTTGTGTTTAAAGATTAAAAACTCAGTGTTTTTATTCTAACTTGCACGAATCTCTTGGGAGGTAAAACTACAAGAATTCAATCCAATTAACAAGATTTGAGAGTGATTCACTTATTTTGTTAATTAAAATCTTTTTAGTTTAGGTTGAGAGTGATTCACTTCCTTAACTAAAAACAGAATACTTTGCTTTAAGAGTGATTCTTTAAGCTTGTATTCAAACCTATCTTTAACACTATTCTTCATTGAGTTGTGTTTCTTTCAAGTGGTATCAGATCCAGGTTCTGAAATGGGAGACGAAGTAAATGATAATGCTAGGAAAGATGCCATGCTAGAAGCATTAGCTAGGCAGAATGAAGCATTGCAAGCTATGATGACTCAAATAACCTTAGAAGTGTTTTAAAAGAAACCTAATGAGGAAGAGAGAAGTTCTAAGGCAGATGATAGAGGATTAAAAATTGAAGTTCCTGAATTTGATGGAGCTAGTGATCCGGAAGTGTACCTTGAATGGTAACGTTCTTTAGAACGTTTCTTTGAATACAAAGATACTCCAGATGAGAAGAAGTGCAAGGTAGCTGTTATGAAGTTAACCAACTATGCATCTCTATTATATAAAGGAACAGCTGAGGGCGTTTCGGTAATAACACTTTTCGTGTCCCCTTTGAAATGACTAAAACACCCCTGCTTTTGACTCACAAACAAACCAGCCGTTCACTCTCTCGCCGGTTGCTGAGCCTATCGTCCTCATCGCGATTTGTATCCTCTCTCCCCCTCTCACTCTTCTCTCTCGGTCTCTCCTCACTTTTCCCTCACCAAATCGCCGTCGTTTCTAGGGTTGCGTTCCTCGCCGTCGTCCGTCACCAAATCGCGTCCCAAAGCAGCGTTAAAGGTATTTTTTCTGCGTTTTCTCCCTCTCTCTCTCTTTAGCTGAAGAATCATCAGTTTGAATTAGTTCGTTTCTACCAAATTTCTGTCAAATTCGAGATCTAATTAAAAAAAATCTACCAATGAAATGCAAAGATTTCTACAAAAAAAATTTGAGACCTAATATTTGTTCATCCCCAATTTCTCTATTTTGGGAAATCCCCAATTCGATTTGTTAATTTTGGCAAAATTTGAACGCGACTTGAAGTGGGGTTTGGGTCAGATTTTGAGATGGGTTCGTCATCTTCGTCGAATGTTGCAGGTTTAATTGTGGATGACGGTTCAACGTTTGTTGATTCATTGCCGATTTATGTCAGAGAATTGATCGCCGGCGGCGCTGCTGGCGCTTTTTGCTAAGAACACGGCTGCTCCCCTTAGGAGAATTACGATTCTTTTTTCAGGTTCTTTTTCATTTTAATTTGAAAAGTCTGAACATCTTTCGTGTTAATTCCATTGCCAATTGCATTGTGTTCTTAGTTGATTGATGAATTGGTTTTGAATGATTTTTGAATTGTTCCAATGCAAATTCATATTATCCTTTTCGATATGATTCTCATACGATAGATTAGGTTCATGTTTAGAGTTGTTGGCTCAGGGACGGTCCTGATGGATGGATGGAATTGTTTGAAATGGATGTTTTGTCTGGATGGAGTGTTGCTTGAAATGAATGTTCTGTCTGCAGACTGCATTGTTAGTTGATCTTTTTAGCCTTTTACGTTGAAATTGAATCTGGGCATGTTTGTTTTTGTGTTTTTGATCAGTAATTATAATCTGGTGTCAAGTTTATTACAATGCGTTCGTTTGAATTTTAGTAGAAATCTTTGCATTTCATTCTATTGATTTGATTTGACCCTAATTTCTGACGATTTAATTTGACCAAAACCCTTGAATTTGTTTTTAAAAAAAACCCCTTAAATCCGTGATTTAATTCATGGGAATTGATTACTTGATTAGCACAATTAATTTTATCATTACTGAAGTATTAGGTTTAGATTTATTTTACCTATTTCTAGGAGGGGATCCTACTATAATGTTCTATCTTCAATTCTTACTCTTATAATGAATAATACTCCGTAGTTGGTATTAGGTTTAGATAAATAAATATGTTTATAGTTTTTGACTTAAGTCTTTTATACTCGATCAGTATAGATTAGGGTTCATCTTCAATTTCCCTCTCTTTTTTTTGGTTAATTAAATTAAACTTTATTGGGTGGAATTTAAATTGGAGGGTGTTGGAATGATGATCATATCTCAGTGACTTATGATTCATCATTATTCATCTGTACCAGTTTTGCATTTAAACAGTCCTTTATTTTGCTGTACAAATTGAAACTGTTTTTTATTTTTTATTTTTATTTTACTGCCTTAGCCAGGGTTAATATTTGACTTTCTTTTGTACTAGGAATATAATAGAGATCTTCAAATACATATACGATCTCTCTTTTTTCCGATAGATTCATCATGATTCTCTCTTTTTGATAAAAAATGAGTCATATCGTTTTCTCTTTACTTTACTTTTTCATGACTTTATGAGGGGAGAAGCGGGGAGATGTCAGGGATTGGGAACCAGGAATGGCAGCAAAAATGGATGCAGAAATCTTTTTTAGGGTTGTCTTTTTTCATATTGTTCCGCATATAACTTTATACCAAGCATATATAGTTATATACTAGAAACTTCAAGTTCTTTAGTAATTAAAATTACTTTGCAATGTGTTTTTGTCCTCATACTCCCTTATTTCAATGTAATTGATTACTATCTTCTATTGACTGTTGTTGTTGCTATGTACTTTGTATAACACAGCGGTGATGATGATTATCGGTCATACCTACTTGATGAAATTACGAGTGTATTTTTCTGACGGGGCAACATAAATGATATGTACACCTTATAGGACAGGATTGTTCTTGCAATATTCTCACTTTATCAGTTTTATTTGTTTGATCATTCTGGAAATTAGCGGGATTGCTAAAAATTTTGAACTTCTACACTGAATACTGATCCTTGAAGCTGATTTAATTTCAACTTTGTGCAGATTATAATTAATACAGGTGCATAACCTGTATATTTGATTCTTCGGCGCCGGCGATCAAATTCCTTGGTGCGATCCTGATACTATTTCACCATTAATTTTTTTTTGGGCATTGCTTTAATTTTTCTGGGTTTGTTCATTTTAATTAATATGAAATTGATAATTACAGAGTATTTCTTTGAATTATTTTAGTTAATTAATCACCAATTTTGGAAATTTTCGACATGATGATAATGTTAATTTTGATGACGATGAGCAGTCTGTTTTTAGTTACGAGGTTTGTTTCTTTCATTTCTGTGTATTGTCAATTAGACTAATAGCTTTTTATATATTTTCTGTAGCATGAAGAAGTCATTTGAGATTGATCAACTGAAACATGCACTTGAAGTGGCATAAACTGGTTTTAAAACAGGTCTATCTTTCTTTCTCTACTCCACTATTTTGGTCTATTACAACTGTTTATCTGCTTTATATTTTTATTTGCTTATTCCACTGCAATTCTTATGCAGTGTGTGCCATTGCAGCTGTTCTTAGAGACGTCTGTATTGCTGAGGTAACTCCTTCTATTGGACAATCAGTCTGATAATCAGTCTTGGTTTATTGGCAATCCTTTTGATGGAAGAATTTCCTTTATATTGATAAAGAGTGTAGATAAATTAGGATTTCATGCAACATGAGAAACTGGATTCAAAAGGAAAATTCTGATGTCTTTGCGTTTAATATTTTCTTTTTCTTTTGAATCCAGTTTGCGTTTAAAATTCTGTTGTCTTTGCAAAAGACTAATATTCAACAGCAAAGCCAAATACTAATATTCATGCAACATGAATCAATACAACAGAATATTAGTCTAATATTTCTTCTGAAAGTCTTGATATTACTCTTGATATTGATATTAACTCTTGACAGTCTCTTGATATTATGCATGGTCTTTCAACAGACTGTCAAGACTGTCTTATATTTCTTCTGAAACAATGGTTTCTTAACGTTATAGTTTGCAGGCTGTGTTTATGAAGGAAATGTTTTGGTGTTATACATGAGCAAACCACCTGTTTTTACGCCACGCTGGACAACACTGATATTATGGCTAATCACGAACTTGGTCTGATTGCCCAAGATATTATCGAGCTACTGGGAAGAAATTGGGAAGTAAAATTCTAAGTCACAAGAAGTGAAGCCAATGAACTTTCCCATAACATTACTGCTATAGCCTTCGAGCTAGAAATCAATCATCAGGTTCAATGTGAACCAGTTCGATCTCAATGGCTTCAAACGGCTACATCATCTTACTATGTCAGGCCTGCGAGTCAACTACTCATTTCCTTTTCATGCTTTTACTTTGTTTATTTTCTAAAAAACTCCATTGTACTTTGTTGGACTAATGTTCCTTCGAGGGCCTATGATTGAATGAATGAAGTTCTCCTTTTCTCTTTAAAAAATGGTTATAATTTCTGCTATGTCTCTGCATTAAACTAGCTATACGTTATAATTTTGGTTGCTAGGATGAGAAGTTACAAAGTAAAGACCAAAAATATTGCAACGGTTGGTTATATATAAAACTTATATATATACTCCCGCACGCATCGCGTGCTTATAAAACTAGTCTATTTGGTTAGAAGGCGTGAAGAGACAAAGGGTGAAGGAGAACAAATCCAAGATTGCTACATGGGAGAAATTGAAGAAGCAATTGAGGAAACGTTTTGTTCCAACTAACTACAAGCAAAATCAGTATGTTAGATGGTCCACACTCAAACAAGGTGCCATGTCTATGGAGGAGTACATCAAGGAGTTTGAGAAGCTATCCATTGTTTGTGACATAGAAGAAATGGAGGAGCAAAAACTAGGCCGATTCTTAGGAGGCCTAAATGAAGATGTACGTGAGAAAGTAGAGGTGTATCCATACCTTACTTTCGATGAAGCATATAAGGTGGCTATAAAAATTGATAGCCAAAAGAAGAAATCAGTTGCAAGTAAGTCTTATTCAAAGCCATTTAGTACTTCTAAAGCTAATATTAGTACTAGTAACTTTGATAAGAACAAAAAAAACGATTTCATTAAGAAAGATAAGGAGAAAGTTGTAGATGATAAAACCTTAAAAGTGAAGTGTTTTAAGTGTCAAGGTTATGGTCATTACCAATCTGCTTGTCCTACCAAAAGAGTCATGACTATAAGAGATGTAGAGGAAATAGAAGATTTGGAAAAAGAATCTCTTTTAGAGATGGAACATGATAAAAGTGAAAATGAGGAAGAAAACTTGTGTAATCCAGTAATGGAGGGTGAAACTTTGGTTCTTAGGAGATCATTATACTCTAATGTTGTGGCAGAAAATGAGGAACAAAGAGAAACCATTTTTCATTCTAAATGCTTAGTAAATAAGAAGCTATGCACGTTAATCATAGATGGTGGTAGTTGTACTAATGTAGCTTCAACTGAACTTGTAGAGAAGTTAGAATTACCTACTACTAAACATCCACATCCTTATAAACTGAAATGGTTAGATGATGATAGTGAAGTAAGGGTGAAAAATAGAGTTTTAATCACTTTTTCAATTGGAAACTATGAAGATGAAATTCTATGTGATGTGATTCCTATGACTGCTTGTCACATTCTACTTGGTAGACCTTGGCAGTTTGATCGAACAGTTATTCATGAAGGTTCTACTAATGTATGTAAGGTGAATAAGAATGGAAAAATCAAAACCTTATTACCATTACCTCCTTCAAAAATCCGAAACACAAAACCTAAACAAAAAGAAAACCTAGTGTGTGGGAGTGTGTTTTTGGGGAGAAAAAGATTTGAGAGGGAGTTGGAGACCAACCAGATTGTATATATTTTGGTTGTTAAGGCATTTGAACTAGTAAAAGAAAAGATGTGTAACACACCTATTCTAGCTTTAGCTGATTTTACTAAACCTTTTGAAGTGGAGTGTGATGCTAGTGGAATAGGTATTGGAGCTGTTTTCATTCAAAGTGGCAAGCCTATTGCTTATTTTAGTGAGAAGCTTAACAACGCCAAATTAAACTATTCTACCTATGATAAAGAGTTTTATGCTATGGTTAGAGCTCTTAATCATTGGAGTCACTATTTGAGGCCACAAGCTTTTGTTCTTCATTCTGATCATGAATCGTTAAAATACATTCATGGGCAACACAAGCTTAGTGCTCGTCATGCTAAATGGGTAGAATTCTTACAGTCTTTCAATTTTGTTGCTAAATAAAAAGCTGGAAAGGCTAATATTGTAGCAGATGCATTATCTCGAGGCACTTATTGCTTAATATGGGGGATTCCAAGGTACTTGGGTTTGAATTGATCAAAGAGTTCTATGCTCTTGATGAGGAGATGCGTGACCTGTTCGTGGCTACCAAAGATGGTCCAAAAGACCATTATCATCAAATGGAGGGGTTCTTGTTCAAAGGGAACAAACTTTGTGTTCCTAAGTGTCCAGTTCGTGATTTGCTGATTAGAGAAGCTCATGGAGGTGGTTTGGCTGGCCATTTTGGTATTAGCAAAACTATGGTGCTATTACAAGAGCACTTCTCATGGCCTCACATGATCAAAGAAGTTCATGCTGTTCTAGCTCGTTGTGGAGTTTGTCAAAGAGCCAAGAGCACGTTTCATAAGGGGTTGTACACTCCTTTACCAGTTCCAGAGAGACCATGGGAGGATGTTAGCATGGATTTCATTGTAGCACTTCCTAGAACACAAAGAGGGAAAGATTCAATCATGATGGTGGTGGGCCGTTTCTCTAAAATGGCACACTTTGTGCCTTGTCATAAAACAGAAGATGCTATTAATGTTTCTTGTTTATATTTCAGGGAAATTGTTCGTTTACATGGAGTACCAAGAACTATTGTCTCGGATAGAGATAGTAAGTTTTTGAGCCACTTTTGGAGATCCCTATGGAGAATGATGGGTACCAAGTTGCTATTTAGTACTTCATATCACCCTCAAACAGATGGTCAAACTGAAGTGACAAATCGAACTCTAGGCACCTTGCTAAGGGGCTTAGTGAGCAAAACAGGAAAAGATTGGGATGTCAAGCTATGCCATGCGGAGTTTGCATACAATAGATTTCCAACTTTTGCAACAAAATATTCACCATTCGAAGTAGTATATGGGGTAAATCCTTATGTACCCATTGATCTTATTTCTTTGCCTAAAGATTCTTATATTCATGGAGATGCTAGGCAACAAGCTGAAGCTATGGTGAAAGTGCACAAAGAGATACGCACCAACATAGAGAAGGCAAATGAGATGTATAAGAAGAAAGCACACAAGAACCGAAAACCAAGGGTGTTTTCTCCTGGAGATTTGGTGTGGATTCACTTAAGAAAGGAGAGATTTCCAAGCAAAAGGAAGCACAAACTCATGCCTAGATCTGAAGGGCCTTTCAAAGTCCTTGAGAGGTATGGAGATAATGCTTATAAGATAGATCTTCCTGGAGAATATAGTGTGGCAGAAACATTCAATATAGGTGATTTATCCCCTTACTTAGAAGATGAAGATGTGCAAGAATTGAGGACAATTCCTTTTGAAGAAGGGGAGGATGATGTAAAATCAGATGCCAATCCACAAGTGTTGCTAAGTACTAATCTTAATCACAATAAAGAAGAGATCCATGGCCTAAGGATTAGCACTAGTGTGCTCGTATTAAGCAACGAAGGAAATGACGCTAAGTAGGTGAAGCAAGGAGCTCCTGATGGGTGTTGGTAAGTACGGAAGCATTTTGGGACGTGTAAAGCAAGGTATAATAAGCTCACAGCTTATTCATAAAGGTGCTTAAGCTAGTTGCAGAATTTGGGCCAATTCTAAGCTTTCCTTCCTAGCTAGGAAAGCTTCCCATTTGCTTAACACAAAAGAAGCCTTCCTTCTATTCTGATTTGGGCAGGAGGCTTTTTGCAGCAAATCAATGATTTCTTTTCTTGGTTGGAGATGTCTTAATGTATAGGAAATGTTCTTATAGGTTCCCTACTTTACATATTCGTCCAATGAAGATAAGGAAGCAAGCAAGTGGAAGGTGGGCTGATTTCACTTAGTTTTAGGAGATATTTTGTAATTTCTTTGCTTTATTTATTTCCTTAGTGTGTAAGGCTTAGTTTCTGATGAATTAAGCCTTTTAGCTCATGTAATATATATATATATATATATATATATATATATATATATATATATATATATATATATATATATATATATATATATATATATATATATATATATATATATATATATATATGTAAGCTTGGGTATCAAAGAAGAGAGATTTTAAAAGTTGAAAAACATTGTTATAAACCGTTGTGTTTAAAGATTAAAAACTCGGTGTTTTTATTCTAACTTGCACGAATCTCTTGGGAGGTAAAACTACAAGAATTCAATCCAATTAACAAGATTTGAGAGTGATTCACTTATTTTGTTAATTAAACTCTTTTTAGTTTAGGTTGAGAGTGATTCACTTCCTTAATTAAAAACAGAATACTTTGCCTTAAGAGTGATTCTTTAAGCTTGTATTCAAACCTATCTTAAACACTATTCTTCAATGAGTTGTGTTTGTTGCAGAATCAATAGTCTTGGGAATTTCATGCAAACGAACAATCTCTTTATAATACAAATCAGCCACATTACAAGCATCATCCGTTTTGTGACAAACAACAAAGTGAGCCATCTTGCACTAGTAGAAAAAACCCTTATTGCAGCGGGCTTTTAGACCCCTGTTGCAGCGTACATCGTAT
Source organism: Spinacia oleracea (assembly GCF_020520425.1). Taxonomy (NCBI): domain Eukaryota; kingdom Viridiplantae; phylum Streptophyta; class Magnoliopsida; order Caryophyllales; family Amaranthaceae; genus Spinacia; species Spinacia oleracea. Next base: position 72,250,565 of record NC_079490.1, read on the forward strand.
GCTGCAACTGGGGGGCCTGCAACAAGTCTGAACTTGTTGCAGCGTACAAGTTCGCTGCAAAAAGTGATTTGTTGCAGCGGGCTTTTAGATGTACGCTGCAACAAGTGCCAAAAAATTGGCAAAAATTTGGACTTGTTGCAGCGTACATATATATGTACGCTGCAAAAGACTCAACTTTTTGCAGCGTACATTTATTTGTACGCTGCAACAAGTCTAAATTTTTGCGAAATTTTTTTCCCTTGTTGCAGCGTACAATATATATGTACGCTGCAACAAAGCACTTTTGGCGGGAAAATTCTAATTTTGTTTAGGGATACCTAGAGTGTCTTGCACCAAATATAGAAACCTGTCAAAACAATAATAGAATAACGCAACCTGTATAACAAATATAAAAACAACAACTGGAGTTTTGTATACTATATATCCCAAAACCAAATTAAGTGCACATATTACATTTAAATATATGTTCCAATTTCAACATAAACATACATTTTAATATAAAATTTATTCTATAACAACTAAACCAACTCGATCAAGCGCGCTAAAGCCAATAATAAATACTTGCTGGTAAAAAACTTGGCCCATTGCTCACGAACCACATCAAATTCCTCGCATAAGGCGCAATCCTCGGAGTGTAGACCTTTACAAAAACAGAAATTTAAATTAAACATTAGATTAAATACAAATTAAATATCACATTTTAACATTCAAGAAACTAATGACAATGTCCTAATAGTCTAAAATGAGTCCTTAGGTTCTTTAGTTCAAAGTTAGGAGCGAAAATGTCATTTTAGCCTAAATATGACCTATAATGACCCAATGAGCCTATAGGTGCATAAATAGATTGGAACGAGTCTTAGATCGTTAAAATTATGCATATTAAACATGTAATAAGTTTTAAATGAGTCCTTAGGTTCTTTATTTTAAAGTTGGGAGCGAAAATGCCTTATTTTAGCCTAGATATGACCTATAACGATCAAACAAGCATTAAATGGGTATAAGTAGATTAGAATAAGTCCTAGAAACTCAAAACTAAGCTTATTAATCATATAATAATTTAAAAATGAGTCCTTAGGTTCTTAAGTTCAAAGTTGGGAGCGAAAATGTCATTTTAGCCTAAATATGACCTAAAACGACACAATGAGCCTTAAATGGGCATAAATGGATTGGAATGAGTCCTAGAAAGTTAAAACTAGAATATAAAACATTTAGTAGGTTTTAAATGAGTCCTTAGGTTCTTTAGTTCATAGTTGGGAGCGAAAATGTCATTTTAGCCTAAATATGACCTACAACGACCTAATGAGCCTTAAAGGTGCATAAATAGATTGGAACGAGTCTTATAAAGTTAAAATTATGCATATTAAACATGTATTAAGTTTAAAATGAGTGCTTAGGTTCTTTATTTTAAAGTTGGGAGCGAAAATGCCTTATTTTAGCCTAGATATGACCTATAACGATCAAACAAGCATTAAATGGGTATAAGTAGATTAGAATAAGTCCTAGAAACTCAAAACTAAGCTTATTAATCATATAATAATTTAAAAATGAGTCCTTAGGTTCTTAAGTTCAAAGTTGGGAGCGAAAATGTCATTTTAACCTAAATATGACCTAAAACGACACAATGAGCCTTAAATGGGCATAAATGGATTGGAATGAGTCTTAGAAAGTTAAAACTAGAATATAAAACATTTAGTAGGTTTTAAATGAGTACTTAGGTTCTAAAAGTTCATAGTTGGGAGCGAAAATGTCATTTTAGCCTAAATATGACCTACAACGACCTAATGAGCCTTAAAGGTGCATAAATAGATTGGAACGAGTCTTATAAAGTTAAAATTATGCATATTAAACATGTATTAAGTTTAAAATGAGTGCTTAGGTTCTTTATTTTAAAGTTGGGAGCGAAAATGCCTTATTTCAGCCTAGATATGACCTATAACGATCAAACAAGCATTAAATGGGTATAAGTAGATTAGAATAAGTCCTAGAAACTCAAAACTAAGCTTATTAATCATATAATAATTTAAAAATGAGTCCTTAGGTTCTTAAGTTCAAAGTTGGGAGCGAAAATGTCATTTTAACCTAAATATGACCTAAAACGACACAATGAGCCTTAAATGGGCATAAATGGATTGGAATGAGTCCTAGAAAGTTAAAACTAGGATATAAAACATTTAGTAGGTTTAAAATGAGTCCTTAGGTTCTTTAGTTCATAGTTGGGAGCGAAAATGTCATTTTAGCCTAAATATGACCTACAACGACCTAATGAGCCTTAAAGGTGCATAAATAGATTGGAACGAGTCTTATAAAGTTAAAATTATGCATATTAAACATGTATTAAGTTTAAAATGAGTGCTTAGGTTCTTTATTTTAAAGTTAGGGGCGAAAATGCCTCATTTTAGCCTAAATATGACCTATAACGATCAAACAAGCATTAAATGTGCATAAATAGATTAGAATAAGTCTTAGAAACTTAAAACTAAGCATATTAATCATATAATAAGTTTAAAATGAGTCATTAGGTTCTTAAGTTCAAAGTTGGGAGCGAAAATGGCACTTTAGCCTAAATATGACCTACAACGACCTAATGAGCCTTAAAGGTGCATAAATAGATTGGAACGAGTCTTATAAAGTTAAAATTATGCATATTAAACATGTATTAAGTTTAAAATGAGTGCTTAGGTTCTTTATTTTAAAGTTGGGAGCGAAAATGCCTCATTTTAGCCTAAATATGACCTATAACGATAAAACAAACATTAAATGTGCATAAATAGATTAAAATAAGTCTTAGAAACTTAAAACTAAGCATATTTATCATATAATAAGTTTAAAATGAGTCATTAGGTTCTTAAGTTCAAAGTTGGGAGCGAAAATGTCATTTTAGCCTAAATATGATCTATAACGACACAATGAGCCTTAAATGTGCATAAATGGATTGGAATGAGTCCTAGAAAGTTAAAAATAAGCATATAAAACATTTAGTAAGTTTAAAATGAGTCCTTACGTTCTTTGGTTCATAGTTGGGAGCGAAAATGTCATTTTAGCCTAAATATGTCCTATAACGACCAAACAAGCCTTACATGTGTATAAGTAGTTAGAATAAGTCTTAGAAACTTAAAACTAAGCATATTAAACATCTAATAAGTTTAAAATAAGTCCTTAGGTTCTTTATTTTAAAGTTGGGAGCGAAAATACCTTATTTTATCCTAAATATGACCTACAACGATAAAACAAGCATTAAATGTGCATAAATAGATTATAATAAGTCTAAGAAACTTAAAACTAAGCATATTTATCATATAATAAGTTTAAAATGAGCTATTAGGTTCTTAAGTTCAAAGTTGGGAGCGAAAATGTCATTTTAGCCTGGGGTTGGATAATTTTAAACACATACTAATTCCAAAATATGCTAAACCAAATAGATTGGATTAAGTCTTGGAAAGTTGAAACTAATCATATGAATCATGTATTTAAGTTTGACATGAGTTTTTAGGTTCGTTAGTTCAAAGTTGGGAACGAAAGTGACATTTTAGCCTATATATGACCTATAACGGCAAAAGAAGTCTCGAATGTGCAGAGATAGATTGGAACGAGTGTTGGAAATTTAAAACTAATCATATTAATCATGTAATAAGTTTGAAATGAATCCTTAGGTTATCTAGTTATGAATTGGGAGCGAAAATGACTTATTTTAGCCTAACTATGACCTATAACGACCAAAGTCTCAAATGTGCATACATAGATTAGAATGAGTTTTATAAAGTTAATACTATGCATATTAATCATGTAATAAGAATAAAATGAGTCATTAGGTTCGTTAGTTCAAAGTTGGGAGCGAAAAATGTCATTTTAGCCTAATTATGACCTATAATGGCCAAACAAGTCTCAAATGTGCATAAATAGATTGGATTGAGTCTTGGAAAGTTAAAGTTAATCATATAAATCATATAGTAAGTTTGAAATGAGTTCTTAGGTTCATTAGTTCAAAGTTGGGAGCGAAAATGTCATTTTAGCCTAAATATGACCTATATAGCCAAACAAGTCTCAAATGTACATAAATAGATTGGATTGAGTCTTGGAAAGTTACAACTAATCATATGCCTATTTCCACCCAAATCCAAGAACAACCTATGCCTATTTCCAAAAAAGAAAAAGGGAGGGAAAGAAAAAGAAAGATAATACAAGAGCATGTTAAAGACCAAAAAATAAAAACAAGTAGAAACTTAGCCGATTTTCATATTAGCTTTATGACTTATTTTTTCCCCACATGGAATCCTTCTTCAGCTAATTCCATTAATTAATTAAATGAGAAAACAAATTAAATAATTAACCAACACCAAAGTACATGCAAGAAACAAAATTAGATGTCTTACTTTTTTCCTCAACCGGCTTTTCCTTGCTGCCTCACGGTTCTGAGCAAGCCTTCGTAGAGTCTATAATAATAAATCTTTAAAGATGTTACAAAAATGAAGCTACAAGATGTCAAATAGCATGAAAAGAGAAGAGTGAACAACTTCTAACCTTATGATCAGTCTACTTCGATTTGTCACTCGAATGATAATGACATTGCTTCTGCCCCCACCGTCTCTGAGCTTCCATCGTCACGAAATACAACCAGGCCTTTATTGAGTTTGTCGTCCCAAGATTCAAGTTCAGCCTCTCTCCAAATGCTAGCTCCATTCCCTGAAACTGCCAAAATGCTAGCTCCTACAAATGGCTGCCCCCAACTAGGTGACACATACTTCTTCAGGGAAGACAGGGACATTAGTGTTCCTGTAGCAGATAACAATACAATATTTAGGTAAGATAACAGCTGGAATTACCAAAATGGCCTGCAATATATATATATGGGGATTTTGAACTACATATTGGAAATCTACAAGTAAAGAATCTGGAAACAGATGCAGAGATTGTACTTTTATATCACAAAAGAAGATTAGTACGTAAACCTGGAAAATCTAGATTGGTCAAATAGACAAAACAAATCACTGATGACTGAAATAAGACACTAAAACAAGAATAAACAGAGGTTTACATTATTATCTTGGTCGATTATACGAAATGCTTTCATTAATTCTTCCTTAGTGTCTCTTTCTCCGATTTTAGCAGTCATCATGTGACAAAATTCATCGAAATCAATGGCACCACTTCCATCCTTGTCAACATCCGCAATCATTTGATTGATTTGTTGAAATAACACAAAAAGTCAAGCACAGTAGCTGTTATAACAAACCGCAGTCCCCTTAATCAATTACCTTTCCCTTCCTTTATTGCAACCAGAGCAAAAATGGTGAGTAAATATAATCTATAAAAAGGATACCTTAAATGTGCAAAAGCCAGAAGGATGAAAATCATTAGAAAACTCAATAATCAAAAGTTCGAAACCATAATTTTGAACAATTAAAGACAATTAATCAAGTCCAACAACGGATTTTTACAAGAATTGGACCACCTAAGCAATGATCAATTTCCAACAATTCAACCAAATCAACATGCAAAGCACTCAATTTTTTTATTTGCAAATTGCAATGTGTCATATCTCACCATTTGTTCCAGCAATGCACCACTAGATTCTCTCTCCAATTTGAAGCAATAAACCATTTCACCCATTTTCCCCAAATGTACTTTCCCAATTTAATCCGATCTTTAAAATCGGTATTGTCTGGAACAAACCCTAATTTCAATTCAATCCAATATTAAGCTATTTCACCAAATTAACAAAACCCAGAAAATCAAATCAACTACTAACAGACTGCTAACCCAATTAATCCTAAAATAGATCAAAACCCAAAATCAGAACAATTGATTATAACATCTAAATCCGACCAACTTCAGCAATCAAAATACCCACAAATTTCTAGCTGAAATTAATGTAAAATGGCGTATAAGCACGAGAAAACAAGACCCACAAAATTTCAGATAAAATTAAATGAAAATAAAGAGAACCCAGAAACATACTGTTGGGCTTCTTGCCACCGGAGCAAGGCGGACAAAACCAGGAGCCTTTAGGAACAGCAGCCAGAATAGGCTTAAGACAATATAAATGGTAGCCTCGATCGCAACCGTCGCAGAGCAATAAATCAGGAGCATTCTTCCCAGATCCACACTCCTCACCCAATTTCAACAATTACTTGCAAAAAACCCAAAAAAACCACGAATTAGAGAGAGAAAGAGAGCAGATGAAGAAGAAGAAGAATGAGGAGGTGAGAGAGTACGCAGGGAAAGCTGAGGGAAGAAGAGGGAGTACTGAGCGTGGAAATGGTCCTTAGGTTTGAGATGAAATGTTTTTCTTAATTAGCTTTGCAGCGAAAATTTTTTATTGCAGGGGGCTTTTATCTGTACGCTGCAAAATAAATGGGCTATTGCAGGGGGCTTTTACTTTGTACGCTGCAAAAAACTCTCTTGCTGCGGGCAATTAATTTGTACGCTGCAACAACCCTTTATAAAGTTTGACCCGCGTTGACCTACTGGTTGTTGAAGCGTATTATTACATGTACGCTGCAACAAGGGGGTTGCAACAGGGGTTTTTTCTACTAGTGTTGGAAAATCTATCAAAAACGACCATAATAGCATCCTTACCTCTTTGAGTACGAGGCAAAGCCACTATAAAATCCATAGAAGCATCTTCCCAAGGACGAACCGGAACTGGTAATGGTGAGTACAAACCGGGCTTGAAAGAACTCTTGCCATCACCTTCATCCATGACCGTATCATCCCCTCCCCCTTTAAAAGGAATTGACCTCAATTCAGCAAGTCCATCATCATTAAGATAGGGTGAGAGATCACCTACATTGAAAGTAGCATGGACACCCTAATCTCCCAGAAGCTCGATCTTGTAAGCATTATCATTCACACGTGCAACCACCTTTTAAGGACCTTCAACCCTAGGCATAAGCTTGTTCTTGCGTTTGCTTGGAAAACGCTCTTTCCTCAAATGAACCCAAACCAAATCACCTTCGACAAACACAAGAGGCTTGCGATTGTTACTTGATTTCTGTTTATAAGAGGCATTGATAGCTTCAATACGGTCACAAACTTGTTGGTGCAATTTCATCATAGATTTCAACTTGGCATCAGCATCTTTGTGAACCAACTCATCTTTTGGCAATGGAATCAGATCCAATGGAAAATATGGATTAATCCCATATACCACTTCAAATGGAGAATGACCAATAGCATAAGTAGGAGAACGATTATAAGAAAATTCAGCGTGAGCAAGTTTGACATCCCAATCCTTTTGCGTCTTACTTACCAACCCTCGTAACAACGTTCCCAAGGTTCGATTTGTAACCTCCGTTTGCCCATCAGTTTGAGGGTGATGTTAAGTGCTAAACAACAATTTGGTTCCCACCTTTCTCCACAATGTATTCCAAAAGTAACTCAAAAACTTGGAATCACGATCCGAAACAATAGTCTTGGGAATTCCTTGCAAACGAACAATATCTTTATAATACAAATCAGCCACATTACAATCCGTTTTGTGACAAGCAACAAAGTGAGCCATCTTGGAAAATCTATCAACAACGACCATGATAGCATCCTTACCTCTTTGAGTACGAGGAAAAGCCACTATGAAATCCATAGAAACATCTTCCCAAGGACGAATCAGAACTGGTAATGGTGAATACAAACCGGGCTTAAAAGAACTCTTGGCCATATGACAAGTCACGCACTTACCCACAATGTTCGTTAAATCGCCCAACATTTTAGGCCAAAAGAAATGCTCCCTCGATATCTCCAAGGTAAGCTATGCCAAAGTGACCAGCCAACCCTCCACCATGAGCCTCACGAACTAGTAGCTCACGAATTGAGTGCTTGGGAATACAAAGACGATTGCCTTTGAAAAGAAACCCATCTTGCAACATGTACTCTCCATAGGCACCAACTGCACATTTCTCAAATGCAACTCCAAAGTCACCATCAGTCTTTCAAGGTCTCAAACCCCAATAGAAGAACATCAAGTGTAGCAAGCAAAGTATATCTCCGTGATAATGCATCAGCCACCACTTCGAAGAAAAATGAAAGGATTGCAAGAACTCAACCCATTAAGCATGCCTTTGACTCAATTTTTGTTGCCCATTAATATACTTCAAAGATTCATGGTCAGAATGCAAGACAAAGTGACTAGAATACAAATAATCACTCCAATGATCCAAAGCTCTAACAATGGCATATAACTCTTTATCATAACTGCAATAAATCAAACGAGCACCCCCTAACTTTTCCAAAAAATAAGCTATGGGACGCTTGCCTTGGATCAAAACAACACCAATTCCCACACCACTAGCATCACACTCGTCCTCGAAAGGTTGAGAAAAATCCGGCAATGCCAAAATAGGAGCAGCACAGAAACGCTCCTTAATTACATCAAATGCCTTTGAGCGTCCTCTCCCCACACAAACGCACATTTCTTCAAACAACTAGTGATAGGAATAGTAATTGTACTGAAATCACAAATAAAACGTCTATAAAATGAAGCAAGACCATGAAATGAACGCACCTCACTTATAGTTTTAGGACTAGGCCATGATTTGATAGCCTCGATCTTGGACTGATCCACGGACACCCCATCCTTCGAAACCACATAGACCAAGAATACCACATTATCAACAAGGAATGAACACTTCTCTAGCTTCCCATAGAGCTTTTGAGCTCTAAGGGTTTCAAAAACATCCTTCAAATGAATCAGATGCTCCTCTTCGTTCTTACTATACACACCAAGATGTCATCGAGATATACCACAACGAATCTGCCCAAAAATGATTTAAGCACTTCGTTCATTAGCCTCATAAACGTACTAGGAGCATTAGTGAGACCAAATGGCATGACGGTCCATTCATACAAACCATGTTTTGACTTGAAAGCCGTTTTCCACTCATCTCCTTCACGCATCCGAATCTGATGATAACCACTCCGCAATACAATTTTTGAGAACAACTTCGAACCATGGAGCTCATCTAACATATCATCAAGTCTCGGAATTGGAAAACGATACTTGATGGTAATGTTATTCACAGCCCCACTATCAACACACATACGCCATGTCCCATCTTTCTTAGGCACAAGCAACACCGGAACACCACATGGACTCAAGCTTTTTCTAACATAGCCTCGACTCACAAGTTCATCAATTGGTTTTTGCAACTCCTTTGTTTCCTCCGGATTGCAACGATAAGCAGCCTTATTAGGCAAAGAAGTCCCTGGAACAAGATCAATTTGATGTTCAATACCATGAATAGGAGGCAAACCTGGTGGTAATTCGTCGGGAAATACATCCTTGAACTCAAAAAGCAACTCGGCAATGGGACTGCCTTCTTTCCAATTTTGGCCTTCGATTGAACTTTCCTTAGCCACAAAGCAAATACACCAACTCTCCAAGATCTAGAGCTTGTCCAATCTCTCGTTCACTAGCCAACATGGTGAGATGCGACTTCTTTTTTTGTTGCACACTGATGGATGGAACCGCTTGTGATGACATAGACTTTAGCACAATCTTCTTGCCTTTGTCTCTCAACTCATACTCGTTGCTTCTCCCCTTGTGAACCATGTCCCTATCAAACTGCCAAGGACGACCCAACAAAATATGACAAGCATCCATAGGAATAACATCTCAAAAAACTCTCATCCACATACGAACCCATAGTCAAACCAACCCTTACTTGTTTCGACACCTTCACACTATTGCCATCATCGAGCCAATGGAGTGCATATGGCCTAGGATGGGCTATAGTGATTAAGCCTAATTTTGAAACCATCTCACTAGAAGCAACATTGGTGCAACTCCTTCCATCAACAATCACACTGCACCACTTATCTTTCACTAGACATTTAGTATGAAACAACTAATCTCGTTGGTCCACCATCAAGTATCGTTTTCCAATTCCGAGACTTGATGATATGTTAGATGAGCTCCATGGTTCTAAGTTGTTCTCAAAATTGATTTGCGGAGTGGTTATCATCAGATTTGGATGCGTGAAGGAGATGAGTGGAAAACGGCTTTCAAGACAAAACATGGTTTGTATGTATGGACCGTCATGCCATTTGGTCTCACTAATGCTCCTAGTACGTTTATGAGGCCCATGAACGAAGTGATTAAATCATTTTTGGGCAGATTCGTTGTGGTATATCTCGATGACATCTCGTTGTATAGTAAGAACGAAGAGGAGCATCTGATTCATTTGAGGGATGTTTTTGAAATCCTTAGAGCTCAAAAGCTCTATGGGAAACTAGAGAAGTGTTCGTTCCTTGTTGATAATGTGGTATTCTTGGTCTATGTGGTTTCGAAGGATGGGGTGTCCGTGGATCAGTCCAAGATCGAGGCTATCAAATCATGGCCTAGTCCTAAAACTATAAGTGAGGTACGTTCATTTCATGGTCTTGCTTCATTTTATAGACGTTTTTTTCGTGATTTCAGTACCATTACTATTCCTATAGTAATAATAATGTATTGAGTTAAAGACTCATGTATAACCAATGGTTAACAACCAATTTTCTTTTGATTCGATAATGAACCAGACTCATTGGATGTTGTCATTCAAAGTGAACTTTAGGGACTTTGTAAGCGTAACAAAGTAAGAAGATCAAGCAAAGAGTAAAATCTTTAGGACTATAAGAAAACGTGCTAGAAAGGATAGGAAAGGGGAACAAAAGAAATGAATTCAAGATTCAATTTCTACCTTGAAGTTTATGTTAAAGAGAAACGACATAGCAAATAAACTCCTATGGTATTAGATTACCGCTTGAGGTTCTAACTCTTGTTAAGAACTCAAATTCCGGGAGCTAAGTCTGGTTACTTGACCTACAAGTGGGAAATGAAGCAAAGTTTTGCTACATTAATTGTAGGGTCATCATGTTTGTTTTAAAGTCCTTCTAAAGGCTGGAACTTAATGGTATTATGTTCCATTAATCATCATAATCAATTTCTGTATGGACAATGGAAAGACTCACATTCAAAGTAAACAAAAAAATTCGTTGAGTGTTTATTTGAATGAAATGGTCATTTAAGGGTTGAGTCATATGATTGATTAATAAACAAACGAATCTCTTCACACTCAAACTTCAGAAGGTTCAAATCAAACACTTTGATTTGTGTTCCACATATCTTTGGCAATGTCATACGACCATATCAACAAGTCAACATTCTAAGTTTCCATGGCATGGATTTCTGAAAGTTGGTTAACATAAGACACGTAGGTCTTCCTTGTTGAACATGACATAGAAATGGACTATTGTTAGAAGTTTCTAGACAATGAAGTTCATGGGCCAAAGATGGATTTTATGACCTACCTATTTCACAAGAATTTGAGAAAATATGGCTATATTTACTCAAAGTGAAATATGTGAAATACTTCAATGTAATTCACAAAAGGGTATAAAACCAACTTGGCAAGAATTTTGGAACATCTAGGCTAGGGTCAAGGTGATGTTTGAATAAGCCAAGAAAGATTATCTAGATTGTTTATATGGCAATATGACAATTGAAGCTCCATAAGAATATGGTATGTCCAAATGGAGAAATCGGAATCTATTTCGATTAACGATAATCACGACTATTTTCCTATATAGTTTCTAAATGATACTCTCAGGTGACTTTCACACTAAACAAAGTTGTCAAAGCTAAAGATAAGATGTCATAAGGATTGAAATTCGGTTCAGTACATCTTTTCAGTACATATATATCTAGGGTTGTCAAACCCAATGGGAGTTAGTGTTTACATCAAATAAACTCAATAATAGATATATGTTTCTTTATGAGCGACTCATAGAAAAAAAAAAGGTATTGATTCTACCACAAATCTGAGAACATATAGTTGTTGTTCTAGATAATGTCTTTTAGGAAACCATCATATTTCCAAAAAGGCAAGTGGGAGAAAAATGACCTCGAATGAACTTCGAGTCAAACAACAAACAAATGTAGGATACTTAGGAGTCTTAGCTCAATACTTAGAAGCCTTTGGAAGAGCTTCATGAAGACTTTAGAAGTGCTTCAAGAGAATCCTAATACTCAAAGGACTTGAGTAATGTCTTTATAGACACTAACGTTTGAAGTTCAATACCTAGGTAAATCGTATAAGGAATAGAATTCAACCAAGATAGATACATAGATATCTTGAGGAATGAAAACTATGAAGACTTTGGAAAGTGCTTCAAAAACATACGACTTACAGGTCAGCTACGACGAATTAAAAATTCCCAAGTATGGTTTGAGGCCATCAGAAACATAAGTATGGTTCGAGGCCATACAAAATGGTTTGAGGCCATTTCATCCAAAGTACCTTCATCTTAAAGAATCAAATCTATGATTTGGTTGATTTGCATAAAGGGTTCACTCCCATTAGTTGCAAACATGTTTTCTAAACGTAGAACGTTGATTTGCATAAAGGGTTCACTCCCATTGGTTGCAAACATGTTTTCTAAACATACATCGTTGTTTTGCATAAAGGGTTTACTCCCATTGGTTGCAAACATGTTTTCAAAACATACAGAGATGATATTGTATACACATACAAAAGAGAAGCTAGATTGGTGGTTAAAGATTGTAAACAACTTCACGGCGTTGATAATGTTGAAATCTTTTTCACCAAGTCGGAAAGCTTGAACTATTTTGGATAAATCTAGCAATCATTGCATATGGCAATATGGCAATTTGAAAACGAACCACCTTACTCAATTGGACTTGTAGAAAGGAATTGTGTACATCACACAATGTAAAAGTTTTGGATGCTAGATAAAAGAGCAAGCTTAAGAAATCTATTCGTAGATTAAAGCATGCAAGTGGGAATTAGACCATATTTGTCTAAAAGGCTATTGAGCAATCATAGCTTTGTGAAAATATGGATCATCTTATAGATGAGGAGTTTAGTGGGAGCTAAGTCATGTTTATTGGTTCTATATATGAGATACATATCTCTTTATTGAAAATGACATTCAAATTCTAAATGGTTAGATTTGAAAGTATTTGTCAATATTAGAACCAAGGCGAAACTTAGAACATATTGGGTTAAAGATCTATTAGATAGGATCTAAGGCGTTGTTTGGATTCTGTAAAAGTAATTACTAAATCAAACACAATGGAGAGACTCAAAAGAGACTCTCAACCCATATGAGTAAGTCTAAGTTATGAATGCTTTAACTAAGTATAAAGCTATGCTGTTATCACTAGAGTTAAGCATGAAGGACCTTGAAGAGGTTCCTTCACCTTATATCACATGGCAATGCCAAGATTTTAGCAAGATTCAGTATCTCTTGAAACAGAATAAAGCTAAAAGTCACATGGATGGATTTTAAAATGCGAATGGTTTTTGCATTACAATCAATCATGTATGATGTGATATATAGATCGCCAAGAAAACTCGTGAACATTGGATCGTGACGAGTTTATACCAATCTCTATTGATCTGGATCAAAGATCATTGGAACAGTATCAAGAAAATCCAATACATTTGGATATGTAGGATGAGCACTTGATAAGAGGAAGTGAAGATAACTAAAGTTTTGATGCTACATGCATTTGCCTAAGCAAAAGTTGAATCTTGTTGTTAGGCAAACCACAAACAAGCACGGGCAATTAGGCGTCGTGATTAAAAGGTGGTTACATAGGTTCTAAACTATATGTGATGCATGGGAAACTGAATCAATGATTAGTTTCCAAGTTCTCAGTTGAAAGATGTATCTCCCACATCTATGTGAACTGGTTGGAGAATTCCAAAAGGGAAGCATCATTTGAAATTCTACATAATTGAAATGAATTCATTGTTGCCTAAGAAGCAATAAAAGGGAATTGTTTTTAGTGGGAGTTCTTCAATGAACTCAGGTTGATCACAAGTCTGCTACCTGGATGATTTTCTATTTTAGATATGAATATCATTCTAAACAGCAACGAAAGACTAGATCATTCTAGAAACATATTCAAAGATCTTTTCATCTTACATCGAAAGGCTTTCGATAGAAAGGATGCTAAGGATAGCAAAGTATGATAAACTAAACCTCTGCAATGAATGATACACAACATTCATATGCAGATATGGAATCAAGTTTGAGTTCCATGAATGTTTAAGTATTGGGTGGAAGGCCTATATCTGTAAAACATTAAATGCTTGATTTTGGGTTAGAGGCCCACAAATTGGTAAGCATTTGGTTGAAACATTTATCATTTATGAAATTATATTTCATAGTTCATTTAATCTTGGTTTAGTATCAAATGATAAGTCCATGTGATTCAAATCATTCAAATGGGATGTCAAGATGGATTCTTCGACAAAGAAACACCCATAAGTGAACTTGAATATTGAAGTCACAAAGGATCCCTAATCCAGGTCATTGAAAGGTGGACGACCAATGACTAATGAAGATTAGATTGCAAGTTGATTTATAGTTCCGTTTCTTGAACTAGATGGATTGGATGTCAGAAATCATTTGCATAGATACTTATTGGATCTTGTATCGGATTGACCATGAGAACGCTTTAAGAGATTAAAGTCATGTCATAGGTAGTTCTCATTAATGGTGATTAGAAACCGTTCCTCAGAACATGAGCGATTATGTCTGCTCGTTTGAGAATTAGTTCACTTTCATGCTCGCTAAACGTCGCACCGTAAAAGGAGGCTATAAAAGCAGTTATTGGGCGTACTATGAATCAAAGAGAGTGTTCATAGATTGCAAGAATGGATTGTCCTCCTATCTTTGATAGGATATGGTGTTCTTGTGTAACAAGGCCTCTCGGAGAGTTAGATACTGTGAAAATGCATGGCCGTGCTCAGAATGGTTAAGGCTTAACCTTCTGCAAAAGTTTAACAGTTGAGCTCTGTAATCCGAGAAACACTTATGGACCTAATAAGGATGGCTTGGATCTTACCTTATGTTCAGTAAGTAACACTAAGTGACAAAGGAATGTTGATGCACACTTGTCTGAATGACAAGTGGGAGACTGAAGGAAATATGTCCTTCACCCATGGTGCATTAAGTCTAATACCAAGGTTCAGATGATTTGCGAACAATTAATTCAGTGAGATCAAGTGATCGGAACAGCTAGCTGGAGCAATGCTTCCGATCAGTGAGTTCTAATGAATATTAAGCTCACAACTTACTCTTGACTGAACCTACAAGGTCACACCAATGGCACGTAACAGATCACCGTATTAAATAAATCGGAAATTCATTTAATAGCTTTTCGGGAAATTAGTTCGGAAAACATAATTATACGATTTAACATTAGATGGTGAAATCGTATATCGTGATTGCATATATTCGTAAGCTAGGCGAAACGAATAATCGTATCGTATGACAATGGATCGTCAAGTATGAAACGATAAATGAATTATCGAATGATAATTAATTAAGCAAACACGAATGCAAGCCCACGAGCAAAGCTCAAGGAGCAAAGGGCCCATGGCCTTGCTGCCTTGGCTGTGCATGCACGGAGAAGCAACAGCAACAGCAGCAGTGTGGCCCAGCCCATTGCGTGCTGTGTGCTGCGCGCTTGTCCAGTGGTTTTGTCGTGGGCCTTGCTGGCCGGTCGGGCTCTATGCTTGGCCGGTTAGCTTGGCTCACTTAATAGGTTATGGATATAACCTAGTCTATTATGTTTTTTCCTAATCCTAATGCAAAAATCAGATTACACATCAAACCCTAAGGATGAGAGAGAAAACCTAATTCTCTCTTAGCCTCCATGGATGTGTTCTTCCCAAAAGCACAAACTCTTGATCGATTGTCTAAGCTACGATAATCAAGACGGATCTGGTCGTGTCGGTGAACCAAGTAGAGGAACGACAAGTGGAGTTCTTTGTTCGTGTTCGTTGACAGATTATTGTGGAAAACACGCTTCGAATGTAAGTTTGCTTAATCTGTGCTTTATACATGTTTCCTGGCTTTGGGGATTGTTTCCGCACATGTTATTATGTTTAACTGTATTCCCCTACAAAGTCTTGGTCTAAATCCGAACCTATCTTGAAACCAAACACATCACCTAGTACTGTAGGTTCAAGTAATTCTATGGCTGCCCCAAAATTAGTTAACTCAACCAAAGAAATAAGTCTATCCAAGGTGCGTTGTTTTAAGTGTCAAGTGTTTGGGCATTATCAAAATGTGTGTCCAAATAAACAGGTAGTGACCTTGAGAGAAGCTGTTGAATGCCGTGAGGAGTTGTTTGAAGAGGAGAAGAGGTTCGGGGACGTATTTGTGTTTGATGAGAGTGGAGATGAAGAGGAGGAGGAGGGGTATGAGGCTCCAGTTTATGACACAAATCTGGTTCTTAGAGCTCTGCATACCCAAATTGCATCTACTGATTCGGACCAACGAGATCAGTTGTTTCATACTAAATGTCTAGTGAAAGATAAGTGGTGTAGTGTGATTGTTGATGGGAGGGAGTTGCGCCAATGTCGCTTCTAGTGAGATGGTTTCGAAATTAAGCTTAATCACTACAGCCCGTCCTAGGCCATATGCACTCCATTGGCTCGATCATGGTAATAGTGTGAAGGTGTCGAAACAAGCAAGGGTTGGTTTGACTATAGGTTCGTATTTGGATGAGATTCTTTTGATGTTATTCCTATGGATGCTTGTCATATTTTGTTGGGTCATCCTTGGCAGTTTGATAGGGACGTGCTTCACAAGGGGAGAAGCAACGAGTATGAATTGAGAGACAAAGGCAAGAAGATTGTTCTAAAGCCTATGTCATCACAAGCGGTTCGATCCATGAGTGTGCAGCAAAAAAAGAAGCCGAATCTCACCATGTTGGCTAGTGAACGAGAGATTGAGCAAGCTCTAGATCATGGAGAGTTGGTGTATTTGCTCGTGGCTAAGGAAAGTTCGATCGAAGGCCAAAATTGGAAAGAAGGCAGTCCCATTGCCGAGTTGCTTTTTGAGTTCAAGGATGTATTTCCCGACGAATTACCACCAGGTTTGCCTCCTATTTGTGGTATTGAACATCAAATTGATCTTGTTTCAGAAACTTCTTTGCCTAATAAGGCTGCTTATCGTTGCGATCCGGAGGAAACAAAGGAGTTGCAAAAACGAATTGATGAACTTGAGAGTCGAGGCTTTGTTAGAGAAGGCTTGAGACCATGTGATGTATTGGTGTTGCTTGTGCCTAAGAAAGATGGGACATGGCGTATGTGTGTTGATAGTAGGGTTATGAATAACATTACCATCAAGTATCGTTTTCCAATTCCGAGACTTGATGAAATGTTAGATGACCTCCATGGTTCGAAGTTGTTCTAAAAAGTTGATTTGCGGAGTGGTTATCATCACATTCGGATGCGTGAAGGAGATTAGTAGAAAACTTTTTAAGACAAAACATGGTTTGTATGAATGGACTGTCATGCCATTTGGTCTCACTAATGCTTCTAGTACGTTTATGAGGCTAATGAACGAAGTGCTTAAATCATTTTTGGGCAGATTCGTTGTGGTATATCTCGATGACATCTTAGTGTATAGTAAGAACGAAGAGGAGCATCTGATTCATTTGAGGGATGTTTTTTAAACCCTTAGTGCTCAAAAGTTTTATGGGAAGCTAGAGAAGTGTTCGTTCCTTGTTGATAATGTGGTATCCTTGGGCTATGTGGTTTCGTAGGATGGGGTGTCCGTGGATCAGTCCAAGATTGAGGCTATCAAATCATGGCCTAGTCCTAAAACTATAAGTGAGATGCGTTCATTTCATGGTCTTGCTTCAATTTATAGACGTTTTATTCGTGATTTCAGTACCATTACTAGTCCTATTACTAGTTGTTAGAAGAAAGGTGCGTTTGTATGGGGAGAGGACGCTCAAAAGGCATTTGATGTAATTAAGGAGCGTTTGTGTGCTGCTCCTATTTTGGCATTGCCGGATTTTCTCAACCTTTCAAGGTCGAGTGTGATGCTAGTGGTGTGGGAATTGGTGTTGTTTTGATCCAAGGTAAGCGTCCCATAGCTTTTTTTCGGAAAAGTTAGGGAGTGCTCGTTTGAATTATTGCCCTTATGATAAAGATTTCTATGCCATTGTTAGAGCTTTGGATCATTGGAGTCATTATTTGCGTTCTAGTCACTTTGTCTTGCATTCTGACCATGAATCTTTGAAGTATATTAATGGGCAACAAAAATTGAGTCCAAGGCATGCTAAATGGGTTGAGTTCTTGCAATCCGTTCATTTTTCTTCAAAGTACAAAGATGGTAAGAGCAATGTGGTGGCTGATGCATTATCACGGAGATATACTTTGCTTGCTACACTTGATGTTCGTCTATTGGGGTTTGAGACCTTGAAAGACTGATGGTGACTTTGGAGTTTCATTTGAGAAATATGCAGTTGGTGCCTATGGAGAGTACATGTTGCAAGATGGGTTTCTTTTCAAAGGCAATCGTCTTTGTATTCCCAAGCACTCAATTCGTGAGCTACTAGTTCGTGAGGCTCATGGTGAAGGGTTGGCTGGTCACTTTGTCATAGCTAAGACCTTGGAGATATTGAAGGGGCATTTCTTTTGGCCTAAAATGTTGGGCGATGTAACGAACATTGTGGGTAAGTGCGTGACTTGTCATATGGCCAAGAGTTCTTTTAAGCACGGTTTGTACTCACCATTACCAGTTCCGGTTCGTCCTTGGGAAGATGTTTCTATGGATTTCATAGTGGCTTTGCCTCGTACTCAAAGAGGTAAGGATGCTATCATGGTCGTTGTTGATAGATTTTCCAAGATGGCTCACTTTGTTGCTTGTTATAAAACGGATGATGCTTGTAATGTGGATGATTTGTATTATAAAGAGATTGTTCGTTTGCATGGAATTCCCAAGACTATTGTTTCGGGTCGTGATTCCAAGTTTTTGAGTTACTTTTGGAATACATTATGGAGAAAGGTGGGAACCAAATTGTTGTTTAGCACTTTACATCACCCTCAAACTGATGGGAAAACGGAGGTTACAAATCGAACCTTGGGAACGTTGTTACGAGGGTTGGTAAGTAAGACGCAAAAGGATTGGGATGTCAAGCTTGCTCACGCTGAATTTTCTTATAATCGTTCTCCTACTTATGCTACTGGTCATTCTCCATTTGAAGTGGTATATGGGATTAATCCATATTTTCCATTGGATCTGATTCCATTGTCGAAAGATGAGTTGGTTCACAAAGATGCCGATGCCAAGTTGAAATCTATTATGAAATTGCACCAACAAGTTCGTGACCGTATTGAAGCTATCAATGCCTATTATAAACAGAAATCAAATAACAATCGCAAGCCTCGGGTGTTTGTCAAAGGTGATTTGGTTTGGGTTCATTTGAGGAAAGAGCGTTTTCCAAGCAAACGCAAGAACAAGCTTATGCCTAGGGCTGAAGGTCCTTACAAAGTGGTTGCACGTGTGAATGATAATGCTTACAAGATCGAGCTTCCGGGAGATTATGGTGTCCATGCTACTTTCAATGTAGGTGACCTCTCAACCTATCTTGATGATGATGGCCTTGCTGAAGTGAGGTCACTTCCTTTTAAAGGGGGAGGGGATGATACGGTCATGGATGAAGGTGATGGTCAAGGTGACGGTCTTATGCTAACAATTGGAACCAAAGCTGATTTAGGTTCGATGGCTCATTTTGTGTGCATGGTGACTTGGATTGAGTGAGTCGTTTGATGGTCCGTTTAATCAAGTGCAATTGATGGTCCGTTTAAGCTTATCTTTATTTGTTTTCGTTAAATTCAGGGGACAATTGTTTTAATCCCATTTTAATTCAGTCTTGTACTTAGCTTTAAATATTGCTGTTTGTAAGAAGGATTTTAAGCCTTTGTAACCTTCAAATTGTTGACTGAATTAGGAGGCTTTTAGAGCTTTGTAACCTCCGGTTTTAAAGGCTCTTAAATGGCTTTTAAATGGCTGTTTAAATCTCTTGTAACCACCGGTTTTTAGCTTATTGTTTAGGCTATTTATAGCCAGCTTGTTGAATGGAATAAAACAACCAATTTGAAGAATAAACACTTGTTTTCAGTTTACTTTGAATTATTGATTATAATTTAACCTTTTCTTTGTTTTTGACGTGTTTCCTACTCAAAGAGCCGATTGTGAGTCAATAGGTCTTGCCTTTCAATCACGTTTAACGATCTATAGGTCTAGCTTGTTAATCAACTATCCTTACTTATACAACGAGTTTTTAAACTCGTATCATTTGTGGTATCAGAGCTGCTGTTCGTGATTCTTACGAGCTAAAATGGATTTTGACGATCCTGACTTTCTACAACATCTCCAAGAAGCCTTGAAGAACGTTCGAGATGGGGGATTTTGAAGGCATCCTAGACGTGATCCACTACGGGTTGTGGATGAATTCAAAGTCACGGAACTTCCTGAATTTGTTGGTGGAACAGATCCGGAAGCTTATTAGGAATGGGAGCGCACGATAGAGAGAATGTTCGATTTCAAGGACATTGATGATGAGAAGCGTTTTAAGTACGCCATATTGAAGCTAGGACGAGGAGCTTCATTGTGGTTCGAAGGACTGAAATCCAAGAGAATTCGTGATGGGAAGGAGAAAATCACCACTTAGGAGTCTTTGAAACGTAAGCTAAGTAAAAAGGTATGTGCCAACAACTAATAGAATAACGACTTATCGTAAAATTGCTGAATGGAGGCAAGGGAAAAGGAGTGTGGCTGAATATATTGATGAGTTTGAAAAGTTGTCCTTAGTGGGGGAAATTGAGGAGATTGAGGAACAAAAACTGTCTAGATTTTTTAGGTGTTTAAACTACAATATTGCCAATACCGTAGACCTTTATCCATATTCAGATTTTGATACTCTTTGTGGACTTTGTTTAAAAATTGGAAAACCAAGGGAAAGCAAAATATGGGGGAGGGTCAAGTATGGATGGTAAGGCCAAGTCTTGGTCTAAATCCGAACCTATCTTGAAACCAAACACATCACCTAGTACCGTAGGTACAAGTAATTCTATGGCTGCCCCAAAATTAGTTAACTCAACCAAAGAAACAAGTCTGTCAAAGGTGCGTTGTTTTAAGTGTCAAGGGTTTGGGCGTTATCAAAATGCGTGTCCAAATAAACGAGTAGTGACCTTGAGAGAAGATGTTGAATGCCGTAAGCAGTTGTTTGAAGAGGAGAAGAGGTTGGGGGACGTATTTGTGTTTGATGAGAGTGGCGATGAAGAGGAGGAGGGGTATGAAGCTCCAGTTTATGACACAAATCTGGTTCTTAGAGCTCTACAAACCCAATTTGCATCTACTTATTCGGACCAAAGAGACCAGTTGTTTCATACTAAATGTCTAGTGAAAGATAAGTGGTGTAGTGTGATTGTTGATGGGGGGGAGTTGCACCAATGTTGCTTCTAGTGAGATGGTTTCAAAATTAGGCTTAATCACTATAGCCCATCCTAGGCCATATGCACTCCATTGGCTCGATGATGGTAATAGTGTGAAGGTGTCGAAACAAGTAAGGGTTGGTTTGACTATGGCTTAATATGTGGATGAGATTTTTCGAGATGTTATTCCTATGGATGCTTGTCATATTTTGTTGGGGCGTCCTTGGCAGTTTGATAGGGACGTGGTTCACAAGGGGAGAAGCAACGAGTATGAGTTGAGAGACAAAGGCAAGAAGATTGTGCTAAAGTCTATGTCATCACAAGCGGTTCCATCCATGAGCGTGCAACAAAAAAAGAAGTCGAATCTCACCATGTTGGCTAGTGAACGAGAGATTGAGCAAGCTCTAGATCATGGAGAGTTGGTGTATTTGCTCGTGGCTAAGGAAAGTTCGATCGAAGGCCAAAATTGGAAAGAAGGCAGTCCCATTGAAGCTACCAATGCCCGTTATAAACAGAAATCAAATAACAATCGCAAGCCTCAGGTGTTTGTCGAAGGTGATTTGGTTTGGGTTCACTTGAGGAAAGAGCGTTTTCCAAGCAAACGCAAGAACAAGCTTATGCCTAGGGCTGAAGGTCCTTACAAGGTGGTTGCACGTGTGAATGATAATGCTTACAAGATCGAGCTTCCGGGAGATTAGGATGTCCATGCTACTTTCAATGTTGGTGATCTCTCACCCTGTCTTGATGATGATGGCCTTGCTGAATTGAGGTCAATTCCTTTTAAAGGGGGAGGGGATGATACGGTCATGGATGAAGGTGATGGCAAGAGTTCTTTCAAGCCCGGTTTGTACTCACCATTACCAGTTCCGCTTCGTCCTTGGGAAGATGTTTCTATGGATTTTATAGTGGCTTTGCCTCGTACTCAAAGAGGTAAAGATGCTATTATGGTGGTTGTTGATAGATTTTCCAAGATGGCTCACTTTGTTACTTGTCACAAATCGGATGATGCTTGTAATGTGGCTGATTTGTACTATAAAGAGATTGTTCGTTTGCATGAAATTCCCAAGACTATTGATTCGGATCGTGATTCCAAGTTTTTGAGTTACTTTTGGAATACTGATAAGTGCATTATTTACCATATATTTATTCCCTTAGTATATTCCATATATACTAACTATGTAGTCATCATTTATTTACTATTTTGGGTCTTAAATTACTTTAATAATTATAAGTATATTTTTCTTTGTTTTATATTTTATTGTTAAATAAGCCTAAATAGTACTTGGTTATGCTACAGGTCATAATTGCTTGAAAAGAAACCGAAGCCCATGGGATTCACATGAGATATTAACAGTTACAACTAATAAAGGGAAATGAAGAATAGTCCAAGATGTCAAGTGAAGCTCACATTTAATAGAGATTGTGAAAGAGAATGGGTCCACTTAGGTTAAATAAAGCCCCTAAGTAGAAGAAAAGCCAACTAAAACAACCATTACGTGAGAAATGCTAGTCCAAGGAAGGAAACCCACTAAAAAAATGGAGTTAAGTACTTTCCTTCAAAAGAAGCAGCATATCAATAAGCTACCTTCGAGCTTCGAGATTGTCGGCAAAATTATAGATAGTTGGGTATAAACACAGCTGTTCCTATCAAATCGGAGAGGGGTTATCCAAGCAGTAGAGGAGATCAACGAGATGCTGAAATTTTGGATCCCGATCTTAGCAATTAGGGGTTTAATTTCCTTGTTCTTCACGCACTTGGAGTATATAAATATACTTCCCCTGCTCAGTTTCGGAGGAGGATATACACAAAAACCTAGCCGAAAATCATACAAAGAACAAGGGAATTTGAGTGAGTCGTAATTGGGCAATTAACGAAGAGAAGATAGCCATTGGAGGGAAGCTTAGTCTCAATTCCAAGGTTGAACAAGGTCGACGGTGAATAGTAGGGTCGAAGCCGAGGTTCTTTCGGAAGTTCTTGGGAGTATACTTAATAAGTCTTCTTCTTACCCAATTGTTCATATTACTACTTATTTGAAGTACTTTGTTAATTTGATGAGATACTTTGATTGAAATATTGGTATTATTATTGATTTATGGTTATGATATTTTTCAATTTAATGATTATTTGAATTTTGCTTGTTCTTGATTATTAATTTTGCAATTTGACGTTGATTGTTATCTTTCAAGTGTTGGGTTGTGAATCATTGCTATCTGTACAATTTGGCTTAGTTTAAATCATACAAGTGAAGTAGTCCCTAATTTAGGTTGAGTCTGCGATTATGGTTTGGCTTAAATTAGAGAGCAATATCAATCTAAATAATCTTTCATTTATGTGATTAGATTAGTTAGGACTAATGAGGACTAATGAGGAATAATCTTTTATTTATGTGATTAGATTAATGCTTCCAATTCTAATTCATACAAGTTGCGATCATATATGTGTTAATTAGATTGGTTTAGAGTCAATTTCAGCTTAGTTCAATTTTGATTTCAAGTAAGGGAGATAGGGAGTCTTTGTTATCTTAGGCTCTACAGTTAGTCTAGTTGTTAAAATGATTAATTTCGTAAGGTTGATTGATTAATATTATCAATAGTTTAATTTTAATAGAGTTATAAATAGATTCGGTCAAGTTTGTTGTCACTTGTAAATAGTAGTTTAGTATTAGTTTTAATATTAACAAATAACAATTTCATAAACCCCCCCATAATCGTAAGTATGTAAATACGTAAATAGCGAGCGTAAATATTGTGTATATATTGTATATATATAATACTTCTTTTTAGTTTTAAATTTTGAGTTTAGGAAGTTAAAAATCTCCCAATGGGATCGACCCTTTCTTACCCTTTTACTACTTGTTAATATTTTTTTTTTGAAGATCTAAGATAGGTTTTTAATTTAATACGGTAAACGACTCTATGAGTGGTTTCTAAATGTAAGACTAACATAGAGGACAAATCTGAAAGAAAAAAAACAAAGAGAAAAGGGTCTTATATTATTGGAGATTGATTGCTTGTTTACTTTGGCCAACAATGATTGCGTGTTTCCTTATAATTTTTTTTTTTGCAAGCAAGTTCTGTTAGTTAATTTTACATTTGATAGTGCGTATCGTAACATCAGAGAAATGCCAACGACTTAAAAACCATGTTTAACCATTTATGTGAGTTACACTTGGTACTACCCATAACCAATTCCTTTGTAAAATTTGGCTTGGAGTATTTTGGTATGTCCAACAACTTATATTTGGTGTATCTTGCTAATTGGTGTTCTGGTCAGTTATTTAATTGGACTTCGAGTGAATTTTAACTATGTATGTATTGCCAGTTACTTGTTGAAATCTAGAATTTGTTAGTGTTTTCATAACTGCAGATTCTCTTGAGCTTAAACATATGTCTAATAGTATAAGATCAGTAGTTAATTAATCTAATAAATATGCACTACATTGTTAATCATGTCCCTAATTAACTAGTAGTTTACTTTTCAGGTGCATGAGTGGTGGCACACCTAATCCTAAACTCAAGCGAATCAGGAAATATATTGATTCGGTAAACATCATAAGTCAAGAGAGATTAATCCACGCTTTTCAAATTGATCAACCAGAAGAAGTGAAACCAGAGGACGTTGAATCAACAGAAGATAGTCTAGAAGGAGCAAAAATGGGTGAAAGAACCTTGAAGGAGATGGCAGCCCCAAATACGGGCGATGATCCTCTCTGCATTGTGTTTCCAAAGTTGGACAAACCCCTCAAACTGAATTCAGGTTTCCTTAATCTTCTTCCCAAATACTATGGGAAGTCAGGTGAGAATCCTCATCGACATTTAAAAGAGTTTAAGGTTGTTTGTTCTTCTATGAATCTTGAAGGAGTTGAACAAGATCATATTAGATTGCATGCTTTTCCTTTTTCTTTGCAAGATGTGGCTAAAGATTGGTTGTATGATCTTCCTGCTGGATCAATTACGACTTGGAATGTTATGGCATCAACTTTTCTACGAAAGTACTTTCCAGCAAGTCTAATTGGATCCATCGGGAAGGAGATATGTGGCATTAGGCAGCATGATAATGAGTCCTTATATGAGTATTGGGAACGTTTTAAGAGATTGTGTTCCTCCTGTCCCCAACATCAGATTAGTGACCAACTATCAATTCAGTACTTTTATGAAGGCCTATTGCCTACTGATAGGGGTATGATAGATGCTTCGAGTGGGGGGGCACTAGTGGATAAAACACCAACCCAAGCTAGGGCTTTAATTTCTAATATGGCTCAGAACACCCAACACCATGGTACTAGAAATGATGTTAAAAAAGTAAATGGAGTTGATTTAAGTGGTATTCAGAATCAATTACAAGAAAATGCTCAACAAATTGCTACTTTAACTACTCTTGTGTCTAAAATTGTTGCTAGTAATGAGTCTAAAGCTAGAGTGTGTGGAATTTGTTGTAATGAGTCTCATCCTACTGATAAATGTCCTGACTTGCATTCTGAGGATGTGAATGCTATAGGTGGTTATTCTGGTCAAAGAAAATATGATCCTTACTCACAAACTTATAATGAAGGTTGGAAAGACCACCCTAACCTAAGGTATGGAAATAGACCACAACTTCCACAATCTAATTAACCAAGGCAATATGGTCAACAAAATCCACCACCCCAATCTGGTCCTTCACTAGAAGATTTAGTTAAGCAACTAACAAATCAAATAGGGCAAGTCCATAACCAAGGTGTTGAGTATCAAAAGAAAACTGACACGCGCCTTCATCACATAGACACTCAAATAGGTCAGATTTGCACTTCTCTAAGTAATCTTGAAACTCAGCTTTCAGGTAAACTTCCATCACAAACAATCCCTAATCCCAATGGTCATGTTAAAGCTGTCACACTTAGGATTGGTAAAGTGTTAACTGAACCTAAAATGAAAAGTCGTGAAGTTGAAAAAGAGATAGAAGTCAATCCTAAAGTTGGATCAGGGGAAAGAGTGAAAAGTGAGGGTATAATGCAGGGAAGGGTAAAACTGAAAATAATTCTGTTGTTCCTCGCTTTAAAGATTTGCCCCCTTTCTCTTCTCGCTTTGCTAAGGCTAAGAAAGAGAGTCTTGACAATGAAATTCTAGAAACTTTTAGGAAAATTGAAGTCAATATTCCCCTTCTTGATGCTATTAAACAGGTACCTCATTATGCAAAGTTTCTTAAGGAACTTTGTACTAACAAAAGACAGTTTCGTCCTTCTCAAAAGGTAAGTATGGGGGAAAATATTTCAGCTATTATTCAAAAGAAGCTTACCCGTAAGTGTAAGGATCCTGGCATGTTTTGTATTCCTTGCAAAATTGGTGATTCTAAGTTTGAAAGGTGTATGTTAGATTTAGGAGCCTCCATTAACGTTATGCCGAAATCTGTTTATGATACTTTAAATGTGGGTTCTTTGTCTAAAACTGATATTGTTATTCAGTTAGCTGATAGATCTAACACATTTCCAATAGGAGTTTTAGAATATGTACTTGTGCAAGTGAATGAATTGGTATTTCCTGCTGATTTTTATGTTCTTGTTATGGGTGATAGAAGCGATAGTGTTCCACTGTTGTTAGGTAGACCATTCCTAAAAATTTCTAAGACTAAAATTGATGTTCAAAAGGGTAACTAACTATGGAATTTGAGGGGGAAATGATTAAATTTAATATTTTTGATGCTATGAGATACCCAAGTGATATCAATAATGTCAGTTCTATAGATACTTTTGATGCTTTTGATTGGATGGCTCAGGAGGAGGCTTTTAGAGCTTTGTAACCACCGGTTTTAAAGGCTCTTAAATGGCTTTTAAATGGCTGTTTAAAGCTCTTGTAACCACCGGTTTTTAGCTTATTGTTTAGGCTATTTATAGCCAGCTTGTTGAATGGAA
This sequence comes from Spinacia oleracea, assembly GCF_020520425.1. Lineage (NCBI taxonomy): Eukaryota > Viridiplantae > Streptophyta > Magnoliopsida > Caryophyllales > Amaranthaceae > Spinacia > Spinacia oleracea. Next base: position 72,277,698 of record NC_079490.1, read on the forward strand.
TAGAACAACCAATTTTGAAGAATAAACACTTGTTTTCAGTTTACTTTGAACTATTGATTATAATTCAACCTTTTCTTTGTTTTGGACGTGTTTCCTACTCAAAGAGCCGATTGTGAGTCAATCGGTCTTGCCTTTCAATCACGTTTGACAAGCTATAGGTCCAGCTTGTTAATCAACTATCCTTACTCATACAACGAGTTTTTAAACTTGTATCATTTGTGGTATCAGAGCTGCTGTTCGTGATTCTTACGAGCTAAAATGGATTTTGACGATCCTGGCTTTCTACAACATCTCCAAGAAGCCTTGAAAAACGTTCGAGATGCGGGATTTTGAAGGCATCCTAGACGTGATCCACTACGGGTTGTGGATGAATTCAAAGTCACGGAACTTCCTGAATTTGTTGGTGGAACAGATCCGGAAGCTTATAAAATGGGAGCGCAAGATAGAGCGAATGTTCGATTTCAAGGACATTAATGATGAGAAGCGTTGTAAGTATTCCATATTGAAGCTAGGATGAGGAGCTTCATTGTGGTTCGAAGGACTGACATCTAAGAGAATTCGTGATGGGAAGCTACATAAAAGGTATGTGCCAACAACTCATAGAATAACAACTTATCGTAAAATTGTTGAATTGAGGCAAGGGAAAATGAGTGTGGCTGAATATATTGATGAGTTTGAAAAGTTGTCCTTAGTGGGGGAAATTGAGGAGATTGAGGAACAAAACTGTCTAGATTTTTAAGGGGTTTAAACTACAATATTGCCAATACCGTAGAACTTTATCCATATTCTGATTTTGATACTCTTTGTGGACTTTGTTTAAAATTGGAAAACCAAGGGAAAGCAAAATATGGGGGGGGGGTCAAGTATGGATGGTAAGGTCAAGTCTTGGTCTAAATCCCAACCTATCTTGAAACCAAACACATCACCTAGTATCGTAGGTTCAAGTAATTCTACGGCTGCCCCAAAATTAGTTAACTCAACCAAAGAAACAAGTCTGTCCAAGGTGCACTATTTTAAGTGTCAAGGGTTTGGGCATGATCAAAATGCGTGTCCAAATAAACAGGTAGTGACCTTGAGAGAAGCTGTTGAATGCGGTGAGAGAGGAGAAGAGGTTGGGGATGTATTTGTGTTTGATGAGAGTGGCGATGAAGAGGAGGAGGAGGGGTATGAGGCTCCAGTTTATGACACAAATCTGGTTCTTAGAGCTCTACAAACCCAAATTGCATCTACTGTTTCGGACCAACGAGATCAGTTGTTTCATACTAAATGTCTAGTGAAAGATAAGTGGTGTAGTGTGATTGTTGATGGGTGGAGTTGCACCAATGTTGCTTATAGTGAGATGGTTTCGAAATTAGGCTTAATCACTACAGTCCATCCTAGGCCATACGCACTCCAGTGGCTCGATGATGGTAATAGTGTGAAGGTGTCGAAACAAGTAAGTGTTGGTTTGGCTATTGGTTCGTATGTGGATGAGATTCTTTGTGATGTTATTCCTATGGATGCTTGTCATATTTTGTTGGGTCGTCCTTGGTAGTTTGATAGGAACGTGGTTCACAAGGGGAGAAGCAACGAGTATGAATTGAGAGACAAAGGCAAGAAGATTATGCTAAAGCCTATGTAATCACAAGCGGTTCGATCCATGAGTGTGCAGCAAAAAAAGAAGCTGAATCTCACCATGTTGGCTAGTGAACGAGAGATTGAGCAAGCTCTAGATCATGGAGAGTTGGTGTATTTGCTCGTGGCTAAGGAAAGTTCGATCGAAGGCCAAAATTGGAAAGAAGGCAGTCCTATTGCCGAGTTGCTTTTTGAGTTCAAGGATGTATTTCCCGATGAATTACCACTACGTTTTCCTCCTATTCGTGGTATTGAACATCAAATTGATCTTGTTCGAGGAACTTCTTTGTCTAATAAGGATGCTTATCGTTGCAATCCGGAGGAAACAAAGGAGTTGCAAAAACAAATTGATGAACTTTTGAGTCGAGGCTATGTTAAAGAAAGTTTGAGTCCATGTGATGTTCCGGTGTTGCTTGTGCCTAAGAAAGATGGGACATGACGTATGTGTGTTGATAGTAGGGCTATGAATAACATTACCATCAAGTATCGTTTTCCAATTCCGAGACTTGATGATATGTTAGATGACCTCCATGGTTCGAAGTTGTTCTCAAAAATTGATTTGCGGAGTGGTTAATAATGGAAGAAGCAACGAGTATGAATTTAGAGACAAAGGCAAGAAAATTGTGCTAAAGCCTTTGTCATCTCAAACGGTTCGATCCATGAGTGTGAAGCAAAAAAAGAAGCCGAATATCACCATGTTGGCTAGTCAACGAGAAATTGAGCAAGCTCTAGATCATGGAGAGTTGGTATATTTGCTCGTGGCTAAGGAGAGTCCAATCGAAGGCCAAATCGGAAAGAAGACAGTCCCATTGCCGAGTTGTTGTTTGAGTTCAAAGATGTATTTCCCGATGAATTACCACCAGGTTGCCTCCTATTCGTGGTATTGAACATCAAATTGATCTTATTCCAGGAACTTCTTTGCCTAATAAGGCTGCTTATCGCTGCAATCCGGAGGAAACAAAGGAGTTGCAAAAGCAAATTGATGAACTTGTGAATCGAGGCTATGTGAGAGAAAGTTTGAGTCCATGTGCTGTTCCGGTGTTGCTTGTGCCTAAGAAAGATGGGACATGGAGAATGTGTGTTGATAGTAGGGCTGTGAATAACATTACCATCAACTATCGTTTTCCAATTCCGAGACTTGATGATATGTTAGATGAACTCCATAGTTCGAAGTTGTTCTCAAAAATTGATTTGCGGAGTGGTTATCATCAGATTCGGATGTGTGAAGGAGATGAATGGAAAACGGCTTTCAAGACGAAGCATGGTTTGTATGAATGGACCGTCATGGCATTTGGTCTCACTAATGCTCCTAGTACGTTTATGAGGCTAATGAACGAAGTGCTTAAATAATTTTTGGGCAGATTCGGTGTGGTATATCTTGATGACATCTTGGTGTATAGTAAGAACGAAGAGGGGTATCTGATTCATTTGAGGGATGTTTTTGAAAGCCTTAGAGCTCAAAAACTCTATGGGAAGCTAGAGAAGTGTTCATTCCTTGTTGACAATGTGGTATTCTTGGGCTATGTGGTTGCGAAGGATGGAGTGTCCGTGGATTAGTCCAAGATCGAGGCTATCAAATCATGGCCTAGTCCTAAAACTATAAGTGAGGTGCGTTCATTTCATGGTCTTGCTTCGTTTTATAGACGTTTTATTCGTGATTTCAGTACCATTACTAGTCCTATTACTAGTTGCTTGAAGAAAGGTGCTTTTGTATGGGGAGAGGACGCTCAAAAGGCGTTTGATGTGATTAAAGAGCGTTTGTGTGCTGCTCCTATTTTGGCGCTGCCAGATTTTTCTCAACCTTTTGAGGTCAAGTGTGATGCTAGTAGTGTGGGAATTGGTGCTGTTTTGATCCAAGGTAAGCGTCCCATAGCTTACTTTTCGGAAAAGTTAGGGGGTGCTCGTTTGAATTATTGCACTTATGATAAAGAGTACTATGCTATTGTTAGAGCTTTGGATCATTGGAGTCATTATTTGCGTATATTAATGGGCAACAAAAATTGAGCCCAAGGCATGCTAAATGGGTTGAGTTCTTGCAATCCTTTCATTTTTCTTCGAAGTACAAAGATGGTAAAAGCAATGTGGTGGCTGATGCACTATCACGAAGGTATACTTTGCTTGCTACACTTGATGTTCGTCTATTGGGGTTTGAGACCTTGAAAGAAAATTATCGTGATGATGGTGACTTTGAGTCGCATTTGAAAAATGTGCAGTTGGTGCCTATGGAGAATATATGTTGCAAGATGGGTTTCTTTTCAAAGGCAATCGTGTTTGTATTCCTAAACACTCAATTCGTGCGCTACTAGTTCGTGAGGCTCATGGTGAAGGATTGGCTGGTCACTTTGGCATAGCCAAGACCTTGGAGATTTTGAGAGAGCATTTCTTTTGGCCTAAAATGTTAGGCGATGTAACAAACATTGTCAATCATACTCCTCCTCCTCTTCATCGCCACTCTCATCAAACACAAATACGTCAGACTTGTTTCTTTGGTTGAGTTAACTAATTTTGGGGCAGCCGTAGAATTACTTGAACCTACGGTACTAGGTGATGTGTTTGGTTTCAAGATAGGTTCGGATTTAGACCAAGACTTGGCCTTACCATCCATACTTTACCTTCCCCCATATTTTGCTTTCCCTTGGTTTTCCAATTTTAAACAAAGTCCACAAAGAGTATCAAAATTGGAATATGGATAAAGGTCTACGGTATTGGCAATATTGTAGTTTAAACCCCTTAAAAATCTAGACAGTTTTTGTTCCTCAATCTCCTCAATTTCCCCCACTAAGGGCAACTATTAAAACTCATCAATATATTCAGCCACACTCATTTTCCCTTGCCTCAATTCAGCAATTTTACGATATGTAATACCCCGCAATTTTAAACTCGATTTATTAAAATTAAAAATATTTATTAACTTAATTTTGTTTTAATTAAATTACGAATAATCGAATTTCGTTATTTTAATCGTTTTTTTTACGATTTATTTTAAACGATAAATTTATAAACTGAAATTAATTATTTTCGTTAACGATAATTTATTTTAAGGAATCATTTTTAATTAAACATTTTATTACAAATTCTGAATTTTTGCCAAATATTGTGAATTTATTATAAAAAAAAAAAAAATGAAAATGTCAGCTTTATTTTCTTGCTCCCCACGCTCAAACCAGGAAGTCAACTTCCTTCCTTCTCCTTTTCCCTCAATCTGATACACATTCATTGCCAAGTTCAAATTGGATTCTTACTCCTTTCCTTTACAAATTCAACAATCAGAGATCAATTTCCTCAACCAAAAACCAAAATCAAAAACTCCAATTCCACTCCCCTCCTCTTCTCTGATTCGAACCACCACCGTGACCACCATCGATAACCACCTTCGACCACCACCACCACAGCAAACCACCTTCGACCACCACCACCCCAACAATCACCTTCGACCACCACAACACCCTCCCTTGCTCTCTCCTCCTCCCGCGTCCCCTGCCTCCTTCTTTCTCCCTCCTCTTTCGCCCCACGCCACCACCACAACCACCGCACCACCATCACCACCTTATCCCTCCGATAACCACCAGCAACCGCGTCCACCCCAACCACCGCCCAGAACCACCCTTTCGTACTCGCTCTCCCTCACAACCCTCCCCTGCTTCCCCTTCATTTTCGCACTCCCTCCTCCTCTCGCCTGGACCACCACCGCAAACCACCGCCCTCACCGTCGCCTTCCGGCGCTGCGTCGCCCAGCCAGACGCCTCACCCCCCCCCCCCTTCCCTCCTTCCTCCTCGTGCCCTCCTTGCTCCGCCTCCCCTGTTTCGCCCCCCCTCCCCTGTTCTTGACCCATTTCCCAGGAAACCGAAAACAAAAAAAAGGGGAGAGAGAAAATTAATCTCTAAATTTTGGAGCCTTGATTTATTTTTCAAACCTAACTCCAAATTGGGCCACATTCCATTTGGGCCTTGGGTAAGACTAAATCTGAATTTTCAGATTTTTAATACTTATGGTTTAATAATTTTTACAAAATAAATATTTACTAATAAAAATTGTTTATTATTTTTCAGATTTTATTATCAATTTTATGAGAATAAAGATTCTGGTTTTATTTATCAAAACGGAATTTTTAATATTATTTACATGAAAATCAATTATAAAATATATATGTATTTCGATTGAAAATTCGATTAATAATAACATTTTCATTAAATTCCGAAAGTATAATATTTTTTTAAAATACATTATTTATATTAAAACTCCCTATTTATAAAATTCATTACTTATAAAATTTATGATTTTATAAAATATTGATTTTAAATTATATTATCGATTTAACTAAAATAAGTTACTAAATGGATTTATGAAGGACAAAATTTAAATAAGATTTTCGTGTAAGTTAATTAAGGAAAATATATATATACTTTTCGATTGAAATTTCAATTAATTATATTCTTCACTAAAATTGGCGTTTAAATTATATTTTCATTAAAACTATGAAAATATATATTTCTTTAACATTATCATTAGAAAATTTGGTTAATTATAAAGTTTCGTAATTATTAAGTTAAATTATTTATCAATTTGGTACTAATTCAATTATTTAATATTTTTAAAGAAATTGGACTCGGAGCTCAGGGCGAACGAACCAACGAAAACCCTTAGCAAATCGCGGAAGTGAGGTAACGGCTATTGCTAGTACCCGCAATCCCCTTATAAATATGATTTATGAAATTATGACGTTATGATTGAATTTATGAATTAAACATTTTGATGTGTTTTATGGATTGTGGGATGAAATATGATTTGTTTGAATTGTTTATTATAATATGATTTGATTGAGTTTTCTCATAAAATTATGTTTATGCAATGCTTTGAAAGAAATAATATGTTTATTGATCCCAGGATCAAAATGATGTTTTATGAGCTAAATGAGTTATGTTATTTCGAACTAAAATACAAGCCAAGGCTTAGTAAAAATACATAAAACATGATAAAATGAAAGTGAAAGACCTGGTTTGTCTGGCGGTATATAAACTACCATCTTCCTATCTACCGGTCATGCATGCACCACGGACACCTGTCCACCCATGGATCACGAGCCCAGGCTCCCATGGTTTATGAGCCCAGGCTCAGGGCCCAGGCCCATGTTACGATGATGAGCCCAGGCTCAGGGCCCAGGCCCAGTGGAGAATTCCTTCACGGTTCGTACTTGCCGACAACTAGCATGTTAAATTGCAAAGTTTATGAATGAAGTGAATATGATGTTTTATTAAATGTTTTACTTATTCTATTCTCCCTGTGTTATTAAATAAAATGAATTGAATTGAATTTACGCTGCTAGAATAGTTCATTACTGAGTCTTCGGCTCACCGTTTTGTTTTCCGTTTTAGGTACTGCGGGGGATGATGGACACGAGTAGTGGCGAGGAGTTTCACTTTATATCATCCACCTAGTTTATGCTTACAGTTTTAGTAGTTTAATAGTTTTAATTAAAGACTCTTAGTAAGTTATGTAGTTTCATTTTAATAATATTAAAGGATTATTATATTTTGGAGTATTTAAAGGCTTATGATTGATGTTTGCCTTGTAATTTCCGAAAAGGAAGTTACGGCAGGAATGCCCTGACCAATTAGGTTAATTCCGCTGCTAATTATGCTTTAATTATTGAATTAGAGGTCGGGGCGTTACACGATAAGTCATTATTCTACGAGTTGTTGGCACATACCTTTTACGTAGCTTACGTTTCAAAGACTCCCAAGAGGTGATTTTCTCCTTCCCATCACGAATTCTCTTGAATTTTAGTCCTTCGAACCACAATGAAGCTCCTCGTCCTAGCTTCAATATGGCATACTTACAATGCTTCTCATCATCAATGTCCTTGAAATCGAACATTCGCTCTATCTTGAATTTGATTTTTACGAGTGTTTATTTATCAATAATTCAAAGTAAACTGAAAACAAGTGTTTATTCTTCAAAATTGGTTGTTTCATTCCATTCAACAAGCTGGCTATAAATAGCCTAAACACTCAGCTAAAAACCGGTGGTTACAAGAGCTTTAAACAGACATTTAAAAGCCATTTCGTAGCCTTTAAAACCGGTGGTTACAAAGCTCTAAAAGCCTCCTAATTCAGTCGCCAATTTGGAGGTTACAAAGGCTTAAAACCCTCCTTACAAACATCAATATTTAAAGCTAAGTACAAGACTGAATTTAAATCGGATTAAAACAATTGTCCCCTTATTAAACTGAATTAAACGAAAATAAATAAACATAAGCTTAAACGGACCATCAAATGCACTTGATTAAACGGACCATCAAACACACTTGATTAAACGGACCATCAAACGCACTTGATTAAACAGACCATCAAACGACTCACTTAATCCAAGTCACCATGCACACAAAATGAGTCATCGAACCTAAATCAGCTTTGGTTCCAATTGTTAGCATAAGACCATCACCTTCATCCATGACGGTATCATCCCCTCCCCCTTTAAAAGGAATTGACCGCAATTCAGCAAGGCCATCAGCATCAAGATAGGGTGAGAGGTCACCTACATTGAAAGTAGCATGGACACCATAATCTCCCGGAAGCTCGATCTTGTAAGCATTATCATTCACACGTGCAACCACCTTGTAAGGACCTTCAGCCCTAGGCATAAGCTTGTTCTTGCGTATGCTTGGAAAACGCTCTTTCCTCATATGAACTCAAACCAAATCACCTTCGACAAACACCCGAGGCTTGCGATTGTTATTTGATTTCTGTTTATAAGAGGCATTGATAGCTTCAATATGGTCACGAACTTGTTGGGGCAATTTCATCATAGATTTTAACTTGCCATCGGCATCTTTGTGAACCAACTCATCTTTAGGCAATGGAATCAGATCCAATTGAAAATATGGATTAATCCCATATACCACTTCAAATGGAGAATGACCAGAAGCATAAGTAGGAGAACGATTATAAGCAAATTCAGCGTGAGCAAGCTTGACATCCGTCTTACTTACCAACCCTCGTAACAATGTTCCCAAAGTTCAATTTGTAACCTCCGTTTGCACATCAGTTTGAGGGTGATGTGAAGTGCTAAACAATAATTTGGTTCCCAACTTTCTCCACTATGTATTCCAAAAGTAACTCAAAAACATGGAATGACGATCCGAAACAATAGTCTTGGGAATTCCATGCAAATGAACAATCTCTTTATAATACAAATCAGCCACATTACAAGCATCATCTGTTTTGTGACAAGCAACAAAGTCAGCCATCTTGGAAAATCTATCACTAACGACCATGATAGCATCCTTACCTCTTTGAGTACGAGGCAAGCCACTATAAAATCCATAGAAACATCTTCCCAAGGACGAACCGGAACTGATAATGGTGAGTACAAATCGGGCTTGAAAGAACTCTTGGCCATATGATAAGTCACGCACTTACCCACAATGTTCGTTACATCGCCCAACATTTTAGGGCAAAAGAAATGCTCCCTCAATATCTCCAAGGTCTTAGCTATGCCAAAGTGACCAGCCAACCCTCCACCATGAGCCTCACGAACTAGTAGCTCACGAATTGAGTGGTTGGGAATACAAAGACGGTTGCCTTTGAAAAGAAACCCATCTTGCAACATGTACTCTCCATAGGCACCAACTGCACATTTCTCAAAGGCCACTCTAAAGTCACCACCATCACGATAGTAGTCTTTCAAAGTCTCAAAACCCAATAGACGAACATCAAGTGTAGCAAGCAAAGTATATCTCCGTGATAATGCATCGTCCACCACATTGCTCTTACCATCTTTGTACTTCGAAGAAAAATGAAAGGATTGTAAGAACTCAACCCATTTAGCATGCCTTGGACTCAATTTTTGTTGACCATTAATATACTTCAAAGATTCATGGTCAGAATGCAAGACAAAGTGACTAGAACGCAAATAATGACTCCAATGATCCAAAGCATTAACAATGGCATAAAACTCTTTATCACAAGTGCAATAATTCAAACGAGCACCCCCTAACTTTTCTGAAAAATAAGCTATGGGACGCTTACCTTGGATCAAAACAGCACCAATTCCCACACAACTAGCATCACACTCGACCTCGAAAGGTTGAGAAAAATCCGATAATGCCAAAATAGGAGCAGCACACAAACGCTCCTTAATTACATCAAATGACTTTTGAGCGTCCTCTCCCCATACAAACGCACCTCTCTTCAAACAGCTAGTAATAGGACTGGTAATGGTACTGAAATCACGAATAAAACGTCTATAAAATGAAGCAAGACCATGAAATGAACGCACCTCACTTATAGTTTTAGGACTAGGCCATGATTTGATAGCCTCGATCTTGGACTGATCCACGGACACCCCATCCTTCGAAACCCCATAGCCCAAGAATACCACATAATCAACAAGGAACGAACACTTCTCTAGCTTTTAAGGGTTTCAAAAACATCCCTCAAATGAATCAGATGCTCCTCTTCGTTCTTACTATACACCAAGATGTCATCGAGATATACCACAACAAATCTGCCTAAAAATGATTTAAGCACTTCGTTCATTAGCCTCATAAACGTACTAGGAACATTAGTGAGACCAAATGGCATGACTGTCCATTCATACAAACCTTGCTTTGTCTTGAACGCCGTTTTCCACTCATCTCCTTCACGCATCCGAATGTGATGATAACCACTCCGCAAATCAATTTTTGAGAACAACTTCGAAACATGGAGCTCATCTAACATATCATCATGTCTCGGAATTAGAAAATGATACTTGATGGTAATGTTATTCACAGGCCTACTATCAACACACATACGCCATGTCCCATCTTTCTTAGGCAAAAAGCAACACCGGAACAACACATGGACTCAAGCTTTCTCTAACATAGCCTCGACTCACAAGTTTATTAATTTGTTTTTGCAACTCCTTTGTTTCCTCCGGATTGCAACGATAAGCAGCCTTATTAGGCAAAGATGTTCCTAGAACAAGATCAATTTGATGTTCAATTCCACGAATAGGAGGCAAACCTGGTGGTAATTCGTCGGGAAATACATCCTTGAACCCAAAAAGCAACTCGGCAATGGGATTATCTTCTTTCCAATTTTAGCCTTCGATCGAACTTTCTTTAGCCACGAGCAAATACACCAACTCTCTATGATCTAGAGCTTGCTCAATCTCTCGTTCACTAGCCAACATGATGACATTCGGCTTCTTTTTTTGCTGCACACTCATGGATCGAACCGCTTGTGGTGACATAGGCTTTAGCACAATCTTCTTGCCTTTGTCTCTCAATTCATACTCGTTGCTTCACCCATTGTGAACCACGTCCCTATCAAAATAAGTTGACTGGTGCATCCTCTGATACTCTTGCCACTGAGTCCAAGGAACAACACCATAGCCATGTCCCCAGGACTAAGAACTGCTCACTCCCAAGTGACCACCAAGAGGAGTCATATAAGGCATCTGACCGCCTGCATCTCCAAAGGAGTTCGAATACCTGCCAAGCTGAGTAGAAGAAGAGGGAACATCCCTTGGATCAACATCTAAGGGCCTCCGATGAGTCTCAGCACTATAGCCAAAGCCCCGACCCAAGTTCCGCCCGGTCTGCTCCATCGAAACACCGGCCAGAGGAGCCCTATCCTCTGATTCTCTACGGCCCCGACGACGCTCCTGTACAAAGTTCAAATTTCAAGCATCAGATATCTATATACAAGTTTCAAGATACAAGCATCACATAAATGATAAACCTACAACTTGGTCTCTATATGCGAGCGTCTTGGTCAGCTTGACACTCAGCTTCTTCAAGGAATCAATTACCTGCTGCATAATGCTCAAGAAGAGCATTGGCCGCCATCCGCTCTTTGGGAGAGGCCATCGGGACAGTGAGCTCTACCTGCTCCCCATCCGAGTCCACATAGTGGAGGACCCTGTCAGCATAGGGCACATCCCCTGGGTCAACCTCCTCGACCTACAAGCACACATACAAGATTCAAGTCATACAAGAGTACAAAAAGATAAGAATACGAGAATACAAGATTCAAATCCAAAACTTACCAGTGGCACAAAGCGAACGGCCGGAGCAAGCCTCGGCGGGAAGTCTATGTAGCTAGCACCCTTGTCTACAAAGTTCTCCCATGGGGGACAAAGGGAATCACCACCCGGCTCCATGTCCTCCACATAGACCTGAGCCACCTCGGCAGCCTTGAGCATCATGGACTCTGGAGGATCCAAGGGAACGAGTCGGCCCACACTAATATGCTGAAGAGTCACCCGCTCACCCAGGTACCACATGGGGCGATAAATCCCGCACTAGTAGAAAATACCCCTGTTGCAGCCCCCTTGTTGCAGCGTACATGTATTATACGCTTCAACAACCAGTTGGTCAACGCGGGTTAAACCCTTTAAAGGGTTGTTGCAGCATACAAATTAATTGCCCCCTACAAAAGAGCTTTTTGCAGCGTACAGAATAAAAGCCCCTTGTAATAGCCCATTTTTATTGCAGCGTACATTTTAAAGCCCCTGCAATAACCCTGATAAAAAGTTTATTCGCTGCAATTTGATTGAATAACTAATTCGAACAAATTAAGGGGCTTACTATTTACCGCCCCATATTACTCAAAACCGCCTCATTTATTTACCCATATATTCGTTGTGCAGTTTGGGTCTCGCACGAGTTCGATGTTCCTATTCCCATTATATGTCTTCTATCTATTATTCATGTTGTTCTGATTTGTATATGTATCAATATCAGGATCACATGCGACGAGCCGGTGAAGTTTGTTTCTCAGATGTATTCAAGGATCGTCGTTATGGTGGTTAGTTGGTGCTTTTGATGATCCTTGAGTTGTTGCTTTCCTAGTGTTTCTTGTATTAGTGGCACTGATTAATTTTATCATATCGTTCTGTAACTCTAGGTAGTAAATGTGATATCTGGTCCTAAAGTTTAATCGGCTTAAAAACTCTCTAGCATTTTACTTGTGTTAATATTTTTACCCCTTTTGGTTTTGACAATTTCCTAGTATTATCTGGAATGCATCATGGTACTTAAGTTCCACAATGATTACCACCTTTACTAGGTATATCCATACCTCTACCTTCCCTAAAAAGCTCATAGTCCTTTATGCAAGCTAGCATGTGACAGATGCTGACGACCATGCATATTAGAGGATGAGCTAACTATCCGAAGTTGAATTCAAGGCTAAGTCTTGAAATTTGGACCAGAAAATCTGAAAGTTCTTATCTTTTCGAACTTATGTTGGCTCTCACATTGTGTAATCATTCGGATTATTGTTTAGTCTAATATGTGGTGCAGGCCTTTAGGGTCATCCTTAAAAGTGGAGATGTTTTGTTCACTGCATACTTCTAGTTGTAAAGTTGCCCTTTGGCCCGATAAAGCGTTCTTTTTGCAGGCACGCCTGGAGTTGTTGAATATGCAAATTATAATGATATGAAACGTGCTGTCAGATGTTTTGTTCTGTTAGTTATTTAGTGGTAATTTTGTTTAGTGTTCTTTTTTTCTAATAGACTAATCAGGCGTTGCCTTTAATGCAGTTCAGGAAGCTGGATGATTCTGAATTTCTATGCATTCTCTCGCGCTTATATCCGAGTACGTCTCAAAAAGAGTTGATTATCAAACTGGGTATTACTGTTTTCTTATAGTTATTCACATTTTTTTTACATCTCCAGGTGAGGGAGGACTCGAGGAGTCTGAGTCTAGATGACAGGTCGAGAAGCAGAAGCTACAACCGTGGCTGTAGTTATAGTCGAAGCCGCAGCCGCAACCACAGGTGCTGTTATTTGTTTTAAGATGGATTTTGTGCTAAGGTTTTATGATAATGAAACTATGCTGAAAGGTCTCCTTTGATGCAGTATATCTCCGCGAAGAAATTCACGCCGTTGTTATTCTAGATCTCCTTCGAAGTCCCGCTCGAGATCTCCCTCTCGTTCTCGCTCTAGGTATGTTGTTGCTCCTGTTACTCGTGCTCATCAATCACCTTAAGGAAGTATAATGACTAAGATTGCATAATATTGCGTCATATATCTGGTTCATTTCAGTAAACTGCTTAGCTTATACCAACATCTGGTTATAGTTCTTCAACGAAGCTAGGTTGTATATGTCTAGCTTCTATTGGCAATCCATATTCATGTGGCTGCATTATTTTGTATTTACGAAGTATCCCTGATTTAACCTTGGTTGAAGGATACATATGTTGTATGATTTAGCTTTTAGTGATGAGCCAGACATACCAGTCGTTTTACACTAATTCCCCCTGATTTGACCTTGGTTAAACAGGTAATGTAATATATATTTTTCCTGATATACGGAGTAAGATCGTTCTATTACTTTCGGAAGTACAACAGCCTATTAACGGGAATACAGTAGGCCTTCTTACTTGTTTCTGTGTGAAAGATGTTAAGAGGGTATAATACCAGACAGCCAGTTACAGACAGCCAGTTACAGACTTACAGATAATGGAATAAACTAGACTGGAGCAGCATTAAAACCGTATGCACCTAGTGTTGGTCGTATTTTTTGGTCTTGGGTGTTGCAACAGTGGATCGTCGAGAATATGTGGATCTTTTTACGAAGCCTTAGAGGAAGGGAGAAGTCAGAAAACCATTATTTAGCAATTCTTGTTAGATTGTTCCTATTTTTTGAAACCACTTCCGAGGCTTCCTTCTTCATTTTGTCTATTTATGCTCACATTTTTGTCTGACTATATTTGGAAATTTCCCTGTTCACATTTTTCTTCAAGCAACTGCATAATGGGTGCTTCTGGAGTGGAATATGGAAGAGTATGTAGATTGGTTATTAAGACCATAGAAGAATGATCTACCATTTTTATTGCCTTTTTTTGTTCCCTATTTTATCACTTGACTTCTACATGGAATCAGTTTGCTTCCTCTTGTCTTTCCCCTTCTCGGATTATCTTCGTCCATCTTCAAAGCATGCATGTTAGATGATTTTATTTGCAGTTGGGTAGTTTGGAGTCTGGTAGTTAAAGTGTTGACCTGTTAATGTTACCAATGGTTGCATTTCTTCTGTCAATAAGTAGAAAAGGCGTAGGGAGGTGCCAAGTTGCTTTTTGATTTCTAACTTATTTTGTAGTGTAATTGGTGAGAAAAGAGGGGTCATTAAAGACATGAAGGTAGTTCATTTGTATATGCCATACCAAACTATAAGCTGTGTCTGATACTTGGATGCATAGAGAGGGAGGAGGTTAGATGTTTAAAAACGTCGTATTTGGGCAAAAATTAGGTAAATTTAGACATTTCATATAAGATGCGTATCTGTCTCTGACACTTCTAGCTGAGTTCGAGTAACATAGACGTGGCATGCTTGTGCTACCATATCTAGTCACATTGTGCTTTCCCACTTCAGATCTGTTGAATTTGGAACTTAATTAAAAACAAAAACTAAGCCTCTTAATTGTATTTAGTCTATACTGCATAATTGTATTTAGTCTATCATGTAATATGCCTATACTGCATAATTGTATTAGTCTAATGAGTTCAGACGATGTACATTCAGATTAGTGAAAAGATACGGAGTAATAAGATAAGATAAGAGAAATGGAACTCGAGAGAAAAGTACCTTAAACTCTCGTCTCAACTAATCTGAAAGCTTGAGAGAAAAGTACCTTAAACTCGAGAGAAATGGAACTCGAGAGAAAAGTACCTTAAACTCTCGTCTCAATGCCTAGGAGCAGGAAGTTTAGGCCAGCATTCCCAGAAACAAAAGTAGGGTAGCTTGCAAAAGTAGTAGCGTGCAATACATCTGATTATTGGATGGTTATAAGAAAATGATTACTCCAGTATTATACAACTCTGCAAAACCATAGTTTGTAGCACTCTGAACTTACCCCGCGTTAGTTATCAACTTGATCAGCTGCAAGGTTTGGGTTATACATTTTACTAAAGTTCTTGGATTGAGGACTGCATCTGCAAAGGTTGATAGTAAATCCCTCTGAAGCTGTATCTGATTATCTATCCCCTTAGTCCTTTACCCGGATGTTATGGCCTTATGGAGTACATTGTAATGTTATGTCCATAATTTTTTTAAGTTTTGTGTGTTACTTTATATGCTCAAGAATAGGGTAGATATTAACCATTAGTTGAATTTGGTTGTGCTTGCAGCTTGATGCTTGGGTTGCATGGGAGCAGAACTTTCCAATTGGTGCACTTAAAAACGTTTTACTAGCTCTGAAAAAGGAGCAACTATGGCGTAGATTCATACAGGTACTGCAAAATTTAACATTTTGGTCATTGTCTTTGTACTGGGTGAGTAAGAAGAGACAAAAGGAAGGATGTAGCAGTATGAAAAACTAGAATCTAAGTCATAGTGTTCTGACATGCACGGAAAATTAAAAAATTAAGTTGTGATTCTAATTGAGACTGAGGTGATTATTAATTGACACTGAGGTGATTATTAATTCAGTTGAAGTTTTTTATTCCTTTTCTCTTTAGCACACATTTATGCTAACCAATGAGGGATTCTTAGTTCTTACCCAACCCCTTCTTGTTACTATAGTTCTTAGTTCCTAAATGTAGTTCTTACACATTTATACTAAATGTTTTATATGCTTAGTTTTATTTTTCTAGGACTCATTACAATCCATTTATGTACATTTGAGGTACATTGTATCGTTATAGGTCATATTTAGGCTAAAATGCCATTTTTCGCTCTCAACTTTGAACTAAATAACCTAAGGACTCATTTTAAACTTATTTTATGATCAATATGCTTAGTTTTAAGTTTCTAAGACTTATTCTAATATACTTATGCA
Organism: Spinacia oleracea; assembly: GCF_020520425.1. Classification (NCBI taxonomy): domain Eukaryota; kingdom Viridiplantae; phylum Streptophyta; class Magnoliopsida; order Caryophyllales; family Amaranthaceae; genus Spinacia; species Spinacia oleracea. The sequence goes on from NC_079490.1 coordinate 72,294,078, forward strand.
CATTGAAGGCTTGTTTGGTCGTTATAGGTTATATTTAGGCTAAAATGAGGCATTTTCTCTCCCAACTTTGAAATAAAGAACCTAAGGACTCATTTTAAACTTATTACATGTTTAATATGCATAACTTTAACTTTCTAAGACTCGTTCCAATCTATTAATGCACGTTTAAGCCTCATTGGGTCGTTATAATATTTAGGCTAAAATGACATTTTCGTTCCCAACGTTGAACTAAAGAACCTAAAGAGTCATTTTAAACCTTTCACATGATTAATGTGCTTAGTTTAAACTTTCTAAGACTTATTTCAATCTATTTATGCACATTTAAGGCTTGTTTGGTCATTATAGGACATATTTAGGCTAAAATGACATTTTCGTTCCCAACTATGAACTAAAGAACCTAAGGACTCATTTTAAACCTTTTACATGATTAATACGCTTAGTTTTAACTTTATAATACTCATTCCAATCTATTTATGCACATTTAAGACTCATTGGGTCGTTATAGGTCATATTTAGACATTTTCGCTCCCAACTTCGAACTAAATAACCTAAGGACTCATTTTAAACTTATTATATGATTAAAATGCTTATTTTTATGTTTCTAAGGCTTATTCTAATCTACTTATGTACATTCAAGGCTTGTTTGGTTGTAATAGGTCATATTTAGGCTAAAATGAGGCATTTTCGTTCCCAAATTTGAAATAAAGAACTTAAGGACTTATTTTAAACTTATTACATGTTTAATATGCATAACTTTAACTTTCTAAGACTCGTTCCAATCTATTTATGCACGTTTAAGGCTCATTGGGTCGTTATAGGTCATATTTAGGCTAAAATGACATTTTTGTTCCCAACTTTGAACTAAAGAACCTAAAGAGTCATTTTAAACCTTTTACATGATTAATGTGCCGAGGCTTAACTTTCTAAGACTTATTCCAATCTATTTATGCACATTTAACGCTTGTTTGGTCATTATAGGACATATTTAGGCTAAAATGACATTTTCGTTCCCAACTATGAACTAAAGAACATAAAGACTCATTTTAAACCTTTTACAAATTAATATGCTTAGTTTTAACTTTATAATACTCATTTCAATCTATTTATGCACATTTAAGACTCATTGGGTCGTTATAGGTCATATTAGACATTTTCGCTCCCGACCTTGAACTAAATAACCTAAGGACTCATTTTAAACTTATTATATGATTAAAATGCTTATTTATATGTTTCTAAGACTTATTTTAATCTACTTATGTACATTTAAGGCTTGTTTTGTCGTTATAGTTCATATTTAGGCTAAAATGAGGCATTTTCATTCCCAACTTTGAAATAAAGAACCTAAGGACTCATTTTAAACTTATTACATGTTTAATATGCATAATTTTAACTTTCTAAGACTCGTTCCAATCTATTTATGCACGTTTAAGGCTCATTGGGTTGTTATAGGTCATATTTAGGCTAAAATGACATTTTCGTTCCCAACTTTGAACAAAAGAACCTAAAGAGTCATTTTAAACCTTTTACATGATTAATGTGCCTAGTCTTAACTTTCTAAGACTTATTCCAATCTATTTATTCACATTTAAGACTTGTTTGGTCATTATAGGACATATTTAGGCTAAAATGTCATTTTCGTTCCCAACTATGAACTAAAGAACATAAAGACTCATTTTAAACCTTTTACATGATTAATATGCTTAGTTTTAACTTTATAATACTCATTCCAATCTATTTATGCATATTTAAGACTCATTGGGTCGTTATAGGTCATATTTAGACATTTTCGCTCCCGACCTTGATCTAAATAACCTAAGGACTCATTTTAAACTTATTATATGATTAAAATGCTTATTTATATGTTTCTAAGACTTATTTTAATCTACTTATGTACATTTAAGGCTTGTTTGGTCGTTATAGGTCATATTTAGGCTAAAATGAGGCATTTTCGTTCCCAACTTTGAAATAAAGAACCTAAGGACTCATTTTAAACTTATTACATGTTTAATATGCATAATTTTAACTTTCTAAGACTCGTTCCAATCTATTTATGCACGTTTAAGGCTCATTGGGTTGTTATAGGTCATATTTAGGCTAAAATGACCTTTTCGTTCCCAACTTTGAACTAAAGAACCTAAAGAGTCATTTTAAACCTTTTACATGATTAATGTGCCTAGTCTTAACTTTCTAAGACTTATTCCAATCTATTTATTCACATTTAAGGCTTGTTTGGTCATTATAGGACATATTTAGGCTAAAATGTCATTTTAGTTCCCAACTATGAACTAAAGAACATAAAGACTCATTTTAAACCTTTTACATGATTTTATGCTTAGTTTTAACTTTATAATACTCATTCCAATCTATTTATGCACATTTAAGACTCATTGGGTCGTTATAGGTCATATTTAGACATTTTCGCTCCCAACTTTGAACTAAATAATCTAAGGACTCATTTTAAACTTATTATATGATTAATATGCTTATTTTTAAGTTATTAAGACTTATTCTAATCTACTTATGTACATTTAAGGATTGTTTGGTCGTTATAGGTCATATTTAGGCTAAAATGAGGCATTTTCGCTCCCAACTTTGAACTATAGAACCTAATGACTCATTTTAAACTTATTACATAAGGCTAGATGAGGTAATTAATTAATTTTTCTTATTCTTGATTCGTATTTTCGACTATTAGGACATTGCCATTATTTGCTCGAATGTTAAAATGTGATATTTAATTTGCATTTAATCTAATGCTCCCATCAATTTTTTTGTTTGTAAAGGTCTATACTCTGAGGAATACGCCTTATGCTAGTGAGGAAATTGATGTGGTTCGTGAGCAATGGGTTGCAAGTATTTAATATTGGCCCGAGGGCGCTTGATCGAGTTGGTTTAGATGTTATAGAACAATCTTTTATGTTAAAATGTATGCGTACGTTGAAATTGGAACATACATATTTTTAAATTTATATGGTACGTGCACTTTGGTTTTGCGATATATACAAAACACCATTTATTGTTTTTATATTTGTTATACTGGTTGCGATATTCTATTATTGTTGTGATAGATTTCTATATTTGGGCACTCTAGGAATCCATAAAACTAAAATTTTACCCTTATATGTACGCTGCAACAAGGGTGTAAAATTTGGCAAAACACCAGACTTGTTGCAGCGTACAAATAGATGTTCGCTGCAACAGGTTGGGTTTTTCAGCGTACACCTATTTGTACGCTGCAACAAGTCAAGATTTTGGCGAAAATTTAGACACTTGTTTCAGCGTACATGCATATGTACATGCATATGTACGCTACAAAAAAGTACTTTTCGTTGCGAACATTGTACGCTGCAACAAATCTGAACTTGTTGCAGCCCCCCAGTTGCAGCATACGATGTACGCTGCAACAGGGATCTAAAAGCTCGTTGTAATAAGGGTTTTTTCTACTAGTGCCGGGATCAGCACTCGCCGCCAGGACAAGAAGTAGGATCACATAGCCAAAGCAGGTGTGGGTACGCTAGAAAAAGGGCGCCAACACACCTACAAAAGTAAGCAGCACAGTCAATATACAAAATACAATTGGTACAAGATCTTACAAAATGCAAATGCACCTCCTCAAAAGGCGTGACCCGCAAAGCTCTGCGGAAAGATGCTACAGTCATCATACTGCGCTTCGCTCCTTCCCAAGAGGCAGCAAACGGGTAAGCCGCAACTCCAGGGCGAGCAGGCGCCAAGCCAGGAAAATGCTCGTACGCCCAAATCTTCAAAAGAAAACAAGACCCAATCAGTCTTATGCATACGAAATACAACATACAAAATACAAGTTCAAGGAGTTCCCAAACCTCCAACACTCTCCACATGGCAGCTATGCCAATCAAGCTCTCTGAGGCAGTCCTCGAAGCATTCTTCATCTCGTACAAACGGTGGCTATATGCTAAGCTACCCCAACTGAGGCCTCAAACAGCCCGCAAGTCCCTCAAAGACCTCAAGAAGCCCACCAACACATGACTATTCCTCCCGGGGGAAACCACTCAGCCTACAAGTGCCAAAAAAAAGAGCCGAACCTTCTGCTCCGCTGTAATACCAGCCATGCCAGTACCCTCCAAAATCACCTCCACTAAAGCAGCCTGTCGCTATCAATGATCAAGTCTATAAATGGTCCAATCAAGCCCCTAAATCCAACAGATCTCTAAGTTAAGCTAGAGTCAAAACGACCTCCACCTCAGAAAATGGGAGGCCGGTAAACATGGAAAAATCAAAGGGAGTGATGGTAATATCCCCCAGCTCATATGAAACGTGTCAGTGGTGTCCCACAACCACTCCAAAAGAGCATATGTCCGTGCTTTGATGCCCGCCATCCCTAAAAAACCTCGGAGCGCCTCCTAGAAAGCCGTAAAACTAGTCTGAGCCCAAATCACTCGAGTCTCCACGACAGCAAAAATGGTCTTAGAGACAGCCAAGAGCTAATCCTGAGACCGGAACATTCGGATCCCTGTCCTATCAGTCTACAAAAGGGGTGGATCAGTACAAACCTATACAATTCAAGTCGTAAGCTCAAAGTAGAGTGCGAGGCATACCAAGCCTACACGTGGGCGCTGAAACAAGTGATATCTCGGGTGGAATACAAGGTCCGTTGGCTCCCAGCCACGACCATCAAAGTAGGTCTTCCCCTAGGAGTCATGCCTGAGGGGAGTGCCTCTATCTCAGCAGCTTCGTTGTCAGAAGCATCCTCCATAGACGCTCGGCTGCTCGAGCATTCAGCAAGCTTTCTTCGAGTGTGACGAGGCATACTAAAGCATTCAAAATACAAAAAAATTAAACATCCAAGCATGGGGGCTATCTTATACTAGCCCGTACAAAAAGTTCAAAAGCCTAAAAATCCTCGGTGGCAATGCAAGTCTAGCCAGGGACTTCTATTTCGAGAGACTATTCAAGGTCTACACCAACGCCTAGACTATCCATGCCGAAGCAGGTATTCAATGTCTACACCAACGCCTAGGCAATCTGTGCCTATTTCTATACAAGATTCATGAAGGTGCCTAGTGAAATCTTTAATCTACATGCTTCTAAGTACAAAATTCTAAAGTGCAAGAGTTCAAGTTCAAATCCTACAAAGTTCCAACAGTTCAAGTTCAAGGTGGCTACCAAACAGTTTTTCATACAAAATACAAGAAGCCTACTACCATTCAAACATTCTCAAGATACAAGTACAACATCAACAAATACAAAAACATTCCAAGTACAAGAATTTATCCATATGCAATCCTAAGGTAATTTTAAAAACAAAACTTGAAATACTTACATGGACAAGTGTAGAGGAAATGCAAAAACCACAAGATCAAGGGAGAGAAACACTCGAACTTTGAGAAAAAGAAGCAAGAAAAATGAAGTGTGTCCAAGAGCACACGGGGGGTTATATATAGGCAGCCCCTGCGCTGGGCGCTGGCCTTGCGCCAAACGTAGACCCTGACTGGCCATGCACCGAATCTCAGCACGGTCATCCGTGCTGATTGTGCGTACTTTGCTGCTACAATTTTCTGCACTAAGCATCAAACATCGACTCATGCTACTTTCCGATGAATACGGGTATACGTCTGTTCAGCCAGTACCAACAGATAAATATCTCAAACATACGAAGTTCGAAAAATATGCGGATTTAAGCTCCTTACTCCCAGCGGACCCAAGCTCCGGGAAAGTAAAAAAATAATTCAAATCCCAAGAGTCAACAAAAAAATCTTCTCCCGAGTGGGCATATTCCCCAAGCATGAACAGCCTCAGAAGACATTCGAAGCAAGTACAAAACCCAGCGGATTCACTCCAGGTATTCAAATTCAAATTTCAAAATTCAAAATTCAAGGTTCAAAATTCAAAATTTTCGATGCCAAGCTCCGTTCTAAATCAAAGGCGGAAAAGAAATGCAATCCATACAAAGATTAGAGTTGTCAAGCCGCGCGGAGGTAGACTCTATCCTTTTTTCTAACACTTGTCTTGTGCAGGTACCGGAGTACAAAGAATGGTCTCGATTTGACTATTCTCCATCCCTATCCCAAAACTTTGACTTTAGCTTTCCTAACTGAAAGCTCAGTCAAAGTGGGGGCTTTTGTAGACACCTGATTCGTGTCTCCCCTAATGGGATAATGACGAAACTATTACCTTTGCTAGGTGGTTGGTACAACTCCATGCGAAAGTCCCAATTGCTAAGACATATTCAAAAATCCAAAATCCAAAGTCCAATTCCCGAGCCCGTTCCTATTCCGGAACTCGGTACAAAATTCAATTTCCAAAGTCAAATTCAAAATCCAAACACAATCTCACCCAATGGACCTCTCCATTGGTTTAACAAGGTTGTTTCCAGTCGAAATGATATTAAGCAATCAAAATTCGGGCGTCGACCCATAAAACCGAGCATGTCGGGCCCCGTCCCATAAAACCGAGTCCAAAAATACAAAACCCGGAAGCAAAAAGGTGTGTTTTTAGTCGCAAAATGACTTAACCACCAAGAAATGCTACGCTCCAGGTTCGTACAAATTCGTACAAGGTACAAAGCTACAATACAAAAGATAAGGACGGTGTCATCGTCCTTGTTTGGCGGGACCTGAGACATGTCACCTGCGTCAGGCGCTGGCCTTGCGCTGTGCGCTGGCGTGGCTTGGAATTTAGCCACAAAGTCTTCTATTTAAACCCCTCATTTTCACACAAATCAGGGGGAGGAACAATTAATACAACGTCGTAATACTGGTTTTTCCTCTCAAAATTCCAAACACTAATTCAATCTTCAATTTCCAATTTTCCTACAATTCTCTAAAATATCAAAGAAATTGGGAGTAAATAAGAAAACTAGCCTAAACCTAGCAAGGTAAACCGAATCCCTAATACAAATTATCATGATTCAATCAAAGTTTGTACCTTTCTAATTTCAAGTTTACTAATCATATGATGTTCTTGAGTTGATTCATACATATTTGAACTAGGAAATGTCAAAAAAGAGTAATCTTTGAGGGGATTTCATACTTGAAACCCCCCTCATCATCCAAACTCCTTCTACAAGTTTCAAGTTTCAATCTTTATGCTTTGTTTTCAAAAAACATGATTATTAAATTCAAACTTTCATCCTTGAAAGTATTCCTTACAACAATCATCATCAAATCCTTCAAAAACCTCAACTTTATACAAGTTCAAGGATGTTTGGAAAAGTGCAAACCCTTTTTCAAACTAGAACATATGAGCATTTCAATTTCTATCATCAATATTCAAGTTCTATATTCAATATTCAATGATGTTTAAGTGAGTTCAACTTCTCCTTAAACTAGAATCAATTTCAAGTTATGGAGCATATTAAAGGTGACGCCTCCTAATTTCAATATTCAAGTTCTACATTCAAGTTCAAGTTTCCTTTCAAATTCTATATTCAAAATCAATGATGCTTCAAGATGAGCACTCATCTAATGTTAAGATTTTTAGAGAATTGAATCTGTGTCGGACACACTTATTATTAAGTAGTTGTTTGGCGATCGGATTTCAAAACCAATAATACAATTTCAATATCGTCATTTAAATATCGTCATTTCAATATCGTATATCACAATTTGAATATCGCACTTTCAATATCGCAATTTCGATAACGCACTTTCAATATCGCACCTTTATTTCCTATGCTTGCAATTTCAATTCCACACTCTTTACTCACGTTTTTAAGGTGATGTGGTTTTGTACGCATTTCGATAATTCCTTTACTTTGTGATGATGCTTTATTATTTATTATTTATTATTTATTATTTATTATTTATTATTTATTATTTATTATTTATTATTTATTATTTATTATTTATTATTATTATTTATTATTTATTATTTATTATTTATTATTATATTATTTATTATTTATTATTTATTATTTATTATTTATTATTTATTATTTATTATTTATTATTTATTATTTATTATTTATTATTTATTATTTATTATTTATTATTTATTATTTATTATTTATTATTTATTATTTATTATTTAGTATTTATTATTTATTATTTATTATTTATTATTTATTATTTATTATTTATTATTTATTATTATTTATTATTTATTATTTATTATTTATTATTTATTATTTATTATTTATTATTTATTATTTAGTATTTATTATTTATTATTTATTATTTATTATTTATTATTTATTATTTATTATTTATTATTATTATTTATTATTTATTATTTATTATTTATTATTTATTATTTATTATTTATTATTATTATTTATTATTTATTATTTAGTATTTATTATTTATTATTTATTATTTATTATTATTATTATTTATTATTTATTATTTATTATTTATTATTTATTATTTATTATTTATTATTTATTATTTATTATTTATTATTATTATTATTTATATTTATTATTATTATTTATTATTTATTATTTATTATTTATTATTTATTATTTATTATTTATTATTTATTATGTATTTATTATTTATTATTTATTATTTATTATTATTATTTATTATTTATTATTTATTATTATTATTTATTATTTATTATTTATTATTTATTATTTATTATTTATTATTTATTATTTATTATTTATTATTTATTATTTATTATTATTATTATTATTTATTATTTATTATTTATTATTTATTATTATTATTTATTATTTATTATTTATTATTTATTATTTATTATTATTATTTATTATTTATTATTTATTATTTATTATTTATTATTTATTATTATATTATTATTTATTATTATATTTATTATTATTATTATTATTTATATTTATTATTTATTATTTATTATTATTATTTATTATTTATTATTATTATTTATTATTTATTATTTATTATTATATTTATTATTATTATTTATTATTTATTATTTATTATTTATTATTTATTATTTATTATTTATTATTTATTATTATTATTTATTATTTATTATTTATTATTTATTATTTATTATTTTATTTATTATTTATTATTTATTATTTATTATTTATTATTTATTATTTATATTTATTATTTATTATGTATTATTTATTATTTATTATTTATTACTTTATTATTTATTATTATTATTTATTATTTATTATTTATTATTTATTATTTATTATTTATTATTTATTATTTATTATTTATTATTTATTATTTATTATTTATTATTTATTATTATTATTTATTATTTATTATTTATGATTATTATTTATTATTTATTATTTATATTATTTATTTATTATTTATTATTTATTATTTATTATTTATTATTTATTATTTATTATTTATTATTTATTATTTATTATTTATTATTTATTATTTATTATTTATTATTTATTATTTATTATTTATTATTTATTATTTATTATTTATTATTTATTATTTATTAGTTATTAGTTATTAGTTATTAGTTATTAGTTATTAGTTATTAGTTATTAGTTATTAGTTATTAGTTATTAATTATTAATTATAAGTTTCAAGAAGTTCCAATAAGTTTCAATAAGTTCAGATAAGTTCAGATAAGATCAGATAAGTTCAGATAAGTTCAGGTCAAATAAGTTGAACAGAACGCACCCTTAGCAATGAAAAGATCGAAACATATGAGACTCGCAAACTTGAAATTGCTTAGCATATTGATCAAAACATATGTGACTCTCAAGCTTGAAATTGCTTAGCGAATTTCAAATATAAGCGAGACACACACATATGCAAAGATCAATTGTTTATGGCATCCACCTCCTAACCAATTGACATACTATTGTGAATGGTTTGTCGATTAACTAAGTCTCAACTGTTTTAATAGGAGACTAGCAAATAGTAAAACAACATAATTTATAATACAAAAAATAAAAATAAAATAATATGTTGCTAGTAGTTTTTGAACGGTACATTTTTATGTTAAAGATAATACCCGATTTCAAGAACTCTAAGTAAAAGTCAATCTTGTTTGCGCCCCTCGGCGGGACCCACTTTTACAATGAAATTACCAAAATACTCTTTCCAATGGAAATTACCAAAATAACCCAAACGAAAACTCTCTAGTAAGCTCATATCAGAATCTCAGCCTCCAGCAGGCCCAGGATTTCTTACCCCTACCATTGTTCATATTTGCTAACAATACCCTCATGCATTACTATAAATATGACCCATCTAATCATTACTTGACTTGACTTGAGCGTCGGAGAGGGTCTTCTCTGGAACCCCCCTGAGTCAATTTACATTTGTCTTTTTGTAAGAAAATACAATAGCCAAATACACAAAAAAAAAAAAAAACAACCAGGTTGAATGAAACAGTTCGCCTTGTTATCGAAGCTTCCCCTTCTTTACTCATTGCATTTTCTTCGCAACAGTTGGCGTTGTCTGTGGGGAAACTAGCTACAAACACTGGTTAATACTCGCCGAGCTAGGAAACACCCTTTAGCTGGAGAATCGAACCATTCGTCGTGCCCAGACAACAGAGAAAGACCCCTCGCCTTTGGATACCAGGCCCGCAGGCACAACACCGGTCACCCAAGGTGATCTGAATGACATAGACGCGCAGCTAAATGATACTCTTGAGTGGACAGTCCACGCAATGGTGATCAATCTGCACGGTGGAGCTGAAGGCACTTCTCTAAGGCTTCCCCTTGTATCCCTGACATCCCACCAATGAGGAAACGCTCAAGGACGCATGTGATTAACAGGGGCACATCCTTGGGAACACGAGCAAGAGAGGGACCTCCACAAGCATAAGTGATGCTCGGCGGATCATCGACGAGCGCATGATGTAGAGAGGAGATATGGACGCCCGAGAAGTGCTTAATCGACAAAGATGGGATCAAACACGCCTTGAAGAAATGAGGGAGGACATGAGGGATATAAGAAGACACTGAACAACACAAGGCCTAGCAGCAAAGGATGACTCAACCATGTCCACCCAATCATCTCCACAAGAGCCATCTAATAGGCCTCCAAGCCACATGTCTCCTTCAAGAAGAGGAGAAGCCGATGAATTTGTCACCCAAAGGCAGCCAAGTAAAACAAATGCCAAAAGGGAACCGTCCCCCATGCCAAGGAAAAGGTCGTCTATCCGCCGAGAAAGGGATAGAATTCATCCCCACTAGGATAGGTCTCCCATTCCCCGAGAAAATGATAGGACTCCCCCTCGCCGAGAAACGAATTTGAACAAGGCATTGACCCCCTTTAGCCAAGAGATCATGAACACCCCTAGAATTGACAAGGTAATAGTCTCCACTATTGAGCCATTCGCTGGTACGTATGAACCCGAAGAGCATATGGATGTCTGTGCAGCCCAAATGAGTGTCCGAAATGGATGTTGAGCCACATGGTGCAAGTATTTTCTAACAACTCTGCAGGGACTCTCCTTGATATGGTTAAACAAGAAGGCACTAAAGGAAGCATACAAACTACTGTGAGCTGGAGAAACATTTCATCAACCAATTCCAAGACGGGAAACGGCACAAGAGAACAAGTACGCATCTCATGGCGATCAAGCAAGGTGAGAAGGAAGCTACATTTAAAGGTTTAATGAAGAAACCCTCAAATCCACAATCTTCTAGATGAGACAAAGTTCACCGCCCTACTGTCTGGGCTCCTACCCAACAACTTTATTTTCATGTTGATTGAATCCGGGGTCTATACACTAGCCGGGGCCATGTAGAAGGCTCATATGCACATTCAAGCCACGGATGTGTTTGGAACAATAAAAGCTGAGCCGAGGTTGTTGGGATTTATGCTAATCTAATTAACAAAGTGAAAAACAATCCGAAATCCAGAATCACATGTAAAAGTATTAGTTAAATGTAAACATACTTTCGTAGCGTGTACTCCCACTAGCCTCACGAACACTAACAAGAACTCCAATCGTAGTTCCTCTACAAAAGTCCACCGACACGTTTAGATCCGTCTTGATTCCGTTAGCTTAGAATTTCCACAAGGTTTTTGGCTTTTGGGAAAATCTTACTTTGGAGGCAAACTGAAGATTAGGGTTTTAAGTTTCCTTTGGAGTTGATGTGTAGTGTATGGAAAACGATTGCTTAGGGTTAATGAAATAACCCTTGGCTTTTAATTATGTCAACCAACCAAAGCCTTGAAGTCTAGGTCAGCCAACACAACACACGCACACACGCACGCCCATCGCTGGGCCATGAGCTGTGCCCAAGACAGCGGTTGTCGTTGTGATGTTGCTACGTAGAATCCCACGCGTGCAAGCACAAACAGCAAGGCCATGGGCCGCGTGCTGCTGCAATGTTTTGCACGCTGATTTGTGCTTGCGCGCTTTGGCTCGTGGGGTTGTTCCTCGTATGCTTCTGAATGGCCATGCGGCCACTATTCATCGTATAGCACTTGACTATCCAACATCATATGATACTGATGTGGCCTAAAAGAATGCCACCTGACCCCACCACCGTCTTATATCCCCGACGGCTGTAAAGGGTGAACCATCCCTGGGGAGAACGAGAAGAAGGGGAAATAACTACGAGACGAAGGAAAGCAGGAAAGGAAGGGGTGACGCCGCTCAAAGCACACTTGGCAACAAAACCAAAGACATGTGCCCATGAGTTGGGCGTCAATTGAGCAAGGCCAATGTCATACCTGAAGGAAATAATTAATGCCCTTGGTCCAAGTATGCATTCTATGTTAAAGTCTAATAAATGCGATTCAGTATTAATTAACAAGTTAATAATTCAGTGAGATCAAGTGAGCTGAATGCCTAGCTAGAGGCCGCTTCAGTTCAAGTGAAATTAATGATATTAATCCACAGCTTACTCTTGACTGAACCCGTAGGGTCACACAAATAGTACGTAAACGGATCAAGTATTTAATGGCATTAAATACTCCATCTATGGATATTCGAAATCGACGGATCTTGGTTTCAGTGGGAGCTGAGATCGTCACAGGCAAGAAATGAATGCTCCGGAAACGATGATATTGCCGGAAACGGAAATATGGATCGTATCGGAAATATAAATATTATCCCAGTCGTAGATGTTGCCGGAAACGGAAACATGGTACGTATCGAAAATATTATCGGAAATGGAAATATTGCCGGAATCGGAAATATTGCCGGAAACGGAAATATTGTCAGAATCGGAAATATTATCGGAATCGGAAAATAATTCCGGAAACGGAAATATTAAATATTTGTTCGAAACGGAAATTAATTCCGGAATCGGAAATATTAAATATTGTTCGTATCGGAAATAAATTCCGGAATCGGGAATTTAATTGGAAGCGCGTCGTACGAATTAGCATCGGACGAGACTTGCTAGACGAAGGCCCAGCACGAAGCCAGGCCTACGCTCAGCAAGCCCAAGCGCCCAAAAACACGCTGCCAAGCCACGCCCGGTCCAGCGCAAGGCCAGGCCCAGCAATGGCCTTGGCGCGCGCGCGGGGCTGCGACGAGTGGGCTGGCGCTGTGCGTGGGCCGCAAGGCCTGCGTGCGGTGCTAGCGTATCACTCGAAGTGTGTTACTCGAATCCTAAGGCTACCGGGATTTGTCATATGATTAAATCTAATCCTAAAAGATTTAGTTTATTTAATTAGAGTCCTAGTAGGATTATAATTAAATAAATTAGTATCCTAATAGGATTCCAAATCCTTTTCCATAACTCTATAAATAGGTGCCTAGGGTCACATATTTACATCGAGTATTCAAGTATTCAAAGTGATTTTTGAGAGTAAAAATTCAGTCACACAATTGCCTATAAGTGCCGAAAATTCTAAGTACCTTAAGGGCGATCCTAGTTGGTCAAGCTTAAGGCGGATCCGGACGTGCTGTGGACTATCTACGGAGGGACGACACTTGGAGTCCTAAAGACTTGTTCTTGTTCGGTTCGGGCGCAGCTAGGGAAGGCACGCAACAAAGAGTATGCATCTAAACTATGCTAAATGATTATGTGTAAATAATATGCTTTCCTGGCTTTATGGTTTTTCCGCATGATTTATGAATTGTCATATGTATCATAACCTAACAGTGGTATCACGAGCCTCTTATTATTTTCATAATCTAAATTGCATGAACATGGTTAAATATTACAAATTTGCAAGAATTAAAAGGGGTGATTAATTTTCGTAATTGTTAATTAATTGCAAATTGCGTTTATTTGATTATACGTACGCAGTTTTTCGGCAGTTTCTTCGTTACTCATCCAAATCGAGTGATTTTTGTGTCAATTCCGCATGTAAAAGGCATTCTAACATTTTGACAAGATTAGTATTTTTCGGCCGAACCCAGAATTCTCAAATTCGAAGCCTAACTATGACTTTTCGGAGGTTTTAGTTTTTCGAATGCAAAATTTCGTAAATTTAAGATGTTAAATTAAATATTTGCGATTCTTGTTGATAAATCTTGAATTTTTGATTGACCTACTGTATATGTTTAACAAGTTTGAATGCCTAGCCTTGTTAATTATGCAATCTAATTTGTAATTATGATTAATTTGTTGAAAATTGGAATAATTTAGAATTAATTTGATTTTCATAATTAGTTATAATTTAATTAGATACCTATGATTAAAAACCACCATAAAAATTGTAAATTTATGTTAAATTTTAAATTTTTATGACCTAGACTTGAATCCATGTTAATCGGAAATCAATTGAATAATAAATTTTCGATTTTTCGCCCTAAAATTATGAAATTAATATTATTTATTAATTTGTCATTAATTTTGAATATAAATTTTAAATTTTTATGCGATTCGCTCATATAACTTGCACGCACAAAGCAATGGACGCTACATGTTACCCTTAAGGGGTGTTGTATAGTGCGGGCATGTGACGACGAGCAAGGGAGCTCGTCGCCCATGCGGTACGAATGCAATGAGCAAGGCCATGGTGCACGAGCACAAGGCAGCAGCCCTGCCTTGTGTCGTGGGCTGTGTGCAATGGGCGAATGGGCGAGGGCGAGAGCAAGGCACGAGCAGTCGCGTGTGGGCAGCAAGCGAGCTGCGCCACATCGCGCACTGCCTCGCGCAAGCGTGCGGAGCCTCGCGCACAGCGAGCGTAAGCTCGCGTGCCACGAGTGCTGCGCCAAGCATCGATCGCTCGTGCGCAGCGAGCGCTATTGTGCGTGCGACGAGCGCTGCGCCCAGCGATGGCGTGCGAGTGCTTGTTGTGCGTGCGACGAGCGCTGCGCCCAGCGATGGCGTGCGAGTGCTTGTTGTGCGTGCGACGAGCGCTGCGCCCAGCGATGGCGTGCGAGTGCTTGTTGTGCGTGCGACGAGCGCTGCGCCCAGCGATGACGTGCGGGTACGTGTTGCGACGTGCGACGAGCGCTGCGCCCAGCGATGGGCTGCGGCAGCATGCTCGTGCGTCGAGCGCTGGCGCGCGCAGCGAGCACCATGCGTGATGCCTTGCGATGGTGAGCAGCAGCGATGCGAGGCAGCGCATGGGCTGCGCGCACATGGCCAGCGATGGCTGTGTGCGTGTGGCCCATGGGCGTGCGATGCGTGGGATTGTTGCGTTGCGATTAGATCGTTTTTGAAATTTTTAATTTGAAATTTTCAGTTTACGTAATTTTAATTAATTTTAAAATTGATAATTTAAATTATTTTCTTGGATTTTAATTTTGAATATTGTAATTATAATAAATTTTATTAATTCTAATTATTTTACTAAAATTAAAATCATGAATTAATTTAAATACGACTGAAATTAAATTAAACTTTTTGGATTCGACTATAAATTTATATGAGCTTTAAATTTTAATTAAATTTGTATGTTTCCGGTTAAACTAGAAATACATTTTTATGTTTAAAATTAGTAAAGCATATGAATTTATTGGTTTAAGTGGGAGCCCCTTTTAGTCATAAACTCTTGATTAGGTCTACAAATCCTTAAGGTTAAAACAACTTGATTAGAATTAATAAGGACTGAATAATTGGTAGATTATTGGTGCCCTTGATTAATTGCTGCAAATGTTTATGTGATGCATAATGTGTTTTACTAACCAAATATGTGGGCCATTCATGATAATGAATGGGTGAATGGTATATATTGTATATGTACTGTTTTGCAGGTTATGAAGTGACTAGTATGGCCCAAATAGGATAGAAAATATGGTCTGCGTACCATTAATTTGAATGTAATTGGTCTAAAGTACCAAAGTTGTTTTTCAATTCAAATATGGTATGCGTACCATCAAATAGTTGTAATTAATTTTAATTATAGCTTATTCTATTTGAAGAAAATGGTGCCTCCCACGGAGATTTTCAAGACGGACTTTGAAGTTAAAGCTTCAAGATGAAGTCGGGCCATACTAGATCACATTTATCTTATGCATGTTTTAAGTTATTTATTGCTTTTAAATATGTCTTAAAATGCATGAGATCAAAAGCTTAATTATGTTGCATGATTAAGGATTTTAGTTCACTTAAAATCTAACCAACATAGTAAGAGCCTTAAGTTCCAAACTTAAAAATTGAGTTAAAAGGTGCCATGCCAAAATATACACTTGCTTGGATATCCTTTACATCAATCTAGTAATAGTTTTCGCTCAGCGAGGTGTTACTTATTGGTCCTAAAGGGGCAAGGTACACAAATAATTGTGGGTACATGTTAGTTTTGGTGAAGCTCAACGATATAAGTAAGGAGTCCTTTTATGTCGTGGCAAAATCGATAGGTTTACCTAGTTCTTAGACGTACCTATCAACCAAGAATAGTTTCTAGACTATTAGCAAAAGGCTTTTGCTTACCTAAGATGTTTTAGGATTAAGTCGACAAACTGTGCTTAGTTCTTCAATGATTTTAGGATCTTGGAATCATTTTATTCACACCTGCCGGAACACATAACTTGAATAAAATGCTTAATAAACATTGAATTATGCATGTATGCTAGAATTTAAGTTTATTAAGAGAAACTGTGAATGGTTATTGTTGTGGGGTTTTTCCGGTGAGATACCTTGGAGGTTTCTTGGTAACTTTTAAAGATTTAAACAAGATTGTATTTTTATAGAGAGAGAAAGTAGAGAGAAGGCAGAGCAGCAATTGCTCTAGAATGTATTGATTGTGACCCCTTTTTCTAGGGAAGTGGGAATATTTATAGTACTAGGTTTTTATGGGAATGACCTAATATTCCCCTTACATGATTGGCTGGGGAATGGGAGAAGGACACGTGTCCTTTCTCCTTACAATTCTCTGATACCTTGTAGCAATAGTGGGCTATTTGGGCCTATTGTGCTTAGTCATTCACTTGGGATACATACTAATTAAGCCCTTTTCCAGGTATAGGTTTTATACGTACATTTATACATACTTAAATACATACATTGTAGATACCTAGATTAATACTCATGCCCCGGAGTAGACTTTGCATGATTTCTGCTTAGGGGGCGCAATACGTGCCAGGTGTCACATCCTCATTGGTGCACGAAGGCATGGTAATTTTGCCCACAACAGTTATTTATTTGTTTATTCTTTTCAATTGTAGTTTTAACTATGGCCAACAACAATTCATTCAACATTCGATCAATTCTCGAAAAGGAGAAGTTTAACGAGAAGAACTTCCTTGACTGGCAAAGGAACTTGCAAATAGTTCTTATGCAGGAAGAAAAGGAGTATGTCCTAGAAGAGGCGATGCCCGAAGCCGCAGGCGACGGGGTCACTCAGGCATCCCTCAATCGTTGGATTGATGCCAACAAGGATGTGAAATGTCTAATGCTCGCCACCATGAGTGCAGATCTGCAGAAAACGTTCATCAACTCAGATGCTTTCACAATCATCAGTGAGTTGAAGAACATGTTCCAAGATCTGGCTCGAGTCGAAAGATTCGAGACTCATAGGCAAATTCTTGAGACCAAGCTTAAGAAAGGCGAGCCCGTAAGTCCTTATGTTCTCAAAATGATTGGACTCATTGAGAATATGAGTCGGCTGGATCAGCAATTTTCTCAGGAAATGGCTATAGACACCATCCTCCATTCTCTTCATAGCGGGTATGATCAGTTCAAACTGAACTACAGTATGAATAGTCTGGACAAAACGCTCACTGAGCTTCACGGTATGCTGAAGACCGCTGAAAAGACGCTCAAAAGTGATAAGCAGGATGTGCTTATGGTGCGTGGGGGCAAGTTCAAGAAATCAGGAAAGAAGAGGAATGCTAAGAAAGGTGGCAACAAGGCCAGCCCAACTAAGCAAACTGGCGCCAAATCTGTAAAGAGGAAGGTCAGTCAACCCACTTCTGAATCCGAATGCTTCTACTGCAAGAAGAAGGGGCATTGGAAGAGAGATTGCTTGAAGCTAAAGGAAGATCAGAAGAACGGAACAGTCGTTCCATCTTCAGGTATTTTCGTTATAGACTGTATACTTGCTAATTCAACTTCTTGGGTATTAGATACAGGTTGTGGCTCACACTTATGTTCCAATCCACAGGGACTAAGAAGAAGTAGAAAGTTAAGCAAGGGTGAAGTCGACCTACGAGTGGGAAATGGAGCACGGATTGCTGCATTAGCTGTAGACACTTATTATTTGTCGTTGCCCTCCGGGCTAGTTTTGGAACTGGAAGAGTGTTTCCATGTTCCAAGTCTTACTAAAAACATCATTTCAGTTTCTTGCTTAGATGCTAAGGGATTTTCCTTTTTTAATAAAAGACAATAGTTGTTCGTTTTATTTTAAAGAGATGTTTTATGGATCTGCTAGATTAGTCAATGGACGTTATTTATTAGATCACGACAAACAAGTATATAACATAAATACCAAAAAGGCCAAAAAGGATGATTCAGATCTCACCTATCTGTGGCATTGTCGATTAGGCCATATAAACTTGAAACGCTTAGAAAGACTTCAAAAGGAAGGAATTCTAGTGTCTACCTAATGAAGCATAAGTCTGAATCCTTTGACAAATTCAAGGAATTTCAGAGTGAAGTAGAGAATCAATTAGGCAAGAAGATTAAGGCACTGCGATCTGATAGAGGCGGTGAGTATCTGAGCTATGAATTTGATGACCATCTGAAAGAATGTGGAATTCTATCAGAATTGACTCCTCCTGGAACACCACAATGGAACGGTGTGTCGGAACGGAGGAACAGAACCTTGCTAGACATGGTCAGGTCAATGATGGGTCAGGCCAAACTTCCATTAGAATTTTGGGGACATGCACTAAATACAGCTGCACTCACTATAAATAGAGCTCCGTCTAAAGCTGTCGAAAAGACTCCATACGAATTATGGTTTGGAAAGCCTCCAAATGTGTCTTTTCTTAAGATTTGGGGATGTGAAGTATACATCAAACGATTAATTTCAGACAAACTTCATCCAAAATCTGACAAATGTATCCTTGTGGGCTATCCAAAGGAAACAAAGGGGTATTACTTCTACAATACATCTGAGAACAAGGTGTTTGTTGCTCGAGATGGTGTCTTTTTGGAGAAAGATCACATTTCCAAAATGACAAGTGGGAGAAAAGTAGACCTCGAAGAAATTCGAGTCGAACAACAAACTCTAGAGAATGCTCAAGATGACATTCAGGATGA
This sequence comes from Spinacia oleracea, assembly GCF_020520425.1. NCBI lineage: Eukaryota > Viridiplantae > Streptophyta > Magnoliopsida > Caryophyllales > Amaranthaceae > Spinacia > Spinacia oleracea. Next base: position 72,313,543 of record NC_079490.1, read on the forward strand.
AACTCAGAGATCTTTAGAAGAATCTGGTGAGAATCATGGTCAATCTAGAAATGTTACCCCGCGTAGATCGCAAAGATATAGATCTCAACCGGAAAGGTACTTAGGTATTTTGACGAACGAGAGCTATGACGTTCTATTATTTGAAAGTGATGAACCTGCGACTTACAAACAAGCTATGACGAGCCCTAGCTCCAAGCAATGGCAAGAAGCCATGCAATCTGAATTAGACTCCATGTCTGAAAACCAAGTATGGGATTTGGTCGATTTGCCAGATGGCTACCAAGCCATTGGAAGCAAATGGGTTTTCAAACTGAAAAAGGACAAGGATGGGAAACTTGAAGTTTTCAAAGCTAGATTGGTTGCAAAAGGTTACAGGCAAGTCCACGGTGTGGATTACGATGAAACCTTTTCACCAGTTGCAATGCTAAAGTTTATTCGGATAATGTTAGCAATCGCTGCATATTACGATTACGAAATATGGCAGATGGATGTCAAAACTGCTTTCTTAAACGGTGTTTTAACAGAAACTGTGTTTATGACACAGCCTGAAGGTTTTGAGGATCCAAAGAATGCTGAAAAGGTATGCAAGCTAAAGAAGTCAATCTACGGATTGAAGCAGGCATCCAGGAGCTGGAATATACGTTTTGATGAAGCAGTCAGTGACTTTGGTTTCATCAAGAACGCAGACGAATCTTGTGTATACAAGAAGGTCAGTGGGAGCAAAATTGCTTTCTTAGTATTATATGTCGACGACATATTACTTATCCGAAATGACATTCCTATGTTGAACTCTGTCAAGATTTGGCTTGGGAAATGTTTTTCGATGAAAGGTCTAGGAGAAGCACATTACATATTGGGCATCAAGATTTACAGAGATAGATCTAAAAAGATGATTGGACTTAGTCAAAGCACTTATATCAATAAGGTGCTTGATAGGTTCAAGATGGCGGACTCCAAGCGAGGCTACCTACCCATGTCTCATGGAATAACTCTAAGCAAGACTCAGTGCCCAAAAACACTTGATGAGCGTAGACGAATGAATGGGATTCCATATGCATCATTGATTGGTTCAATAATGTATGCTATGATATGTACACGCCCGGATGTTGCGTATGCACTCAGTGCTACGAGCAGATACCAGTCAGACCCAGGAGAGGCGCATTGGACTGCTGCCAAGAATATTCTGAAGTACCTGAAAAGGCACAAAGATGACTTCCTGGTCTATGGTGGAGATGATGAATTAATTGTTAAAGGCTATACGGACGCAAGTTTCCAAACCGACAAAGATGATTTCAGATCACAGTCTGGGTTTGTCTTCTGCCTCAACGGGGGTGCAGTAAGCTGGAAAAGTGCTAAGCAAAGCACCATTGCGGATTCTACAACTGAAGCGGAGTACATTGCTGCACATGAAGCAGCAAAGGAAGCTATATGGCTAAGGAAGTTCATAGGTGAACTTGGTGTAGTCCCCTCCATTAAAGGACCAATAACCCTGTATTGTGATAATAACGGAGCTATTGCACAGGCAAAGGAGCCTAGACACCACCAGAGAGTTAAGCATGTATTTCGTAGATTTCACCTTCTACGAGAGTTCGTTGAAAGAAAAGAAGTCGAGATAAACAAGATTGGAACTGATGACAACATATCAGATCCATTGACTAAACCTCTGCCGCAGGCGAAGCACAACTCGCACACTGCAGCTATGGGAATCAAGCATATTGGAGAATGGCTTTGATATCCCTATTTAATGTTTTAAAGTTTTAGAGTTTAAATCTTTGTAAAACATTATTGGTTAATCATTCACAATAAATGAAAAGAATTCATTTTTCCATTTAATTTGTGGTTTATTAAATGATGAGTCCCTTCAATTTGACGATATATTCAAGATAGACTGTCAGGACCAGTCCTGTGACTAAGAAATGTCTATCAAGTGAACTTGAATGTCAAAGGTTGAAAATGGTCCCTAGTCGGAGTTTTCTATAAAATTGGACGCATAGAAAACGTTAGACGACAAGAATGCAAGATGACTAGTAGTTCTGTTTCTTGAACTATGTGGACATGGCAATGTCATAATCATTTGCATAGATACTTACTTTGGGAAGACTAGTATCGGACAAGACCTATGAAACTTTACTGTAAGAGATGAAAATCTGTCATAAGTAAATTTCATTAAAATTATTAGACACTAAATCCTCAATACCTGAGTGATTTGAGATTACTTGTTTGAGAACTGGTTGCTTTGACGTTGACCAACCGTCGCACCGTAAAAGGAGGCTATAAAGGCAACGCTCAGGTAATCACCTATCAAACGAAGTTTAATCTCAAGATTGCAAGATTGGGATTGTCCTCCCATAAATCGGGATGAGATGCTTAAAAGTTGTACAAGGCCACTCGGAGAGCTAGAAACTGTGAAATGCATGGCCGTGCTCGGATGAATCATAGGCTATGATTATCTGTTTATTTGATCAGTTGAACTCTGAAACCGAGGAACACCTCTGGACATAATAAGGATGACAACTCTTACCTTATGTTCAAGAGCAAGCATCGAGCGACAAAGGAATTAGGAAATGCACACTTGTCCCTAAGGACAAGTGGGAGACTGAAGGAAATAATGCCCTTGGTCCAAGTATGCATTCTATGTTAAAGTCTAATAAATGCGGTTCAGTATTAATTAACAAGTTAATAATTCAGTGAGATCAAGTGAGCTGAATGCCTAGCTAGAGGCCGCTTCAGTTCAAGTGAAATTAATGATATTAATCCACAGCTTACTCTTGACTGAACCTGTAGGGTCACACAAATAGTACGTAAACGGATCAAGTATTTAATGGCATTAAATACTCCATCTATGGATATTCGGAATCGACGGATCTTGGTTTCAGTGGGAGCTGAGATCGTCACATGCAAGAAATGAATGCTCCGGAAACGATGATATTGCCGGAAACGGAAATATGGATCGTATCGGAAATATAAATATTATCCAAGTCGTAGATGTTGCCGGAAACGGAAACATGGTACGTATCGGAAAATATTATCGGAAATGGAAATATTGCCGGAATCAGAAATATTGCCGGAAACGGAAATATTGTCAGAATCGGAAATATTATCGGAATCGGAAAATAATTCCGGAAACGGAAATATTAAAGATTTGTTCGAAACGGAAATTAATTCCGGAATCGGAAATATTAAATATTGTTCGTATCGGAAATAAATTCCGGAATCGGGAATTTAATCGGAAGCGCGTCGTACGAATTAGCATCGGACGAGACTTGCTAGACGAAGGCCCAGCACGAAGCCAGGCCTACGCTCAGCAAGCCCAAGCGCCCAAAAACACGCTGCCAAGCCACGCCCGGTCCAGCGCAAGGCCAGGCCCAGCAATGGCCTTGGCGCGCGCGCGGGGCTGCGACGAGTGGGCTGGCGCTGTGCGTGGGTCGCAAGGCCTGCGTGCGGTGCTAGCGTATCACTCAAACTGTGTTACTGGAATCCTAAGGCTACCGGGATTTGTCATATGATTAAATCTAATCCTAAAAGATTTATTTTATTTAATTAGAGTCCTAGTAGGATTATAATTAAATAAATTAGTATCCTAATAGGATTCCAAATCCTTTTCCATAACTCTATAAATAGGTGCCTAGGGTCACATATTTACATCGAGTATTCAAGTATTCAAAGTGATTTTTGAGAGCAAAAATTCAGTCACACAATTGCCTATAAGTGCCCAAAATTCTAAGTACCTTAAGGGCGATCCTAGTTGGTCAAGCTTAAGGCGGATCCGGACGTGCTGTGGACTATCTACGGAGGGACGACACTTGGAGTCCTAAAGACTTGTTCTTGTTCGGTTCGGGCGCAGCTAGGGAAGGCACGCAACAAAGAGTATGCATCTAAACTATGCTAAATGATTATGTGTAAATAATATGCTTTCCTGGCTTTATGGTTTTTCCGCATGATTTATGAATTGTCATATGTATCATAACCTAACAATACCCCTCTAAAACGTCCATCACAAAGGGGTGCAATGGAAGTCTAAGGCCCAACCTAAAGGAAGCAGTATAAACGGCTACCTCCCCTTGGGAGAGTTGGTCCACGGAGTCATGAGGTCGAGGGCTCCTAAGGCTAAAACCTGGAGGCAAGAGCAGAAAACGCTCAAAGTCGCGACCCTACTCCCTCAGGTACCGCAGCCATTTCATGTTGGGAAAGATATCCGACGGGAACAGATTGATGTCTTCCTTCCCCCGGACCATAGGAGGAAGATTTTTTGCAAACTCCTCGTCTGAGGAGCTAGAGGAGTCATCTTCAAAATCCTCGCGTGGAACGCGGGGACGGGAAGCCACATTCTTTCTTCTCCTAGGAGAATGTGCTGTTCTAGTGGCCCCGTCTCCTGTATCATGGGAAGAATAGACTCCACTCCTACTTCCTTGGGACGGGTTCGAAAAAGGAACCCTATCATCCCCCTCTCGCGGTGCAGCCCATGCACGCACGTTAGCTGTCTGTCTAATTCGAGCCATACCGTCCTGCATAAGGGACATGACGTCTGACTTTAGCAATGAATGAAAGGGATAGGTGTCATAACCCCCAAGACGCCTCCACAGAATACTATAAACAATAAACGAGAGAGGTCCCACAAGCATACAAACAACAAGGTGTTGATAGAAAACTTACCAGAAAATGATCAAACTGATGAGAAGTCTTGGAAAATCCTCTAAACCCTCAAGAACACTGGACAACAAATCCAAGAACACTCAAGCGCACGCACCAGCAGATCTTTGGCAGGACGAAATTTACTTTCTCTCTCTAAAAGAAAAAATCGCTCTGAAGTAACAAAAGAAAAATGAAAGAGGAATTGAAGCTTTTAAAGGAAAATTTAAGCTCTGAGAAGCCCTCACACGTGGCGTTCCTCCCTATCAAGCAGCCTACCCCACAGTGACAAGGGGCATCCTCCTTGAGGGGCAAATGATGTGGCCTAAAAGAATGCCACCTGACTGCACTATCAAAACCCAGAAGAAAGAGCCCAAAAGCTTGCCTACGGGCATTTTCCAAACTGCACAGAGCCCAGGCCCAAACGATTAAGAGGTCCACATTGGGCCTAAACAAGCCTCCAGAACCAATGCAGGACACGTGTCCCAATCTTGCGTAAACACTCAATCATGCGGGACCAGTTCCCGAGAAACCCTAGCACTATAAATAGTGCAGATCCCTAGGTAAAAGGGCAATCAATTCTTGCTCAGCAACAGAAAACCTATCTTTGCTCTGCCTTCTCTCTACAAATTACTTATCTCTCTAGCTTATACTTACTTAAGCATCAGAGGGAATATTCCTACGGGAATATTCTTGTTTTGCAGGTTGCCAGAAGTTCGTGCCAGGTCATACTTGATACCTCCGAGGAGCGCGTGTCACGTCATCACCGTAAAAGTTCCCGCAACATTTGGCGCCGTCTGTGGGGAGGTACAGTGTCATGGCCGAACTACACCCTGACAGAGAGCATGCTAGTGAAGAAGAGAGACGGCACATTGAAGAGACGAATCGAATTGCAAATGCAGGGAACACACCAGGACGAATGCAAGCTGAGGTGGTGGTGGAAGAAGAACCAATAACCGAGGCGTCTCCTCCAGGCGGCCATCTAAGCCCTAGCGTCCGAGACGTCGTGTTGGATGAAAATCTAGATTTGCCAGTATCAGTGGGCTCCCTACGCGAGATTTTGACAGGATTCCAACAGCAAATAAATCAGACCTTCCGACAATAGATGAGCACTACACTGCAAGATGAAATTCGGAAGAACATGTTGATCTACTGCGCTGAGAGGACGGCTCCGCAGAGGCTCCTCAGTCTAGGCGTCAATCGGATAAGCAGAATGCCGCTCAGGTCCAACGTCTGGAGAGCTAGAGAAGGTTCTCGTCCACAAGCAAGCAGGGGAGTTAGTCCTGTGCCTGAGCACTCAGAATATGGCCGTGACCCGCCCACCTTCTTACCTCGAAGGGACCCGGTCCTACGACCATCATCTAGGGGAAGTCCCCCAGCCGTCTTGCGACCAGCTGTAAGGCGTCAAGAGCACTATGAGGCCGAATCTGAACTATCAGACACCGGGTCCACCCCTGTGATGGAAGACCCGCCATTTTATCCCACTACACGTGGACCAACCCAGATGACGCCCCATAGGGTAAGCATGCGCCCCCGCCTGCTATCAAGCCGCCGTGAGCCAACCTATCATATTCAGCAAGGATTCAACAACCTGACGTTAAGGCACATGAGTACCCCTTTTTCTGACGAGATTATGAACGCCCCTAAGGAGCCCAAAGTAAAAACCCCTACCATTAAAGCTTATGACGGGACCACTGATCCCGACATGCATCTTGTCGCATACCGCCACCACATGTACGTACAGGGAACCAATGAAGCCACCTGGTGCAAATACTTCCCAGCCACGCTTAAGGGAGTAGCGTCTAAATGGTTTGAACGGCTGCCTCCAGGATCAATTGCCTCGTTTAGCGAATTACAGACTTTGTTCTCTACAAGGTTCATGGCACACAAGGAAGAAAGGAAAACTAGCATGCATTTAGGACGGATCCAGCAAGGGAAGGACGAGTCCCTAAGAAGCTACGTGAAGCGTTTCAATCTGGAGGCGGGACAGATCCCAGACTTGCCCGATGGTGTCTCTTTTGATAATTTTATAAGGGGATTGAAGAAGGGCTCCTTCAAGTTTGACCTAGTTAAGAAGAGTGTAAGGACTATGGCAGAGGTCCTAGACGAGGCTGAAGCATTTATCCATGCAACGGAAATATGCAGCGCGTCAAAGGAAGGGAGGATTGGAGAAACAACAGACTCCTCCGGGAAGAAGGATAAGGTGGACCGAAAACCTCCACGGGTAAATGGCACATGGGCTCTCTCTAAAGAGCATGATACCAACTTTCCGGGGCACAAGAGAGAACGACCGCAAGAGCGGGAATATTTCGAATACAACACAGACCTTCTCACCATACTAAAAGACGTAGGGGCAAAGTACGACCTTGATCGACCCTTCCCCATGAAGTCCCCTGCTGAGACTCGAGATCCCAAGTTATATTGCCAGTTCCATGAAGATATAGGACATGAAACCAAGAATTGTAGAAGCTTGAAGAGGGCGTTAGATGGTCTAGCCTCCAAAGGACATCTCAAGAACTACTTACGGAAGAATGCTCAGGGCTTTGGAAAAAACCAATACAAAAGGAACAAGTCCCCTGCCTCGCCGACTAAGGGACAACATAGCGACGGAGGATTTGTAGCCGTCATATCTGGAGGACCAGCCGCTGGAGGACCTACCATGAGAGGACAGAAGGATTATGCTCGCCGCTTAGGGCAAGTGCTGCTGTCAGCCAAAGCGCCCATGGACCCATTCCCAAAGATTGAAATATGTGAGTCAGACGGTGGACGGATAGCCACGCCGCACGATGATCCACTCGTGGTTGAATTCAAGATAGCTAACATGAGAGTTAAGCGCATACTAATAGACACAGGAAGCTCGTCCGACATAATGAGTCTAGAATGCCTCAATCGCCTAGCACACGATCTCAAAGCCATTGAAAGAATTCACTATCCCATCATTGGTTTTGGAGGGAGTATCATTCATCCTGTTGGCGTTATCACTCTACCAGTTCGAATTGGAGATAGGCAGAATGGGCGGAAAATGGAAGTGGACTTCTTAATCGTCAAAGACCTGACGACATACAATGTCATCCTGGGACGACCTACCTTAAACAAGATCAAGGCTGTAGTCGTCACCCATCTGATGCTTCTGAAGTTCGTGTGCGATGATGGAGTCATAGGCACCATACATGGAGATCAACAACAGGCTAGGGATTGTTACCTGACGACCCTCAACCCGTCAGCATGGAAGCAAGATTCTGCTGAAGTCAGAGGAAAACGAAATCTTGAAGATGAACCCCAGGTCACCAAAGAAATTGGACCCGTCCAAGTAGAAGCGGTCAAAATTGAAGAAGGTGGCTAAGAGTAGAACCTCATTAGGGTAACCATTGTACTCAGAGCCTACAAAACGGCCTAGCTATTGTACTCAGAGCCCACAAAACGGCCTGTAAATACCCGTCTAAGACGCGGTGAATGTAGCAAGCAATTTAGTAAATTAACACTTATCTGACGAATACAAGTCTCTGTTGAAAGAAACTCACCAGAAAACAGTTCCTAAACTGGCGTCCCTATCCGCTAAATAAACAATACCCAGTGCTAATAAACACGAAGGGTTTGGATGTACCCCGTGCTAATAAACACGAAGGGTTTTGACATCCAGCATGACGCCTTTTCTTTGAAAAGCGCCCAAAAAGACTCAGACAAAGAGCAAAACAATCAGACCTAAGACCTCCTCCTTGGATGGCGTCTAAAAAGACTAATCATTTGACGGCCTGAGAAGTGGCCTAGATTAGCACCTCAAAATAGGCTCGCGAAACATTCAGACATAAGACCTCCTTCTGGGATGCCGTCTAAAAAGACTAATCATTTGACGGCCTGAGAAGTGGCCTAGATTAGCGCCTCAAATTAGGCTGATCACCTAAAACACTGAGGTTTCTGTCCAACAATTGGACCCAAAGAAAATTTTTTAAGAAATCAGAACCGAACTGATAAAATTAAAATACAGTGCACAACGGCACAGACTGTTTATACATAGCGCCCAAAGCGCAAACAAACCAAATCAAATAAATGCCCGAAGGCACCAAAGTTTTACAAACGCCCACGGCGTCATCTAAACCAATTGCAAGAAAACCTACTCAAGGAGGAGGGGCAATGGAACTCCCGTCCTAGACGTCCTGGCCTTCAGGGGAGTTCACCTCGTCTTCTTCTACGTCTTCCTCCCCGTCACTAACAAACTCGTGAGGATCTAAGCCCAAGCGCCTAGCCGTCGAAACAACTATCTGGTGGGAGATACGGAGTTTGAACCAGGAAAAATCCTTCCCGTCCATAGACTGATCCCACGCCTTTTGGGCATTCTCCAAGATGGACTCCTCGCCCAACTTAAAAGAGCTTGCAGCCTCCTTGCGCACGGCCTCGATCTTCCCCTGCATGGCCTTGAGCTGACCTACCAGAACGTTCACCTTGGAAGAGAAATCAGTCACCCGCTCTAAGACGGAAGAGTACTTCTTTCTCAGCACGGTAAGCCGCCCCTCATGCTCCAGCAGCTTCTCTTCATATTTCTCAGCGTCCATCTCGGCCTTCTTCAGCTCTTCCGTCTTCAGAGCAATCTTCTTATCCGCGTCCAAGTTGATCAACCTGGCCATCTTCTCAGCATATTGCTCATGATTCTCGATCTGGTCCTTGTGCTTGAGCATCTCATTGTGCATATCAAAACGGTAGTTCCTACTCTCAGCACAGCGAATGAAAAGCTGCCAAAAGACAGTGTAGAATTAAAAATAGCGTACACATATAATCATAACCACGGAAATACAGGGGTAAGTATCTCACTTCAAGGACGAGAGACTGAATGGACCCAAAGAATCCCAAGTCAATCCCGGGGAGTGACCTCACGTACTCCTCAGGGATGGCCGCATACACATCGGCAAGGATTTTATCCTTCGCCTCTGAGCTAAAACCGGCAGAAGGAGGGATGCTCGCCACCTCGGCCCGACGCATCCGCTTGAACATCTCAACTGAACCAAACACCAAGATTAATAAATATCGTGCAAATCCCAACCTGATTATCACAAATTTAAAGTACAGAGACGCTAACCAATTGGCGAAGCTGCAGGAGGAGTAGAGGCATTATCAGTAGAAGGAGCCTCAGTCTCCTTGCCTTTACCCTTGTCCTCTCTGGACAAGGCGGGGGCGTCAGCCGCCGCAGTCTTATCGACTGCTGCCTCGTCAGCAGCTGCTCCGGCAGTACCATCCATTTCGGTGTCCACCTGGGATGGAACCTCCTTTTGCTCAGGAGGAGGAATGGGCGTCTGGATAGGAGGAACCTCCCCCTTAGCTGGGGGAGCGGACGGTTTTGGTACCGACGGCTTGGTGACAGCGTCGGCCGGACCCATCTTCTTAAAGAAGGGTCGTTTTGGCTTATGAGCCTCCGTCGAAGATGCCAGACGCTTCTTAGTAGCCGGCAAGGTGGGCTCCTAAAAGAAAAAGAAATCAGCGACCAAATCATGACCAGAAATGAGAAAAAAAAAATATAATATTAAAAATATATATATATACATATATATATATATATATATATATATATATATATATATATATATATATATATATATATATATATATATTACCTTGGCGACGTCGCCAGAGGCACCCTCACTGGACTTCTTGGAGGAGTCCTTCTTCTTGGCCTCCACGGCCTTGAGAATGTCCTCGGTATATACTTCGGACAGCCAAGCGCGTACTTCCACTACACCCTTGTCTTCGGGAGATAAGCGATCCATGGCAGAACCTACAAAGCCAAGGGTTAGTAAAAAAAAAAAAAAAAAAAAAAAAAAAAAAAAAAAAAAAAAAAAAAAAAAAAAAAAGATGGAAGAAAAATGTCTGAAAATCTACTGGGGAACTACCTCTACTCAAAAAAGAACAAAGACCAACGGCCGAAAGAAAGACTATATTGGTGAACTGGCCGACATGGGGAAGCCAAGCATTAGGCACCCAGGCATGGCTTTTTGACGACAGCCGATACATCTCAGCCTGGAACAAGGGCTTCACTAGTCCCCACTCCCTGGACGAGAGGCGAGGGTAGGCGTCAGCTCTAGACAAATAACGGGGGCGACGGTTCCAACGAGAAAGACGTCTGGAAAGAGAGAGGTCTTCCATTCGGACAACAGACCACTTCTTCCTCCACCAAACCCAACTAGAGGTCTTACCCACCACCGTCTTATATCCCCGACGGCTGTAAAGGGTGAACCATCCCTGGGGAGAACGAGAAGAAGGGGCAATAACTACGAGACGAAGGAAAGCATGAAAGGAAGGGGTGACGCCGCTCAAAGCAAACTTGGCAACAAAACCAAAGACATTTGCCCATGAGTTGGGCGTCAATTGAGCAAGGCCAATGTCATACCCCTCTAAAACGTCCATCACAAAGGGGTGCAATGGAAATCTAAGGCCCAACCTAAAGGCAGCAGTATAAACGGCTACCTCCCCTTGGGAGAGTTGGTCCACGGAGTCATGAGGTCGAGGGCTCCTAAGGCTAAAACCTGGAGGCAAGAGCAGAAAACGCTCAAAGTCGCGACCCTGCTCCCTCAGGTACCGCAGCCATTTCATGCTGGGAATGATATCCGACGGGAACAGATTGACGTCTTCCTTCTGATACGGTTATGGACGAAAGTGATAGTCTTATGCTAGCAATTGGAACCAAAACTGATTTGGGTTCAATGGCTCATTTTGTGTGCATGGTGACTTGGATTGAGTGAGCTCGTTCTATGGTCCATATTATCATGGTGACTTGGATTGATATCAAGGTGGTACGTTAATCAAACTGGTCCGTTTAATCACATTGGTTCGCTTGTTTAAACAGATTGTACGCACTTATTATTTTTAATTGCTTTGGTTAAAGTCGGTTTAATAAAGGGATATTTGTTTAAATCCCCAATTTAAATTCAGTCATTACTTAGCTTTGATTATTGCTGTTTGTAAGGAGAGTTTTAAGCCTTTGTAACCTCCAATTTAGTGACTGAATTAGGAGGCTTTAGAGCTTGTAACTGCCAGTTTTAAAGGCTCTTAAATGGCTCTTAATTAGCCGTTTAAAGCTCTTGTAGCTGTTGGTTTTTGGGCTATTTATAGTCAGCTTCTTGATTGGAATAAACAACCAACTGGATGATTAAAACACTTGTTTGTTATATTTCGAATTATAGTTTATAATTCAGCCTTTTTCTTTGTTTTGGACGCGTTTCCTATTCAAAGAACTGATTGTGAGTCAATAGGTCTTGTCTTGCATTCACGATCAACGAGTTAAAGGCCTAGCTTGTTAATCAACTATCCTTGTTTATACAACGAGTTTTTAAACTCGTATCATTAGTGGTATCAGAGCTGCTGTTCGTGTGATCCACCCAAAAAAAAAAACAAAAAAACAAAAAAACAAAAAAAAACAAAAAAACAAAAAAAAAGGAAAAAAAAAAGAGCTGCTGTTCGTAATTCTTACAAACTGAAATATGGATTTTGATGATCCTGACTTTCTACAACATCTCCAAGAAGTCTTGAAGAACGTTAGAGATGGGGGGTATCGTAGGCCTCCTAGGCGTGATCTACGGGCTATGGATGAATTCAAAGTCACCGAACTTCCTGAATTTGTTGGTGGAACAGATCCGGAAGCCTATTTGGAGCGGGAGCACAAAATAGAGAGAATGTTCGATTTCAAGGACATTGATGATGAGAAGCGTTGCAAATATGCCATATTGAAGCTAGGACGAGGGGCTTCATTGTGGTTCGAGGGACTGAAATCCAAGAGAATACGTGAAGGGAAGGAGAAAATTTACCTCTTGGGAGTCTTTGAAACGTAAGCTACGTAAAAGGTATGTGCCAACCCAACAACTCATAGAATAACAACTTATCGTAAAATTGCCGAATTGAGGCAAGGAAAAATGAGTGTGGTTGAATATATTGATGAGTTTGAAAAGTTGTCCTTAATGGGAGAAATTGAGGAAATTGAGGAACAAAAACTGTCCAGATTTTTAAGGGGTCTAAATTATAATATTGCCAATACCGTAGACCTTTATCCATATTCTGATTTTGAGACTCTTTGTGGACTTTGTTTAAAATTGGAAAATCAAGGGAAGGCAAAATATGGGAGAGGGTCTAGTATGGATGGTAAAGCCAAGTCTTGGGCTAAATCCGAACCTAGCTTGAAACCAAACACATCACCTAGTAGGTTCAAGTAATTCTAAGGCTGCCCCTAAACTATCTAACCCGACCAAAGAAACAAGTCTGTCCAAGGTGCGTTGTTTTAAGTGTCAAGGGTTTGGGCATTATCAAAATGCGTGTCCAAATAAACGAGTAGTGACCTTGAGAGAAGCTGTTGAACGTCGTGAGGAGTTGTTTGAAGAGGAAAAGAGGTTGGGGGACGTATTTGTGTTTGATGAGAGTGGTGATGAGGAGGAAGAGGAAGGGTATGAGGCTCCAATTTATGACACAAATCTGGTTCTTAGAGCGCTACAAACTCAAATTTCACCTACTGATCTAGACCAACGAGATCAGTTGTTTCATACTAAATGTCTAGTGAAAGATAAGTGGTGTAGTGTAATTGTTGATGGGGGGAGTTGTACCAATGCTGCTTCTAGTGAAATGGTGTCAAAATTAGGCTTAATCACTACTTCCCATCCTAGGCCATACGCACTCCATTGGCTTGATGATGGTAATAGTGTAAAAGTGTCGAAGCAAGTAAGGGTTAGTTTGACTATGGGTTCGTATGTGGATGAAGTTCTTTGTGATGTTATTCCTATGGATGCTTGTCATATTTTGTTGGGTCGTCCTTGGCAGTTTGATAGGGACGTGATTCATAAAGGGAGAAGCAATGAGTATGAATTGAGAGACAAAGGCAAGAAAATTGTGCTAAAGCCTATGTCATCTCAAGCGGTTCGATCCATGAGTGTGAAACAAAAGAAAAAGCCGAATCTCACCATGTTGGCTAGTGAACGAGAAATTGAGCAAGCTCTTGATCATGGAGAGTTGGTGTATTTGCTCGTGGCTAAGGAGAGTCCAATTGAAGGCCAAAATTGGAAAGAAGGCAGTCCCATTGCCGAATTGCTCTTTCATTCAAGGATGTATTTCCGGATGAATTACCACCAGGTTTGCCCCCTATTCGTGGTATTGAACATCAAATTGATCTTATTCCAGGAAATTCTTTGCCTAATAAGGCTGCCTATCGTTGCGATCCGGAGGAAACAAAGGAATTACAAAAGCAAATTGATGAACTTGTGAATCGAGGCTATGTTAGAGAAAGCTTGAGTCCATGTGCTGTTCCGGTGTTGCTTGTGCCTAAGAAAGATGGAACATGGCGAATGTGTGTTGATAGTAGGGCTGTGAATAACATTACCATCAAGTATCGTTTTCCAATTCCGAGACTTGATGATATGTTAGATGAGCTCCATGGTTCGAAGTTCTCAAAAATTGATTTGCGAAGTGGTTATCATCAGATTCGGATGCGTGAAGGAGATGAGTGGAAAACGGCTTTCAAGACAAAACATGGTTTGTATGAGTGGACCGTCATGCAATTTGGTCTCACTAATGCTCCTAGTACCTTTATGAGGCTAATGAACGAAGTGCTTAAATCATTTTTGGGCAGATTCGTTGTGGTATATCTTGATGACATCTTGGTGTATAGTAGGAACGAAGAGGAGCATCTGATTCATTTGAGGGATGTTTTTGAAACACTTAGAGCTCAAAGACTCTATGGGAAGCTAGAGAAGTGTTCATTCCTTGTTGACAATGTTGTATTCTTGGGCTATGTGGTTTCGAAAGATGGAGTGTCCGTGGATCAGTCCAAGATCGAGGCTATCAAATCGTGGCCTAATCCTAAAACTATAAGTGAGGTGCGTTCATTTCATGGTCTTGCTTCATTTTATAGACGTTTCATTCGTGATTTCAGTACTATTACTAGTCCTATCACTAGTTGCTTGAAGAAAGGTGCTTTTGTATGGGGAGAGGACGCTCAAAAGGCGTTTGATGTGATTAAAGAGCGTTTGTGTGCTGCTCCTATTTTGGCGCTGCCAGATTTCTCTCAACCTTTTGAGGTCGAGTGTGATGCTAGTGGAGTGGGGATTGGTGCTGTTTTGATCCAAGGTAAGCGTCCCATAGCTTATTTTTCGGAAAAGTTAGGGGGTGCTCGTTTGAATTATTGCACTTATGATAAAGAGTTCTATGCCATTGTTAGAGCTTTGGATCATTGGAGTCATTATTTGCGTTCTAGCCACTTTGTTTTGGATTCTGATCATGAATCTTTGAAGTATATTAATGGGCAACAAAAATTGAGCCCAAGGCATGCTAAATGGGTTGAGTTCTTGCAATCCTTTCATTTTTCTTCGAAATACAAAGATGGTAAAAGCAATGTGGTGGCTGATGCATTATCACGAAGGTACACTTTGCTTGCTACACTTGATGTTCGTTTGTTGGGGTTTGAGACCTTAAAAGATTATTATCATGATGATGGTGATTTTGGAGTTGCATTCGAGAATTGTGCAGTTGGTGCTTATGGGGAGTACATGTTGCAAGATGGGTTTCTTTTCAAAGGTAATCGCCTTTGTATTCCTAAGCATTCAATTCGTGAGTTACTAGTGCGTGAGGCTCATGGTGGAGGATTGGCTGGTCACTTTGGCATAGCCAAGACCTTGGAAATCTTGAGAGAACATTTCTTTTGGCCTAAAATGTTAGGTGATGTAACGAACATTGTGAATAAATGTGTGACTTGTCATATGGCCAAGAGTTCTTTCAAATCCGGTTTATACTCACCTTTGTCGGTTCCAGTTCGCCCTTGGGAAGATGTATCACAGGATTTTATAGTGGCTTTGCCTCGTACTCAAAGAGGTAAGGATGCTATTATTGTCATGGTGGATAGATTTTCAAAAATGGCTCACTTCGTTGCTTGTCACAAAACGGATGATGCTTGTAATGTGGCTGATTTGTATTATAAGGAGATTGTTCGTTTGCATGGAATTCCAAAGACTATTGTTTCTGATCGAGATTCCAAGTTCTTGAGTTACTTTTGGAATACATTGTGGAGAAAGGTGGGAACCAAGTTGTTGTTTAGCACTTCACATCAACCTCAAACTGATTGGCAAACAGAGGTGACAAATCGAACCTTGGGAACGCTATTGAGAGGGTTGGTAAGTAAAACGCAAAAGGATTGGGATGTCAAGCTTGCTCACGCTGAATTTGCTTATAATCGGTCTCCTACTTATGCTACTGGTCATTCTCCATTTGAGGTAGTATATGGGATTAATCCATACTTGCCCTTGGATTTAATTCCATTACCAAAAGATGAGTTGGTTCACAAGGATGCCGATGCTAAGTTAAAGTCTATGATGAAACTGCACCAACAAGTTCGTGAGCGAATTGAAGCTATTAATGCCTCTTATAAACAGAAATCAAATAAGAATCGCAAACCGAGGTTGTTTGAAGAAGGTGATTTGGTTTGGGTTCATTTAAGGAAAGAGCATTTTCCAAGCAAACGCAAGAACAAGCTTATGCATAGGGCTGAAGGTCCTTACAAGGTGGTTGCACGTGTGAATGATAATGCTTACAAGATTGAGCTTCCGGGAGACTATCGTGTCCATGCTACTTTCAATGTAGGTGATCTTTCACCTTATCTTGATGATGATGGCCTTGCTGAATTGAGGTCAATTCCTTTTAAAGGGGGAGGGGATGATACGGTTATGGATGAAAGTGATAGTCTTATGCTAGCAATTGGAACCAAAACTGATTTGGGTTCAATGGCTCATTTTGTGTGCATGGTGACTTGGATTGAGTGAGCTCGTTATATGGTCCTTATTATCATGGTGACTTGGATTGAGTGAGCTCGTTATATGGTCCTTATTATCAAGGTGGTACGTTAATCAAACTGGTCCGTTTAATCACATTGGTCCGCTTGTTTAAACAGATTGTACGCACTTATTATTTTTAATATCTTTGGTTAAAGTCGGTTTAATAAAGGGATATTTGTTTAAATCCCCAATTTAAATTCAGTCATTACTTAGCTTTGATTATTGCTGTTTGTAAGGAGAGGTTTAAGCCTTTGTAACCTCCAATTTAGTGACTGAATTAGGAGGCTTTAAAGCTTGTAACTGCCAGTTTTAAAGGCTCTTAAATGGCTCTTAATTAGCCGTTTAAAGCTCTTGTAGCTGTTGGTTTTTGGGCTATTTATAGTCAGCTTCTTGATTGGAATAAACAACCAACTGGATGATTAAAACACTTGTTTGTTACATTTCGAATTATAGTTTATAATTCAGCCTTTTTCTTTGTTTTGGACGCGTTTCCTATTCAAAGAACTGATTGTGAGTCAATAGGTCTTGTCTTGCATTCACGATCAACGAGTTAAAGGTCTAGCTTGTTAATCAACTATCCTTGTTTATACAACGAGTTTTTAAACTCGTATCACCTTCCCCCGGACCATAGGAGGAAGATTTTTTGCAAACTCCTCGTCTGAGGAGCTAGAGGAGTCATCTTCAAAATCCTCGCGTGGAACGCGGGGACGGGAAGCCACATTCTTTCTTCTCCTAGGAGAATGTGCTGTTCTAGTGGCCCCGTCTCCTGTATCATGGGAAGAATAGACTCCACTCCTACTTCCTTGGGACGGGTTCGAAAAAGGAACCCTATCATCCCCCTCTCGCGGTGCAGCCCATGCACGCACATTCGCTGTCTGTCTAATTCGAGCCATACCGTCCTACATAAGGGACAAGACGTCTGACTTTAGCAATGAATGAAAGGGATAGGTGTCATAACCCCCAAGACGCCTCCACAGAATACTATAAACAATAAACGAGAGAGGTCCCACAAGCATACAAACAACAAGGTGTTGATAGAAAACTTACCAGAAAATGATCAAACTGATGAGAAGTCTTGGCAAATCCTCTAAACCCTCAAGAACACTGGACAGCAAATCCAAGAACACTCAAGCGCACGCACCAGCAGATCTTTGGCAGGACGAAATTTACTTTCTCTCTCTAAAAGAAAAAATCGCTCTGAAGTAACAAAAGAAAAATGAAAGAGGAATTGAAGCTTTTAAAGGAAAATCTAAGCTCTGAGAAGCCCTCACACGTGGCGTTCCTCCCTATCAAGCAGCCTACCCCACAGTGACAAGGGGCATCCTCCTTGAGGGGCAAATGATGTGGCCTAAAAGAATGCCACCTGACTGCACTATCAAAACCCAGAAGAAAGAGCCCAAAAGCTTGCCTACGGGCATTTTCCAAACTGCACAGAGCCCAGGCCCAAACGATTAAGAGGTCCACATTGGGCCTAAATAAGCCTCCAGAACCAATGCAAGACACGTGTCCCAATCTTGCGTAAACACTCAATCATGCGGGACCAGTTCCCGAGAAACCCTAGCACTATAAATAGTGCAGATCCCTAGGTAAAAGGGCAATCAATTCTTGCTCAGCAACAGAAAACCTATCTTTGCTCTGCCTTCTCTCTACAAATTACTTATCTCTCTAGCTTATACTTACTTAAGCATCGGAGGGAATATTCCTACGGGAATATTCTTGTTTTGCAGGTTGCCAGAAGTTCGTGCCAGGTCATACTTGATACCTCCGAGGAGCGCGTGTCACGTCAGCACCGTAAAAGTTCCCACAACAGATACGATTAATCGTCCGGCCCGGCCGACGATATATGCAATATGATGTACGATTACGATTCAACGTCTTATCATATATATTTACTTTTTTCGAACTAAATAAATTTCCCGAATAGCCATTAAATAAATTTCCGATTCACTTAATCTAGCGGTTTGTTTATGTCATTGGTGTGACCTTGTAGGTTCAGTCAAGAGTAATCTGTGAGCCTAATAAGGATTAGTTTGGTTATGAATAATACAATAATATAATTCATGCGGAAAAACTATAAAGCCAGAATCCAAATTAATTGCCACATAGCCAATTAGCATAATTTAGGTGACATACAATGTGATGCGTGCCTTCCCTAGCTGCTCCGGAATCGAACAAGAACAAGTAATTAGAGCCCCAAACGTTGCCCCTCCGTAGAAAGTCCACAGCACGTTCGGATCCACCTTAGGTTCAACCAACTAGGATTTTACTTAAGGTTTTATGTATTCGGGTTAGGCTTGTATTATGTTCACCCTTGAACACAATGGGAATAAAGAATATGATTTTCAATCAATTGATGTGTATAATTATGAGGGCCTAGCCTCATATTTATAGGGTAGGAAATAAGGAATTTGAGTCTTACCAGGAATAGAATTACCAACCCTACTAGGATTGAAATTCTTATTCACTAGAATTGCAACGTTAATTAAACTCTTAATTAAACCAATTATAGTAGGACTAGGAATACTTAATCCAAGGGTTACTTGGGAATTAAGCAATCGGACCTTTCTTGGAGCCCAAGACGAAACAACCCAACGCACCCACAACGGGCCACGTTGGTGTGCGTGCTGCCTCGGCCCAGCCACAGTTGCAGCTGGCCGAAGGCCCAGCGCGCTGTGGCCTTGCCTAAGCGGGCCTGCAGTGTATCGCTAGGAGCTGCTGCCTTGCCTGCTTGCTTGGTGCGGCCCATGGAGTTGCTGCCTTGCTCGTTGGCTTGGCGCTGCTGCCTTGCTAGCTTGCTATGCGCGTCCCTTTGGCGCTGCTTCCTTGCTCGCTTTCTTGTCAAACGATGGGCCGGCTCGCTTGTCGGCTTGTTGCTCGTCGAGATTCCGATTCGTTTTCCGATTCCGGAATCCATTTCCGTTTCGAACAAATATTTACGTTTCCGTTAGTATTTTCGATTCTGGAAATAATTTCTGTTTCCGACAATATTTCCGATTCCGATAATATTTCCATTTCCGGAAATATTTCCGATTCCGGCAATATTTCTATTTTCGATAGTATTTTCCGATACAAACCATGTTTCCGTTTTCGGTAACATCTACGACTTGATATTTATATTTCCATCATGAGCCATATTTCCCGTTTCCGGCAATATTATCTTTTCCGGAGTTTCTTTATTTTTCCTTTTGACGATTTCAGCTCCCACTGGAACCGAGATCCATCGTTTCTGAATGTTCAGAAATGGAGTACTTAATGAATAATATATTCACTTAAATACTTGATCCGTTCACGTACTATTTGTGTGACCCTACGGGTTCAGTCAAGAGTAAATTGTGGATTAATATTATTAATTCCACTTGAATTGAAGCGGCCTCTAGCTAGGCATTCAGTTCACTTGAACCACATTTATTAGACTTAGCATTAAATGCATACTTGGACCAAGGCATTATTTCCTCCAGTCTCCCACTTGTCCTTAGGGACAAGTGTGCATTTCCTAATTCCTTTGTCGCTTGATGTCTGCTCATGAACATAAGGTAAGAGTAGTCATCCTTATTATGTCCATAGGTGTTTCTCAGTTTCAGAGTTCAACTGATCAAATAAACAGATAATCATAGCCCCTATGATTCATCTGAGCACGGCCATGCATTTTTCAAATTCTAGCACTCCGAGTGGCCTTGTACAACTTTCGGCATCTCATCCCGATTTATGGGTGGACAATCCCAATCTTGTGATCTTGAGGTTAGACTTCAATTGATAGGTGATTACCTGAGCGTTGCCATTATAGTCTCCTTTCACGGTGCGACGCTTGACAACGTAACTAGTTCTCAAAGAAGTAATCTCAAATCACTCAGGTATTGAGGATTGGTGTCTAATAATGTAATGAAATTTACTTATGACAGATTTTCATCTCTTACAGTAAAGTTTCATAGGTCTGTCCGATACTAATCTTTTCAGGTAAGTATCTATGCAAATGATTGTGGCATTGCCATGTCCACATAGTTCAAGAAACAGAACTACTAGTCATCTTGCATTCTAGTCGTCTAGCGTTTTCTATGCGTCCACCTTTATAGAAAACTTCTGACCAGGGACCATTTTCAACTTTTGACATTCAAGTTCACTTGATAGACATTACTTAGTCACGGGACTGGTCCTGACAATCTATCTTGAATATATTGTCAATTTGAAAGGACTCATCATTTAATAAACCATAAAACTAAATGGAAAAATGAATTCTATTCATTTATATGAATGGTTAACCAAAAACGTTTTACAAAGTATTAAACTCTAAAACTTTAAAACATTCATTAAGGACATCAAAGCCATTCTCCAACATGCTTGATTCCCAAAGCTGCAGTGTGCGAGTTGTGCTTTGCTTGCAGCAAAGGTTTAGTTAATGGATCTGAGATGTTGTCGTCAGTTCCAATCTTGATTATCTCGACATCTTTTCTTTCCAAGAACTCTCATAGAAGGTCAAATCTACGAAGTACATGCTTGACTCTCTGGTGGTGTTTAGGCTCCTTTGCCTGTGCAATACCTCCGTTATTGTCACAATATAGAGCTATTGGTCCTTTAATGAAGGGGACTACACCAAGTTCACCTATTAACTTCCTAATCCAAATATCTTCCTTTGCTAGTTCATGTGCAGCAATGTACTCCGCTTCAGTTGTAGAATCTGCAATGGTGCTCTGTTTAGCACTTTTCCAGCTTACTACACTTCCGTTGAGGCAGAAGACAAACCCAGACTGTGATCTGAAATCATCTTTGTCGGTTTGGAAACTTGCGTTCGTATAGCCTTTAACAATTAATTCATTATCTCCACCATAGACCAGGAAATCATCTCTGTGCCTTTTCAGGTACTTCAGAATATTCTTGGCAGCAGTCCAATGTGCCTCTCCTGGGTTTGACTGGTACATGCTCGTAGCACTGAGTGCGTACGCAATATCCGGGCGTGTACATATCATAGCATACATTATCGATCCAATCAATGATGCATATGGAATCCCACTCATTCGTCTACGCTCATCCAATTTTTTTAGGCACTGAGTCTTACTTAGAGTCATTCCATGAGACATGGATAGGTAGCCTCGCTTGGAGTTAGCCATATTGAACCTTTCAAGCACCTTATTGATATAAGTGCTTTGACTAAGTCCAATCATCCTTTTATCCTTTTAAATCTATCTCTGTATATCTTAATGCTGAGTATGTACTGTGCTTCTCCAAGATCCTTCATCGAAAAACATTTCCCAAGTCAAATCTTGACAGAGTTCAACATAGGGAGGTCATTTCCGATAAGTAATATGTCGTCGACATATAATACTAGAAAAGCAGTTTTGCTCCCACTGACTTTCTTGTATACACAAGATTCGTCTGCGTTCTTGACGAAGCCAAAGTCACTGACTGCTTCATCAAAACGTATATTCCAGCTCCTTGATGCTTGCTTCAATCCTTAAATGGATTTCTTAAGCTTGCATACCTTTTTAGCATTCTTTGGATCCTCAAAAACCTCAGGTTGTGTCATAAACACAGTTCCTGTTAAAACGTCGTTTAAGAAAGCGGTTTTGACATCCATCTGCCATATTTCGTAATCGTAATATGCATCGATTTCTAACATTATCCAAATAGAATTTAGCATTGCAACTGGTGAAAAGGTTTCATCATAATCCACACCGTGGACTTGCCTGTATCCTTTTGCAACCAATCTCGCTTTGAAATCTTCTAGTTTCCCATCCTTGTCCTTTTTCAGTTTAAAAACCCACTTGCTTCCTATGGCTTGGTAGCCATCTGGCAAATCGACCAAATCCCAAACTTGGTGTTCAAACATGGAGTCTAATTCAGATTGCATGGCTTCTTTCCACTGCTTGGAGCTAGGGCTCGTCATAGCTTGTTTGTAAGTCACAGGTTCATCGCTTTCCAGCAATAGAATTTCATGGCTCTCATTTGTCAAAATACCTATGTATTTTTCTGGTTGAGACCTGTATCTCTGCGATCTATGCGAGGCTACATTTATAGTTGGTTCTTGATACTCACCAAATACTTCTAAAGATCTATGAGTTTCAACCTGAATGTCATCTTGAGCATTCTCTAGAGTTTGTTGTTCGACTGGAATTTCTTCGAGGTCTACTTTTCTCCCAGTTGTCATTTTGGAAATGTGATCTCTTTCCAAAAAGATACCATGTCGAGCAACAAACACCTTGTTCTCAGATGTATTGTAGAAGTAATACCCCTTTATTTCCTTTGGGTAGCCCACAAGGATACATTTGTCAGATTTCGGTTGAAGTTTGTCTGAAATTAATCGTTTGATGTATAAATCACAACCCCAAATCTTAAGAAAAAACACATTTGGAGGCTTTCCAAACCATAACTCATATGGAGTCTTTTCGACAGCTTTAGACGGAGCTCTATTTAGTGTGAGTGCAGCTGTGTTTAGTGCATGTCCCCAAAATTCTAGTGCCAGACCCATCATTGATCGAACCATGTCTAGCAAGGTCCTGTTCCTCCATTCTGACACACCGTTCCATTGAGGTCTTCCGGGAGGAGTAAATTCTGACAAGATTCCACAATCTTTCAGATGGTCATCAAATTCATAGCTCAGATATTCACCGCCTCTATCAGACCGTAGTGCCTTAATCTTCTTGCCATTGATTCTCTACTTCACTCTGAAATTCCTTGAATTTGTCAAAGGATTCAGACGTATGCTTCATTAGGTAGACATAGTCATATCTACTGAAGTCATCAGTGAAAGTGATAAAGTAGCTGAAACCACCTCTAGCATTTGAACTCATTGGTCCACATACATCTGTACCCAATAGATCAGTTGTTCTTTCTCCAACTTTAGAGAAAGGTTGCTTTGTCATTTTTCCAAGTAAGCATGATTCGCATTTACCATAATCCTCTATGTCAAATGGTTCTAGAATTCCTTCCTTTTGAAGTTTTTCTATGTGTTTCATGTTCATATGGCCTAATCGTCAATGCCACAGATAGGTGAGATCTGAATCATTCTTTTTGGCGTGATCTAGCACATAAAGTCCATTGACTAATTTAACAGATCCATAAAACATCTCTTTAAAATAAACGAGCAACTATTGTCTTTTATTAAAAAGCTAAATCCCTTAGCATCTAATAAGACAGAAACAGAAATGATGTTTTTAGTAAGACTTGGAACATGGAAACATTCTTCCAGTCTCAAAACTAGCCCAGAGGGCAACGACAAATAATAAGTTCCTACAGCTAATGCAACAATCCTTGCTCCATTTCCCACTCGTAGGTCGACTTCACCCTTGCTGAACCTTCTACTTCTTCTTAGTCCCTGTGAATTGGAACATAAGTGTGAGCCACAACCTGTATCTAATACCCAAGAAGTTGAATTTGCAAGTATATGAAGGAAATATGTCCTTCACCCAAGGTGCATTAAGTCTAATACCAAGGTTCAGATTAATTGCGAACAATTAATTCAGTGAGATCAAGTGATCGGAACAGCTAGCTGGAGCAATGCTTCCGATCAGTGAGTTCTAATGAATATTAAACTCACAGCTTACTCTTGACAGAACCTACAAGGTCACACCAATTCATTTAAAAGCTTTTCGGGAATTACTTTTGGAAAACGTATTAAACGATACGACCTTGCGTCGGAATCGTATATCGTATCGCAAATATTCGTAAGCTAGGCGAAACGAATAAATCGTATCGTACGACGGTGATTCGTCGTATACGAAACGATAAATAATATCCGGAACGATATTAAGTCGCGACTACGAGGAGTAGCCCACGAGCCGAGTGCCTGAAGCACTCAGGGCCCATGGGCGCTCGGTACGCAAGCAAGGCCACAACACGGCAGTGCTGGCCCATGGCGGAGCGAGCTGCGCGTGTGTGCGCGGGTGCCAAGGCAACGACACAGCAGCAGCAGCGCGGCCCACGGCCCAGCACGCTGTGTGAGCTCGTGTACACTTGCGCGGGCTTGCTGGCCAGTCTTGCCCTTGTGGCTTGTCCAGTTAGTAAGGTTATGTTAATAACCTTCTAACCCTTTTTCCAAATATACAATTCAGTCATACTCAAAACCCTAGAGACACAGAGAATCCTAATTCTCTTTGTGCCTCCAAAGTGAGTTCTTCCCAAAAGCAAACTATCTTGATCGATTGTCTAAGCTACGATAATCAAGACGGACCTGATCGTGTTGGTGAACCAAGTAGAGGAACGACAAGTGGAGTTCTAAGTTCGTGTTTGTTGACAGATTTGTGGAAAACACGCTTCAAACGTAAGTATGCTTAATCTGTGCTTTATACATGCTTCCTGGGTTTGGGGATTGTTTCCGCACATGTTATTATGTTTAACTGTATTCCCCTACAGTGGTATCATGAGCCTTATGTATAGATAAGCTTAAACGAACCATCAAACGCACTTGATTAAATGGACCATCAAATGTACTTGATTAAACGGACCATCAAACACACTTGATTAAACGGACCATCAAACGCACTTGATTAAACAGACCATCAAACGACTCACTCAATCCAAGTCACCATGCACTCAAAATGAGCCATCGAATCTAAATCAGCTTTGGTTCCAATTGTTAGCATAAGACCGTCACCTTGACCATCACCTTCATCCATGACCGTATCATCCCCTCCCCCTTTAAAAGGAATTGACCTAAATTCAGCAAGGCCATCATCATCAGATAGGGTGAGAGGTCACCTACATTGAAAGTAGCATGGACACCATAATCTCCTAGAAGCTCGATCTTGTAAGCATTTATAATTCACACGTGCAACCACCTTCTTACCTTCAACCCTAGGCATAAACTTGTTCTTGCGTTTGCTTGGAAAACGCTCTTTCCTCAAATGAACCCAAACCAAATCACCTTCGACAAACACCCAAGGCTTGCTATTCTTTTTTGATCTATTTATAAGAGACATTGATAGCTTCAATACGGTCACGAACTTGTTGGTGCAATTTCATCATAGATTTCAACTTAGCATCGGCATCTTTGTGAACCAACTCATCTTTTGGAAATGGAATCCGATCCATTGGAAAATATGGATTAATCCCATATACCACTTCAAATGGAGAATGACCAGTAGCATAAGTAGGAGAACGATTATAAGCAAATTCAGCGTGAGCAAGCTTGACAACCCAATCCATTTGCGTCTTACTTACCAACCCTCGTAATAACGTTCCCAAGGTTCGATTTATAACCTACGTTTGCCCATCAGTTTGAGGGTGATGTGAAGTGCTAAGCAACAATTTGGTTCCCACCTTTCTCCACAATGTATTCCAAAAGTAACTCAAAAACTTGGATTCATGATCCGAAACAATAGTCTTGGGAATTCCATGCAAACAAACAATCTCTTTATAATACAACTCAGCCACATTACAAGCATCATCCGTTTTGTCACAAGCAACAAAGGGAGCCATCTTGGAAAATCTATCAACAACGACCATGATAGCATCCTTACCTCTATGAGTACAAACAAAGCCACTATAAAATCCATAGAAACATCTTCCCAAGGACGAACCGGAACTGGTAATGGTGAGTACAAACCGGGCTTTAAAGAACTCTTGGCCATATGACAAGTCACGCACTTACACACAATGTTCGTCACATTGCCCATCATTTTAGGCCAAAAGAAATGCTCCCTTGATACGAGTTTAAAAACTCGTTGTATAAACAAGGATAGTTGATTAACAAGCTAGACCTTTAACTCGTTGATCGTGAATGCAAGACAAGACCTATTGACTCACAATCAGTTCTTTGAATAGGAAACGCGTCCAAAACAAAGAAAAAGGCTGAATTATAAACTATAATTCGAAATGTAACAAACAAGTGTTTTAATCATTCAGTTGGTTGTTATTCCAATCAAGAAGCTGACTATAAATAGCCAAAAACCAACAGCTACAAGAGCTTTAAACGGATAATTAAGAGCCATTTAAGAGCCTTTAAAACTGGCAATTACAAGCTCTAAAGCCTCCTAATTCAGTCATTAAATTGGAGGTTACAAAGGCTTAAAACTCTCCTTACAAACAGCAATAATCAAAGCTAAGTAATGACTGAATTTAAATTGGGGATTTAAACAAATATCCCTTTATTAAACCGACTTTAACCAAAGCAATTAAAAATAATAAGTGCGTACAATCTGATTAAACAAGCGAACCAATGTGATTAAACGCACCAGTTTGATTAACGTACCACCTTGATAATAAGGACCATATAACGAGCTCACTCAATCCAAGTCACCATGCACACAAAATGAGCCATTGAACCCAAATCAGTTTTGGTTCCAATTGCTAGCATAAGACTATCACTTTCATCTATAACCGTATCATCCCTCAATATCTCCAAGATTTTAGCTATGCCAAAGTGACCAGCCAACCCTCCACCATAAGCCTCACAAACTAGTAGCTCACGAATTGAGTGCTTGGGAATACAAAGACGATTGCCTTTGAAAAGAAACCCATCTTGTAACATGTACTCTCCATAGGCACCAACTGCACATTTCTCAAATGCAACTCCAAAGTCACCATCAGTCTTTCAAGGTCTCAAACCCCAATAGACGAGCATCAAGTGTAGCAAGCAAAGTATATCTCCGTGATAATGCATCAGCCACCACATTTCTCTTACCATCTTTGTACTTCGAAGAAAAATGAAAGGGTTGCAAGAACTCAACCCATTTAGCATGCCTTGGACTCAATTTTTGTTGCCCATTAATTTCCTTCAAAGATTCATGGTCAGAATGCAAGACAAAGTGACTAGAACGCAAATAATGACTCCAATGATCCAAATCTCTAACAATGGCATAGAACTCTTTATCATAAGTGCAATAATTCAAACGAGCACCCCTAACTTTTCCAAAAAATAAGCTATGGGACGCTTACCTTGGATCAAAACAGCACCAATTCCCACACCACTAGCATCACACTTGACCTCGAAAGGTTGAGAAAAATCCGGCAACGCCAAAATAGGAGCAGCACACAAACGCTCCTTAATTACATCAAATGCCTTTTGAGCGTCCTCTCCCCATACAAACGCACCTTTCTTCAAACAACTAGTAATAGGACAAGTAATGGTACTGAAATCACTAATAAAACGTTAATAAAATGAAGCAAGACCTTGAAATGAACGCACCTCACTTATAGTTTTAGGACTAGGCCATGATTTGATAGCCTCGATCTTCGACTGATCCACGAACACACCATCCTTCGAAACCACATAGCCCAAGAATACCACATTATCAAAAAGGAACGAACACTTCTCTAGCTTCCCATAGAGCTTTTGAGGTCTAAGACACCCCTCAAATGAATCAGATGCTCCTCTTCGTTTTTACTATACACCAAGATGTCATCGAGATATACCACAACGAATCTGCCCAAAAATGATTTAATCACTTCGTTTCATTAGCCTCATAAACGTTCTAGGAGCATTAGTGAGACCAAATGGCATGACGGTCCATTCATACAAACCATGTTTTGTCTTAAAAGCCGTTTTCTATTCATTTCCTTCACGCATCCGAATCTGATGATAACCACTCCGCAAATCAATTTTTGAGAACAAACTTCGAACCATGGAGGTCATCTAACATATCATCAAGTCTCGGAATTGGAAAACGATACTTGATGGTAATGTTATTCACAACCCTACTATCAACACACATACGCCATATCGCATCTTTCTTAGGCACAAGCAACACCAGAACATCACATGGACTCAAGCTTTCTCTAACATAGCCTCGACTCACAAGTTCATCAATTTGTTTTTGCAACTCCTTTGTTTCCTTCGGATTGCAACGATAAGCAGCCTTATTAGGCAAAGTAGTTCCTGGAACAAGATCAATTTGATGTTCAATACCACGAACAGGAGGCAAACCTGGTGGTAATTCGTCGGGAAATACATCCTTGAACTCAAAAAGCAACTCGGCAATGGGACTGCCTTCTTTCCAATTTTGGCCTTCGATCGAACTTTCCTTATCCACGAGCAAATACACCAACTCTCCATGATCTAGAGCTTGCTCAATCTCTCGGTTTCTAGCCAACATGGTGAGATTCCGCTTCTTTTTTTGCTGCACACTCATGGATCGAACCGCTTGTGATGACATAGGCTTTAGCACCATCTTCTTGCCTTTGTCTCTCAATTCATACTCGTTGCTTCTCCCCTTGTGAACCAAGTCCCTATCAAACACCCAAGGACGACCCAACAAAATATGACAAGCATCCATAGGAATAACATCACAAAGAATCTCATCAACATACGAACCCATAGTCAAACCAACCCTTACTTGTTTCGACACCTTCACACTATTACCAACATCGAGCCAATGAGTGCGTATGGCCTAGGATGGGCTGTAGTGATTAAGCCTAATTTCGAAACCATCTCACTAGAATCAACATTGGTGCGACTCCCCCCATCAACAATCACACTACACCTCTTATCTTTCACTAGACATTTAGTATGAAACAACTGATCTCGTTGGTCCGAATCAGTAGATGCAATTCGGGTTTGTAGAGCTCTAAGAACCAGATTTGTGTCATAAACTGGAGCCTCATAGCCCTCCTCCTCCTCCTCTTCATCGCCACTCTCATCAAACACAAATACGTCCCCCAACCTCTACTCCTCTTCAAACAACTCCTCACGGCATTCAACAGCTTCTCTCAAGGTCACTACCCATTTATTTGGACACGCATTCTGATAATGCCCAAACCCTTGACACTTAAAATAGCGCACCTTGGACATACTTGTTTCTTTGGTTGAGTTAACTAATTTTGGGGCAGCCGTAGAATTACTTGAACCTACGGTACTAGGTGATGTGTTTGGTTTCAAGATAGGTTCGGATTTAGACCAAGACTTGGCCTTACCATTCATACTTGACCCTCCCCCATATTTTGCTTTCCCTTGGTTTTCCAATTTTAAACAAAGTCCTCAAAGAGTATCAAAATCAGAATATGGATAAAGGTCTACGGTATTGGCAATATTGTAGTTTAAACCCCTTAAAAATCTAGACAGTTTTTGTTCCTCAATCTTCAATTTCCCCCACTAAGGACAACTTTTCAAACTCATCAATATATTCAGCCACACTCATTTTCCCTTTCCTCAATTCAGCAATTTTATGATAAGTCTTTATTCTATGAGTTGTTGGCACATACCTTTTACGTAGCTTACGTTTCAAAGACTCCCAAGAGGTGATTTTCTCCTTCCTATCACGAATTCTCTTGGGTTTCAGTCCTTCGAACCACAATGAAGCTCCTCATCCTAGCTTGAATATGGCATACTTACAACACTTCTCATCATCAATGTCCTTGAAATCAAACATTCGCTCTATCTTGCGCTCCCATTCCAAATAAGCTTCCGGATCCGTTCCACCAACAAATTCAGGAAGTTCCGTCACTTTGAATTCATCCACAACCCGTGGTGTATCACGTCTAGGATGCCTTCAAAATCCCCCATCTCGAATGTTTTTTAAGGCTTTTTGGAGATGTTGTAGAAAGTCAGGATCGTAAAATCCATTTTAACTCGTAAGAATCACGAACAGCAGCTGTGATACCATAAATGATACGAGTTTAAAAACTCGTTATATGAGTAAGGATAGTTGATTAACAAGCTATACCTATAGCTCGTCAAACGTGATTGAGAGGCAAGACCTATTGACTCACAATCGGCTCTTTGAGTAGGAAACACGTCCAAAACAAAGAAAAGGTTGAATTATAATCAATAATTCAAAATAAACTGAAAATAAGTGTTTATTCTTCAAAATTGGTTATTTTATTCCATTCAACAAGCTGGCTACAAATAGCTTAAACACTAAGCTAAAAACCGGTTGTTACATGAGCTTTAAACAGCCATTTAAAATTCCATTTGAGAGCCTTTAAAATCGGTGGTTACAAAGCTCTAAAAGCCTCCTAATTCAGTCACCAATTTGGAGGTTACAAAGGCTTAAAACCCTCCTTACAAACAACAATATTTAAAGTTAAGTACAAAACTGAATTTAAATGAGATTAAAACAATTGTTCCCTTATTAAACTGAATTAAACGAAAACAAATAAAGATAAGCTTAAACGAACCATCAAACGCACTTGATTAAACGGACCATCAAACGCACTTGATTAAACAGACCATGAAACGCATTTGATTAAAAGGACCATCAAACGACTCACTAAATCCAAGTCACCATGCACACAAAATGAGCCATCGAACCTAAATCAACTTTGGTTCCAATTGTTAGCATAAGACCGTCACCTTGACCATCACCTTCAACCATGGATACCATAATCTCCCGGAAGCTCGATCTTGTAAGCATTATCATTCACGCGTGCAACCACCTTGTGAGGACCTTCAGCAGATCCGATGGAAAATATGGATTAATCCCATATACCACTTCAAATGGAGAATGACCAGTAGCATAAGTAGGAGAACGATTATACGCAAATTCAGCGTGAGCAAGCTTGACATCCCAATCCTTTTGCATCTTACTTACCAACCCACGTAACAATGTTCCCAAGGTTCGATTTGTAAGCTCCGTTTTCCCATCAGTTTGAGGGTGATGTGAAGTGCTAAACAACAATTTGGTTCCCACCTTTCTCCACAATGTATTCCAAAAGAAACTCAAAAACTTGGAATCACGATCCGAAACAATAGTCTTGGGAATTCCATGCAAACGAACAATCTCTTTATAATACAAATCAGCCACATTACAAGCATCTCCGTTTTGTGACAAGCAACAAAGTGAGCCATCTTGGAAAACCTATCAACAACGACCATGATAGCATCCTTATCTCTTTGAGTATAAGGCTGATACGAGTTTTAAAACTCGTTGTATAACTAAGGATAGTTGATTAACAAGCTAGACCTTTAGCTCGTTGATCGAGATTGCAAGACAAGACCTATTGACTCACAATCGGCTATTTGAGTAGGAAACACGTCCAAAAACAAAGAAAAGGCAGAATTATAATCAATAATTCAAAGTAAACCGAAAACAAGTGTTTATTCTTCAAATTGGTTGTTTATTCCATTCAGCAAGCTGGCTATAAATAGCGTAAAACAGCAGCCAAAGAAAGGCAGTTACAAAGCTTTAAACAACCATTTAAAAGCCATTTAAGGGCCTTTAAATTCGGTGGTTACAAAGCAATGAGAGCCTCCCTAATGCAGTCACTAATTTGCAGTTACAAAGGGCTTAAAACCCTCCTTACAATCAGCAACCTTTAAAGCTATTGAAATGACTGAATTTAAATGGGATTAAAACAATTGTCATCTTATTAAACTGAATTAAACAAAAGAAAATAACAATCAGATTTTAACCAACTAACCACCTTGATTAAACGGACCATCTTGATTAAGTGCAACATACCACCTTGATTAAACGGACCATCAAACGAACTCATTCAATCCAAGTCACCATGCACACAAAATGAGCCATTGAACCTAAATCAGCTTTGGTTCCAATTGTTAGCATAAGACCGTCACCTTGACCATCAACTTCATCCATGACCATATCATCCCCTCCCCCTTTAAAAGGAATTGACCTCAATTAAGCAAGCCCATCATCATCAAGATAGGGTGAGAGGTCACCTACATTGAAAGTAGCATGGACACCATAATCTCCTGGAAGCTCGATCTTGTAAGCATTATCATTCACACGTGCAACCACCTTGTAAGGACCTTCTGCCCTAGGCATAAGCTTGTTTTTGTGTTTGCTTGGAAAACGCTCTTTCCTCAAATGAACCCAAACCAAATCACCTTCGTCAAACACCCGAGCCTTGCGTTTCTTATTTGATTTCTGTTTGTAAGAGGCATTGATAGCTTCAATACGGTCACGAACATGTTGGTGCAGTTTCATCATAGACTTCAACTTGGCATTGGCATCTTTGTGAACCAACTCATCTTTTGGTAATGGAATCAGATCCAATGGCAAGTAAGGATTAATCCCATATACCACTTTAAATGGAGAATGACCGTAGCATAAGTAGGAGAACGATTATAAGCATATTCAGCGTGAGCAAGCTTGACATCCCAATCCTTTTGCGTTTTACTTACCAACCCTCGCAACAACGTTCCCAAGGTTCGATTTGTAACCTCCGTTTGCCCATCACTTTGAGGGTGATGTGAAATGCTAAACAACAACTTGGTTCCCACCTTTCTCCACAATGTATTCCAAAAGTAACTCAAAAACTTGGAGTCACGATCAGAAACAATAGTTTTGGGAATTCCATGCAAACGAACAATCTCTTTATAATACAAACCAGCCACATTACAAGCATCATCCGTTTTCTGACAAGCAACGAAGTGAGCCATCTTTGAAAATCTATCAACCACGACCATAATAGCATCCTTACCTCTTTGAGTATGAGGAAAAGCCACTATAAAATCCATAGAAATGTCTTCCCAAGGACGAACTGGAACCGGACAAGGTGAATATAAACCGGGCTTGAAAGAACTCTTGGCCATATGATAAGTCACGCATTTATTCACAATGTTTGTTACATCGCCTAACATTTTAGGCCAAAAGAAATGCTCTCCCAAAATCTCCAAGGTCTTGGCTATGCCAAAGTGACCAGCCAATCCTCCACCATGAGCCTCACGAACTAGTAGCTCACGAATTGAGTGTTTAGGAATACAAAGAGGATTGCCTTTGAAAAGAAACCCATCTTGCAACATATATTCTCCATAGGCACCAACTGCACATTTCTCAAATGCGACACCAAAGTCACCATCATCACGATAATAGTCTTTCAAGGTCTTAAACCCCAATAGACGAACATCAAGTGTAGCAAGCAAAGTATACCTTCGTGATAGTGCATCATCCACCACATTGCTTTTACCATCTTTGTACTTCGAAGAAAAATGAAAGGATTGTAAGAACTCAACCCATTTGCTTGTCTTGGGCTCAATTTTTGTTGCCCATTAATTTAGTTCAAAGATTCATGATCAGAATGCAAAACAAAGTGGCTAGAACGCAAATAATGACTCCAATGATCCAAAGCTCTAACAATAGCAGCAAACTCTTTATCATAAGTGCAATAATTCAAACGAGCACCCCCTAACTTTTCCGAAAAATAAGCTATGGGACGCTTACGTTGGATCAAAACAGCACCAACTCCCACACCACTAGCATCACACTCGACCTCGAAAGGTTGAGAAAAATCTGGCAGCGCCAAAATAAGAGCAGCACACAAACTCTCTTTAATCACACCAAACGCCTTTTGAGCGTCCTCAAAAGCACCTTTCTTCAAGCAACTAGTAATAGGACTAGTAATGGTACTGAAATCACGAATAAAACGTCTATAAAAAGAAGCAAGACCATGTAATGAACGCACCTCACTTATAGTTTTAGGACTAGGCCATGATTTGATAGCCTCGATCTTCGACTGATCCACGAACACACCATCCTTCGAAACCACATAGCCCAAGAATACCACATTATCAAAAAGGAACGAACACTTCTCTAGCTTCCCATAGAGCTTTTGAGGTCTAAGACACCCCTCAAATGAATCAGATGCTCCTCTTCGTTTTTACTATACACCAAGATGTCATCGAGATATACCACAACGAATCTGCCCAAAAATGATTTAATCACTTCGTTTCATTAGCCTCATAAACGTTCTAGGAGCATTAGTGAGACCAAATGGCATGACGGTCCATTCATACAAACCATGTTTTGTCTTAAAAGCCGTTTTCTATTCATTTCCTTCACGCATCCGAATATGATGATAACCACTCCGCAAATCAATTTTTGAGAACAAACTTCGAACCATGGAGGTCATCTAACATATCATCAAGTCTCGGAATTGGAAAACGATACTTGATGGTAATGTTATTCACAACCCTACTATCAACACACATACGCCATATCGCATCTTTCTTAGGCACAAGCAACACCAGAACATCACATGGACTCAAGCTTTCTCTAACATAGCCTCGACTCACAAGTTCATCAATTTGTTTTTGCAACTCCTTTGTTTCCTTCGGATTGCAACGATAAGCAGCCTTATTAGACAAAGTAGTTCCTGGAACAAGATCAATTTGATGTTCAATACCACGAATAGGAGGCAAACCTGGTGGTAATTCGTCGGGAAATACATCCTTGAACTCAAAAAGCAACTCGGCAATGGGACTTCCTTCTTTCCAATTTTGGCCTTCGATCGAACTTTCCTTATCCACGAGCAAATACACCAACTCTCCATGATCTAGAGCTTGCTCAATCTCTCGGTTTCTAGCCAACATGGTGAGATTCCGCTTCTTTTTTTGCTGCACACTCATGGATCGAACCGCTTGTGATGACATAGGCTTTAGCACCATCTTCTTGCCTTTGTCTCTCAATTCATACTCGTTGCTTCTCCCCTTGTGAACCAAGTCCCTATCAAACACCCAAGGACGACCCAACAAAATATGACAAGCATCCATAGGAATAACATCACAAAGAATCTCATCAACATACGAACCCATAGTCAAACCAACCCTTACTTGTTTCGACACCTTCACACTATTACCAACATCGAGCCAATGAGTGCGTATGGCCTAGGATGGGCTGTAGTGATTAAGCCTAATTTCGAAACCATCTCACTAGAATCAACATTGGTGCGACTCCCCCCATCAACAATCACACTACACCTCTTATCTTTCACTAGACATTTAGTATGAAACAACTGATCTCGTTGGTCCGAATCAGTAGATGCAATTCGGGTTTGTAGAGCTCTAAGAACCAGATTTGTGTCATAAACTGGAGCCTCATAGCCCTCCTCCTCCTCCTCTTCATCGCCACTCTCATCAAACACAAATACGTCCCCCAACCTCTACTCCTCTTCAAACAACTCCTCACGGCATTCAACAGCTTCTCTCAAGGTCACTACCCATTTATTTGGACACGCATTCTGATAATGCCCAAACCCTTGACACTTAAAATAGCGCACCTTGGACATACTTGTTTCTTTGGTTGAGTTAACTAATTTTGGGGCAGCCGTAGAATTACTTGAACCTACGGTACTAGGTGATGTGTTTGGTTTCAAGATAGGTTCGGATTTAGACCAAGACTTGGCCTTACCATTCATACTTGACCCTCCCCCATATTTTGCTTTCCCTTGGTTTTCCAATTTTATACAAAGTCCTCAAAGAGTATCAAAATCAGAATATGGATAAAGGTCTACGGTATTGGCAATATTGTAGTTTAAACCCCTTAAAAATCTAGACAGTTTTTGTTCCTCAATCTTCAATTTCCCCCACTAAGGACAACTTTTCAAACTCATCAATATATTCAGCCACACTCATTTTCCCTTTCCTCAATTCAGCAATTTTATGATAAGTCTTTATTCTATGAGTTGTTGGCACATACCTTTTACGTAGCTTACGTTTCAAAGACTCCCAAGAGGTGATTTTCTCCTTCCTATCACGAATTCTCTTGGGTTTCAGTCCTTCGAACCACAATGAAGCTCCTCATCCTAGCTTGAATATGGCATACTTACAACACTTCTCATCATCAATGTCCTTGAAATCAAACATTCGCTCTATCTTGCGCTCCCATTCCAAATAACCTTCCGGATCCGTTCCACCAACAAATTCAGGAAGTTCCGTGACTTTGAATTCATCCACAACCCGTGGTGTATCACGTCTAGGATGCCTTCAAAATCCCCCATCTCGAATGTTTTTTAAGGCTTTTTGGAGATGTTGTAGAAAGTCAGGATCGTAAAATCCATTTTAACTCGTAAGAATCACGAACAGCAGCCGTGATACCATAAATGATACGAGTTTAAAAACTCGTTATATGAGTAAGGATAGTTGATTAACAAGCTATACCTATAGCTCGTCAAACGTGATTGAGAGGCAAGACCTATTGACTCACAATCGGCTCTTTGAGTAGGAAACACGTCCAAAACAAAGAAAAGGTTGAATTATAATCAATAATTCAAAGTAAACTGAAAATAAGTGTTTATTCTTCAAAATTGGTTATTTTATTCCATTCAACAAGCTGGCTATAAATAGCTTAAACACTAAGCTAAAAACCGGTTGTTACATGAGCTTTAAACAGCCATTTAAAATTCCATTTGAGAGCCTTTAAAATCGGTGGTTACAAAGCTCTAAAAGCCTCCTAATTCAGTCACCAATTTGGAGGTTACAAAGGCTTAAAACCCTCCTTAAAAACAACAATATTTAAAGTTAAGTACAAAACTGAATTTAAATGAGATTAAAACAATTGTTCCCTTATTAAACTGAATTAAACGAAAACAAATAAAGATAAGCTTAAACGAACCATCAAACGCACTTGATTAAACGGACCATCAAACGCACTTGATTAAACAGACCATGAAACGCATTTGATTAAAAGGACCATCAAACGACTCACTAAATCCAAGTCACCATGCACACAAAATGAGCCATCGAACCTAAATCAACTTTGGTTCCAATTGTTAGCATAAGACCGTCACCTTGACCATCACCTTCAACCATGGATACCATAATCTCCCGGAAGCTCGATCTTGTAAGCATTATCATTCACACGTGCAACCACCTTGTGAGGACCTTCAGCAGATCCGATGGAAAATATGGATTAATCCCATATACCACTTCAAATGGAGAATGACCAGTAGCATAAGTAGGAGAACGATTATACGCAAATTCAGCATGAGCAAGCTTGACATCCCAATCCTTTTGCATCTTATTTACCAACCCACGTAACAATGTTCCCAAGGTTCGATTTGTAAGCTCCGTTTTCCCATCAGTTTGAGGGTGATGTGAAGTGCTAAACAACAATTTGGTTCCCACCTTTCTCCACAATGTATTCCAAAAGAAACTCAAAAACTTGGAATCACGATCCGAAACAATAGTCTTGGGAATTCCATGCAAACGAACAATCTCTTTATAATACAAATCAGCCACATTACAAGCATCTCCGTTTTGTGACAAGCAACAAAGTGAGCCATCTTGGAAAACCTATCAACAACGACCATGATAGCATCCTTACCTCTTTGAGTATAAGGCTGAAACGAGTTTAAAAACTCGTTGTATAACTAAGGATAGTTGATTAACAAGCTAGACCTTTAGCTCGTTGATCGAGATTGCAAGACAAGACCTATTGACTCACAATCGGCTATTTGAGTAGGAAACACGTCCAAAAACAAAGAAAAGGCAGAATTATAATCAATAATTCAAAGTAAACCGAAAACAAGTGTTTATTCTTCAAATTGGAGGTTTATTCCATTCAGCAAGCTGGCTATAAATAGCGTAAAACAGCAGCCAAAGAAAGGCAGTTACAAAGCTTTAAACAGCCATTTAAAAGCCATTTAAGGGCCTTTAAATTCGGTGGTTACAAAGCAATGAGAGCCTCCCTAATGCAGTCACTAATTTGCAGTTACAAAGGGCTTAAAACCCTCCTTACAATCAGCAACCTTTAAAGCTATTGAAATGACTGAATTTAAATGGGATTAAAACAATTGTCATCTTATTAAACTGAATTAAACAAAAGAAAATAACAATCAGATTTTAACCAACTAACCACCTTGATTAAACGGACCATCTTGATTAAGTGCAACATACCACCTTGATTAAACGGACCATCAAACGAACTCATTCAATCCAAGTCACCATGCACACAAAATGAGCCATTGAACCTAAATCAGCTTTGGTTCCAATTGTTAGCATAAGACCGTCACCTTGACCATCAACTTCATCCATGACCATATCATCCCCTCCCCCTTTAAAAGGAATTGACCTCAATTAAGCAAGCCCATCATCATCAAGATAGGGTGAGAGGTCACCTACATTGAAAGTAGCATGGACACCATAATCTCCCGGAAGCTCGATCTTGTAAGCATTATCATTCACACGTGCAACCACCTTGTAAGGACCTTCTGCCCTAGGCATAAGCTTGTTTTTGCGTTTGCTTGGAAAACGCTCTTTCCTCAAATGAACCCAAACCAAATCACCTTCGTCAAACACCCGAGCCTTGCGATTCTTTTTTGATTTCTGTTTATAAGAGGCATTGATAGCTTTAATACGGTCACGAACATGTTGGTGCAGTTTCATCATAGACTTCAACTTGGCATTGGCATCTTTGTGAACCAACTCATCTTTTGGTAATGGAATCAGATCCAATGGCAAGTAAGGATTAATCCCATATACCACTTTAAATGGAGAATGACCGTAGCATAAGTAGGAGAACGATTATAAGCATATTCAGCGTGAGCAAGCTTGACATCCCAATCCTTTTGCGTTTTACTTACCAACCCTCGCAACAACGTTCCCAAGGTTCGATATGTAACCTCCGTTTGCCCATCACTTTGAGGGTGATGTGAAATGCTAAACAACAACTTGGTTCCCACCTTTCTCCACAATGTATTCCAAAAGTAACTCAAAAACTTGGAGTCACGATCAGAAACAATAGTTTTGGGAATTCCATGCAAACGAACAATCTCTTTATAATACAAACCAGCCACATTACAAGCATCATCCGTTTTCTGACAAGCAACGAAGTGAGCCATCTTTGAAAATCTATCAACCACGACCATAATAGCATCCTTACCTCTTTGAGTATGAGGAAAAGCCACTATAAAATCCATAGAAATGTCTTCCCAAGGACGAACTGGAACCGGCAAAGGTGAATATAAACCGGGCTTGAAAGAACTCTTGGCCATATGATAAGTCACGCATTTATTCACAATGTTTGTTACATCGCCTAACATTTTAGGCCAAAAGAAATGCTCTCCCAAAATCTCCAAGGTCTTGGCTATGCCAAAGTGACCAGCCAATCCTCCACCATGAGCCTCACGAACTAGTAGCTCACGAATTGAGTGTTTAGGAATACAAAGAGGATTGCCTTTGAAAAGAAACCCATCTTGCAACATATATTCTCCATAGGCACCAACTGCACATTTCTCAAATGCGACTCCAAAGTCACCATCATCACGATAATAGTCTTTCAAGGTCTTAAACCCCAATAGACGAACATCAAGTGTAGCAAGCAAAGTATACCTTCGTGATAGTGCATCAGCCACCACATTGCTTTTACCATCTTTGTACTTCGAAGAAAAATGAAAGGATTGCAAGAACTCAACCCATTTGCTTGTCTTGGGCTCAATTTTTGTTGCCCATTAATTTAGTTCAAAGATTCATGATCAGAATGCAAAACAAAGTGGCTAGAACGCAAATAATGACTCCAATGATCCAAAGCTCTAACAATAGCAGCAAACTCTTTATCATAAGTGCAATAATTCAAACGAGCACCCCCTAACTTTTCCGAAAAATAAGCTATGGGACGCTTACGTTGGATCAAAACAGCACCAACTCCCACACCACTAGCATCACACTCGACCTCGAAAGGTTGAGAAAAATCTGGCAGCGCCAAAATAAGAGCAGCACACAAACTCTCTTTAATCACACCAAACGCCTTTTGAGCGTCCTCAAAAGCACCTTTCTTCAAGCAACTAGTAATAGGATAGTAATGGTACTGAAATCACGAATAAAACGTCTATAAAAAGAAGCAAGACCATGTAATGAACGCACCTCACTTATAGTTTTAGGACTAGGCCATGATTTGATAGCCTCGATCTTGGACTGATCCACGGACACTCCATCCTTCGAAACCACATAGCCCAAGAATACTACATTGTCAACAAGGAATGAACACTTCTCTAGCTTCCCATAAAGTTTTTGAGCTCTAAGGGTTTCAAAAACATCCCTTAAATGAATCAGATGCTCATCTTCGTTCTTACTATACACCAAGATGTCATCAAGATATACCACAACGAATCTGCCCAAATATGATTTAAGCACTTCGTTCATTAGCCTCATAAACGTACTAGGAGCATTAGTGAGACCAAATGGCATGACGGTCCATTCATACAAACCATGCTTTGTCTTGAAAGCCGTTTTCCACTCATCTCCTTCACGCATCCAAATCTAATGATAACCACTCCGCAAATCAATTTTGGAGAACAACTTCGAACCATGGAGTTCATCTAACATATCATCAAGTCTCGGAATTGGAAAACGATACTTGATGGTAATGTTATTCACAGCCCAACTATCAACACACATTCGCCATGTCGCATCTTTCTTAGGCACAAGCAACACCAGAACATCACATGGACTCAAGCTTTCTCTAACATAGCCTCGACTCACAAGTTCATCAATTTGTTTTTGCAAGTCCTTTGTTTCCTTCGGATTGCAACGATAAGCAGCCTTATTAGGCAAAGAAGTTCCTGGAATAAGATCAATTTGATGTTCAATACCACGAATAGGAGGCAAACCTGGTGGTAATTCATCGGAAAATACATCTTTGAACTCAAACAGTACCTCGGCAACGGGACTGCCTTCTTTCCAATTTTGGCCTTGGATTGGACTCTCCTTAGCCACGAGCAAATATACCAACTCTCCATGATCTAGAGCTTGCTCAATTTCTCGTTCACTAGCCAACATGGTGAGATTCGGCTTCTTTTTTTTGCTTCACACTCATGGATGGAACTGCTTGAGATGACATAGGCTTTAGCACAATTTTCTTGCCTTTGTCTCTCAATTCATACTCGTTGCTTCTTCCTTTACGAACCACGTCCCTATCAAACTTCCAAGGACGACCCAACAAAATATGTCAAGCATCCATAGGAATAACATCACAAAGAATCATATCCACATACGAACCCATAGTCAAACCAACCCTTACTTACTTCGACACCTTCACACTATTACCATCATCTAGCCAATGGAGTGCGTATGGCCTAGGATGTGCAGTAGTGATTATGCCTAATTTTGACACCATTTCACTAGAAGCAACATTGGTACAACTCCCCCCATCAACAATCACACTACACCACTTATCCTTCACTAGACATTTAGTATGAAATAACTGATCTCGTTGGTCCGAATCAGTAGGTGAAATCTGAGTTTGTAGCGCTCTAAGAACCAGATTTCTGTCATAAATTGGAGCCTCATATCCCTCTTCCTCCTCTTCATGATCACTCTCATCAAATACAAACACGTCCCCAAACCTCTTCTCCTCTTCAAACAACTCCTCACGGCACTCAACAGCTTCTCTCAAGGTCACTACCCGTTTATTTGGACACGCATTTTGATTATGCCCAAACCCTTGACAATTAAACAACGAACCTTGGACAGACTTGTTTCTTTGGTTGGGTTAGTTAATTTTGGGGCAGCCGTATAATTACTTGAACCTACGGTACTAGGTGATGTGTTTGGTTTCAAGACAGTTTCGGATTTAGCCCAAGACTTGGCCTTACCATCCATACTTGACCCTCCCCCATATTTTGCCTTTCCTTGGTTTTCCAATTTTAAACAAAGTCCACAAAGAGTATCAAAATCAGAATATGGATAAAGGTCTACGGTATTTGAAATATTGTAGTTTAAACCCCTTAAAAATCTGGACAGTTTTTGTTCCTCAATCTCCTCAATTTCCCCCATTAAGGACAACTTTTCAAACTCATTTATATATTCAGCCACACTCATTTTTCCTTGCCTCAATTCAGCAATTTTACGATAAGTCGTTATTTCTATGAGTTGTTGGCACATACCTTTTACGTAGCTTACGTTTCAAAGACTCCCAAGAGGTGATTTTCTCCTTCCCATCACAAATCTCTTGGATTTCAGTCCCTCAAACCACAATGAAGCTCCTCACCCTAGCTTCAATATGGCATATTGGCAACGCTTCTCATCATCAATGTCCTTGAAATCGAACATTCGCTCTATCTTGCGCTCCCACTCCAAATAAGCTTCCGGATCTGTTCCACCAACAAATTCACGAAGTTCCGTTA
The DNA here is from genome assembly GCF_020520425.1 of Spinacia oleracea. Classification (NCBI taxonomy): domain Eukaryota; kingdom Viridiplantae; phylum Streptophyta; class Magnoliopsida; order Caryophyllales; family Amaranthaceae; genus Spinacia; species Spinacia oleracea. Next base: position 72,355,689 of record NC_079490.1, read on the forward strand.
CTTTGAATTCATCCACAACCCGTAGTGGATCACGTCTAGGATGCCTTCGAAATCCCCCATCTTGAATGTTCTTCAAGGCTTCTTGGAGATGTTGTAGAAAGTCTGGATCGCCAAAATATTTTTTTAATTTTTTTTTGCTCGTAAGAATCACGAAATTTGCTCTGATACCACTAATGATACGAGTTTAAAAACTCGTTGTATAATTAAGGATAGTTGATTAACAAGCTAGACCTTTAGCTCGTTGATCGAGATTGCAAGACAAGACCTATTGACTCACAATCGGCTCTTTGAGTAGGAAACACGTCAAAAACAAAGGCAGAATTATAATCAATAATTCAAAGTAAACTGAAAACAAGTGCTTATTCTTCAAATTGGTTGTTTATTCCATTCAGCAAGTTGAGAAGCATTGTGACGCCTCAGCAAGCCGTCCAATCTCCACGAGATCCCTGCGGCACATGTTGCAGGGTCTCCATCAGAACATCACGGATGAATGGCAAGAAAAACTTTAGCACGTCCTCCAAGAAGAAATCACTAAGTCCTTCAGCGAAACCAACCCAGTACAAGGAAGCGGCATAACGGTGGAGTCAGTTGCAGATAGACGTGGCCCACCCATTGAAAGACGGTCTCTGTAGGAAGAAAGCCATCATGTAATAGAAGAACGTCCAGGACGGCGGACGAGCCAGGCACCGCAAAGGCCAGCTTACAAGCCTCAGGGTTGTCGCTTCACAAGTAGGCCCACCATGACCTCTAGGAGGCCGCAAGCAAACCTCACCCGAAAAGAAACTGGCCGAGACAATGAAGTCAGAAGGAAACGAAAGAAGCCGCCAACGGGAAACCTGTTTGTCTACAATACGACTCTTGAAGATATTCTCCTAGCTGAGGGACAAAATCTGGGAATAGAATAATGGTCCCCCAAAAGGCCTCCTGCATCGAAACAGAACGCCCCATTATGTGCCTTTCGCAAGGAGGACGGGCATGACACCCAAAGCTGTCGGATGCTGAAAAAGATACTGGATGGCTACGCGGCTAGAGGATACCTACGTCACTATCTATGCTTGACAAATGCAAACGAAGCCAGCAGGAGGGATAGTTATTTAGACGAAGGGTTCATAGTGGTAATATCAGGAGGGATCGCGGCACGAGCACCGTCTAGAGAAGGACGGCAATTCAGTTCGTCTCATCTCTGCGCCAAGCAAATGGATTTACCCCGTGTGAAAATTTCCAAAGACGATTATCGCAAGACGGCAGCACCATATGATGATGACCCTTTGGTCTTGGAAATTAAGGTGGCTAATCTCAAGGTGAAAAGAGTGCTAGTAGACACAGGGAGCTCGTCTAACATAATCAGTCTGCAATGCCTACAGAAGTTGAAGCATGACCTTAGAACGATGGAAAAAGTATCCAAGCCCCTTGTAGGCTTCGGGGGAAGTGTCGTCTGTCCTATCGGCTCCATCTTGTTTCCCGTCTCCATTGGCACACCTCCAGTAACTAAAGAAGGGAGCGTCCGATTCACAATTGTGGCAAGTCTTACCTCCTTTAACATCATACTAGGCCTCCCAGCCCTCAATGATCTGAAGGCAGTGATCGTCTGTCACTTACTGTTGGTTAAATTTGTGGGAAGCAATGGTGGCATTGGAGCCCTCTACGAAAACCAACAATTGGCCAGAGATTGCTACCTATCTACGTTGGAACCGGCAGCTTGGGGAGCATCTCCGAAAAAGAGTGAACAGTTAAAACCTCAGAAAAAAGAGCGAAGAATCAAAGAGATGCCCATGGCTCATAGTGCGGACAGTCGATCCGAGCCAGTGGTAGCACACTATGATATAGTCTTGGACCTAAAAGATCCATCTCGAACTGTTCCCATTGGAATCCCACCTGACGATCCCATGGCAGAAACACTGGTACAACTGCTGCGAGAATACCGAGAAATATTTGCCTTCACGGTGGAAGAAATGTCAGGCATTGATCCAACAGTAGCAGTATAATCCTATATTTGGTAATTGTTACCGAAAACAAATTAAAAAAATGGAAAAAATATATTACGGACGTGTTGGATAACCTATTTTCTTTCTTGCGTTACTCTTTACATGACATAAGCAATCTCGTCCAGTTTATTCATTAGGAGTTAATAAATATGGAATAATAAAGATTTAAATAACTTTGGAAGTAATAGAACCAAGACATTGATTGTTGCAAAAGATCGGTAATGTCGGACACTCTATTTACTTACTTGATTTACCGATTTCATGAAATTAAATAAGCAAACCCCTTTGGGTCGCGTAAGATAATTTAACAGGGTTTAATGTATCGAATGGATCAAATATCGGCCGGTTCGTCATGGCATTGCTTATTTATTATTCTAAGCATTTCCTTATCTAATGCGACCCTTAATTTAATTATATACATATATATATATATATATATATATATATATATATATATATATATATATATATATATATATATATATATATATAGAGAGAGAGAGAGAGAGAGAGAGAGAGAGAGAGAGAGAGAGGAAGGCTCATGTGAGAACACCCCCTCTATGTGAGAACACAATCTTATGTGAGAATAAATCTTGGCCTTTGGATAGTTTCTAATATAACAGTTGAAAATCAAGGGATTACTAATGGCATTTTTGTAAATTTGTTCAAATATACCCAGCTCATCTCATCACTTTTCACGCTTATTTTCTTTCTCTCTCTAACCTATGTTTTCTCTCCCTGTTTTCTCTCCTCTCTCTCTCTCTTCTTTTGCGCCATTACTGGACCTTAATCAAGGGCGAATTCATCTTCAAATTTGCTTTAGAATTCAAATATATTCTCGAATGCAATCATCTGATTGTTTTTTAAAGGTACTTGTATCAATATTTGTTCATTTTTTGCAATTCTGATTTGTGTATTTTTCTTGATAATTTTCCGATTTCTGACCTAGTTTTGATTATCGTTTTCAATTTCATTATTATCGAATTGTAATTATCTAATTGTTGATTATCGAATTGCTTATTATTGATTTCCTGAATTTCGTGAGCTATTTTTGATTACCGAATTGCTTACTTCGTAACTGATTTGTTTTGTTTTTGATATTCTGATTTGTTTTTTATTTGGATTTGTTTTTGTTTTAGATTTATTATTATCGAATTGTTCTTGTCAATTAATTTTTTTAATTTATGTGTTTAAATTCGTATTCAATCGTGTGTGTGTTTCATGCTTTTTTATTTACAGATCAGTACTCTTTCTGTTTGAGCAATGGAATCGGAAGTTCATCATAGTTCGTCCTCATCATTGACGGAATCAAGCGAGTTTGCTTATTCATGTGTCTGATGTTTAATGTTCTGAATAATCGTTTTAAATGTTCTGCATTTGAAACCAAATGTTCTATGTACACATTATACATGTTCTGAATTGTTTTGTTGTTATTGTTTTCTTGATTCTGTTATGAATAATGAACAATATGCAAGTTGTATATTGTTTTTGATGTTCTAAATTGCTGCATTACATCTTCTGCATATCGGTTTAAATCTTCTGAGTAATAGTCTTTTTTTTTAAAATAGTTTCTTCTAGTGTTCTGTATAGTTGTTTTTATTTCCTGTGACATTGTTTCTGCTGTTCTGAATTATTGCTTTACATGTTCTGCATTTTTAAGCCAATGTTCTATGTAAACATTATACATGTTCTGAGTTGTTTTTTGTTGTTCTTTTCTAGTTTCTGTTGTGAATAACGAACAATATGCAAGTTGTTCTAATTCAAATGTGCTTGTTACTCCTGAAGTAATTCCTATATTATGTCCTGGAGGAACTAGAGAATGAATTTCATGTTGCTCTGACGAATCATCATGAATCAGGTGAAATGTCTTACTACTTATGTAAGTGTTTCATTTTCTAAATAGTAATTGCATATGTTCTTAATTATAATTGTATAGCCAGCTTGTTGAATGGAATAAAACAACCAATTTTGAAGAATAAACACTTGTTTCCAGTTTACTTTGAATTATTGATTATAATTCAACATTTTCTTTGTTTTGGACGTGTTTCCTACTCAAAGAGCCGATTGTGAGTCAATAAGTCTTGCCTTTCAATCACGTTTGACGAGCTATAGGTCTAGCTTGTTAATCAACTATCCTTACTCATACAACGAGTTTTTAAACTCATATCATTTGTGGTATCAGAGCTGCTGTTCGTGATTCTTACGAGCTAAAATGGATTTTGACGATTCTGACTTTCTACAACATCTCCAAGAAGCCTTGAAGAACATTCGAGGTGGGGGATTTTAAAGGCATCCTAGACGTGATCCACTACGGGTGGTGGATGAATTCAAAGTCACGGGACTTCCTGAATTTGTTGGTGGAACAGATCCGGAAGCTTATTTGGAATGGGAGCGCAAGATAGAGCGAATGTTCGATTTCAAGGACATTGATGATGAGAAGCATTGTAAGTATTCCATATTGAAGCTAGGACGAGGAGCTTCATTGTGGTTCGAAGGACTGAAATCCAAGAGAATTCGTGATGGGAAGGAGAAAATCACCTCTTGGGAGTCTTTGAAACGTAAGCTACGTAAAAGGTATGTGCCAACAACTCATAGAATAACGACTTATCGTAAAATTGCTGAATTGAGGCAAGGGAAAATGAGTGTGGCTGAATATATTGATGAGTTTGAAAAGTGTTCCTTAGTGGAGGAAATTGAGGAGATTGAGGAACAAAAACAGTATAGATTTTTAAGGGGTTTAAACCATAATATTGCCAATACCGTAGACCTTTATCCATATTATAATTTTGATACTCTTTGTGGACTTTGTTTAAAATTGGAAAACCAAGGGAAAGCAAAACATGGGGGAGGGTCAAGTATGGATAGTAAGGCCAAGTCTTGGTCTAAATCCGAACATTTCTTGAAACCAAACACATCACCTAGTACCGTAGGTTCAAGTAATTCTACGGCTTCCCCAAAATTAGTTAATTCAACCAAAGAAACAAGTTTGTCCAAGGTGCGTTGTTTTAAATGTCAAGGGTTTGGGCATTATCAAAATGCGTGTCCAAATAAACGGGTAGTGACCTTGAGAGAAGCTGTTGAATGCCGAGAGGAGTTGTTTGAAGAGGACAAGAGGTTGGGGGACGTATTTTTGTTTGATGAGAGTGGCGATGAAGAGGAGGAGGAGGGGTATGAGGCTCCAGTTTATGACACAAATCTGGTTCTGAGAGCTCTACAAACCCAAATTGCATCTACTTATTCGGACCAACGAGACCAGTTGTTTCATACTAAATGTCTAGTGAAAGATTAGTGGTGTAGTGTGATTGTTGATGGGGGGAGTTGCACCAATGTTGCTTCTAGTGAGATGGTTTCGAAATTAGGCTTAATCACTACAGCCCATCCTAGGCCATACGCACTCCATTTGCTCGATGATTGTAATAGTGTGAAGGTGTTGAAACAAGTACAAGTTGGTTTGACTATGGGTTCGTATGTGGATGAGATTCTTTGTGATGTTATTCCTATGGATGCTCGTCATATTTTGGTGGGTTGTCCTTGGCAGTTTTATAGGGATGTGGTTCACCAGGAGAGAAGCAACGAGTATGAATTGAGAGACAAAGGCAAGAGGATTGTGCTAAAGCATATGTCATCACAAGCGGTTCGATCCATGATTGAGAAGCAAAAAAAGAAGCCGAATCTGACCATGTTGGCTAGTGAACGAGAGTTTGAGCAAGCTCTAGATCATGGAGAGTTGGTGTATTTGCTCATGGCTGAGGAAACTTCGATCGAAGGCCAAAATTGGAAAGAAGGCAGTCCCATTGCCGAGTTTCTTTTTGAGTTCAAGGATGTATTTCCCGATGAATTACCACCAGGTTTGCCTCCTATTCGTGGTATTGAACATCAAATTGATCTTGTTCAAGGGACTTTTTTGCCTAATAAGGCTGGTTATCGTTGCAATCAGGAGGAAACAAAGGAGTTGCAAAAACAAATTGATGAACTTGTGAGTCAAGGCTATGTTAGAGAAAGCTTGAGTCCATGTGGTGTTCCGGTGTTGCTTGTGCCTAAGAAAGATGGGACATGGTGTATGTGTGTTGATAGTAGGGCTGTGAATAACATTACCATCAAGTATCGTTTTCCAATTCCGAGACTTGATGATATGTTAGATGAGCTCCATGGTTCGAAGTTCTCAAAAATTGATTTGCAGAGTGGTTATCATCAGATTCGGATGCGTGAAGGAGATGAGTGGAAAACGACTTTCAAGACAAAACATGGTTTGTATGAATGGACCGTCATGCCATTTGGTCTCACTAATGCTCCTAGTACGTTTATGAGGCTAATGAACAAAGTGCTTAAATCATTTTTGGGCAGATTCGTTGTTGTATATCTCGATGACATCTTGGTGTATAGTAAGAACGAAGAGGAGCATCTGATTCATTTGAGGGATGTTTTTGATACCCTTAGAGCTCAAAATCTCTATGGGAAGCTAGAGAAGTGTTCGTTCCTTGTTGATAATGTGGTATTCTTGGGCTATGTGCTTTCGAAGGATGGGGTGTCCGTGGATCATTCTAAGATCGAGGCTATCAAATCATGGCCTAGTCCTAAAACTATAAGTGAGGTGCGTTCATTTCATGGTCTTGCTTTATTTTATAGACGTTTTATTCGTGATTTCAGTACCATTACTATTCCTATTACTAGTTGTTTGAAGAAAGGTGCGTTTGTATGGGGAGAGGACGCTCAAAAGGCATTTGATGTAATTAAGGAGCGTTTGTGTGCTGCTCCTATTTTGGCATTGCCGGATTTTTCTCAACCTTTCGAGGTCGAGTGTGATGCTAGTGGTGTGGGAATTGGTGCTGTTTTGATCCAAGGTAAGCGTCCCATAGCTTATTTTTCGGAAAAGTTAGGGGGTGCTCGTTTGAATTATTGCAGTTATGATAAAGAGTTCTATGCCATTGTTAGAGCTTTGGATCATTGGAGTCATTATTTGCGTTCTAGTCACTTTGTCTTGCATTCTGACCTTGAATCTTTGAAGTATATTAATGGGCAAAAAAAATTGAGTCAAAGGCATGCTAAATGGGTTGACTTCTTGCAATCCTTTTATTTTTCTTCGAAGTACAAAGATGGTAAGAGAAATGTGGCGGCTGATGCATTATCACGGAGATATACTTTTCTTGCTACACTTGATGTTCGTCTATTGGGGTTTGAGACCTTCAAAGACTGATGGTGACTTTGGAGTTGCATTTGAGAAATGTGCAGTTGGTGCCTATGGAGAGTACATGTTGCGAGATGGGTTTCTTTTCAAAGGCAATCGTCTTTGTATTCCCAAGCACTCAATTCGTGAGCTACTAGTTCGTGAGGCTCATGGTGGAGGGTTGGTTGGTCACTTTGGCATAGCTAAGACCTTGGAGATATTGAAGGAGCATTTCTTTAGGCCTAAAATGTTGGGCTATGTAACGAACATTGTGGGTAAGTGCGTGACTTGTCATATGGCCAAGAGTTCTTTCAAGTCCGGTTTGTACTCACCATTACCAGTTCCAATTCGTCCTTGGGAAGATGTTTCTATGGATTTCATAGTGGCTTTGCCTCGTACTCAAAGAGGTAAGGTTGATATCATGGTCGTTGTTGATAGATTTTCCAAGATGGCTCACTTTGTTGCTTGTCACAAAACGGATGATGCTTGTAATGTGGCTGATTTTTATTATAAAGATATTGTTCCTTTGCATGGAATTCCCAAGACTATTGTTTCGGATCGTGATTCCAAGTCTTTGAGTTACTTTTGGAATACATTGTGGAGAAAGGTGGGAACCAAATTGTTGTTTAGCACTTCACATCACCCTCAAACTGATGGGCAAACGGAGGTTACAAATCGAACCTTCGGAACATTGTTACGAGGGTTGGTAAGTAAGACGCAAAAGGATTGGGATGTCAAGCTTGCTCACGCTGAATTTGCTTATAATCGTTCTCCTACTTATGCTACTGGTCATTCTCCATTTGAAGGGGTATATGGGATTAATCCATATTTTCCATTGGATCTGATTCCATTGCCAAAGGATTAGTTGGTTCACAAAGATGCTGATGCCAAGTTGACATCTATGATGAAATTGCACCAACAAGTTCGTGACCGTATTGAAGCTATCAATGCCTTTTATAAACAGAAATCAAATAACAATCGCAAGCCTCGGGTGTTTGTCGAAGGTGATTTGGGTTGGGTTCATTTGAGGAAAGATTGTTTTCCAAGCAAACGCAAGAACAAGCTTATGCCTAGGGCTGAAGGTCCTTACAAGGTGGTTGCACGTGTGAATGATAACACTTACAATATCGAGCTTCCGGGAGATTATGGTGTCCATGCTACTTTAAATGTAGGTGACCTCTCACCCTATCTTGATGATGATGGCCTTGCTGAATTGAGGTCAATTCCTTTTAAAGGGGGAGGGGATGATACGGTCATGGATGAAGGTGATTGTAAAGGTGACGGTCTTATGCTAACAATTGGAACCAAAGCTGATTTAGGTTCGATGGCTCATTTAGTGTGCATGGTGACTTGGATTGAGTGAGTCGTTTGATGGTCCGTTTAATCAAGTGCGTTTGATGGTCCGTTTAATCAAGTGCGTTTGATGGTCCGTTTAATCAAATGTGTTTGATGGTCTGTTTAATCAAGTGCGTTTGATGGTCCGTTTAAGCTTATCTTTATTTGTTTTCGTTTAATTCAGTTTAATAAGGGGACAATTGTTTTAATCCCATTTAAATTCAGTCTTGTACTTAGCTTTAAATATTGCTGTTTGTAAGGAGGGTTTTAAGCCTTTGTAACCTCCAAATTTGTGACTGAATTAGGAGACTTTTAGAGCTTTGTAACCACCGATTTTAAAGGCTCTTAAATGGCTTTTAAATGGCTGTTTAAAGGTCTTGTAACCACCGGTTTTTAGCTTATTGTTTAGGCTACTTATAGCCAGCTTGTTGAATGGAATAAAACAACCAATTTTGAAGAATAAACACTTGTTTTCAGTTTACTTTGAATTATTGATTATAATTCAACATTTTCTTTGTTTTGGACGTGTTTCCTACTCAAAGAGCCGATTGTGAGTCAATAAGTCTTGCCTTTCAATCACGTTTGACGAGCTATAGGTCTAGCTTGTCAATCAACTATCCTTACTCATACAACGAGTTTTTAAACTCGTATCATTTGTGGTATCAGAGCTGCTGTTCGTGATTCTTACGAGCTAAAATAGATTTTGACGATTCTGACTTTCTACAACATCTCCAAGAAGCCTTGAAGAACGTTCGAGATGGGGGATTTTGAAGGCATCCTAGACGTGATCCACTACGGGTGGTGGATGAATTCAAAGTCACGGGACTTCCTGAATTTGTTGGTGGAACAGATCCGGAAGCTTATTTGGAATGGGAGCGCAAGATAGAGCGAATGTTCGATGTCAAGGACATTGATGATGAGAAGCATTATAAGTATTCCATATTGAAGCTAGGACGAGGAGCTTCATTGTGGTTTGAAGGACTGAAATCCAAGAGAATTCGTGATGGGAAGGAGAAAATCACCTCTTGGGAGTCTTTGAAACGTAAGCTACGTAAAAGGTATGTGCCAACAACTCATAGAATAACGACTTATCGTAAAATTGCTGAATTGAGGCAAGGGAAAATGAGTGTGGCTGAATATATTGATGAGTTTGAAAAGTGTTCCTTAGTGGAGGAAATTGAGGAGAGGAAATTGAGGAGAATGAGGAACAAAAACTGTATAGATTTTTAAGGGGTTTAAACCATAATATTGCCAATACCGTAGACCTTTATCCATATTCTAGTTTTGATACTCATTGTGGTTTTTGTTTAAAATTGGAAAACCAAGGGAAAGCAAAACATGGGGGAGGGTCAAGTATGGATAGTAAGGCCAAGTCTTGGTCTAAATCCGAACCTTTCTTGAAACCAAACACATCACCTAGTACCGTAGGTTCAAGTAATTCTACGGCTGTCCCAAAATTAGTTAATTCAACCAAAGAACACAAGTTTGTCTAAGGTGAGTTGCTTTAAATGTCAAGGGTTTGGGCATTATCAAAATGCGTGTCCAAATAAACGGGTAGTGGCCTTGAGAGAAGCTGTTGAATGCCGAGAGGAGTTGTTTGAAGAGGAGAAGAGGTTGGGGGACGTATTTGTGTTTGATGAGAGTGGCGATGAAGAGGAGGAGGAGGAGGGGTATGAGGCTCTAGTTTATGACACAAATCTGGTTCTTAGAGCTCTACAAACCCAAATTGCATCTACTTATTCGGACCAACGAGACCAGTTGTTTCATACTAAATGTGTAGTGAAAGATTAGTGGTGTAGTGTGATTTTTGATGGGGGGAGTTGCACCAATGTTGCTTCTAGTGAGATGGTTTCGAAATTAGGCTTAATCACTACAGCCCATCCTAGGCCATACGCACTCCATTTGCTCGATAATTGTAATAGTGTGAAGGTGTTGAAACAAGTACAAGTTGGTTTGACTATGGGTTCGTATGTGGATGAGATTCTTTGTGATGTTATTCCTATGGATGCTCGTCATATTTTGGTGGGTTGTCCTTGGCAGTTTTATAGGGACGTGGTTCACCAGGAGAGAAGCAACGAGTATGAATTGAGAGACAAAGGCAAGAAGATTGTGCTAAAGCATATGTCATCACAAGCGGTTCGATCCATGATTGTGAAGCAAAAAAAGAAGCCGAATCTGACCATGTTGGCTAGTGAACGAGAGTTTGAGCAAGCTCTAGATCATGGAGAGTTGGTGTATTTGCTCATGGCTGAGGAAACTTCGATCGAAGGCCAAAATTGGAAAGAAGGCAGTCCCATTGCCGAGTTTCTTTTTGAGTTCAAGGATGTATTTCCCGATGAATTACCACCAGGTTTGCCTCCCATTCGTGGTATTGAACATCAAATTGATCTTGTTCAAGGGACTTCTTTGCCTAATAAGGCTGGTTATCGTTGCAATCAGGAGGAAACAAAGGAGTTGCAAAAACAAATTTATGAACTTGTGAGTCGAGGCTATGTTAGAGAAAGCTTGAGTCCATGTGGTGTTCTGGTGTTGCTTGTGCCTAAGAAAGATGGGACATGGCGTATGTGTGTTGATAGTAGGGCTGTGAATAACATTACCATGAAGTATCGTTTTCCAATTCCGAGACTTGATGATATGTTAGATGAGCTCCATGGTTCGAAGTTGTTCTCAAAAATTGATTTGCGGAGTGGTTATTGTTATGGGGGGAAAATACCCTCTTGGTGACATGGGTATACGTGGCAAACATTGTGTGCGTGGCTGCCAGCATGACGCATAGTGGCACCGTTTGAACTTACTCCCAACGGTTGAGAGTGAAGCAGCCGTTACAAACCCTTGATGAAGCCGGCCTTCATTACGCATTTATTATCAAATTATAGGCAATTAAGTGTGAACGTTACACTCTTGTTGTAAATGCCTATAAAATGGCTTAGTCTTGTCTGTTTTACACACATGATTTCCAAGCAATAAACCTACGATTATCTTATGCTATTACAACTTGCTCTCACCATTCTCAATTATCTAGCTCGATCGATTGTTAGCACCTTCATCAGGGCAAGCTCGTCTCTAAGTCGAATTTTCCCAAAACAATTTGGCGCCCACCGTGGGGCTGACAATCAAAAACAGCTTGATAATACCATTCCAATCACCATGGCTAGAAATGCTAGGTCGTCCGATGATATCACTCGTCGCTTCGAAGCCATGGAGCAGCGCATCAACATCCTCCAAAAGGAAAACGAAGCGTTGCACTCTCAAGTCAGGTCCACCACCGCCTCCATCGCCACCGGATCCAGGTTCCAGTACCGGTGAGACACCTCCGGGTTAAACCGCCGCTTGGATCTTGACGCCGCTCCAGATCACCCCCTCCATGTACCCTTTGGCGAACCTGGGGGTCCTGTTGATACGAGTTTAAAAACTCGTTGTATAAACAAGGATAGTTGATTAACAAGCTAGACCTTTAACTCGTTGATCGTGAATGCAAGACAAGACCTATTGACTCACAATCAGTTCTTTGAATAGGAAACGCGTCCAAAACAAAGAAAAAGGCTGAATTATAAATTATAATTCGAAATGTAACAAACAAGTGTTTTAATCATCCAGTTGGTTGTTTATTCCAATCAAGAAGCTGACTATAAATAGCCAAAAACCAACAGCTACAAGAGCTTTAAACGGCTAATTAAGAGCCATTTAAGAGCCTTTAAAACTGGCAGTTACAAGCTCTAAAGCCTCCTAATTCAGTCACTAAATTGGAGGTTACAAAGGCTTAAAACTCTCCTTACAAACAGCAATAATCAAAGCTAAGTAATGACTGAATTTAAATTGGGGATTTAAACAAATATCCCTTTATTAAACCGACTTTAACCAAAGCAATTAAAAATAATAAGTGCGTACAATCTGTTTAAACAAGCGGACCAATGTGATTAAACGGACCAGTTTGATTAACATACCACCTTGATAATAAGGACCATATAACGAGCTCACTCAATCCAAGTCACCATGCACACAAAATGAGCCATTGAACCCAAATCAGTTTTGGTTCCAATTGCTAGAATAAGACTATCACTTTCATCCATAACCGTATCATCCCCTCCCCCTTTAAAAGGAATTGACCTCAATTCAGCAAGGCCATCATCATCAAGATAAGGTGAAAGATCACCTACATTGAAAGTAGCATGGACACCATAGTCTCCCGGAAGCTCAATCTTGTAAGCATTATCATTCACACGTGCAACCACCTTGTAAGGACCTTCAGCCCTAGGCATAAGCTTGTTCTTGCGTTTGCTTGGAAAACGCTCTTTCCTTAAATGAACCCAAACCAAATCACCTTCTTCAAACAACCTCGGTTTGCGATTCTTATTTGATTTCTGTTTATAAGAGGCATTAATAGCTTCAATTCGCTCACGAACTTGTTGGTGCAGTTTCATCATAGACTTTAACTTAGCATCGGCATCCTTGTGCACCAACTCATCTTTTGGTAATGGAATTAAATCCAAGGTCAAGTATGGATTAATCCCATATACTACCTCAAATGGAGAATGACCAGTAGCATAAGTAGGAGACCGATTATAAGCAAATTCAGCGTGAGCAAGCTTGACATCCCAATCCTTTTGCGTTTTACTTACCAACCCTCTCAATAGCATTCCCAAGGTTCGATTTGTCACCTCTGTTTGCCCATCCGTTTGAGGGTGATGAGAAGTGCTAAACAACAACTTGTTTCCCACCTTTCTCCACAACGTATTCCAAAAGTAACTCAAGAACTTGGAATCTCGATCAGAAACAATAGTCTTTGAAATTCCATGCAAACGAACAATCTCCTTATAATACATATCAGCCACATTACAAGCATCATCCATTTTGTGACAAGCAACGAAGTGAGCCATTTTTGGAAATCTATCCACCACGACCATAATAGCATCCTTACCTCTTTGAGTACGAGGCAAAGCCACTATAAAATCCATGGATACATCTTCCCAAGGGCGAACTGGAACCGGCAAAGGTGAGTATAAACCGGGTTTGAAAGAACTCTTGGCCATATGACAAGTCACACATTTATTCACAATGTTCGTTACATCACCTAACATTTTAGGCCAAAAGAAATGTTCTCTCAAGATTTCCAAGGTCTTGGCTATGCCAAAGTGACCAGCCAATCCTCCACCATGAGCCTCACGCACTAGTAACTCACGAATTGAATGCTTAGGAATACAAAGGCGATTACCTTTGAAAAGAAACCCATCTTGCAACATGTACTCCCCATAAGCACCAACTGCACATTTCTCGAATGCAACTCCAAAATCACCATCATCATGATAATAATCTTTTAAGGTCTCAAACCCCAACAAACGAACATCAAGTGTAGCAAGCAAAGTGTACCTTCGTGATAATGCATCAGCCACCACATTGCTTTTACCATCTTTGTATTTCGAAGTAAAATGAAAGGATTGCAAGAACTCAACCCATTTAGCATGCCTTGGGCTCAATTTTTGTTGCCCATTAATATACTTCAAAGATTCATGATCAGAATGCAAAACAAAGTGGCTAGAACGCAAATAATGACTCCAATGATCCAAAGCTCTAACAATGGCATAGAACTCTTTATCATAAGTGCAATAATTCAAATGAGCACCCCCTAACTTTTCCGAAAAATAAGCTATGGGACGCTTACCTTGGATCAAAACAGCACCAATCCCCACTCCACTAGCATCACACTCGACCTCAAAAGGTTGAGAGAAATCTGGCAGCGCCAAAATAGGAGCAGCACACAAACGCTCTTTAATCACATCAAACGCCTTTTGAGCGTCCTCTCCCCATACAAAAGCACCTTTCTTCAAGCAACTAGTGATAGGACTAGTAATAGTACTGAAATCACGAATGAAACGTCTATAAAATAAAGCAAGACCATGAAATGAACGCACCTCACTTATAGTTTTAGGATTAGGCCACGATTTGATAGCCTCGATCTTGGACTGATCCACGGACACTCCATCTTTCGAAACCACATAGCCCAAGAATACAACATTGTCAACAAGGAATGAACACTTCTCTAGCTTCCCATAGAGTCTTTGAGCTCTGAGTGTTTCAAAAACATCCCTCAAATGAATCAGATGCTCCTCTTCGTTCCTACTATACACCAAGATGTCCTCAAGATATACCACAACGAATCTGCCCAAAAATAATTTAAGCACTTCGTTCATTAGCCTCATAAACGTACTAGGAGCATTAGTGAGAACAAATGGCATGACGGTCCACTCATAAAAACCATGTTTTGTCTTGAAAGCCGTTTTCCACTCATCCCCTTCACGCATCCGAATCTGATGATAACCACTTCGCAAATCAATTTTTGAGAATAACTTCGAACCATGGAGCTCATCTAACATATCATCAAGTCTCGGAATTGGAAAACGATACTTGATGGTAATGTTATTCACAGCCCTACTATCAACACACATTCGCCATGTTTCATCTTTCTTAGGCACAAGCAACACCGGAACAGCACATGGACTCAAGCTTTCTCTAACATAGCCTCGATTCACAAGTTCATCAATTTGCTTTTGTAATTCCTTTGTTTCCTCCGGATTGCGATGATAGGCATCCTTATTAGGCAAAGAAGTTCCTGGAATAAGATCAATTTGATGTTCAATACCACGAATAGGGGGCAAACCTGGTGGTAATTCATCCGGAAATACATCCTTGAACTCAAACAGCAATTCGGCAATGGGACTGCCTTCTTTCCAATTTTGGCCTTCAATTGGACTCTCCTTAGCCACGAGCAAATACACCAACTCTCCATGATCAAGAGCTTGCTCAATTTCTCGTTCACTAGCCAACATGGTGAGATTCGGCTTTTTCTTTTGTTTCACACTCATGGATCGAACCGCTTGAGATGACATAGGCTTTAGCACAATTTTCTTGCCTTTGTCTCTCAATTCATACTCATTGCTTCTCCCTTTATGAATCACGTCCCTATCAAACTGCCAAGGACGGCCCAACAAAATATGATCCATAGGAATAACATCACAAAGAACTTCATCCACATACGAAACCATAGTCAAACCAACCCTTACTTGCTTCGACACTTTTACACTATTACCATCATCAAGCCAATGGAGTGCGTATGGCCTAGGATGGGCAGTAGTGATTAAGCCTAATTTTGACACCATTTCACTAGAAGCAGCATTGGTACAACTCCCCCCATCAAAAATTACACTACACCACTTATCTTTCACTGGACATTTAGTATGAAACAACTGATCTCGTTGGTCTAGATCAGTAGGTGAAATTTGAGTTTGTAGCGCTCTAGGATGGGCAGTAGTGATTAAGCCTAATTTTGACACCATTTCACTAGAAGCAGCATTGGTACAACTCCCCCCATCAACAATTACACTACACCACTTATCTTTCACTAGACATTTAGTATGAAACAACTGATCTCGTTGGTCTAGATCAGTAGGTGAAATTTGAGTTTGTAGCGCTCTAAGAACCAGATTTGTGTCATAAATTGGAGCCTCATACCCTTCCTCTTCCTCCTCATCACCACTCTCATCAAACACAAATACGTCCCCCAACCTCTTTTCCTCTTCAAACAACTCCTCACGACATTCAACAGCTTCTCTCAAGGTCACTACTTGTTTATTTGGACACGCATTTTGATAATGCCCAAACCCTTGACACTTAAAACAACGCACCTTGGACAGACTTGTTTCTTTGGTTGGGTTAGATAGTTTAGGGGCAGCCGTAGAATTACTTGAACCTACGGTACTAGGTGATGTGTTTGGTTTCAAGCTAGGTTCGGATTTAGCCCAAGACTTGGCTTTACCATCCATACTAGACCCTCCCCCATATTTTGCCTTCCCTTGATTTTCCAATTTTAAACAAAGTCCACAAAGAGTGTCAAAATCAGAATATGGATAAAGGTCTACGATATTGGCAATATTATAATTTAGACCCCTTAAAAATCTGGACAGTTTTTGTTCCTCAATTTCCTCAATTTCTCCCATTAAGGACAACTTTTCAAACTCATCAATATATTCAGCCACACTCATTTTTCCTTGCCTCAATTCGGCAATTTTACGATAAGTTGTTATTCTATGAGTTGTTGGCACATACCTTTTACGTAGCTTACGTTTCAAAGACTCCCAAGAGGTAATTTTCTCCTTCCCTTCACGTATTCTCTTGGATTTCAGTCCCTCGAACCACAATGAAGCCCCTCGTCCTAGCTTCAATATGGCATATTTGCAACGCTTCTCATCATCAATGTCCTTGAAATTGAACATTCTCTCTATTTTGCGCTCCCACTCCAAATAGGCTTCCGGATCTGTTCCACCAACAAATTCAGGAAGTTCGGTGACTTTGAATTCATCCATAGCCCGTAGATCACGCCTAGGAGGCCTACGATACCCCCCATCTCTAACGTTCTTCAAGGCTTCTTGGAGATGTTGTAGAAAGTCAGGATCATCAAAATCCATATTTCAGTTTGTAAGAATTACGAACAGCAGCTCTTTTTTTTTTTTTTTTTGGGCAGATCACACGAACAGCAGCTCTGATACCACTAATGATACGAGTTTAAAAACTCGTTGTATAAACAAGGATAGTTGATTAACAAGCTAGACCTTTAACTCGTTGATCGTGAATGCAAGACAAGACCTATTGACTCACAATCAGTTCTTTGAATAGGAAACGCGTCCAAAACAAAGAAAAAGGCTGAATTATAAACTATAATTCGAAATGTAACAAACAAGTGTTTTAATCATCCAGTTGGTTGTTTATTCCAATCAAGAAGCTGACTATAAATAGCCAAAAACCAACAGCTACAAGAGCTTTAAACGGCTAATTAAGAGCCATTTAAGAGCCTTCAAAACTGGCAGTTACAAGCTCTAAAGCCTCCTAATCCAGTCACTAAATTGGAGGTTACAAAGGCTTAAAACTCTCCTTACAAACAGCAATAATCAAAGCTAAGTAATGACTGAATTTAAATTGGGGATTTAAACAAATATCCCTTTATTAAACCGACTTTAACCAAAGCAATTAAAAATAATAAGTGCGTACAATCTGTTTAAACAAGCGGACCAATGTGATTAAACGGACCAGTTTGATTAACGTACCACCTTGATAATAAGGACCATATAACGAGCTCACTCAATCCAAGTCACCATGCACACAAAATGAGCCATTGAACCCAAATCAGTTTTGGTTCCAATTGCTAGCATAAAGACTATCACTTTCATCCATAACCGTATCACCTGTTCTCCAGTAGATCCGCAAATTCGATCCATTACCAAATCAACCCCGCTCTAACCCGAGTTGGCTTCCCCCGCCTCCTACTCAACCATCTTCTGCAGGTACATCGGCAACAGTTGTCACCACGACGGCTGCCTGGGTAACCCCACCTCAGGTCGGCATGACGACATCCACCATGGTGACGGCTCCCGCCTCCGTTCCGGTGTCTCGTCCGTTGCCTCCCCCAATGGTGACCATGTCAATGCCTCTGCCTGTTACGCTTCCGGCACAAGGATCAACACCAGCGATTCAAATGCCATGGGATCAACTCTTCTCTCAGCAAGTCGTCCAACCTGTTGTCAACCTGGTCACTTCGGCGCCAGGAGCACCTCCCCAGTTGATGACGGCTCCTTTAGCTAGCTAGGCGCCGCAAGCAGCATTTCCCAATGCCCAAATGCGCCCCGACTCCTCTCGAAACTACTCTCCATATACTCCTCTTAACAGGTCAGTCGCTCCGGTTAGTCACGGTTTTGTAACCCCTTTTCCTTATGTTGCAGGTACCCACGCTACTCAAGGAACGCCCCCTTACATGCAGCAGGTGGTGCCGCAGTTCACTCCTCACCAACTTCATGGCGTATACCCGCAGAGTACCTATTATCAACATCTCCAAGCCAGCCTTCCCGAAACATTTAGCCCCCTCGTCCCGGTGCTCAACAGCATCTGTGAGAACACCAATCACCAACTCCAACAAATCATGACTATGATAAATAAAATCCCTGGTGTACCAACACCAATCAAAGAAGCTAGCCTAGACAGTTATGCCGACTCCCCATATGCTGATCCCATTGATGCAATAGACATCCCAAAACGATTTAGCCCACCCAACATGCCCATGTACGACGGGACGACCGACCCAAGAGAACATATCTTGACCTACAAGCAACGGATGATGACTATTCCAGTTCCCAAACACATGAGAGAAGCCAGCCTTTGGAAAGGGTTCGGTTCGACATTGGTTGGGCCCGCCTTGAAGTGGTTGACTAGCCTGCCAATGGGTGCATTACCTCTTTTGCTCACCTCGACAACATGTTCAACCAACAGTTTGCTAGCAGCAGGTGTTTAGAGAAGCAGACAAGCGACTTATACCGAGTAATCCAACGTCCTGACGAACCCCTGAAGGATTATATAGCCCGGTTCATCAGGGAGAAGGTGACTGTTCCTGAATGTGATGTCCCGACGGCTATCGAAGCGTTAAGGCAGGGATTGTATGGCGAAACCGACCTCTGGAGGGATTTAGTCAAATACCCCTGCAAGACGTTCGAAGATGCTCAAGCCAAAGCAATGGCCCAAGTTAGGTTGGAAGAGACTCTCCATTCTCGGAAAGGGGGTAGTGACTACTCGAAGACGGAAAGACGGTTGCCCTATCCCAAGAGGAGCAACGACCGCCCTGCTCCTTACTCCCGACCTCAACATGTAGCAGTGGTGGAGGAAGACGACGACTCCGACTGGAAGAACAGCCCGGATCTGCCTCCAAAAATTAACGAATATTCTTTCTGTGTTGACACTGTAGGTCTGATGAACCACCTCTCGAAGATGGGGAAGGCAGTGCAATGGCCGCCAAAGTCCAGCAAACCCGAGTCGAAGAAGGATCCCTCTAAATGGTGTGATTTCCATGCCGACATCGATCACACAACCAACGACTGCGTCGCATTGAGGAGAGAAGTAGCCTACCTGCTGAAAAATGGTTACCTCAAGGACGTCATGTCAGATAAAGCTCGTGGCGTTGTCAACAAAGACAACTCTAACTCTCCATCTCGACCTCCTCCACCTCCCCCTCATACTAAAACTGTGAACTTTATTGCTGGAGGTTCTGACATTTGTGGTTTAACTTATTCTGCAGCGAAGAGACACACCCGAGAAAATGAGATAGACAGACCAGTCCGAGCCGTATCCGCCAAATACCTAACCCCTATATCTTTTGATGAATCTGATGCAGGGGACATCTCGGACAAACATCACGACGGCTTAGTAATATCCATTCCTGTTGGAAACTGCATGATCAAACGAGTCCTTGTCGACAATGGTAGCTCAACTAACGTGATGATGCTCGACGCCCTCAAGGAGATGGGGCTCAACCCAGACACAGATGTCGTCAAAAAATCCACCGTGCTAATAGGGTTCAGTGGCAAAGCGAAAACCACCTTCGGAGAAGTTACCCTACCCGTTTACGCACAAGGGATCAACCAACAGGTAAAGTTTTGTGTTATTGATTGCCCTTCATCTTACAACATTATTTTGGGCAGGCCCTGGATCCACGACATGAAGGCCATCCCTTCGACATATCACCAAACCATCAAGTTCCCGACTCGATGGGGGGTTCAAGAAATCAAAGGAGATCAGCAAGAGCCCAAAGAGTGCTATAAGGCGGCCCTAAAGCCATCGGCCACAAATAAATCCTCGTTATAGCAATTACAGTCCAATTCCGAACCAGCAAGCTACGAAGAACCCAAATCTGAACAATTCAACGAGATCATCTTGGATCCTGCGAAACCAGAACAGGTCGTCTTTATTGGATGTGATGTACCCGACGACATCAGGTCGGAGCTTGTTACATTTCTTAAAGCCAACGCGGATTGCTTCGCATGGTCACATGAAGATATGCCAGGCATCAGCCCAGACGTCATCACTCACAAACTCAGTGTCGACCCCCGACATAAGCCCGTCAAACAAAAGCGGCGGAAGTTCGCTCCAGAATGCAACCAAATTATCAACGATGAAGTTCAGCAGCTACTAGATACAGGAAAGATCAGGGAAGTAAAATACCCAGACTGGTTGGCCAATGTTGACGTAGTCAGAAAAAAAAATGGGAAATGGCGAGTGTGCATAGATTTCACCGACATCAACAAAGCATGCCCTAAAGATTCTTTTCCCTTACCCCACATCGACGCCGTGGTTGATGCTACTGCGGGACACGAGATGCTCACATTCATGGACGCGTTCAGTGGTTATAACCAGATTTTGATGCACCCAGAAAATCAAGAGAAAATCGCCTTCATCACGGAGCGGGGAACTTATTGTTACAAGGTCATGCCGTTCGGTTTAAGGAACGCAGGCGCCACCTATCAGCGCCTAGTCAACAAAATGTTCAGAAAACAGCTGGGCGACACAATGGAAGTCTACATCGACGACATGCTCGTGAAATCCAAGAAAGCCTCGGATCACATCACGCATCTTCAGCAAGCCTTCGACGTGTTGCGAGAGTACAACATGAAACTCAACCCCACCAAATGTTCGTTCGGAGTCTATTCTGGAAAATTCTTAGGTTACATGGTTACTCAAAGAGGCATCGAAGCTAGTCCTGATCAGATCCGCGCTATCATCAACCTACAATCACCTCGAAACCAGAAGGATGTACAGAAATTAGCAGGCAGAGTGGCTGCCCTCAACCGCTTCATCTCTAGGTCGTCCGACAAGTGCAAATTGTTCTACGACATCCTCAGGAAGAATGAGAAGTTCAGCTAGACTGACCGACACGTAGCCGCATTGCAACAACTCAAGCAATACATGTCAAACCCCCCGTTACTGTCCAAACCAAAAAACAATGAAGTGCTACAAGTATACCTCGCAGTTACAGAGTCGACCATCAGTGCAGTGTTAGTCCGGGAAGAAGACGGAAAGCAGCTACCTGTTTATTACGTCAGTAAGTCTTTACTCAGCGCCAAAACAAGGTACTCTCATCTCTAAAAACTTGTCCTTGCTTTAGTCGTTACTTCTGTTAAATTGCGTCCTTATTTCGAATGTCATCCTATCACTGTTAGAACTAACTATCCCATGAAGTCGATCATGAGGAAACCCGAGTTGTCTGGCAGGATGTCCAAATGGGCAATACAATTAGGTTGTTACGACATCAGATACGAACCTCGCACAACCATCAAGTCGCAAGCCCTGGCTGATTTTGTGGCTGACTTCAGCCCGAGCCTCCAACACGAAGTCGATCACGAAGTCAACACACTGACCAACAATGGATCCTCGTCAACATGGACCCTACATACTGACGGCTCCTCCAACATACGGGGGACAGGCCTCGGCATCGTGCTAAAATCGCCACAAGGGGACACCATAGTATAATCTGTCTGTTGCGAGTTCAAAGCTACCAACAACGAAGCAGAGTACGAAGCTTTGATCCTGGGGTTGTCATTAGCACTCGACATGAATATCCGTCGACTTGAGGTACGTTGCGATTCTTTATTAATTATCAGCCAGATTAACGGTTCGCATGCAGCGAAGGACTCAAAGATGCAGGCCTACTTGGAAATAGCAAAAGGCTCGTGAACAAGTTCGACTCCTGCACCTTACAACAAATACTAAGAGACCAAAACACCCAGGCTGACGCCTTAGCCAATCTTGGCTCAAACATCAAACCTAAACTCACCTCCATCGCCGTAGTCCACTTAATGTATCCAGCCATCACCAAAGATAACCTACCCATCACCGAACAGTCTCAACCTACTCAAATGCCCTCATGGCGCGACCCTTACATACACTTGCTTAAACACAACACTACCCCACCTGGAGTCACCCACGAAAAAGCCTTCCGCATGAAAGCCTCCAGATTTATCCTAATCCATGGAGTATTGTTCAGAAAGTCGGTTGCAGGACCGTACCTGAGATGCCTTGATCATGACGAGATTGAGTCGACATTGCGCAACATACATGATGGAGAATGTGGAAACCACGCCGGAGGAAGAAGCTTAGCCCACAAAACCCTTACCATGGGATATTTCTGGCCCACCATGAAGAAAGACACAATCACCTTTGCTAAGAAGTGCGACTCCTGCCAGCGGTTCGCATCCATCTCTCATCAACCTTGTGAAGTACTCCATCTTATCTTGTCCCCTTGGCCCTTCACGAAATGGGGGATGGACATAGTAGGTCCCTTACCACAAGCATCAGGACAACGCGTCTTCATGTTGGCAATGACTGATTACTTCTCCAAATGGATCGAAGCAGAATCTTTCAAGCGAGTTCGAGATACCGAAGTCATCTCGTTCATCAAACGAAATATCCTTAGTCGGTTCGGTATCCCTTCCGAGATCGTCTGCGACAATGGTTCTCAGTTCATCAGCAACAAAACCAAAGAATTCTGCAGTAGATATAACATCACCTTGCACACCTCAACACCAAGATATCCTCAAGCGAATGGCCAAGCCGAGTTAAGTAACAAAATCATCATCAACAACCTCAAGAAGCGCCTCGACGACGCCAAAGGAAGATGGGCAGACGAGTTACCTATGATCCTTTGGGCCAACAGGACGACACCCAAGACGGCAACCAATCACACTCCTTTCTCCTTAGTCTTTGGTTGCGAGGCAGTCATTCCTCCCGAAGTCGAGCTCCCCACATCAAGAAGTAGTTTCATGGCTCCAGGAATGAACGACTCAGTCTTGGCTTACGACATCGATACTGTTGACGAACTCAGAGAAGCAGCGTTGGTTAGGATGGCGTCCTACTAACAAGCAGTTGCAAATAGCTACAACAAGAATGTGAGGGTTCGAGTATTTCAGCAGGGAGATTGGGTCCTACGCAAGGTCTTCCCAAACAAAAAGGATCCTCGACACAGCAAATTGGCCCCGACATGGGAAGGTCCCTACTAAATCGTAAGACGAACAGGACATGGTGCATACGAGTTGGTCGACAAAGACGGCACACCCATCCCAAGAAGTTGGAATGCGACACACCTAAAACTGTACCATTTCTGAACACTCGAATAATTTTTGCTTTTTAGTTTTTCTAACGCAACAGGTACTCTAGCATTCATCACCATTATGTCGATATCCCCGAGACAGAGTGGGCATGACGTATTACGAAGTCGAGAACATCTCGAACTATATACACTTATAAGTAACAAGAAGTTAAGTTCCTCTCCTCTATCTTTTTTCCTTTCCTCCTTGTATGATATCACCATTACTGACTTAGGCATCGGAGGGCCGTTGGCTCAACCAACGGCCAATCCTCACGCCATCGTCTTGTTTTGCAGACAACACCGTGGCGACATCACAAGTATACACTTAGGAGGAATAACAAACATAAAAACTCGACTCGACTTCGTCCCGTATTTCTCCTTGAACTCTTTCTTTCTTTTTTCTCCTTGTCGTAATTTCCTCTCATTTTTATGTCGCTCCATACTGACTTAAGCATCGGAGGGCCGTTGACTCCACCAACGGCCAATCCTCACGCTCTGCTGTGTTGACAGTATGGTGCCCACATGGTGACGGATTCGACAAGGAGAAAACAGATAAAGCAACGTGTACAACACAGCATACAGGAAAACAAAAGTCGAAATTGTGCACGCATGTTCAAAAAACGAAGTGAAAGGAAATAGTGTTCTTTTATTCAAACATGATTGTATACATTACATATTACAAATCTTACAAACTACAAAACACAATTTAGGCCATTACAAAAACGCCTGGTACACTACAATGTACACTACATACATAATGAAATACAGATCTACATTTTCTGCAGCATACATTTCTTGCAGGTTCCCCTTTGACAGGCTGGAGGCGTCGCCAAAGTCGAACTCGAGGTATGTGCCCAACCTGCAAAACAAAACGCCAAAACCAAAAACATTTTTCCAAACACAAAGCAAGCAACACAGATTTCGCAAACCACAAATATTTACATCACTTGCCCCCTTGGACAAGCCAAAAACACACACAAAGGACTGCTGCCTTCAAGGCGAAACATAGCCAAAAATATCTTTTCGACCTTCACAAAGGTCGAACACACAAAATATTGTTTAAAAAAGCCATTGTTTACCAAACACAACATTCAAATTTTAAATTTTTAAGGAG
This sequence comes from Spinacia oleracea, assembly GCF_020520425.1. Lineage (NCBI taxonomy): Eukaryota > Viridiplantae > Streptophyta > Magnoliopsida > Caryophyllales > Amaranthaceae > Spinacia > Spinacia oleracea. The sequence goes on from NC_079490.1 coordinate 72,380,240, forward strand.
GGGGGACAGAACTACTCCTGATGGTCTGCTGGCCTGCATTCTCCCCTTGTTCGCCATCGCCTGGTGCCGCCATCGTCTCGACATCGGGGCTGGTTGCAGTTGCACCCTCCTCGACGTCTTCTTCATCGCTAACGGCACCAGGGGGGATATAGTCCTCGGGGAATGCAGTGTTGAACTGAGAAATGTCTTCATCAGGAGTCCAGTTCACATGTTTGCCCGCCTTGAACTCCTCCATCATCTCGGCCTTCATTTTCCAAGTGTAGTAACCAGCACACTCGTAAATCCTCGCCTTGACTTTGGAGAGAGACGTCTTCAGCTCGTCGACCTCAGCAACCAGCGTCTCCTTCTCAGCGTTCAACTGTGCGACCTCAGCAGCCCCCTTCTCTTGACTCACCTGCAGTGCCTCAGCTCTTGCCGTCGCCTCCTTGGCCACACCACCAAGACGACCGGCTTCCTGCTTTGCCTTCTTTATGTCGTTTTTCAGTTTTACTATTTGATCTTCTAACATGATGACATGATGACGTGTGGCTAGAGTAGATTGCAGGGCCTATGTGAAAGCAAATTATTTAAAAATGACGAGATGAGGATGGAGGAGGCGAAGGAAATAAAAAGAAAGAGCAAACACATACCCTCCATGCATCCGAGACGGTCTCGACAGTTGCAGCTACTGGGGACAAAGATTCCTGGCGCTCCCGGCTTGACGGCATCCAGAGGCGGTCGACTTCAGGCCAAAGCTGAACCCGTGGCGCATCTGCCGACCCGTAGTCGTCAGGGAACTCCACTGCAAGCTTCCTCTTCCGAGATGGAGGCGGCAGCTTTTTCTCAGCAGGCAAAAGCGAGTTGGTCTCCCCCGTCACCGCGGCGTCAGTTGAAGCCTTTGGCGGCCTCGGTGGTGACAACACAGTGATGGGTTTGGCTCGAGACACACTTCCCAGTGACTCCAGCCTCTTCCTCAGCAATGCATCCGCAGATGGGGCCTTGCCAGAGCGTGTCGACGGGCCAGTACCTGTTGACAGCATTTATTTGACGACTCAGTCTCGTCACAACAGTTGTAAATTGTATTTCGTATTGAAAAGGGCAACGAACCCAAAAACTGTAAACTAACCCTATTCCATGTTTACCTGTTGATGTCGACATGTTCGCAGGTTCAGAAATTTCTTCTTCTTGAGAAGGCTCTTCGCGTTCGAACTTGAGGCCGATGAAAGCTCTGTCCTTTAGAGGGACCCCCAACAGCACAACAGTCCTTTCTATGGCTTCGGCACTGACACCAACTGTGTCGAAAGATGCACCTATAAAAACACAAAAGTGAGACAAAGTCAAATCAACAAGCCCAAAAAACACCAAAACACAAACAAAATACCTCTAGCCATCCACTCCCCCGTCAAGAAGTCGGAGTCGGGCCCTAAACTAGCCAACTCCACAAAAAAGAACCGACCCATCCACCCGCGGTCGTTCGACTTGTCCGCACCAAGAAGAGCCTCCCTGTCGTCCTTGACATGCAGCAAGTACCTACCAGCCCCATAATTTTGGACCTTGTAGGTGTACACAAGGTCCTCAACCCGGAACTCCATGTCCAGTTTGCCGGCCAGATGGTCGACCAAGTGCATCACCCTCCAGACCTGCGGCATAAGTTGCGCCGGCGGCACCGCCAGTGCCCTTAGAACTCCTCGCACCAGTGGCGAGAAGGGATAAGTATACCCAATTCTGAAGGGATACTCGTAGAAGCACACCCAGCCGTCCGATACACAATCGGCCCGTTCGTCGGGCTGCGGCAAACGAATTACCGCCGACGGAGGAAAACCACACTCCTCCCTGAGCGCCTCCACATCCTGCTTCCCCCAAGTGGCCGGCCGAGCATTCTTTCTGTCCAGAATGTGTGTAGGGCTGAAAATTTGCCCCTCAACCAGATCGCACTCCACCACCACTCTCTTGTTCTTCGCGCGGGTGGATTTCGTTCCCATTCGTTGCGACATAGAGAAAATCGAAGAAAGAAAGAAGGAAAGAAGAAGATGGAAGCCGAGCAGTTACCTGAAAGAAGGAGAGAGAAATAGCGCCGATCGTTTTTTCTGGGAAAGAGAAGAGAGAGATTGCAGAAGTGATTGCGGATGGTTGGAAGCGCAGTCCTATTTATTGGCGCAGATGGACGGTTGGCTTCTCCAAGGAAAAATTCATCATGACTCTAACGCCGTCAGCGTTGGGGAGGTTAAGAGGCGGTTTCCATTTTCCTTCCGTGAAACCCATTTTTCCTTTTTGAACTTCCCGGAATAAATTCTAAATGGGTTTGTGGACAATTGTTAGGGGGGAAAATACCCTCTTGGTGACATGGGCATACGTGGCAAACATTGTGTGTGTGGCTGCCAGCAAGACGCATAGTGGCACCGTTCGAACTTACTCCCAACGGTTGAGAGTGAAGCAGCCGTTACAAACCCTTGATGAAGCCATTACGCATTTATTATCAAATTATAGGCAATTAAGTGTGAACGTTACACTCTTGTTGTAAATGCCAATAAAATGGCTTTGTCTTGTCTGTTTTACACACATGATTTCCAAGCAATAAACCTACGATTATCTTATGCTATTACAACTTGCTCTCACCATTCTCTAATTATCTAGCTCGATCGATTGTTAGCACCTTCATCAGGGCATGCTCGTCTCTAAATCGAATTTGCCCAAAACAGTTATCATCAGATTCGGATGCGTGAAGGAGATGAGTGGAAATCGGCTTTCAAGACAAAATATGGTTTGTATGAATGGACCGTCATGCCATTTGGTCTCATTAATGCTCCTAGTACGTTTATGAGGCTAATGAACATAGTGCTTAAATCATTTTTGGGCAGATTCGTTGTGGTATATCTCGATGACATCTTGGTGTATAGTAAGAACGAAGAGGAGCATCTGATTCATTTGAGGGATGTTTTTGATACCCTTAGAGCTCAAAATCTCTATGGGAAGCTAGAGAAGTGTTCGTTCCTTGTTGATAATGTGGTATTCTTGGGCTATGTGCTTTCGAAGGATGGGGTGTCCGTGGATTATTCCAAGATCGAGGCTATCAAATCATGGCCTAGTCCTAAAACTATAAGTGAGGTGCGTTCATTTCATAGTCTTGCTTCATTTTATAGATGTTTTATTCGTGATTTCAGTACCATTACTAATCCTATTACTAGTTGTTTGAAGAAAGGTGCGTTTGTATGGGGAGAGGACGCTTAAAAGGCATTTGATGTAATTAAGGAGCGTTTGCGTGCTGCTCCTATTTTGGCATTGCCGGATTTTTCTCAACCTTTCGAGGTCGAGTGTGATGCTAGTGGTGTGGGAATTGGTGCTGTTTTGATCCAAGGTAAGCGTCCCATAGCTTATTTTTCGGAAAAGTTAGGGGGTGCTCGTTTGAATTATTGCAGTTATGATAAAGAGTTCTATGCCATTGTTAGAGCTTTGGATCATTGGAGTAATTGTTTGCGTTCTAGTCACTTTGTCTTGCATTCAGACCTTGAATCTTTGAAGTATATTAATGGGCAAAAAAAATTGAGTCAAAGGCATGCTAAATGGGTTGACTTCTTGCAATCCTTTCATTTTTCTTCGAAGTATAAAGATGGTAAGAGCAATGTGGTGGCTGATGCATTATCATGGACATATACTTTGCTTGCTACACTTGATGTTCGTCTATTGGGTTTGAGACCTTCAAAGACTGATGGTGACTTTGGAGTTGCATTTGAGAAATGTGCAGTTGGTGCCTATGGAGAGTACATGTTGCAAGATGGGTTTCTTTTCAAAGGCTCGTCTTTGTATTCCCAAGCACTCAATTCGTGAGCTACTAGTTCGTGAGGCTCATGGTGGAGGGTTGGTTGGTCACTTTGGCATAGCTAAGACCTTGGAGATATTGAAGGAGCATTTCTTTTGGCCTAAAATGTTGTGGGTAAGTGCGTGACTTGTCATATGGCCAAGAGTTCTTTCAAGCCCGGTTTGTACTCACCATTACCAGTTCCGATTCGTCCTTGGGAAGATGTTTCTATGGATTTCATAGTGGCTTTGCCTCGTACTCAAAGAGGTAGGGATGCTATCATGGTCGTTGTTGATAGATTTTCCAAGATGGCTCACTTTGTTGCTTGTCACAAAACGGATGATGCTTGTAATGTGGCTGATTTTTATTATAAAGATATTGTTCCTTTGCATGGAATTCCCAAGACTATTGTTTCGGATCGTGATTCCAAGTCTTTGAGTTACTTTTGGAATACATTGTGGAGTAAGGTGGGAACCAAATTGTTGTTTAGCACTTCACATCACCCTCAAACTGATGGGCAAACGGAGGTTACAAATCGAACCTTCGGAACGTTGTTACGAGGGTTGGTAAGTAAGACGCAAAAGGATTGGGATGTCAAGCTTAATCACGCTGAATTTGCTTATAATTGTTCGCCTACTTATGCTACTGGTCATTCTCCATTTGAAGTGGTATATGGGATTAATCCATATTTTCCATTGGATCTGATTCCATTGCCAAAGGATTAGTTGGTTCACAAAGATGCTGATGCCAAGTTGAAATCTATGATGAAATTGCACCAACAAGTTCGTGACCGTATTGAAGCTATCAATGCCTTTTATAAACAGAAATCAAATAACAATCGCAAGCCTCGGGTGTTTGTCGAAGGTGATTTGGGTTGGGTTCATTTGAGGAAAGAGCGTTTCCAAGCAAACGCAAGAACAAGCTTATGCCTAGGGCTGAAGGTCCTTACAAGGTGGTTGCACGTGTGAATGATAACACTTACAAGATCGAGCTTCCGGGAGATTATGGTGTCCATGCTACTTTAAATGTAGGTGACCTCTCACCCTATCTTGATGATGATGGCCTTGCTGAATTGAGGTCAATTCCTTTTAAAGGGGGAGGGGATGATACGGTCATGGATGAAGGTGATTGTAAAGGTGACGGTCTTATGCTAACAATTGGAACCAAAGCTGATTTAGGTTCGATGGCTCATTTAGTGTGCATGGTGACTTGAATTGAGTGACTCGTTTGATGGTCCGTTTAATCAAGTGCGTTTGATGGTCCGTTTAATCAAGTGCGTTTGATGGTCCGTTTAATCAAATGTGTTTGATGGTCTTTTTAATCAAGTGCGTTTGATGGTCCGTTTAAGCTTATCTTTATTTGTTTTCGTTTAATTCAGTTTAATAAGGGGACAATTGTTTTAATCCCATTTAAATTCAGTCTTGTACTTAGCTTTAAATATTGCTGTTTGTAAGGAGGGTTTTAAGCCTTTGTAACCTCCAAATTGGTGACTGAATTAGGAGACTTTTAGAGCTTTGTAACCACCGATTTTAAAGGCTCTTTAATGGCTTTTAAATGGCTGTTTAAAGGTCTTGTAACCACCGGTTTTTAGCTTATTGTTTAGGCTAGTTATAGCCAGCTTGTTGAATGGAATAAAACAACCAATTTTGAAGAATAAACACTTGTTTTCAGTTTACTTTGAATTATTGATTATAATTCAACATTTTCTTTGTTTTGGACGTGTTTCCTACTCAAAGAGCCAATTGTGAGTCAATAAGTCTTGCCTTTCAATCACGTTTGACGAGCTATAGGTCTAGCTTGTTAATCAACTATCCTTACTCATACAACGAGTTTTTAAACTCGTATCATTTGTGGTATCAGAGCTGCTGTTCGTGAGTCTTACGAGCTAAAATGGATTTTGACGATTCTGACTTTCTACAACATCTCCAAGAAGCCTTGAAGAACGTTCGAGATGGGGGATTTTGAAGGAATACTAGACGTGATCCACTACGGGTGGTGGATGAATTCAAAGTCACGGGACTTCCTGAATTTGTTGGTGGAACAGATCCGGAAGCTTATTTGGAATGGGAGCGCAAGATAGAGCGAATGTTCGATTTCAAGGAGATTGATGATGAGAAGCATTGTAAGTATTCCATATTGAAGCTAGGACGAGGTGCTTCATTGTGGTTCGAAGGACTGAAATCCAAGAGAATTCGTGATGGGAAGGAGAAAATCACCTCTTGGAGTCTTTGAAACGTAAGCTACGTAAAAGGTATGTGCCAACAACTCATAGAATAACGACTTATCGTAAAATTGCTGAATTGAGGCAAGGGAAAATGAGTGTGGCTGAATATATTGAAGAGTTTGAAAAGTGTTCCTTAGTGGAGGAAATTGAGGAGATTGAGGAACAAAAACAGTATAGATTTTTCAGGGGTTTAAACCATAATATTGCCAATACCGTAGACCTTTATCCATATTCTAATTTTATGACACAAATCTGGTTCTGAGAGCTCTACAAACCCAAATTGCATCTACTTATTCGGACCAACGAGACCAGTTGTTTCATACTAAATGTCTAGTGAAAGATTAGTGGTGTAGTGTGATTGTTGATGGGGGGAGTTGCACCAATGTTGCTTCTAGTGAGATGGTTTCGAAATTAGGCTTAATCACTACAGCCCATCCTAGGCCATACGCACTCCATTTGCTCGATGATTGTAATAGTGTGAAGGTGTTGAAACAAGTACAAGTTGGTTTGACTATGGGTTCGTATGTGGATGAGATTCTTTGTGATGTTATTCCTATGGATGCTCGTCATATTTTGGTGGGTTGTCCTTGGCAGTTTTATAGGGACGTGGTTCACAAGGAGAGAAGCAACGAGTATGAATTGAGAGACAAAGGCAAGAAGATTGTGCTAAAGCATATGTCATCACCAGCGGTTCGATCCATGATTGTGCAGCAAAAAAAGAAGCCGAATCTGACCATGTTGGCTAGTGAACGAGAGTTTGAGCAAGCTCTAGATCATGGAGAGTTGGTGTATTTGCTCATGGCTGAGGAAACTTCGATCGAAGGCTAAAATTGGAAAGAAGGCAGTCCCATTGTCGAGTTTCTTTTTAAGTTCAAGGATGTATTTCCCGATGAATTACCACCAGGTTTGCCTCCTATTCGTGGTATTGAACATCAAATTGATCTTGTTCAAGGGACTTCTTTGCCTAATAAGGCTGGTTATCGTTGCAATCAGGAGGAAACAAAGGAGTTGCAAAAACAAATTGATGAACTTGTGAGTCAAAGCTATGTTAGAGAAAGCTTGAGTCCATGTGGTGTTCCGGTGTTGCTTGTGCCTAAGAAAGATGGGACATGGCGTATGTGTGTTGATAGTAGGGCTGTGAATAACATTACCATCAAGTATCGTTTTCCAATTCCGAGACTTGATGATATGTTAGATGAGCTCCATGGTTCGAAGTTGTTCTCAAAAATTGATTTGCGGAGTGGTTATCATCAGATTCGGATGCGTGAAGGAGATGAGTGGAAAACGGCTTTCAAGACAAAACATGGTTTGTATGAATGGACCGTCATGCCATTTGGTCTAGCTAATGCTCCTAGTACGTTTATGAGGCTAATGAAAAAAGTGCTTAAATCATTTTTGGGCAGATTCGTTGTGGTATATCTCGATGACATCTTGGTGTATAGTAAGAACGAAGAGGAGCATCTGATTCATTTAAGGAATGTTTTCGATTCCCTTAGAGCTCAAAATCTCTATGGGAAGCTAGAGAAGTGTTCGTTCCTTGTTGATAATGTGGTATTCTTGGGCTATGTGCTTTCGAAGGATGGGGTGTCCGTGGATCATTCCAAGATGGAGGCTATCAAATCATGGCCTAGTCCTAAAACTATAAGTGAGGTGCGTTCATTTCATGGTCTTGCTTCATTTTATAGACGTTTTATTCGTGATTTCAGTACCGTTACTATTCCTATTACTAGTTGTTTGAAGAAATGTGTGTTTGTATGGGGAGAGGACGCTCGGCATTTGATGTAATTAAGGAGCGTTTGTGTGCTGCTCCTATTTTGGCATTGTAGGATTTTTCTCAACCTTTCAAGGTCGAGTGTGATGCTAGTGGTGTGGGAATTGGTGCTGTTTTGATCCAAGGTAAGCGTCCCATAGCTTATTTTTCCGAAAAGTTAGGGGGTGCTCGTTTGAATTATTGCAGTTATGATAAAGAGTTCTATGCCATTGTTAGAGCTTTGGATCATTGGAGTCATTATTTGCGTTCTAGTCACTTTGTCTTGCATTCTGACCTTGAATCTTTGAAGTATATTAATGGGCAAAAAAAATTGAGTCAAAGGCATGCTAAATGGGTTGACTTCTTGCAATCCTTTCATTTTTCTTCGAAGTACAAAGATGGTAAGAGCAATGTGGTGGCTGATGCATTATCACGGAGATATACTTTGCTTGCTACACTTGATGTTCGTCTATTGGGGTTTGAGACCTTCAAAGACTGATGGTGACTTTGGAGTTGCATTTGAGAAATGTGCAGTTGGTGCCTATGGAGAGTACATGTTGCAAGATGGGTTTCTTTTCAAAGGCACTCGTCTTTGTATTCCCAAGCACTCAATTCGTGAGCTACTAGTTCGTGAGGCTCATGGTGGAGGGTTGGTTGGTCACTTTGGCATAGCTAAGACCTTGGAGATATTGAAGGAGCATTTCTTTTGGCCTAAAATGTTGGGCGATGTAACGAACATTGTGGGTAAGTGCGTGACTTGTCATATGGCCAAGAGTTCATTCAAGCCCGGTTTGTACTCACCATTACCAGTTCCGATTCGTCCTTGGGAAGATGTTTCTATGGATTTCATAGTGGCTTTGCCTCGTACTCAAAGAGGTAAGGATGCTATCATGGTCGTTGTTGATAGATTTTCCAAGATGGCTCACTTTGTTGCTTGTCACAAAACGGATGATGCTTGTAATGTGGCTGATTTTTATTATAAAGATATTGTTCCTTTGCATGGAATTCCCAAGATTATTGTTTCGGATCGTGATTCCAAGTCTTTGAGTTACTTTTGGAATACATTGTGGAGAAAGGTGGGAACCAAATTGTTGTTTAGCACTTCACATCACCCTCAAACTGATGGGCAAACGGAGGTTACAAATCGAACCTTCAGAACGTTGTAACGAGGGTTGGTAAGTAAGACGCAAAAGGATTGGATGTCAAGCTTGCTCACGCTGAATTTTTTTATAATTGTTCGCCTACTTATGCTACTGGTCATTCTCCATTTGAAGTGGTATATGGGATTAATCCATATTTTCCATTGGATCTGATTCCATTGCCAAAGGATTAGTTGGTTCACAAAGATGCTGATGCCAAGTTGAAATCTATGATGAAATTGCACCAACAAGTTCGTGACCGTATTGAAGCTATCAATGCCTTTTATAAACAGAAATCAAATAACAATCGCAAGCCTCGGGTGTTTGTCGAAGGTGATTTGGGTTGGGTTCATTTGAGGAAAGAGCGTTTCCAAGCAAACGCAAGAACAAGCTTATGCCTAGGGCTGAAGGTCCTTACAAGGTGGTTGCACGGGTGAATGATAACACTTACAAGATCGAGCTTCCGGGAGATTATGGTGTCCATGCTACTTTAAATGTAGGTGACCTCTCACCCTATCTTGATGATGATGGCCTTGCTGAATTGAGGTCAATTCCTTTTAAAGGGGGAGGGGATGATACGGTCATGGATGAAGGTGATTGTAAAGGTGACGGTCTTATGCTAACAATTGGAACCAAAGCTGATTTAGGTTCGATGGCTCATTTAGTGTGCATGGTGACTTGGATTGAGTGTTGATGGTCCGTTTAATCAAGTGCGTTTGATGGTCCGTTTAATCAAGTGCGTTTGATGGTCCGTTTAATCAAATGTGTTTGATGGTCTGTTTAATCAAGTGTGTTTGATGGCCCGTTTAAGCTTATCTTTGTTTGTTTTCGTTTAATTCAGTTTAATAAGGGGACAATTGTTTTAATCCCATTTAAATTCAGTCTTGTACTTAGCTTTAAATATCGCTGTTTGTAAGGAGGGTTTTAAGCCTTTGTAACCTCCAAATTGGTGACTGAATTAGGAGACTTTTAGAGCTTTGTAACCACCAATTTTAAAGGCTCTTAAATGGCTTTTAAATGGCTGTTTAAAGGTCTTGTAACCACCGGTTTTTAGCTTATTGTTTAGGCTAGTTATAGCCAGCTTGTTGAATGGAATAAAACAACCAATTTTGAAGAATAAACACTTGTTTTCAGTTTACTTTGAATTATTGATTATAATTCAACATTTTCTTTGTTTTGGACGTGTTTCCTACTCAAAGAGCCGATTGTGAGTCAATAAGTCTTGCCTTTCAATCACGTTTGACGAGCTATAGGTCTAGCTTGTTAATCAACTATCCATACTCATACAACAAGTTTTTAAACTCGTATCATTTGTGGTATCAGAGCTGCTGTTCGTGATTCTTACGAGCTAAAATGGATTTTGACAATTCTGACTTTCTACAAACCAATGAAGTGCTGCAAGTATACCTCGCAGTTACAAGTATACCTCGCAGTTACAGAGTCGACCATCAGTGCAGTGTTAGTCCGGGAAGAAGACGGAAAGCAGCTACCTGTTTATTACGTCAGTAAGTCTTTACTCAGCGCCAAAACAAGGTACTCTCATCTCTAAAAACTTGTCCTTGCTTTAGTCGTTACTTCTGTTAAATTGCGTCCTTATTTCGAATGTCATCCTATCACTGTTAGAACTAACTATCCCATGAAGTCGATCATGAGGAAACCCGAGTTGTCTGGCAGGATGTCCAAATGGGCAATACAATTACGTTGTTACGACATCAGATACGAACCTCGCACAACCATCAAGTCGCAAGCCCTGGCTGATTTTGTGGCTGACTTCAGCCCGAGCCTCCAACACGAAGTCGATCACGAAGTCAACACACTGACCAACAATGGATCCTCGTCAACAGGGACCCTACATACTGACGGCTCCTCCAACATAAGGGGGACAGGCCTCGGCATCGTGCTAAAATCGCCACAAGGGGACACCATAGTACAATCTGTCTGTTGCGAGTTCAAAGCTACCAACAACGAAGCAGAGTACGAAGCTTTGATCCTGGGGTTGTCATTAGCACTCGACATGAATATCCGCCGACTTGAGGTACGTTGCTATTCTTTATTAATTATCAGCCAGATTAACGGTTCGTATGCAGCGAAGGACTCAAAGATGCAGGCCTACTTGGAAATAGCAAAAGGCTCGTGAACAAGTTCGACTCATGCACCTTACAACAAATACCAAGAGACCAAAACACCCAGGCTGACGCCTTAGCCAATCTTGGCTCAAACATCAAACCTAAACTCACCTCTATCCCCGTAGTCCACTTAATGTATCTAGCCATCACCAAAGATAACCTACCCATCACCGAACAGTCTCAACCTACTCAAATGCCCTCATGGCGCGACCCTTACATACACTGGCTTAAACACAACACTACCCGACCTGGAGTCACCCACGAAAAAGCCTTCCGCATGAAAGCCTCCAGATTTATCCTAATCCATGGAGTATTGTTCAGAAAGTCGGTTGCAGGACCGTACCTGAGATGCCTTGATCATGACGGGATTGAGTCGACATTGCGCAACATACATGATGGAGAATGTGGAAACCACGCCGGAGGAAGAAGCTTAGCCCACAAAACCCTTACCATGGGATATTTCTGGCCCACCATGAAGAAAGACGCAATCACCTTTGCTAAGAAGTGCGACTCCTACCAGCGGTTCGCATCCATCTCTCATCAACCTTGTGAAGTACTCCATCCTATCTTGTCCCCTTGGCCCTTCACGAAATGGGGGATGGACATAGTAGGTCCCTTACCACAAGCATCAGGACAACGCGTCTTCATGTTGGCAATGACTGATTACTTCTCCAAATGGATCGAAGCAGAAGCTTTCAAGCGAGTTCGAGATACCGAAGTTATCTCGTTCATCAAACGAAATATCCTTAGTCGGTTCGGTATCCCTTCCGAGATCGTCTGCGACAATGGTTCTCAGTTCATCAGCAACAAAACCAAAGAATTCTGCAGTAGATATAACATTACCTTGCACACCTCAACAAGATATCCTCAAGCGAATGGCCAAGCCGAGTCAAGTAACAAAATCATCATCAACAACCTCAAGAAGCGCCTCGACGACGCCAAAGGAAGATGGGCAGACGAGTTACCTATGATCCTTTGGGCCGACAGGACGACGCCCAAGACGGCAACCAATCACACTCCTTTCTCCTTAGTCTTTGGTTGCGAGGCAGTCATTCCTCCCGAAGTCGAGCTCCCCACAGCAAGAAGTAGTTTCATGCCTCCAGGAATGAACGACTCAGTCTTGGCTTACGACATCGATACTGTTGACGAACTCAGAGAAGCAGCGTTGGTTAGGATGGCGTCCTACCAACAAGCAGTTGCAAATAGCTACAACAAGAATGTGAGGGTTCGAGTATTTCAGCAGGGAGATTAAGTCCTACGCAAGGTCTTCCCAAAAAAAAAGGATCCTCGACACGGCAAATCGGCCCCGACATGGGAAGGTCCCCACCAAATCGTAAGACGAACAGGACATGGTGCATACGAGTTGGTCGACAAAGACGGCACACCCATCCCAAGAAGTTGGAATGCGACACACCTCAAACTGTACCATTTCTGAACACTCGAATAATTTTTGCTTTCTAGTTTTTCTAACGCAACAGATACTCTAGCATTCATCACCATTATGTCGATATCCCCGAGACAGAGTGGGCATGACGTATTACGAAGTCGAGAACATCTCGAACTATATACACTTATAAGTAACAAGAAGTTAAGTTCCTCTCCTCTATCTTTTTTTCCTTTCCTCCTTGTATGTTATCACCATTACTGACTTAGGCATCGGAGGGCCGTTGGCTCCACCAACGGCCAATCCTCACGCCATCGTCTTGTTTTGCAGACAACACCGTGGCGACATCATAAGTATACACTTAAGACTCGACTCGACTTCATCCCGTATTTCTCCTTGAACTCTTTCTTTCTTTTTTCTCCTTGTCGTAATTTCCTCTCATTTTTATGTCGCTCCATACTGACTTAAGCATCGGAGGGCCGTTGACTCCACCAACGACCAATCCTCACGCTCTGCCGTGTTGACAGTATCGTGCCCACATGGCGACGGATTCGAAAAGGAGAAAATAGATGAAGCAACGTGTACAACACAGCATACAGGAAAACAAAAGTCAAAATTGTGCACGCATGTTCAGAAAAACGAAGTGAAAGGAAACAGTGTTCTTTTATTCAAACATGATTGTATACATTACATTATTACAAATCTTACGAACTACAAAACACAATTTAGGCCATTACAAAAACGCCTGGTACACTACAATGTACACTACATACATAATGAAATACAGATCTACATTTTCTGCAGCATACATTTCTTGCAAGTTCCCCTTTGACAGGCTGGAGGTGTCGCCAAAGTCGAACTCGAGGTATGTGCCCAACCTGCAAAACAAAACGCCAAAACCAAACACATTTTTCCAAACACAAAGCAAGCAACACAGATTTCGTAAACCACAAATATTTACATCATTTGCCCCCTTGGACAAGCCAAAAACACACACAAAGGACTGCTGCCTTCAAGGCGAAACACGGCCAAATATATCTTTTCGACCTTCACAAAGGTCGAACACACAAAATATTGTTTAAAAAAGCCATTGTTTAACAAACACAACATTCAAATTTTAAATTTTTAAGGAGGGGGGATAGAACTACTCCTGATGGTCTGCTGGGCCTGCATTCTCCCCTTGTTCGCCATCGCCTGGTGCCGCCATCGTCTCGACATCGGGGCTGGTTGCAGTTGCACCCTCCTCGACGTCTTCTTCATCGCTAACGGCACCAGGGGGGATATAGTCCTCGGGGAATGCAGTGTTGAACTGAGCAATGTCTTCGTCAGGAGTCCAGTTCACATGTTTGCCCGCCTTGAACTCCTCCATCATCTCGGCCTTCATTTTCCAAGTGTAGTAACCAGCACACTCGTAAATCCTCGCCTTGACTTTGGAGAGAGACGTCTTCAGCTCGTCGACCTCAGCAACCAGCGTCTCCTTCTCAGCGTTCAACTGTGCGACCTCAGCAGCCCCCTTCTCTTGACTCACCTGCAGTGCCTCGGCTCTTGCCGTCGCCTCCTTGGCCACACCACCAAGACGACCGGCTTCCTGCTTTGCCTTCTTTATGTCGTTTTTCAGTTTTACTATTTGATCTTCTAACATGATGACATGATGACGTGTGGCTAGAGCAGATTGCAGGGCCTATGTGAAAGCAAACTATTTGAAAATGACGAGATGAGGATGGAGGAGGCGAAGGAAATAAAAAGAAAGAGCAAACACATACCCTCATTGCATCCGAGACGCTCTCGACAGTTGCAGCTACTGGGGACAAAGATTCCTGGCGCTCCCGGCTTGACGGCATCCAGAGGCGGTCGACTTCAGGCCAAAGCTGAACCCGTGGCGCATCTGCCGACCCGTAGTCGTCAGGGAACTCCACTGCAAGCTTCCTCTTCCGAGATGGAGGCGGCAGCTTTTTCTCAGCAGGCAGAAGCGAGTTGGTCTCCCCCGTCACCGTGGCGTCAGTTGAAGCCTTTGGCGGCCTCGGTGGTGACAACACAGTGATGGGTTTGGCTCGAGACACACTTCCTAGTGACTCCAGCCTCTTCCTCAGCAATGCATCCGCAGATGGGGCCTTGCCAGAGCGTGTCGACGGGCCAGTACCTGTTGACAGCATTTATTTGACGACTCAGTCTCGTCACAGCTGTTGTAAATTGTATTTCGTATTGAAAAAGGCAACGAACCCAAAAACTGTAAACTAACCCTAATCCATGTTTACCTGTTGATGTCGACATGTTCGCAGGTTCAGAAACTTCTTCTTCTTGAGAAGGCTCTTCGCGTTCGAACTTGAGGCCGATGAAAGCTCTGTCCTTTACAGGGACCCCCAACAGCACAACAGTCCTTTCTATGGCTTCGGCACCGACACCAAGTGTGTCGAAAGATGCACCTACAAAAACACAAAAGTGAGACAAAGTCAAATCAACAAGCCCAAAAAACACCAAAAAACAAACAAAATACCTCTAGCCATCCACTCCCCCGTCAAGAAGTCGGAGTCGGGCCCTAAACTAGCCAACTCCACAAAAAAGAACCGACCCATCAACCCGCGGTCGTTCGACTTGTCCGCACCAAGAAGAGCCTCCCTGTCGTCCTTGACATGCAGCAAGTACCTACCAGCCCCATAATTTTGGACCTTGTAGGTGTACACAAGGTCCTCAACCCGGAACTCCATGTCCAGTTTGCCGGCCAGATGGTCGACCAAGTGCATCACCCTCCAAACCTGCGGCATCAGTTGCACCGGCGGCACCGCCAGTTCCCTTAGAACTCCTCGCACCAGTGGCGAGAAGGGATAAGTATACCCAATTCTGAAGGGATACTCGTAGAAGCACACCCAGCCGTCTGATACACAATCGGCCCGTTCGTCGGGCTGCGGCAAAAGAATTACCGCCGACGGAGGAAAACCACACTCCTCCCTGAGCGCCTCCACATCCTGCTTCCCCCAAGTGGCCGGCCGAGCATTCTTTCTGTCCAGAATGTGTGTAGGGCTGAAAATTGGCCCCTCAACCAGATCGCACTCCACCACCACTCTCTTGTTCTTCGCGCGGGTGGATTTCGTTCCCATTCGTTGCGACATAGAGAAAATCGAAGAAAGAAAGAAGGAAAGAAGAAGATGGAAGCCGAGCAGTTACCTGAAAGAAGGAGAGAGAAATAGCGCCGATCGTTTTTTCTGGGAAAGAGAAGAGAGAGATTGCAGAAGTGATTGCGGATGGTTGGAAGCGCAGTCCTATTTATTGGCGCAGATGGACGGTTGGCTTCTCTAAGGCAAAAGTCATCATGACTCTAACGCCGTCAGCGTTGGGGAGGTTAAGAGGCGGTTTCCATTTTCCTTCCGTGAAACCCATTTTTCCTTTTTGAACTTCCCGGAATAAATTCAAAATGGGTTTGGGGACAATTGTTAGGGGGGAAAATACCCTCTTGGTGACATGGGCATACGTGGCAAACATTGTGTGCGTGGCTGCCAGCAAGACGCATAGTGGCACCGTTCGAACTTACTCCCAACGGTTGAGAGTGAAGCAGCCGTTACAAACCCTTGATGAAGCCGGCCTTCATTACGCATTTATTATCAAATTATAGGCAATTAAGTGTGAACGTTACCCTCTTGTTGTAAATGCCTATAAAATGGCTTAGTCTTGTCTGCTTTACACACATGATTTCCAAGCAATAAACCTACGATTATCTTATGCTATTACAACTTGCTCTCACCATTCTCAATTATCTAGCTCGATCGATTGTTAGCACCTTCATCAGGGCAAGCTCATCTCTAAGTCGAATTTGCCCAAAACAGTTATCATCAGATTCGGATGCGTGAAGGAGATGAGTGGAAAACGTCTTTCAAGACAAAACATGGTTTGTATGAATGGACCGTCATGCCATTTGGTCTCACTAATGCTCCTAGTACGTTTATGAGGCTAATGAACAAAGTGCTTAAATCATTTTTGGGCAGATTCGTTGTGGTATATCTTGATGACATCTTGGTGTATAGTAAGAACGAAGAGGAGCATCTGATTCATTTGAAGGATGTTTTTGATACCCTTATAGCTCAAAATCTCTATGGGAAGCTAGAGAAGTGTTCGTTCCTTGTTGATAATGTGGTATTCTTGGGCTATGTGCTTTCGAAGGATGGGGTGTCCGTGGATCATTCCAAGATCGAGGCTATCAAATCATGGCCTAGTCCTAAAACTATAAGTGAGGTGCGTTCATTTCATGGTCTTGCTTCATTTTATAGACGTTTTATTCGTGATTTCAGTACCATTACTATTCCTATTACTAGTTGTTTGAAGAAAGGTGTGTTCGTATGGGGAGAGGACGCTCAAAAGGCATTTGATGTAATTAAGGAGCGTTTGTGTGCTGCTCCTATTTTGGCATTGCCGGATTTTTCTCAACCTTTCGAGGTCGAGTGTGATGCTAGTGGTGTGGGAATTGGTTCTGTTTTTATCCAAGGTAAGCGTCCCATAGCTTATTTTTCAGAAAAGTTAGGGGGTGCTCGTTTGAATTATTGCAGTTATGATAAAGAGTTCTATGCCGTTGTTAGAGCTTTGGATCATTGGAGTCATTATTTGCGTTCTAGTCACTTTGTCTTGCATTCTGACCTTGAATCTTTGAAGTATATTAATGGGCAAAAAAAATTGAGTCAAAGGCATGCTAAATGGGTTGACTTCTTGCAATCCTTTCATTTTTCTTCGAAGTACAAAGATGGTAAGAGCAATGTGGTGGCTGATGCATTATCACGGAGATATACTTTGCTTGCTACACTTGATGTTCGTCTATTGGGGTTTGAGACCTTCAAAGACTGATGGTGACTTTGGAGTTGCATTTGAGAAATGTGCAGTTGGTGCCTATGGAGAGTACATGTTGCAAGATGGGTTTCTTTCAAAGGCAATCGTCTTTGTATTCCCAAGCACTCAATTCGTGAGCTACTAGTTCGTGAGGCTCATGGTGGAGGGTTGGTTGGTCACTTTGGCATAGCTAAGACCTTGGAGATATTGAAGGAGCATTTCTTTTGGCCTAAAATGTTGGGCGATGTAACGAACATTGTGGGTAAGTGCGTGACTTGTCATATGGCCAAGAGTTCTTTCAAGCCCGGTTTGTACTCACCATTACCAGTTCCGATTCGTCCTTGGGAAGATGTTTCTATGGATTTCATAGTGGCTTTGCCTTGTACTCAAAGAGGTAAGGATGCTATCATGGTCGTTGTTGATAGATTTTCCAAGATGGCTCACTTTGTTGCTTGTCACAAAACGGATGATGCTTGTAATGTGGCTGATTTTTATTATAAAGATATTGTTCCTTTGCATGGAATTCCCAAGACTATTGTTTCGGATCGTGATTCCAAGTCTTTGAGTTACTTTTGGAATACATTTTGGAGAAAGGTGGGAACCAAATTGTTGTTTAGCACTTCACATCACCCTCAAACTGATGGGCAAACGGAGGTTACAAATCGAACCTTCAGAACGTTGTTACGATGGTTGGTAAGTAAGACGCAAAAGGATTGGGATCTCAAGCTTGCTCACGCTGAATTTGCTTATAATCGTTCTCCTACTTATGCTACTGGTCATTCTCCATTTGAAGTGGTATATGGGATTAATCCATATTTTCCATTGGATCTGATTCCATTGCCAAAGGATTAGTTGGTTCACAAAGATGCTGATGCCAAGTTGAAATCTATGATGAAATTGCACCAACAAGTTCGTGACCGTATTGAAGCTATCAATGCCTTTTATAAACAGAAATCAAATAACAATTGCAAGCCTCGGGTGTTTGTCGAAGGTGATTTGGGTTGGGTTCATTTGAGGAAAGAGCATTTTCCAAGCAAACGCAAGAACAAGCTTATGCCTAGGGCTGAAGGTCCTTACAAGGTGGTTGCACGTGTAAATGATAACTGTTGTGGGATCTTTTACGGTGCTGACGTGGCATGCGTTCCTCGGAGGTATCAAGTATGACCTGGCACGAACTTCTGGCAACCTGCAAAACAAGAATATTCCCGTAGGAATATTCCCTCCGATGCTTAAGTAAGTATAAGCTAGAGAGAGAAGTAATTTGTAGAAAGAAGGCAGAGCAATGATCGTTTTTTGTGGTGGGAATGAATTGATTGCCCCTTACCTTGGGATCTGAGCTATTTATAGGGCTAGGGTGTCTTGGGAATTGATCCCTCAACCCTAGCTGTGGGATGCGTGCCCCTTGGGGAGTTAGGACACGTGTCATTTGGCCAACAATGATGAGCCTTTTACGAATTAGGCCTGGCTTCTCAGAAAATGTGGGATTTCCAAAATAAGGCTTTGCTCTTATTTCGTTTAAGTACCAAGTTTTGAGTCTACTTCCTAGGCTAGGGCCCAGATGGCCTGCATTGGTCATTGTAGCTTCTTTGGGCCTTATGGCGGAGATATTCAGGCCCACATCATTTGCCCCTCATGAGCAGTGAAAACGGACGTTAGTTTTCACTACTCTTGGAGTGTTCAATGGGATGACGACGCGTGGCAAGGGTAATCATTTCTTACCCCTCTATAAATAAGTGGTCATTTTCAGTGACTTTCCCCCTCATTTCTAGTGATTACTTGAGAGCTATAAGAGAAGGCGATTTCCGGCGTCTTGCATCCACCGAAATTCACTATAGCGCCACCACAATCTTCAAAGCCCTGTTCTAGCAGTTCTTCATCAAGTTTCTTCAAAATTTCTCTTTGATCTATCAGGTAATGCTTTCTTTTGGGAAAATTTGTTTGTTGATTCTGATCCTTCCCAATTCTCTTTTCTTAACTATGCAAGGGTTACGTCAAACTGAGGGCGTCAACCTGTCTTTTTGACGCCTTCTCTTTTCAAGTAATGCCCCTCGTCTTGAGCCAAGTCTTCAGCCTGTGCAGGATTTCATGGCGCGAATAGAAGACAAAGAACAATTCGAAGGGGAATCTTCTTCTCCCATGGAGGAGGACGTCCCCTCAAACGAGCGCACCGATTTCGCGCTAGCGAGCACGTCGGGTGGGGAGGAATTACCAAATACTTTTGGAATTCCACTTTTTTAATTAGGAGTTACTAAATTGGTAAGCATTAAGATTTAATTAACTTTGGAAATAAGAGAATCAAGAGAGCGAGTGTTGCCAAATATCGGTAATTTCGGACACTCTATTTACTTATTTGCGTTACCGTTTTCATGAAATTATATAAGCAAACAAAACCCTTTGGGTCGTGTTAGATAAATTAACAGGGTTTGATGTATCGAACTAATCAAATACCGGCAAGTTCGTCACGACATTGTTTATTTATTAATTTAAGCATTTCCTTATCTAATGCGACCCTTTAATTATAAATAAATCTATATATATTTATGTTAGGACCTCCTAATTATTTTTTGGAGTTACCAAATACTTTTGGAATTCCAGTTTATTAATTAGGAGTTATTGAATTGGAAATCATAAAGACTTAATTAACTTTGGAAGTAAGAGAATCAAGAGAGCGATTGTTGCCAAATATCGGTAATTTCGGACACTCTATTTACTTATTTGCGTTACCGTTTTCATGAAATTATATAAGCAAACAAACCCCTTTGGGACGTGTTAGATAAATTAACAGGGTTTAGTGTATCTAAAGAATCAAATACCGGCAAGTTCGTCACGACATTGTTTATTTATCATTTTAAGCATTTCCTTATCTAATGCGACCCTTTAATTATAAATAAAGCTATATCTCTATATGTTAGGACCTCCTAATTATTTTTTGGAGTTACCAAATACTTTTGGAATTCCACTTTATTAATTAGGAGTTACTGAATTGGTAATCATAAAGATTTAATTAACTTAGGAAGTAAGAGAATCAAGGGAGCGAGTGTTGCCAAATATCGGTAATTTCGAACACTCTATTTACTTATTTGCGTTACCGTTTTCATGAAATTATATAAGCAAACAAACCCCTTTGGATCGTGTTAGATAAATTAACAGGATTTTATGTATCGAACGAATCAAATACCGGCAAGTTCGTCACGACATGGTTTATTTATTATTTTAAGCATTTCCTTATCTAATGTGCCCCTTAATTTATAAATATATATATATATATATATATATATATATATATATATATATATATATATATATATATATATATATATATATATATATATATATATATATATATATATATATATATATATAACTCCTATTTATTTTTTGGAGTTACCAAATACTTTTGGAATTCCACTTTTTTAATTAGTTTACTAAATTGGTAATCATAAAGATTTAATTAACTTTGGAAATTAGAGAATCAAGAGAGCGAGTGTTGCCAAATATCGGTAATTTCGGACACTCTCTTTACTTATTTGCGTTACCGTTTTCATGAAATTATATAAGCAAACAAACCCCTTTGGGGCGTGTTAGATAAATTAACAGGGTTTAATGTATCGAACGAATCAAATACCGGCAAGTTCGTCACGACATGGTTTATTTATTATTTTAAGCATTTCCTTATCTAATACGACCCTTTAATTGTAAATAAATCTATATATATTTATGTTAGGACCTCCTAATTATTTTTTGGAGTTACCAAATACTATGGGAATTCCAGTTTATTAATTAGGAGTTACTGAATTGGGAATAATAAAGATTTAAATAACTTTGGAAATAAAATAATCAAGAGAGTGACTGTAGCAAAATATCGGTAATTTCGGACACTCTATTTACTTATTTGCGTTACCGTTTTCATGAAATTAAATAAGCAAACCCCTTTGGGTCGTGTTTGATAAATTAACAGGGTTTAATGTATCGAACGAATCAAATACCGGCAAGTTCGTCACGGCATTGCTTAGTTATTATTTTAAGCATTTCTTATCTAGTGTGACCCTTTGATCATAAATAAATCTACATATATATGATAGGACCTCCTAATTATTTTTTGGAGTTACCAAATACTTTGGTATTTCCAGTTTATTAATTAGGAGTTACTGAATTGGGAATAATAAAGATCTAAATAACTTTGGAAATAAAATAATCAAGAGAGTGAGTGTTGCAAAATATTGGTAATTTCAGACACTCTGTTTACTTATTTGCATTAACGTTTACAAGAAATTGAATAACCAAACCCCTTTGGGTCGTGTTAGATAATTAACACGGTTTAATCTATCGAACGAATCAAATACCGGTAAGTTCGTCGCTGCATTGCTTAGTTATTAAAAAATAGTATCTGAATTGTTACCGAAATTATATAAGCTTACCCCTTTGGGTCGTGTTAGATAATTAACAGGGTTTAATCTATCGAACGAATCAAATACCGGCAAGTTCGTCACGGCATTGCTTATTTTTTAACAAATAAAATCTGAATCGTGACCGAAATTAAAAAAAAAATTACCGAAATAAAAAATATCAAATTTTATTTGATTACCAAAATAAAAATAGATTTTGATATCGTATATCTGAATTATATTAGTTAATAATTGTTACCGAAATTGTTTACAAATAAAAACTGAATTGTTACCGAAATTTTTAAAAAAAATACCGAAATAAAAAAAAAATCAGATTTTATTTGATTACCGAAATAAAAATTGATTTTAAATTTTTTTAAGGGATAAAATAGATTCTTATATTATAGAATAATATTTATTTTTTAGATATTCATTCATTTATTTAGTATGTTAATTTTCCTAAATTGATGCCTTAGATTTCGTTAATATTTGTTACCGAAATTCAAAAAAAAAAATCAGATTTTATTTGATTGTTACCGAAATGTTTTTTAAAAATAATCTTATCTTATATTATTTGATTCTATATATTGTTACCTAATTTGTTTAAAAAAATCTTATCTTGTATTAAAAACAAATCTTATCTTAATATTATTTGATTCTATATATTGTTACCTAATTTTTTTTAAAAATCTTATCTTGTATTAAAAACAAATCTTATCTTATATTGTTACCGAAATTTTTTAAAAAGAATCTTATCTTATGTTAAAAAAAAAAATTATCTTATATGTTACCGAGATTTTATTTGATTAAAATATCGGTAATTTCAATCTAATCAAATGCTGTTAAATAGAGTGTCCGAAATTTCGGTAACATAAGTAAATAGAGTGTCCGATATTACCCTGTTAACAAAATCAGATTTTATTTGATTGTTACCGAAATTTTTTAAAAAAATCTTATCTTATATTATTTGATTCTATATATTGTTACCTAATTATTTCTTTTAAATCTTATCTTGTATTAAAAACAAATCTTATCTAATATTGTTACCGAAATTTTTTTAAAAGAATCTTATCTTATGTTAAAAAAAAACTTATCTTATATGTTACCGAGATTTTATTTGATTGTTACAGAAATTTATTTGATTGTTACCGATATTTTTTTCAAAAAAAATAAGATTTTATTTTATTACCGAAATAAAAATATATATTCTCTAATTTATTTAGTCTCCTATTTAGTCTCCTAATTTTCCTAAATTGATGTCTTAGATTACTTTATTGATACTAAATCATTTACAAGATATCTTTTATCTGACTTATACTAAATCAATTACGTTATTGATTTTTTTTTTCCGGGTATTCTATAATTGGTACTAGCTGATACTAGCTGACGACCTTTACCGTTATTGGTACTAGCTAAGTCTTTTTGTTTATTAGATTAGAAATAATAAGTTCATATAAACCCTAAAACGAATTAATTAAATAATTACTTTTTGTACTTTTATAATTAATTAAATAATAATCTTATTTAATAATTAATTAAATAATAATCTTATTTAATAATAAATTAAATTATAATATTATTTAATTATAAGTGAATAACCGTTCAGTTTTTTAAAATATTATTGTTATTTATCCGATATTATCTAATTTTGACATATATTAAAAAAATATCAAATTTAATTCAATAAGTTTTACCGATTTTTTTTTAAATCAGATTTTATTTGTTACGGATATTGATGATGGTATACCGTATATCTAATTTGCTCCATCGGATATTTTTTCCCTTATTTAATGGAGAATAATATTTATTTATTTAGATATTCTCTAAGATTTATTCTCCTATTTATTCTCCTAATTTTCCTAAATAGATACTAAATCATTGACAAGATAACGTTTATCTGATATATTTATATATTGAGACTAAATCAATTTGAATAATATTATAATTTTTAATTTTTTTTACCAAAAACTAATTCTGTACTTAAATTAGACCGAAATGTTTTAAAAAAAATTCTAATTTAATTTAATCCTATATTCTGTAAATTTTACCGATATGAAAAAATTGCAAATTTAATTTGATCGATATTCTGTAATATGGACCGAAATTTTTAAAAACAAATTAAATTTAATTTAATCCTATATTCTGTAACTTTTAAGGAAATAATAAAAAATCACATTTAATATAATCCTATATTTGGTAATTGTTACCGAAAAAATAATTAAAAAAATGGAAAAAATATATTACGGACGTGTTGAATAACCTATTTACTTTCTTGCGTTACTCTTTACATGACATAAGCAATCTCGTCCAATTTATTCATTAGGAGTTAATAAATATGGAATAATAAAGATTTAAATAACTTTGGAAGTAATAGAACCAAGAGATTGATTGTTGCAAAAGATCGGTAATGTCGGACACTCTATTTACTTACTTGATTTACCGATTTCATGAAATTAAATAAGCAAACCCCTTTGGGTCGCGTAAGATAATTTAACAGGGTTTAATGTATCGAATGGATCAAATATTGGCCGGTTCGTCATGGCATTGCTTATTTATTATTCTAAGCATTTCCTTATCTAATGCGACCCTTAATTTAATTATATATATTCCTTATATATATATATATATATATATATATATATATATATATATATATATATATATATATATATATAAGGAAGGCTCATGTGATAACACCCCCTCTATGTGAGAACACAATCTTATGTGAGAATAAATCTTGGCCTTTGGATCGTTTCTAATCTAACAGTTGAAAATCAATGGATTACTAATGGCATTTTTGTAAATTTGTTCAAATATACCAAGCTCATCTCATCACTTTTCACGCTTATTTTCTTTCTCTCTCTAACCTATGTTTTCTCTCCCTGTTTTCTCTCCTCTCTCTCTCTCTTCTTTTGCGCCATTACTGGACCTTAATCAAGGTCGAATTCATCTTCAAATTTGCTTTAGAATTCAAATATATTCTCGAATGCAATCATCTGATTGTTTTTTAAAGGTACTTGTATCAATATTTGTTCATTTTGCAATTCTGATTTGTGTATTTTTCTTGATAATTTTCCGATTTCTGACCTAGTTTTGATTATCGTTTTTAATTTCATTATTATCGAATTGTAATTATCTAATTGTTGATTATCGAATTGCTTATTATTGATTTCCTGAATTTCGTGAGCTATTTTTGATTACCGAATTGCTTACTTCATAACTGGTTTGTTTTGTTTTTGATATTCTGATTTGTTTTTTATTTGGATTTGTTTTGGTTTTAGATTTATTATTATCGAATTGTTCTTGTCAATTAATTATTTTAATTTATGTGTTTAAATTCGTATTCAATCGTGTGTGTGTTTCATGCTTTTTTATTTACAGATCAGTACTCTTTCTGTTTGAGCAATGGAATCGGAAGTTCATCATAGTTCGTCCTCATCATTGACGGAATCAAGCGAGTTTTCTTATTCATGTGTCTGATGTTTAATGTTCTGAATAATCGTTTTAAATGTTCTGCATTTGAAATCAAATGTTCTATGTACACATTATACATGTTCTGAATTGTTTTGTTGTTATTGTTTTCTTGATTTTGTTATGAATAATGAACAATATGCAAGTTGTATATTGTTTTTGATGTTCTAAATTGCTGCATTACATCTTCTGCATATCGGTTTAAATCTTCTAAGTAATAGTCTTTTTTTTTTTAATAGTTTCTTCTAGTGTTCTGTATAGTTGTTTTTATTTCCTGTGACATTGTTTCTGCTGTTCTGAATTATTGCTTTACATGTTCTGCATTTTTAAGCCAATGTTCTATGTAAACATTATACATGTTCTGAATTGTTTTTTGTTGTTCTTTTCTAGTTTCTGTTGTGAATAACGAACAATATGCAAGTTGTTCTAATTCAAATGTGCTTGTTACTCCTGAAGTAATTCCTATATTATGTCCTGGAGGGACTAGAGAATGAATTTCATGTTGCTCTGACGAATCATCATGAATCAGATGAAATTTCTTACTACTTATGTAAGGGTTTCATTTTCTAAATAGTAATTGCATTTGTTCTTAATTATAATTGTATATGTTCTAAATTATAATAGCATATGTTCTGAATATAACATGTGTTCTAAACTATAATCTTAAATGACTCTAAGTGTCTTCTTCCATAATCTAGTTTTAGGGACATCCGGGGTATGTTTACTTTATTCCCTGTTGCTTATACTTGAACGACTCAACAAATTTTGAAGAACTTTTAGTTCTCAAATTTTAAGCTGTAAAATCCTCCTATTTCTATTTTGATTTGTTGTCAGTGGGTAGTAGCAGTGATGAATATAATTGATCAGCATATTGGTCTGAGAATCCAGTGCCTCTCGAACCCCAGTTTATTCCATTTAATCAACATCCAACTGTTATGTTCAAGCACCAGGTCCCTCTTCCTGTCTTCCATAGGTTGATAATGTTAGGTAGATATATGATTTATTTTGTTGAAAATATGTAATTGCAACCTATACTTCAGCAGAATTCTTCGTCAAATATGGAACAAATAAATTTTCCATGATTTTTTGTTGATGGCGTCATGTTCAGAATCATCATTTCTTATATTCTAACTAGTGATACATGTGTTCTAAAATAGCGTTGTTTGGAAAATTAAGTTTCCGCTTATCAATATTTTTTAGGGGATCCAAAACAAGTAGTTTGCTAACTCCAAATGAATCACAAAATATTTGGCTCATGGCAAGTGTCCTCTGCGGAAGATAAAATAAAAAAACGGATGTCATATACTTGACAGAAAGAGAGGGCAGGGGGGACTCTTTCTGCTGAAAGTATGTCGTGCTCTAATATACTCTTGCTTTTTTTACTTGAAGAAACATGAGAGCTTATTCTGCAATTTTGTCATCTATTTAAGAATTCACGTGATTTGTATAATGTATTACTAAACTACATTATGAGAGTCATATATGAACTGATACACATCTGTTGGATAAGTAAGGTCTAGCTACTTTGTTGCATTTACCCATTGAATGTTGTATCAGGCATAATTGGATATAGAAACATAGTAATGTGTGTTTTAGAAATAGCAGTTGCCACCTGAGATAATGGAATATGGAAGTAGGAAAATTCAAGGTCATTTGTCTGCTAAATATAATCAGTGAATTTGATCTCAGTGTGAAATAATTGCATAAATAGTAGGAAAACTCGAGGTCATTTGTGTTATAATGAGAATGCATAGGTAAATATCTTTATATTGGGCGTATGTTCTAATTATAGTTGTGTATGTTCTAATTATTATTGCATATGTTCTTTTATTATACTATAACGCAAGTTGTTGCATTTTTCTATTTTCTATAGTAGTACTACATGCATTGTTTTCTTGACTATTTTTTTTAAAGCCTATTAGCTCAAATGGTAGAGCAATGTGCCATTGCACATGGATGTAGGTTCAAATCCTACATAGGTTGTATTTCTAGGGATAGGTCCTACTAGAGAGTTACCCTCCAGCACAAGTTGAACTAAGTGTCTTAAACACCCACCCACGATGTTAGGTTATGATACATATGACATTACATAGATCATGCGGAAACAACCATTAACCCAGGAAACATATTATTTACACATAATCATTTAGCATAGTTTAGATGCATACTCTTTGTTGCGTGCCTTCCCTAGCTGCGCCCGAACCGAACAAGAACAAGTCTTTTAGGACTCCAAGTGTCGTCCCTCCGTAGAAAGTCCACAGCACGTCCGGATCCGCCTTAAGATTGACCAACTAGAATCGCCCTTAAGGTACTCAGAAAATTCGGCACTTTTGGGGCAAGATGGGTGTTTGAATTTTCTCTCAAAAAACTCACTTTTGAATACTTTGAAACTTGTGTATAAATTATGACCCCTAGGCCTTTATTTATAGAGTTATGGAAAAGGAATCGTAATCCTAGTAGGATGCGAATTAATTGGAATTAGAATTCTACATGAATTCTACTTAATCAATTTATCCAATAGGAATAGACATTTTAATCATACACTGACTCTTGCAGATTCAGGAATCTCGCATGAGCTCAAACTCACACACACACGGCAGCCACAAGGGCTGCCCACGCATGCGAGCAGCAGCCCACGCAGCGCGGCCCACGCATGCGTGGCCTTGTGCGTGCTGGGCTGTGGCGTGCGTGCTTGCTGGGCGATGGCCTGGCTTCGTGCTGGGCCTTCGTCCGGCAGGCCTCGTCCGATGCTAATTCGTACGATACGCTTCCGATTAAAATTCCATTTCCGGAATCTATTTCCGATACGAACAATATTCAATATTTCCGATTCCGGAATTAATTTCCGTTTCGAACAAATATTTAATATTTCCGTTTCCGGAATTATTTTCCGATTCCGGTAATATTTCCGATTCTGACAATATTTCCGTTTCCGGCAATATTTCGATTCTGGTAATATTTTCCATTTCCAACAATATTTTCCGATACGTACCATGTTTCCGTTTCCGGCAACATCTACGACTTGGATAATATTCATATTTCCGATACGATCCATATTTCCGTTTCCGGCAATATCATCGTTTCCGGAGTATTCATTTCTTGCCTGTGACGATCTTAGCTCCCACTGAAACCAAGATCCGTCGGTTCCGAATATTCATAGATGGAGTATTTAATGCCATTAAATACTTGATCCGTTTACGTACTATTTGTGTGACCCTACGGGTTCAGTCAAGAGTAAGCTGTGGATTAATATCATTAATTCCACTTGAACTGAAGCGGCCTCTAGCTAGGCATTCAGCTCACTTGATCTCACTGAATTATTAACTTGTTAATTAATACTGAACCGCATTTATTAGACTTAACATAGAATGCATACTTGGACCAAGGGCATTATTTCCTTCAGTCTCCCACTTGTCCTTAGGGACAAGTGTGCATTTCCTAATTCCTTTGTCGCTCGATGCTTGCTCTTGAACATAAGGTAAGAGTTGTCATCCTTATTATGTCCAGAGGTGTTCCTCGGTTTCAGAGTTCAACTGATCAAATAAACAGATAATCATAGCCTATGATTCATCCGAGCACGGCCATGCATTTCACAGTTTCTAGCTCTCCGAGTGGCCTTGTACAACTTTTAAGCATCTCATCCCGATTTATGGGAGGACAATCCCAATCTTGCGATCTTGAGATTAGACTTCGTTTGATAGGTGATTACCTGAGCGTTGCCTTTATAGCCTCCTTTTACGGTGCGACGGTTGGTCAACGTCAAAGCAACCAGTTCTCAAACAAGTAATCTCAAATCACTCAGGTATTGAGGATTTAGTGTCTAATAATTTAATGAAATTTACTTATGACAGACTTTCATCTCTTACAGTAAAGTTTCATAGGTCTTGTCCGATACTAGTCTTCCCAAAGTAAGTATCTACGCAAATGATTATGACATTGCCATGTCCACATAGTTCAAGAAACAGAACTACTAGTCATCTTGCATTCTAGTCGTCTAACGTTTTCTATGCGTCCAATTTTATAGAAAACTCCGACTAGGGACCATTTTCAACCTTTGACATTCAAGTTCACTTGATAGACATTTCTTAGTCACAGGACTGGTCCTGACAGTCTATCTTGAATATATCGTCAAATTGAAGGGACTCATCATTTAATACTAAACCAAGATTAAATGGAATATGAAAATACATTTCATATATGATAAATGTTCAACCCCAATGTTTTATAACCATGGGCCTCAAACCCATCTTCTAAAACAATTCATGGAATTCAAAGCTATGCTTGATTTCCAGTGCTACAACGTGAGTGTTGCTTCTCACTTGTTGCATAGGTTTAGTTATCATGCTTTGCCAATCTTAATATCCTTTTCATCGAATGTTCTTCGAGATATGATGATAAGATCTTTTCGAGTTTGTTTATTATGTGATCTAGTCTTTCTTACTTCGATGGTGGTATTACTCATTTTGCAATGAAGAACCATCAAGTTAGCAGACGTTTTTCTTGCTTCAAGAGTGGTTCTACGCATTTTTCAATGAAGAACCATCGAGCCAGCAGACAGGTGATCTACCCAAGTTCAGTGAAGAACTTTAAACAACCCTGTTTTATTGCTTCTTAGGCAATAATTACTTTTACTTCAACTGTTTAGGTTGCTAGTGATGCTTTGTTTGGATTTACTTATCCAAGCAGTTCACAGATATGTGGAAGACTTTCCAGCTGTATCTTAGAACATAGAAATTAATATTTTAATTTCCCACGCAACAACTCATGGTCTCCAATCCATGTTGCCATTTCAAAACACGATGCTCTATAGCTCGTCCTTATCAATGGTTAACTCCAAAGGGTCTTGCTTGATCCTTTGCCAGTGTTTATGCGTGTAGCATCAATATTTAGCGTATCTTTATTTCCTTGAATCAAGAACTATTCCTATGTACCTTTTCAAGTACCATAAGTATTCTTGGTCTCAATCTAGTTGATCTTCACTTAGATCAATAGAGATTGGTATATGTTCGTCATGCCTTAAAGTCATACGATACGTTTTTGGCGATCCTCATATTATATCATACATGATAAATTCTTTTGCAGAATAATTCCCAATTGAATTCTATTCATGTAACTTTAGCTTATCTAGTTTCAGTAGATACTAAATCCAGCTAAATTCTTTGACATATAATATAGGTTAAGAATCTTATTTAGACTCTTTGATGTTTAACTTAGTAAATGCTTATACATAGTTCAAACATTCTTTACTTAGATTTATTCACATGGGTCGAATATCTCCAATGGAGACTTTCGTGTTTGATTTAGTAAATGCCATTACTTAATCCAAAACAATATCATAAGATTTTTGTAAATAGATCTTAATACCCAGTATGTACTAAGTTTCGCCATGGTCCATCATTGATGAATAATTTCAAAATCTAAGTCATTAGCATTTGAATGTTATTTCACAATAGAGAGATATGTGTGTAATACACATAGGACCAATTAAGTTTTAAGTACTCCCACTAAACTTCTTATATATCTATAAGAATCATGTATATTTTATGAAACTAAAATACTTATTAGCTTCACTAAAATACATTTCTAATTCCCAATTGCTTGCTTAAATCTGTACTTTAGATTTCATAAGCTAGCTTTCCTTTTCAAGCATTTATTTGGATCCACAAATCCTATGACATACCATGTACATAGTTTATTCCAACATTTGATTGAGGAATACGTTTTGTCATCCAATTGCCATATGTACCAATATGCAATCATTGCTTGAATTATAGACTTAAGCATTACGATTTTGCATGAGGTTTCAACACAATCCATGCCATGAATTTGCTTGTAACCTTTAGCAACTAATCTAGCTTTGTGTGTGAACACAATTCCATGTTTGATGGTTTTTATCCTTAAAACAAACTTGCAACCAATAGGTGTGAAACTATTCTTGCAAATCAACAAAATTTCAATTTTGTCATCAAAACATTGAGTATGTTTTATGGCCTCTAACCATTTAAAACATTTGAGTCTATATATGGCCTCTAACCATTTTAGGGAATCTGGGTTTCGTCATAGCTTTCTTACAAGTCACAAACTCATTAATCTACATGATAATAGTTTGACTGCAAGTTGTAGGTTTCTTCACTATTTTAATAGAAGAATCTCATAGTTTCATTGACCTGATCTCTATGTTTCTTTACTATTTAATAGAAGAATCTCATAGTTTCAGTGACTTGAATTCTATGCCTACTTGGGTATAGAACATCAAACATTAGAATATCAATAGCCACTTAAAGTCCTTTGAATATTCTGTTCTCCTTGAAGCACTTGTAAAGTCTTCTAAGAGATGTCTATTCTTTAAAGCCACTTGTAAAGTCCTTACAGAATAAGTTCGGATTTTCTGAAGCACTTCGAAAGGCCTCCGGAATGTCCGTTTATGTTTGTTGTTCGCCTCGAAAACTTTCGAGGTCTATTTTCTCCCACTTGTCATTTTGGAAACGAATCTCCAAAAGGACATTATTTCGAGCAAACAAACATTATGTTCTCAAAAATTCGTGGTAGAAACAATACCCTTGTGTCTCATTTGAATAAATCACAATGAAACATATATCTAGACTTGGGCCTTAGTTTGTTGAATAACAAACACTAAGCTCCCACTGAGTTTAGCAACTCTTTAGATATAATTTGAAAAGATATCCTGAAATTACTTTTCAATAGCTTTGACGAATTTGGTTTAGTTTGGTGGTAGTTGAGCATTTTGTTTTAGAAATTATAGGAAAAGTCTTTATGATTCATCATTGATCGAATCAAGTACTAATTGACTTCGATCATTCCAACGTAGATATGCCATATCTTATGGAGCTAGATTGTGAAATTACAACACACAATCATTGATGATCATATTTGGTCTCAAGTAATCATCAACATGATCTAACCTAGATCTTTATGATTTCTTGCCGAGTGGATTTTATACTTCTGAATCTTTGAACTAGCCAAACAGATTCAACTTATATCACATTTGAGTAAATAAACCTATATTCACTCAAATCCATGTGAAATAATAAAGTCATAAAACCTTTCTTTAGCTTTGAACTCTATCGTCTAGGCGTTCTAACAATAGTTCATATTCTTTGTTACTTTCAACAAGTAAGACTAGCTTGTCTTAAGTTGATCTAGAAATCAACCAACTTTCAAAAGTCCATCAAAATAGAGCTTATGAATGTTAACTTGTTGATATGGTCTAAGCAACAATGCCAAAGATTTAATGGAACTCAAATCAAGGGTTTGATTTGAACCTAGTAAAGTTCTTTAAAGAGTTGTTTGTTTTAATCAAGCATATTGACTCAACCAGTAATTGACCATTTCATTCAAATAAACAAACAAACAAGCATTGTTTTTGTTCTTCTGAATGTGAGTCTTTCTGTGTTTGAAGCAGAAATTTAGGTATGCTGATTATGGAACAAAATAGCCATTAAGTTCCAGCCTTTGAAAGGACTTAAAACAAACTAGATGACCCTACAACTAATGTAGCATTGCCATGCTTCATTTCCCACTTGTAGGTCATTAGTGTATCCTAGCTTCCATTGTTTGAGTTATTACCGAAGTAAGAATCTCAAGCGGTATATGATACCAAGGAAGTTTGATTGCTAGGTCACTTCTCTTTAAACTTATAGGTAGAACCGGAATCGTAAATTCCTTTCATTTGTTCCTTTGTTTTCCTATTTCTTGTACCCTTTCTTATAGTCTTAAGAATTGAATTCTTTAGTGTTGACTTTTATACTTTGTTAGACATGTCCAATGTCACCCTAACAAGGTTCTTTACCATTGATGTTGAATATTTTGTTTCAACTAGATGATCTTACCAGAAGCTTCTAAAGTTCTCTAAGCATCGATCTATTTGAATGTCTAGGGACTAGACTCATTCGAGAATTAAATGGAAAAAGATATTAGGTTGTTAACCATTGGTAAAGCTGAGCGTGTTAAACTCAATGCTTTATGATCTCAAAACTACAGTGTATTTTGAATTCACAAGCACCAATTGGTTTGCCATTCGATTTTGATATTCGAAAACAACCATAAAAGTCGATATAAGAAACGTACATTTTAAATTGCTCACTTTCTCTCTTTTTCGTGAATCGTTCTTGGATTCACTACCAATCGAGGAAATTTACTGTTACCTTTCTAAAAGGATTTATTGCAGTGCAAGATATTTAATTATAAACAATAATTAAAACATACATTGAAGCATGCAAAGTCTAAACATTTATCATGAATAATAACTTGAAATTAAAGCAACCATGCAATTCAAACAAGTTATTAGCATTTTATTCGAATTTATTGTTCCGGCAGGTGTGAATAAAATGATTCCAAGACCCTAAAACCATTGAAGAATTAAGCACAGTTTGTCGACTCAATTCTAAAACATTTTAGGTAAGCAAAAGCCTTTTGCTAATAGTCTAGAAACTACTCTTGGTTGATAGGTACGTCTAAGAACTTATTAGGAAAACCTATCGATTTTGCCACGACATAAAAGGACTCCTTACTTATATCGTTGAGTTTCACCAAAACTAACATGTACTCACAATTATTTGTGTACCTTGCCCCTTTAGGACCAATAAGTAACACCTCGCTGAGCGAAAACTATTACTAGATTGATGTAAAGGATATCCAAGCAAGTGTATATTTTGGCATGGCACCTTTTAACTCAATTTTTAAGTTTGGAACTTAAGGCTCTTACTATGTTGGTTAGATTTTAAGTGAACTAAAATCCTTAATCATGCAACATAATCAAGCTTTTGATCTCATGCATTTTAAGACATATTTAAAGCAATAAATAACTTAAAACATGCATAAGATATTTGTGATCTAGTATGGCCCGACTTCATCTTGAAGCTTTGACTTCAAAGTCCGTCTTGAAAATCTCCGTGGGAGGCACCATTTTCTTCAAATAGGATAAGTTATAACTAATTACAACTATTTGATGGTACGCAGACCATATTTGAATTGAAAAACAACTTTGGTACTTTAGACCAATTACATTCAAATTAATGGTACGCAGACCATATTTTCTATCCTATTTGGGCCATACTAGTCACTTCATAACCTGCAAAACAGTACATATACAATATATACCATTCACCCATTCATTATCATGAATGGCCCACATAGCTGGTTAGTTAAACACATTATGCATCACGTAAACATTTGCAGCAATTAATCAAGGGCACCAATAATCTACCAATTATTCAGTCCTTATTAATTCTAATCGAGTTGTTTTAACCTTAAGGATTTGTAGACCTAATCAAGAGTTTATGACTAAAAGCACTCCCACTCAAACCAATAAATTCATATGCTTTACTAATTTTAAACATAAAATTGTATTTCTAGTCTAACCGGAAACATACAAATTTAATTAAAATTTAAAGCTCATATAAATTTATAATTGAATCCAAAAATTTAATTTTAATTTCAGTCACATTTAAATTAATTTATGATTTTAATTTTAGTAAAATAATTAGAATAAATGCCATTTATTATAATTATAATATTCAAAATTAAAATCCAAGAAATTAATTCAAATTATTAATTTTAAAATCAATTAAAAATTACGTGAACTGAAATTTTCAAATTAAACATTCAAAACGATCTAATCGTAACGCAAACACCCTACGCGTTGCACGCCCATGGGCTGTACGCACACAGCCATTGCTGGCCATGTGCGCGCAGCCCATGCGCTCGTTGCATAGCTGCTGCTGTCCCATACGCAAGCCTCCGCACAGCGCCCACCGCACGCGAGCTATCGCTCGCAGCGCGCGCGCGTTACCGCGCTCGCTGGTGCGCGAGATCGCTCGCTGGTGCGCGCGAGCCATCACTCGCTGGGGCGCTGCATCGCTCGCTGGCGCGCGAGATCGCTCGCTGGTGCGCGCGAGCCATCGCTCGCTGGGGCGCTGCATCGCTCGCTGGCGCGCGAGATCGCGCGCTGGCGCGCGAGATCGCTCGCTGGTGCGCGCGAGTGATGCTGGGCGCAGCGCTCGTGGCACGCGAGCTTGCGCTCGCTGCGCACGAGGCTGCGCGCTGTTGTGCGAGGCAGCGCGCGCTGTGGCGCAGCTCGCTTGCTGCCCACACGCGACTGCCTTGGCTCGCCCCTCGCCCATGCCCATACGTTCATTGCTCGTGGCACACGACACAAGGCAGGGCTGCTGCCTTGTGCTCGTGCACTACGGCCTTGCTCATTGCATTCGTGCCGCACGGGCGACGAGCTCCCTTGCTCGTCGTCGCATGCCCGCATTATACAACACCCCTTAAGGGTAACACGAAGCGTCCATTGCTTCGCGCGTGCAAGTTATTTGAACGAATCGCATAAAATTTAAAATTTATATTTAAAATTAATGACAAATTAATAAATAATATTAATTTCATAATTTTAGGGCGAAAAATCGAAAATTTATTATCCAATTGATTTCCGATTGATATGGATTCAAGTCTAGGTCATAAAAATTTAAAATTTATCGTAAATTTACAATTTTTATGGTGGTTTTTAATCATAGGTTTCTAATTAAATTACAATAAATTATGAAAATCAAATTAATTCTAAATTATTCTAATTTTCAACAAATTAATCATAATTACAAATTAGATTGCATAATTAACAAGACTAGGCATTCAAACTTGTTAAACATATGCAATAGGTCAATCAAAAATTCAAGATTTATCAACAAGAATCGCAAATATTTAATTTAACATCTTAAATTTACGAAATTTTGCATTCGAAAAACTAAAACCTTCGAAAAGTCATAGTTAGGCTTCGAATTTGAGAATTCTGGGTTCGGCAGAAAAAAACTATTTTTGTCAAAATTTTAGAATGCCTTTTACATGCGGAATTGACACAAAAATCACTCAATTCGGATGAGTAATGAAGAAACTGCCGAAAAACTGCGTACGTATAATTAAATAAACGCAATTTGCAACTAATTAACAATTACGAAAATTAATCACCCCTTTTAATTCTTGCAAATTTGTAATATTTAACCATGTTCATGCAATTTAGATTATGAAAATAATAAGGGGCTCGTGATACCACTGTTAGGTTATGATACATATGACATTACATAGATCATGCGGAAACAACCATTAACCCAGGAAACATATTATTTACACATAATCATTTAGCATAGTTTAGATGCATACTCTTTGTTGCGTGCCTTCCCTAGCTGCGCCCGAACCGAACAAGAACAAGTCTTTTAGGACTCCAAGTGTCGTCCCTCCGTAGAAAGTCCACAGCACGTCCGGATCCGCCTTAAGATTGACCAACTAGAATCGCCCTTAAGGTACTCAGAAAATTCGGCACTTTTGGGGCAAGATGGGTGTTTGAATTTTCTCTCAAAAAACTCACTTTTGAATACTTTGAAACTTGTGTATAAATTATGACCCCTAGGCCTTTATTTATAGAGTTATGGAAAAGGAATCGTAATCCTAGTAGGATGCGAATTAATTGGAATTAGAATTCTACATGAATTCTACTTAATCAATTTATCCAATAGGAATAGACATTTTAATCATACACTGACTCTTGCAGATTCAGGAATCTCGCATGAGCTCAAACTCACACACACACGGCAGCCACAAGGGCTGCCCACGCATGCGAGCAGCAGCCCACGCAGCGCGGCCCACGCATGCGTGGCCTTGTGCGTGCTGGGCTGTGGCGTGCGTGCTTGCTGGGCGATGGCCTGGCTTCGTGCTGGGCCTTCGTCCGGCAGGCCTCGTCCGATGCTAATTCGTACGATACGCTTCCGATTAAAATTCCATTTCCGGAATCTATTTCCGATACGAACAATATTCAATATTTCCGATTCCGGAATTAATTTCCGTTTCGAACAAATATTTAATATTTCCGTTTCCGGAATTATTTTCCGATTCCGGTAATATTTCCGATTCTGACAATATTTCCGTTTCCGGCAATATTTCGATTCTGGTAATATTTTCCATTTCCAACAATATTTTCCGATACGTACCATGTTTCCGTTTCCGGCAACATCTACGACTTGGATAATATTCATATTTCCGATACGATCCATATTTCCGTTTCCGGCAATATCATCGTTTCCGGAGTATTCATTTCTTGCCTGTGACGATCTTAGCTCCCACTGAAACCAAGATCCGTCGGTTCCGAATATTCATAGATGGAGTATTTAATGCCATTAAATACTTGATCCGTTTACGTACTATTTGTGTGACCCTACGGGTTCAGTCAAGAGTAAGCTGTGGATTAATATCATTAATTCCACTTGAACTGAAGCGGCCTCTAGCTAGGCATTCAGCTCACTTGATCTCACTGAATTATTAACTTGTTAATTAATACTGAACCGCATTTATTAGACTTAACATAGAATGCATACTTGGACCAAGGGCATTATTTCCTTCACACGACTCGAGAATTCCAATCGTGTCCTTGATGATTTTAGCTTTAAAGCTTAGTAGTGCAACTCTATCAGCTCTATCAACTTAACTCAGCTTGTAGATACTTTTTCGTTGTTTGGCCTAGGGCCTCATATGTTGGTAAATAAGGCTCACAATAAAGCAAAGTTCCAACTACACCTATGAGTAGAGCTAGAAGAAAGGACACCCCTATAGAGGTTTTAAGTCTAATGATTCCTCTGTCATCACCTCTTTGGAATATATCGACACCAATTCATGATAATTTAATTTGTTGTCAAATGCTATGAATAAAGGTCCTGAGCGGTTACCTATTTTCTTATCAGACTCCGCCATTGAGGAATTATGTTGGTCATACATCTTGTCCATCTCAGTCATGCTTCCCTGCTCCCTGGCTAGTTTCTCTACGTTCAAACTGCTGCCTTCAGTTCAAGTGTTAGATTTAATGTTCTAAAAACTAAGGCTAATGTTCTGATAATTTATACATATGATATAAAGAAAGTATAACAGATTCAAAAGTAAATATAAGTGATTCAAAAGTAAAGAATCATCAAATAGGAGAATTAATTAATATCATAAATGGAATGCAAAGAGTTGCCTATGTAGGATTCGAACCTACATCATTGTGCAATCGCACAAAGCTCTACCAATTGAGCTAATAGGCATTGTCCCAAAACATCAATCATTGACGACCATTACTTGCAACAACACCACACGTACACACAAAACTTCTAGAAGCAACCAAATAGAGCAGAACCGCTGCCCACCCCAGACTGGCCTGCAACAACCCTCCCACAAAAGAAATAGCTTGCACCAGCAGTTATGAAACCACTTAAGACCAACAACAATATATGCAACAACTATACTAGCCAATGATGTTGCACATGAAAACAAAACATAGCTAGCCTGACCCGAATTGTCATCAAAAAGGCAAAAAATCAGACACAAAACACATTCAGAAACATATTAGATACATGAAGAGAACATTGGAACATAACTTTCTAGTTTCAGAACATCTTGTTATGAGATTTAGAACATAAATATCCCCAGTCCAGTCACTCTAGCCCAAACCTTCCCTGCTGTAGTAAATGGTAAGTGTAGTCAAATAACATCTAATTTCTACCAATAATTTTTATGTTCTATACATTAAACAATTTAAACAGTGAGCTTTCATGTTCTACATTCTTAACCTTTTTGCTCTAAAGTATTGAAAGCATAAAATATTACCCAATATTTCTGATGATGTCCTTCATAAGTGATGGCGGGACAATTTGCTCCGTTGTTTTGGCGCGTTTATTCTCATGTTCCTGTTTAAAAATGCAGAACATATAACTCTTACTTTCAGATCATCATAAAATATTGAAAATTACCATCACTATGCCTAATTTTTGATGTTTTAAAAAGTAACTTTTGTGTTATACATATTAAACAAATTTGTTCTAAACAATGAACCTTTATGTTCTAAATGTCGAACCTTCACGTTCTAAAGAATTGAGATTATAAAATATTACCAACATTTTTCAAGGATATCCTTCGGATTGCTTCTTCGACAATCGTACTATCAGTGCGGTCGATTTAGCTCTGATTTTTTGGCATGTTTAATCTCATTTACGTTCTTTGAATTTTCTCTATTTAAAAATTCAGAACATATAACTCTAAGTTTTAGATCTTCATGATTTATTTCATAAACTCAGTAAAAATAGGAAATAAATTAATTTGAAAAGTAGAAAAATCAGAAAAATCAGAAAAAGTAACCTAAAAATTCAAAAGTTCAAAAACTAACCACAAATAAAGTAAAATAAACAAGCACACTTTGTTTTATATAAGATTGCACAAGCACACTCTGTTTCGAATTCACACAAAGTAAAGGTGAATTGAAATTTCAAGCCCCGAACTTAGTGCATGATTGAATCTTATTCGGGTTTTATAGGGGTTAAGTTTACACTTTTAGACCCATGTTGTCTTATAGATATTGAGAAAAGAGTGACGTCAAAGAGAGAGGGTGCTATCAAACTTCTCGTAAAATATATTCTCGTTATAAAAAGAAAAACTAGCACATCTCAACTCTCAAACTGATTAATGGTTAAACCTGTAATGTTTTACGCCAATAGTACAGAGTTCTACTAACTTATGTGACATTTCTAACAGATGATTTTGGTGATGTTCCCAGTTTAGAACTTAAGCGAGGATGATTTAGAACATAATCAAGGGTGATTTAGAACTTAATCAAGGGTGATTTAGAACATAAGCAAGGGTGATTTATTACTAGATTGAAATTCTCATGATCAACAAACCAAAATTCAAATAACCTAAAACATAAATTTCAATTTCCCTAATCTTCTGGGTATGACGGGTATCTGCTTGTTGCACTGAGAACATCCAACTTGTATAAATCATGGAATGCATGATAGAGCCAATTGCCGAAGCATATGGAATCGTACTCATCTTTCTACTCTCATCGGATGTCTTAGGACACTAAGTCTTTCTTAGATATATACCTTGTGTCATGGGTAGATGGCCTCTCTAGGCTTCCATCATATTCAACCGAGCTAGCACGTTGTCAATGTAAGTGTTGTGGGCAAAATTACCGGACCCTATTTCCAACGCCTGGCTCTGGGCGCCGAAATCTTCGGCGCCCAGCCCTGGGCGCTGAAATTACCTAGGACGTGTTCTTTCCTAATTCCTCGTGGATTAGAGTTCTACAATTCTATCTTTCCACGAACTCTTTTCTATAAATAGGAACCTAAGTTCGACGTGAAAAGAACACACAACACAACACACAATTATTATTCTGAGTATTGACTCTAAACCCCTAAGCCTAAGCCTCACGCTGCAAAACTGATCACGCGTTCTATCGCAATCGATCCATAAATCGAACAGAACGTATCCCGTCCCATAATTTGAGATTCGTTAAATAAAAGGAGAAATAGCAAAGTCAAAGTGGTTAGTTTTCCGAGAACCGTGACGCACCTCTCAAGGGTGCGTCGTAATGTGTCCCTTTTCCATGATTTAATTGCTTTCCTCGCCTTTTATGAACTGTTAAACTAATTAAATCTGATTGTTCTATCACGCCTAATAACGATAATATGTTGGGAAATTGGACTATCATGCTAGGTCCCTTAAAACAATCTAAATCAGATAATCGCGCTCGATCTAGTACTATATGTTGCATATTGTTAAAATCAACTCAGATTAGTTTAATAGTTAACGCATGTCCCTTCAATTATTTATGCTGAGCTAGTAAGGATATCCTGCCTCTGGAGTTATCGAAGAGCGAGTACTCCTCTCGGTAGTTACAGTCCCCCGAACCCTCAATCTCTACCTTCCGGGTGTATGTTGAGAGATCCCCACACCAGGGATCACAAGGGAACCTACGGCCGTCGTGGTCAAACATAATTGCACTCCCTTTATGTCACGATAACCGGGTTTTGTCAGTTTTTCTCATTGTCGTTAAAAACTGAATGGCGACTCCTATATTACTAGTCAATTGGGTGTAAACTCACAGGAAATCCAATTACACTTGATTTGACAAAAAGAAACGTCACACCCACGAGGGACAAGGTCATGCATTAGCCTCGTGCTTTTTCGACCCCCTCACAGGTCCAGACATGGCAACTAATAGGAATGTCAATATTCCGATATACTAGGTTATCCCGAGTAGTTAGGCCATTGTGCAAAAGTTGTCATAAAGAGATTTTTAACTTAGGAAAAATATCTAGCTTCCAAATCCAATGGTATTCCCATTTAGCATAAAGATATCGTTATGAGCTAACCAAGTAGAAGATTTAACTGTAAAGTTGTTGTTACTAGAAAAATCCCAACATGGTTGATCCAGTAGATTCGTGACAGGTAAGAGAAATCCTCTGATGACTTGAACTACTGAAGGAGGAACCACCGAAGCTAGAGCATGTTCATCCCATGTCTGCGAAGGAGTAATATATTTATTAGAATTTTAGAAATAGTATTACTTCATTAATAAAATTTTAGTTACCCAAAAATATATTATTATATTATATTTATAATTGAATATTTAAGTTACAAGATAAAAGAAAATATTTAATTCACCATTTTGTTATGACACGTGTCACGAATTAATTGGTTTCTTGTTTATTGCACCGCAAATAATATGTTGACATGTGTAAGGGCATCCTTTTAATCACGGGGACTAACCTTTTAACCAAGGGTACTAAACTTTCAGATTTATTATTTAATTTTGACTAGATTATACTTTACGGGTCCTCATCGGCGAAAAAAAGGTATGTGTCCGCGAAAATTGCAAAGGTGAGACCCCCATTCTTTATCTTAACTCAATAAAAATGTGTAAAAATGTGAGTTAGTGTAAAAATAATGAACAAATTACGGAGTAAGAGAAATTGAGTGGAAATTATAAATATTGTGGGGTAAAATTAGTAAGATAGTGCATTTTTATGTCCAGAAATAGTATACAACTCAATGTAAAGATTAATATAAAACGAATTATACCGAAAAATGTAAAGATTATTTTAAAATGGAGGTAATACGAAAAAATACTCCGTATCACTGTGTGGCTATCCTTAAAGACTAAAGATAAGCAATCTCAAATCTGTGGCATTTTCTCATTTCGTACATGGCCTCGTGGGTCTGATTTAATTTCGACCTGATTTCAGGTTTTGATAACGATAACAGTAACAGTTGATAACATTTTTTTTGCTCTTTTCAATAAAACTTACAAATAACCTCGCGAAACATTATTTCTTTTGTTTGTGTTTGTTAAGGGATTGATCGTCAGTTCGTCACATTTTATCACGTGTTTAATGGTTGAATGCCAAGTATGTTGTTGCGATTTAATACCATAAAAGAATAATGTTGAACAATAATATAATTGGAATATAATTAGAATAAACTTATCTCAGTATCATGATGAACAAGGGGACTGATTTAGAACGATTGTCGCGCCGTGGCCGAACCACTGCTCTAAAAGACAATTATGCGCTACCCCGGTGCAGTAGAACGCTTGCGGTTGTCCTCCAGGGTTAACACGCCATCAAGACTTGTGTGCACTCACAAGAATCGATTGGAGACTAAAATACTTGCCCAGAAAAACGAGAACAGTGTTTGAGAATTTGAGAGAATAATGCAGAGAATACTTTTCTGTAACTGTGTATTAATGGAAAACAGAAGTGATGTATTTATAGGGAAGTTGCAACAGCCATAAACGGCTAGTAGTGGAGTAGTGGGAGGTTACCACATTTACTGGATAATTAATGGGCAGTTAAAACGGCTATTAAGTGGAGTTTATGGGGCAGTTACGGGGTTAGTGGGTTTGATTAATTCTTTCTACCCGTTAGAATTAATTAAGCCCACCACTGACCAAAAAGAAAGACCCGGACCACAAAACCCACCCCACACCCGCGAACCGCATTCACCAAGTACCAAGGCACGGCCCGCGCGCGTGTGTGAGTTGTGTGTCCACCCATGCCACTCACATGCTTTCTTAAACAAATGATTCCCTCAAGCCCCCGAATATAAACATTAGAAGTAGTTGGTTTTTTTTTTCCATGTGGGACTTTTCACATTCCCTTTTCCCCACTCATTTTTTCTTTTGTATTCTCACTAGGATTTCCAACAATCCCCCACAGGTGCGAAGATGAGAAGAAAAAAGAAGAAAAAAAAAGAATTGAATTTCTGGGTAAAACAAACAATTGAATAGGTGTCAATGTCTTACGACTTGAATTAACACTTAGTGACATTCAAGCTAGAATCTCTTTCCTACCAAGTGTCTTTCGTTTTGAACTTAATAGGAGGTTAGAAACCCGTTACTCAAAGCACACAATTGAACATGTATGATATTCTGAATCTCCGCCAATAAAAGTGACGCATTGTACTGGCCATACGTCCATAACCTGGATGCTCATAGGTGCTCTAGAGAATAGCCCATGCAATTCTCATAGGAAGCGGCCTCACTTCCACACCTAAGTAGGTGAATCCCATCAAGTGTGAGCTACATCACACCACCAAAAATATGGATATGGGTTCATTAAGAGCCGTGTGCTCAACCTCGTTCCAATAGTAGCAAGCACATAACAAACATCTAGGGATGGACAAAAATAAATTTTTGTGCTTCCGAATTGTCATATAATGTCCCCCTTTGAACTCTAAGAGTAGGAGTTCATTACTTTACAATTCATCCGATGGGCCTCAAGCCCAACCCTTCCGATGTTTTCAAAACTAGTTTTTAATAGGCCTTTTGTTAACGGATCCGTACTATTCATTTTAGATTTTACACAGTCTAAAGTTATAACTCCAATAGACAACATACCTTTGACGACCTTATGCCTCAAACGAATGTGTCTTTCTTCCCATTGTAGGCAAGGTTGTTTGCAACACCGATTGCAACTGAAGGAGCTGGCTTCCCCCACATTGGAATATTTGCAAGCACATTCCTCAACCATTTTGCCTCATAACCTGCCAACTTAATAAAAATAAATTCATATTATACATTATTCATAGCAGTTAGTACAAGATTGCTTGCAACATTTCCAATATACAGCTTCACCCGCTAGGGTGCAAGACATAAACATTGTTGGAGTCAACTTTATAATTCACATATACCAAATAAGCATCACATAATCCCTCCAACACTCCTGGAAATTTGGAGTAGTGCAAACTCCAATCCATGGTATTCATATAGTACCGAAGCAATCACTTTATAGCATCCAGATACTCATTATTTGGGCTATGGTTGTACCTGCTCAATCCACTCACAGATTAATCAATGTCAAAGTGCAGTGTAGTTCTTACGAAACATAACACTACCAACAATCTTAGTATATTCAAATTGGCAAAGTAGATCACTTTTGTCTTT
Source organism: Spinacia oleracea (assembly GCF_020520425.1). Taxonomy (NCBI): domain Eukaryota; kingdom Viridiplantae; phylum Streptophyta; class Magnoliopsida; order Caryophyllales; family Amaranthaceae; genus Spinacia; species Spinacia oleracea. Next base: position 72,424,567 of record NC_079490.1, read on the forward strand.
AAGTGGATGTTTGGATCAAAATGTGTCCTAACTTGATCGACATTAAATGAGTCAAGCGTTTTAAGAAAAAAAAAAATTCAACATAGTGAAAAATTTGAGCTATGAGTTTTACTCCCGAAATCACGTTTGCCTCATCCACGTGGTTTTTCATTTCAAAATTTATGAATTTAGAAATTATTTTATCTCATTTAATCGATCCAAGTTAGTGTCAAAAATAAAAATATATTTATATATCTTATCATCCACATAAAGACAACCGGTCACACAACCAAGATAATCATGCTTGAAATAAACAAAAGAAATCACCTCCTTTGACATGAAAACCAATATCAACCATGGTCTTGTCAAACCTGTAATGCCATTTTTTAGGAGCTTACTTAAGTCCATATAATGACTTAATCAATTTACAAACCTTGGTCTCTTGACATATAAGATTCAATACTATGAACTCAACTTCATAGTGCATAGTGTAACATGCTTACTCTCAAAATATTACACTACTATCTAGTGAAAATTAAATTCACTAGTGGTGTTATGATTGTACTAACAAACGTTTGTTTACTCCAAAACAACATAAGGCCAAGAGTAAATTATCACCATATTAGACTTACAAGCGCATTAGCATATTGTTTTGAGATTATTTTCTCAAAAGCTATCAACAATAGTATGTTAGAACCACAATAAGTCTATACTAAGCATTTGACCCTTACCAAACATTTCTCTACATAATGTGAGACTAAGATTAAATGTACATGTACAAACTCATTAGCCTTACCAGGCCACCAAGTATCATATTAATTAATCTCATCGACAACGTACCTTCATCTTGGCTTAAGAGATTAGAACCTTAGTCTCACCAAAGAATTAAAACTTGTGTGAACCGACGACAAATGATCACCATAAGGCATATTAACACAATCGAAACCAACCGTATGAACAACACAGATACAATTTTTTTCAAACGTTATAAGCCAAGAAGAATAGTAGTATTAAAAGACTTCTCATACCATTACATACTTAGGTGCTTTGCAACAACCTGTAATAACTTTATGTCCCAAGTCTACTCACCAAATAGGCCATATACCAAGTAACACTTAGATGGTATACGTCTCTGGCACAAAATTTCTTACCAAGCTAGTCAACCTAACTAATTAGTTAGTCTATAACACTAACTAAACCCCCACATTGCATAACTATTTATCAAATTAAAATAAAATAAATATTATGCATAGAGGAAGGTATAAAAAACACATATTGTAAGTTAGAGTTTTTACAATAAAATAAAGTATATAGGTACTTCCCTGCAAGGCTGCAACCATGCATGACGGATATACTACCATCATTGCGCCCACCCGAGTACTCACCAAGTAGTCGGCAAGCAACCTCATTAGAAAATTAGATCTCATACTTTAACTTCGATCTAGAGAATTTAAATAAAATACCAAAATGAGACTGTGAGAGGGTACATAAAATTATGTAAAATGAGTTAAAGTTTGACAACAATAAAATTGAGAAGGAACTCCCTTTTTACCGCACAAATTTTTCGAAATGCTAAGGTTGTACATACAAACTTCATCACCTTCGACCGACTCATGTTTTCAAGCCCTGCTCCGATCACCCATGATGGTGTAGACTCAAACTTCAGAACGTTTCCTCCTTCGGACATCCTTAGTTACAAAATATAAGCATAACATTATAGCTGATTCATCTAAAATTATAAACAATATCAATTAGTCCAATCCAAACAATAATTTAATCCACTCAAGAAATCAATGTTAAATAATAAGAAGACTAATGTAACCATTCAACGCAAAATTGTCATCCATAAACCTTTTAAAAGATGAACAAAATTAATAACACAACCGTTGAAGATTAGAAAAAAACATAGCTCTCCATCAATCTGTTATTAAGACATTGCGTGAAGACCCTCTGTTCCATTCTTATTTGATGACAATGTTTTGTGAAAAAATGAACACTTGACTCTGACATCATCTACTCAAGGAAAGTTGGTCAGGATAAGAAGATGGTTGATTCATCCATTTAGTCTTGAAATACCAAAAACCTTCCTGTATGTTTTAGAAGCTAAGCTCACCACTTCACCAGTTCCTCACAATCCTTAATTACAACTGGTTCAGACATTCCCTCAAACACTTTGTGTGCACTAAGTCAAAAGTTTCGAGGAACACTTTTCATATTGCTTAGCTAAATAGGTCACAATCCTAAAAGTTATGTAATCCTCCAAAACCCCATGGACAACACTTTGATTTGTTAGCCAAAAAAAAAATACAGTCATCCCCAAAATTAATATGCAAATCAAGAGAAGCAATTGAACTTATGAATTATGACCAGCATTTTAATGTATGAAATAAATCAACAATCATCAACTCTCCTTCGTAGGAGTTGGGGAAGTTTTAAACTTTTAAAACCATTGTTCCAATATCTAGTGCAAAGTGTTTCTACCGATGACGCACATACAACCAAATTCACAAACTGAATTATCCTAATTCAACTTGAATCAAATAATATCGTCCGTCCAAATTCAGGGAATCAAAGGTTAGCAACGTTATAAAATAAACATCAGATAAATCATTCTAAAAAACAAGAATATGCTGACTTATGCAATGCTAATTTCAAGAAATCACTCGTATAACATACAGATCAGATTATATATGCTCACACCGATTCAAGAAATCAAAACAACATTATTCAAATACACGCAACATTAGTAATTGTCTTTTAGATTGTTGCGATTTAATACCATAAAAGAATAATATTGCAACAATAATATAATTGGAATAAAATTAGAATAAACTTATCTCAGCATCATGATGAACAAGGGGACTGATTTAGAACGATTATCGCGCCGTGGCCGAACCACTGCTCTAAAAGACAATTCCGCGCTACCCCGGTGCAGTAGAACGCTTGCGGTTGTCCTCCAAGGTTTACACGCCATCAAGACTTGTGTGCACTCACAAGACTCGATTGGAGACTAGAATACTTGCCTAGAAAAACGAGAACAGTGTTTGAGAATTTGAGAGAATAATGCAGAGAATACTTTTCTGTAACTGTGTATTAATGGAAAACAGAAGTGATGTATTTATAAGGAAGCTGCAACAGCCATAAACGGCTAGTAGTGGACTAGTGGAAGATTACCACATTTACTGGATAATTAATGGGCAGTTACAACGGCTATTAAGTGGAGTTAATGGGGCAGTTACGGGGTTAGTGGGTTTGATTAATTCTTTCTACCCGTTAGAATTAAGCCCACCACTGACCAAAAGAAAGACCCGGACCACAAAACCCACCCCACACCCGCGAACCGCATTCGCCAAGTACCAAGGCCCGACCCCCGCGCGTGTGTGAGTTGAGTGTCCACCCATGCCACTCACATGCTTTCTTAAACAAATGATTCCCTCAAACCCCCAAATATAAACATTAGAAGTAGTTGGTTTTTTTTTCCATGTGGGACTTTTCACATTCCCTTTTCCCCACTCATTTTTTCTTTTGTATTCTCACTAGGATTTCCAACAAGTATGTGGTAGGTGCACATCATGCGGTAATTTTTTATTTTTTTATTATTATTAAACTATAGAGAATAATATCGATTGACGCTAATATAATTGAATAATTTAATTCAAACACCCCTTTATAAAATAATTCAAACACCCATCTTTTCTATCTTTTTAGAGTTTACAAAAATTAGGGTTTCCTAGGGTGAAAATAGTCAATTTTCTTCGGAAATATGGTTATTTCCACCCCTTTCTCTCTCAATTCTGTTGTGTTTTTGCGTTAGATTTTAATAAAACTACATAGTTTCAGTGTAGTAAGTACTCCTATGGTAGGTTTGATTGTTTCAATTTAGTAAGTACCCATATGGTAGGTTCGTTTTTAGTTAAGTTTTGTGTGTTTAGTTTAGTTCAGGTTGTTCCTTTGGTAAAGATTTATGCGGGATCGAAGAGGATGTCAATCGTTCGACTACAATCAGACGAATCAGACATAAATCATATTTGTCACGGCTACAACAGATCTATAAACCCCCTCGTCAATGAGGGCTGTAAATCACAACGATATAAAACACTACAAAAAAAAGCTCATATAGCGACGGACCAAATCCGTCTCTAAATTAGTCAAATCCGTCGCTATGTGTGCTTAGGGACGGATTTAGGGACGGATAACGTCCGTTACTAAAAACCTTGTCGCTAATTCAATTAGGGGACCGATTCCATAAAATCCGTATCTAATATTTAGAGACGGATTTATAAATCCGTCCCTAAATTTAGGAACGGATTCAAAAATCCGTATCTAATATTTAGAGACGGATTTTTTAATCCGTCCCTAAATTTAGAGATGAATTTAAAAATCCGTCTCTAAAATTTAGGGACCGATTCAAAAATCCGTCTCTAAAATTTAGGGACGGAATTTGAATCCGTCTCTAAATTTACAAGTAAAAATAATTGCAACCTATTGTTAGATGTTCGGTTCAACTCGGTCCCATTACCGGTTCGAAATCTCGCTTAGGTCAACCCGGTCCAGCTTTGCAAGGGGAAGGGATAAGGGGAATCGAACTTGTGACCTCAAAGTCACGAGGAGAAACTCTAACCAACCACACCAAATACAACTTGTATTCTTCTATGTGTGAAATTGATAATAAGTAAAAGAAATATTAGAAACGGATCTAGAAAATCCGTCTCTAAACTAGGGACGGATTTAACATTCCGTCTCTAAATTAGGGACGGATTTAAAATTCTATCTCTAATTTAGAGAATTTGCTAAAACACATTAGGGACAAATTTTAAAATTCGCTCTCTAATTTAGATCTAACTTTCTACGAAGAGTCTATGAGAAATTGCTAGTGGATTTTAAGTTTTGAAATTGCTAAAACACATTAGGGACGAATTTTGAAATCCGTTCCTAACTTAGAGACGGATTTTGGAATCCGTCCCTAACTTAGAGACGGATTTTGGAATCCGTCCCTAACGTAGAGACGGATTTCAAAATCCGTCCCTAACCTAGAGACGGATTTGAAATCCGTCCCTACCTTAGAAACGGATTTGAAATTCGTCCCTAAATTAGAGACGGATTTTGAAATCCGTCCCTAAATTAGAGACGGATTTATAAATCCCTCGATAAAAGTATCGACGAATTTCCAAAATCCGTCTCTAAATAAATTTAGAGACAGATGTTGAATATTCCGTCTCTAAATTAGAAACGGATATAAATCCGTCTCTATATATCCGTTGCTATACGAGATTTTTTTTGTAGTGAAAGATGATATACAGAATGTTTGATATACTACGATCGTATCTATGTTGAAAGGAAGTTTTTATTTGATTCGATTGTTATGTATTCGTTAGATTTAAATCATGTCGTGTGACTTTTATCAATGAATTAATTTGTTTATCAAAAAAGAATATATATAATTGAATAATTTAACAATAACTTGATTATTGATTTATGTAGGAAACCATAACATACATAACTCTATTAGGTTTAAAAATCTATTAGATATATAAACTAACACAATTCTATTTTCCTAAACATACTAGAACCCTAAATATATCATAATTCTAACAATTATTTTAAGATAATGGAACCAGAAATTTAGTACCTAATAAATACTAGGCGAGTATAATTTCTACCACAAATCATATATGTTTTATGTCGGCAACTCGGTATTGGTTATCGGTATACGTACGTAGGCCTAGTAAAATTAAATTCTGCCTATATAAACAGCAAATTTAGTCCATTTATCTTTATCCCATATTCTCAAAAGATATCTCATCCTTACATGTTTAAAATGGGGAAACCAAAGATAGCAGTATGCTTCATTATCATCTTGTTTTCTCTCTCCTCCATTAGCATTATCTCCGATGGTGCGTGTTCGCCATCGGAAGACAATAATAAGTACCCTGTGATCGGTATCTTGAGCCATCCTCGTCGCAATAATGGGTAGTACATTTACGCCTCATATGTCAAGTTTGCAGAGGCCGGTGGTGCTAGGGTTATTCCTCTCTTTTTTGATGACCCTTGGACTGTTATATCCTCTGTAAGTACGTAGTACGTAGTAATAAGTACGCACCTAGTATTAAGTACGTATGTACAAGGGCGTATTTAGTGAATATTTCCTCCTTTCTTTAGTTGACATTTTGACAATTTTTTATCACGTTAGTCAATGCAATATTTCTATTATTTCGGAGTAACAATTTTAATTATCAAAGAACAATAATTATAAAAAGTTGATATTATAAATCTATACATGCAATAAGGCGATTCTAACAAGATCCACATCACTATATTTTTCCTTAAGTGTAAATCATAAATGACATGCAACCATGTAAATTATATGAATAGTGCCAAAATTTAAATTGTGTCATCTAAAAAAGAACGGAGGAAATACTATTTTTTTAGTGCAAATAAGTCAAAAGAGCAATAAAAGTTACCAATAGTTTTTCCGAACTTATCTAAACTTACCTGAACTTAAATGAACTTGTCAAATTTATTTTAGTTATAAATTGTATTTGGTAAACCCTTATTTTCTTTGAACTGAACTTATCTGAATTTAATTAAACTTGTATAGACTTATTTTTTCTGAAATAAGTGGAAATAAGGTAATTTTTTTTATTTTTAAATTTTACTTTTGCAATTTTGATTAAACCATGTACTTCTTTGGTATTTAGTATTTTCAAAGAGATTGTATACATTATAAACTCCTAAATTGCATCGCACCTTTTCTTATCATTTTGTTGTCAGTTTCAATTTGAATTTTTACTTCGATCTTAATTATAACCGTCTACCACATACTTCGGGATACTAGTTTAAATTTTTGATCATGATTGATTAATTAATTTTCACTAATGTTGTGGGCAAAATTACCGTGCCTTCGTGTACCAATGAGGATGTGACACATGGCACGTATTGCGCCCCCTAAGCAGAAATCATACGAAGTCTACTCCGGGGCATGAGTATTAATCTAGGTATCTACAATGTATGTATTTAAGTGTGTATAAATGTATGTATAAAATCTATACCTGGAAAGGGGCTTAATTAGTATGTATCCCAAGTGAATGACTAAGCACAATAGGCCCAAATAGCCCACTATTGCCAAAAGGGACCAGAGAATTGTAAGGAGAAAGGCACGTGTCCTCCTCCCATTCCCCAGCCAATCATGTAAGGGGAATATTAGGTCATTCCCACAAAAACCTAGTACTATAAATATTCCCACTTCCCTAGAAAAAGGGGTCACAATCAATACATTCAAGAGCAATTGCTGCTCTGCCTTCTCTCTACTTTCTCTCTCTATAAAAATACAATCTTGTTAAATCCTTAATAGTTACCGGAAAACCTCCAAGGTATCTCACCGGAAAAACCCCACAACATTTGGCGCCGTCTGTGGGGAGGTACGGTAACATGGAAGATCAACGACAGGACAACGATACTGGGCGGCCTACGCGAGTAGAGCGGCCACCCCTCGAAAGAGAAATGCCGACTGAACATCATACGCCGGCCACAAGAATCACCGAAGATGCCGCGCGTATATTTGCGGCCGGGCACACCCCTCGTCACGCTGCCGAGGTAGAGGTGCTCAGCGAGGAGGACGACCAGGCCAATCGCACCCCTCCTGGAGGACACCTGGATCCTCGGGTGGATGCGGTAATAGAGGAAAACCCTGATATGCCTGTCTCTGTGGGTGCTCTTCGGGCTATTTTGGCTGAGTTCCAAGCTGATGTGGGAAAGACAGTTAATGCTGAGGTACAGAAGAGTATGCTGATCTACACCACTGCTGTGGCTGCAAATCATGAGAGGCCGGCAAGCAATAGGCCAACACTTTCTTTGCGCCCCCCAAATGTCTGGACCAGGCTGACAGGCGAGGACCTGAGGAGACAGCCGCCAGCAAGTCAGCCCAATCAGGCAATGTCTTACCTACCACGCCGAATGCCACGGCGGCTGATCGGAGAAACGTCCCGAGGACGTGAGCAGCCACGCGCAGAGCAATTGCCTGACTCTGAGTCTGAACTTTCTGACACGGGGTCAACCCCCGTCATGCCGGATAGACCTGTCCCTCATCCAACTTATACGCATCTGAGCCAGGCGCGTCCAGGGGTCACCCGTCAAACTCGCGGACGCGAGTCTTCCCAGCGGCTACCCTACTCAAGGCGTCAAGATCCTGTGTATCACATTCAGGAGGGGGTGTCCAACATGGCCCTAGGGCACACCACCCCTTTTGCAGACTCCATCATGAGAGCCCCGAGGGAACCCAAAGTCAAGCCGCCCAACATTGATGCTTACGATGGTACCACAGATCCGGACATGCACCTCTTGGTTTACCGGCATCACATGTGTGTCCAAGGAACAACTGACTCAACCTGGTGTAAGTATTTTCCGGGCACACTCAAAGGAGTAGCATCTAAGTGGTTCGAGAGACTTCCAGCCGGAACTATTCGCTCTTTTTCGGAGCTCGAGCTATTGTTCTCTACTCGGTTCATGGCTCACAAGGAAGAGAAGAAGACGAGCATGCATCTGAGTAGGATTCAGCAAGGGAAGGGCGAGTCCCTGAGGAGTTATGTGAAGAGATTCAATCTAGAGGCAGGGCAAATTCCGGATTTGCCAGATGGTGTTGCATTCGATAACTTCATTCGAGGGCTTAAAAAGGGCTCTTTCAAGTTTGATCTGGTAAAGAAAAGCGTCCGAACAATGGCAGAAGTGCTGGATGAGGCGGAGGCCTTCATTCATGCAACAGAGATTTGCAGCGTCCCGAAAGATCCCAGAGGAAGTGATACCGCCGAGCTAGCGGCAAAAAAGGAGAAATTCGAAAAGAAGAACCGGCCTAACGGGACGTGGGCTATTGCAAAAGAGTCAGACAGGGCCCCCGGAGCGGCAGGTCAGAAACGGCCCAGAACTTATGATCGGGAGCGATTCGAGTATAACACAGACATGTACACAATTCTGATGGACGTCGGGTCCAAATATGACATTGATCGTCCATTTCCCATGAAGTCGCCACCAGAAAGTAGGGACCCCAAACTGTACTGTCACCGACCCAGAGTGCGTGGTAGTCATCTCAGGAGGATTGGCCGCCGGCGGGCCGACCATGAGGGGCTAGAAGGATTATGCCAAGCGATTGGGGCAAGTGATGCTGTCCGGCAAGGCCACAGTTGACCCGTTTCCAAAAGTTGAAATCGGCGAGGCCGACCGTGGGAAAATCTCCACCCCGCATGACGATCCTTTGGTAATTGAGTTAAAAGTTGCTAACCTGAGGGTTAGGCGTATTTTGGTTGATACAGGAAGTTCGTCGGACATAATTAGTCTAGAGTGCTTGAATCGGCTGCAACATGATTCGTCAAAGATTGAGAAAATCCACTATCCTATCATAGGCTTCGGAGGTAGTATCATCCACCCAGTCGGCATAATTACCCTTCCTCTGAGGATGGGAAATAAAAAGGAATCTCGGCAAATGGATGTCCGTTTTCTCATAGTGAAGGACCTGACGGCATATAACATCATCTTGGGGCGTCCCACGTTGAATAGGGCAAAGGCTGTCATTGTGACTCATCTGATGCTTCTTAAGTTCATTTGTGACGATGGGAGTGTCAGCACTATACATGGTGACCAGCAACAAGCTAGAGATTGCTACCTAACCACCTTGAGTCCAGAAGCATGGGGGACGGGTGAAGAGAAAGGGACATCGAGCAACAAACGAAAATGTGGCGACACGCAACCCAAGGTCGTCAAAGAAACATTAACTATCTCAGCAGGGCACATGGAAGAGAGACGCCCAGAGCCTGTTGGGGCCCATTTCAATGTGGTATTAAACACAGATAAACCTGACAGAGTAGTGCCCATCGGGATTTCTCCTGACGACCCGCTGGCGGCAGAGTTGGTCCACCTTTTGAGAGAATTTGAAGATATCTTTGCTTTCATAGTGGACGAAATGCCGGGTATTGACCCTGCTGTGGCCGTCCATAAGCTGAATGTGGACCCAAACTTCAAACCGGTTCGTCAGAAGAAAAGGAACCATGGGGAAGATAGAAATCAGGCGGTAGCCGCGGAAATACAAAAGTTGATGGAGGCTGGGTTCGTCAGGCCTAGTCAGTACCCCGACTGGGTTGCTAACGTGGTCCTCGTCAAAAAACCTAATGGTACCTGGAGAATGTGTGTTGACTACACCAACCTCAATAAGGCATGTCCAAAGGACAGTTTCCCATTGCCCAAGATTGACCGGCTCGTCGACTCTACAGCAGGGCATGCTATGATGAGCTTTATGGATGCATACTCAGGGTTTCATCAAATTCCGTTGTGGCCTGACGACCAGGAAAAAACGTCATTTGTTACTGAACAAGGCCTTTACTGCTACAAGGTGATGCCGTTTGGGTTAAAGAATGCACCGGCCACCTTTCAGCGTCTTATTAACACTGTGTTCATTAAGCAGCTCGGCAGAAATATTGAAGCTTACATTGATGATATGATCGTAAAAAGTAAGCTGAGGGCGGCGCACATAACTGATCTCAGGGAGACATTTGAGACTATTCGAGCTTACAACATGAGGTTGAATCCTAAGAAGTGTGTGTTCGGGGTGACGGCAGGCAAATTCTTAGGTTTCTTGATTGATGAAAGAGGAATTGAAGCCAACCCAGAAAAAATCCAGGCAGTAATTGATATGAGCTCACCAAAGACAGTGAAGGAGGTCCAGCGGCTCACAGGTTGCTTGGCCGCCCTGGGCAGATTCCTTTCCAGGGCTGGAGACAAGTGCCACTACTTTTTTAGGTCTGTCAGAAAGAAGGCCAAGTTTGAATGGTCGGACGAGGCCGAGGCGGCATTGGTCAGATTAAAGGAGCACTTGCATACCTTGCCTCGTCTTGTTAGTCCCTTGCTAGGAGAGACTTTGTACATGTATCTCGCCGTGTCCGAGCACTCGTTGAGTGCCGTTCTACTGACAGTGAGGGAGGGAATACAGATGCCGGTATACTTTGTCAGTCATGTTCTTCAAAATGCTGAAGTTAGATACCTTACAGTGGAAAAGTTTGGTTTGGCTCTGTTCATGGCCAGCAAAAAGCTCCGTCCTTATTTCTTAGCTCACAAAATAGTGTATACACAGATCAACCGCTCAAACTGCCCTTCACAAAGCTGGAGGCGTCAGGTCGAATGCTGAATTGGGCAATAGAGCTGAACGCCTTTGATATCACCTATGAGCCGAGGAAAGCTGTCAAGGGGCAGGCATGTGCCGACTTTATTGTTGAAATGACGAGGCCAGACTTTGCCAAGAATACAAACACGGTGTGGACAGTGTATGTAGACGGCTCATCCACACAGAATGGATGTGGAGCAGGGATAATCTGTCACTCCCCAGAAGGAGATACTTTTGAGTATGCTATGCGATTTAACTTCCAGGCGTCAAATAATGAAGCCGAATATGAAGCCCTGCTTTGTGGCATTAAAATGTGTAAGGCGGCAGGCGCCGAGGAGATTGTAGCACTATCTGACTCCCAACTGATTGTGAGCCAAGTTAATGGGACCTACGAAGCTAGGGATCCGACTATGGTCAAATACATGCAGGCCGTCCATCAGGAAGTAGAGCCACTGAAAAGTTTTGAAGTAAGGCAAGTCCCTCGCTCGGAAAATAACCAAGCTGATGCCCTGTCAAAATTGGCAAGTTCCGCGTCTTGTGATACCCCTCGGCACGTGTTTTGGGAGGCAAAAGAGCACAAAAGTGTTGAGCAAATGGAGGTGGAAACTCTTGACAGAACGTCCACATGGATGGATGACATAGTAAACTTCAAAATGAATGGAGTCTTGCCCGAAGACTCAAGGGAAGCGGCAAAACTTCAAAAGAAATGCTCTTGGTTTGAAATGTGGAACGGCACCCTCTATAAAAAGGCCTACTCCCGTCCTTTGTTAAGATGTGTAACACCTGAGAAGGGGCAGGAAATTCTAGAAGACCTTCATCAGGGGTTGTGCAGCTCGCATATTGGTGGAAGGGCTTTGGCTGAAAAGGCACTTCGAACCGGCTATTACTGGCCGACTCTTAAGGAGGACGCAATTTCACCGGTCAAGAAGTGTGACAAATGCCAGCGTTTTTCTCACCTAATACACCAACCGGCACGAGTTCTGACGCCCATTACAAGCCCCATTCCATTTGCTAAATGGGGGATGGATCTTCTAGGCCCATTTACGACCGCACCAGGAGGAAGGCGTTATGTCATCGTTGTTGTAGATTACTTCACCAAATGGGTGGAGGCAGAAGCGCTCAAAAACATAAAAACTACTGATGTGAGAGCATTCATTTGGAAGAACATCATGACTCGCTTTGGGATTCCACAGGCTATCGTCTTCGATAATGTGCCCCAGTTTGAGACGCCTAAGCTGAAAGAGTGGCTGGCAGATCACGGTATATACACTTGTTTTGCATCAGTCGGACGACCCCAAGCCAATGGTCAGGTTGAGGCGTTCAACAAAATTATCTCCGAAGGAATGAAAAAGAAGCTTGACGAAGCCAAAGGTCTATGGGCTGATGAGCTGCCAAATGTCTTATGGTCCATCCGCACCACGGTTAAGAATTCAACCGGTGAAACACCCTTCTTGCTAGCCTATGGCGCCGAGGCTGTCCTACCCATAGAAATGTGTGAACCAACGTTGAGAGTCATGCTGTATGACGAAAATGCTAACTGGGAGACAATGAAAGCAGCCTTGGACTTTCTGCCCGAGGTTAGAGGAAATGCAGCGCTCAGACAACAGCTGTACAAGATAAGGATGGCAAGAGAATACAACAAGAGAGTCTCTAATAGAGTGCTCAAAGTGGGAGATTTTGTCCTCAGGAAAATGGAGTCCACAGGACGAGCAAATGAACAGGGTAAGCTGACGCCCACTTGGGAGGGACCTTACGAGATCTATGATGAGGTTAGAGATGGAACCTACCGCATTCAAGACATGCAAGGCCGGCCTATTTTGCGCACTTGGAATGCCGACAATCTCAAGAAATATTTCTTCTAGATATGTGCTAAGCTTTGTCTTACTTACCACGATCCATTGCCCAAGGGGCGGCCTCTAATGGTCATAGTAGGGTAGTAATTACTTTTGTAACCGGCTAAATTCGCCTTGCAAAGTTATAAATAATACTACTCTATGTATCTCGTAATATTTATTGCTCGCACAATGAATATAGAAATGTACACTCCAATGCATAACCAAAGCCTAATTGTATGACGGCCTGAGAAGTGGCCCAGATTAGCAAAAACTCTCAGCAAGACTAATTGTTTGAAGCCTAAGAAGTGGCCCAGATTAGCACCAAGTTGTAGGCTGATCACCTATCCAACTCCCTTCCCAGTATAGCAAGCCGCTGGCCGACCAGTACGGCATAGTAAGTGCCAACGGCACAAATAAACTTAAATCATAAGTTATTTGTTCAAAAGCCCAGCGGCATGAACAACTTTGAAACATAGGTTGTTTGCTCAATAGCTCAGCAGCACAAAAAACCATAAATCATAGGTTGTTTGCTAAAAAGCTCAGCGGCATGAACAACTTTGAAACATAGGTTGTTTGCTCAAAAGCTCAGCGGCACCAATAACTTTGAGACAGGTTGTTTGCTCAAAAGTGCGGCGGCACGAACATTTGGCCGTCCAGTCCATTTGACGAGCAGGTCTAGCGGCAATCATACCTATTGATTGACTTGCGTCAATCAATATCGTTATAGACACACTCGCCAAAGAAAGAGACGACCACAGTAGTGCCTAGCGCATGCTCAGTTGCCTGCGGCACCAATATCTTTGAGACAAAGGTTGTTTGCTAAAAAGTGCGGCGGCACGCACGTTTGGCCGACCAGTCCATTTGACGAGCATGTCTAGCGGCAATCATACCTATTGATTGACTTGCGTCAATCAATATCGTTATAGACACGCTCGCCAAAGAAAGCGACGACCACAGTGGGGCCTAGCACATGCTCAGTTGCCAGCGGCACCAACAACTTTGAAACAAAGGTTGTTCGCTCAAAAGTTCAGCGGCACGATTAACTTCGAAACAAAGGTTGTTTGCTCAGAAGTTAGGCGGCACGAACGTTTGGCCGTCCAGTCCTTTTGACGAGCATGTCTAGCGGCAATCATACCTATTGATTGACTTGCGTCAATCAATATCGTTATAGACACGCTCGCCAAAGAAAGAGACGACCATAGTAGTGCCTAGCGCATACTCAGTTGCCTGCGGCACCAACGTGCTTAGTGTACACTCAGTTGCACCTTGGCTACCATACCTATTGATTAAGCCTATTGATTAAGGAATAATCAAATTATGAAGAGCAAATAAATGCGAGATAAGAGAAGCATCAAAAACAACCTATTTACTTATAAAACAACGCCCGTAGAAAGGCGTGTAAAAGTAGCTCAGAATTCAAAAACAAAAAAGAAAGAAAATTGTTGTGTGCTCAGCAGGCACAATGGTACAGACGCCAGCAGCGCCAAAACTTAACAAAATAATTGTTTTTTGCCCTTAGGCACGGGAACACTTGAATAAAATTTTAAAGAGCGGGAAAGGAAGCAAATCAGGGAGCGGCCGCATCGTCCTCATCATCAGATGATACAAACTCAGGGGGCGGCTGACCAAGACGCTCAGCAGCCAACACAGCGGCACTGTGTTCCATTCGCCGCTGGAACCACGCAAGATCATACTCTGACATGTCGCTCTCCCAGGCGTGCTTAACAGCGTCCTTGGTCGCTTGCTCCCCCTGATCATAGGATTCCAGAAGACGGTCACGCAAGGTGCGAACTTGCGATCTGGCCGTCTCCAGCTCCCCACGAAGATGCTCGGCTTCCTCAGCCGCCTCTTTGACCTGAGGGTACTCCCGCAACTGGTCCTGAAGCGTCCGTATTTCCGCCGCCGCTGTCTTGGCCTCCTCGACCATTGCCACCATGTCTTTGTCCTGCGCCAAGATCTTCTTAAGCAGCTCGGCCTTGTCAGACCTCAACGCAGCTACCTCCTTTGCTTGAAGGTCTATGGTCGTCTGCATCTGCAGGCGGACCTCTTCAATGGATTTGAACGCATAGTCGCCATGGTGGGTGGACTCAGCCACCTGAGCTTTGAGCTCCTCAGCAGTGCGGGTCTTCCAACTCTTGCAGAATTCCATGCGGCAGGAACAACTGCAAAAGGAGCTACATGTTAGTAAATGACTCTAAAAGAGAAGACAAGTACAAGCAAGTTGGAAATAGACTTACGTCGAGAAGAGTGGCCTGGATCGCACCAAACTGGGCGTCAGTCTTGCGGCCAGGAAGAGAAGCAACATACTCTGCGGGGACGGCCTTAAAAACCTTACGGCATATAGCCACCCTATCCTTTGACGAATAGTGGGGAGTAGCGGGTACGTTCTCGTCCTCTGCAGCAGCTGCATCCTTCCCTTTGTCTTTGGCTATAGGAAAAACAACGGCCTTAGGATGACGCGGAGAGTAAGAAGAACTGCCAGAGGAGGCTCGATACGTCTGAACGACGTTCGAATAATACTTACCGCCCGATGACCTAGCTCGGCGGGCCACCTCCGCAGGTATCTGAGAGCGGACGTCGGCCGGGATTCCAGAAAGAGGGTCCTCCAGCTCGTCCGGATGCCCACCGGACTTCGATTTGGACACCAAGTCCACAACCAGAGACGGCTTGTCCACGCCAATCTCATCGTCATCAGGGCAACCCCCCTCAGCAACCTTCGACTCGTCCTTCTTCACGAGACGGCGGGGTATGGGTTTGGGCTTTTTGAAGGTACTCGGAGTCTCCGAGCCAGCTGGCACAGCTCTCTTCTTCAGCTGGGACAGAGTCGTCCCCTTCTTCTTCTCTGACGCCCTAGCCGCGTCCTTAGCTTGCTAAAAATAAAAAATAAAAATAAGGACGGTCAAATATTGGGCCTCGTCAGTAATCACAGGTCACTCACAAGATAGTGGCCCGTCATTAACAAGGACGCCCGTCTCAAACATGACGAGGCGTACCTTATCAATCACAGGTCACTCACCAGATAGTGGCTCGTCATTAAAAAGGACGCCCATCTTAAAAATGACGAGGCGTACCTTATCAATCACAAGTCACTCACTAAATAGTGGCTCGTCATTAAAAAAAGGACGCCCGTCTCAAAAATGACGAGGCGTACCTTATCAATCACAAGTCACTCACCAGATAGTGGCTCGTCATTAAAAAGGACGCCCATCTTAAAAATGACGAGGCGTACCTTATCAATCACAAGTCACTCACTAAATAGTGGCTCGTCATTAAAAAGGACGCCCATCTTAAAAATGACGAGGCGTACCTTATCAATCACAAGTCACTCACAGAATAGTGGCTCGTCATTAAAAAGGACGCCCGTCTCAAAAATGACGAGGCGTACCTTATCAATCACAAGTTACTCACAAGATAGTGGCTCGTCATTAAAAAGGACGCCCGTCTTAAAAATGACGAGGCGTACCTTATCAATCACAAGTCACTCACAGAATAGTGGCTCGCCAGGAATACATATTATTTACACATAATCATATAGCATAATTTAGATGCATACTCTTTGTTGCGTGCCTTCCCTAGCTGCGCCCGAACCGAACAAGAACAAGTCTTTAGGACTCCAAGTGTCGTCCCTCCGTAGATAGTCCACAGCACGTCCGGATCCGCCTTAAGATTGACCAACTAGAATCGCCCTTAAGGTACTAAAGAATTTCGGCACTTATAGTCAAGAAATGTGTCTGAATTTTCTCTCAAAAACTCACTTTGAATACTTGAATAATCTCTGAAAATATGTGACCCTAGGCACTTATTTATAGAGTTATGGAAAGGGTTTTGGAATCCTATTAGGATACTAATTTATTTAATTATAACCCTACTAGGACTCTAATTAAATAATCATTATCTAATAGTTTTAGGATTTAATCACACTTTGAATCCTGATTGCTTCAGGATTCCCGCACAAGTAATGCACGAGCACCGTACACCCGCGCAAGCCTTGCGGCCCACGCTAGGCGCACAGCGCTCGGCCCACTGCTGTGCTCCGCGCGCGCGCCCAAGGCCTTGGCTGGGCCTGGCCTTGCGCTGGGCCTGGTCGAGGCTTTGGCGTGCGCTGGTGTGCGTTGGCTCGCTGGGCGACGGCCTGGCTTCGTGCTGGGCCTTCGTCTAGCGGGCCTCGTCCGATGCTAATTCGTACGATACGCTTCCGATTAAATTCCCGATTCCGGAATTCATTTCCGATACGAACAATATTTAATATTTCCGATTCCGGAATTAATTTCCGTTTCGAACAAATATTTAATATTTCCGTTTCCGGAATTATTTTCCGATTCCGATAATATTTCCGATTCTGACAATATTTCCGTTTCCGGCAATATTTCCGATTCTGGCAATATTTCCATTTCCGATAATATTTTCCGATACGTACCATGTTTCCGTTTCCGGCAACATCTACGACTTGGATAATATTTATATTTCCGATACGATCCATATTTCCGTTTCCGGCAATATCATCGTTTCCGGAGTATTCATTTCTTGCCTGTGACGATCTCAGCTCCCACTGAAACCAAGATCCGTCGATTCCGAATATCCATAGATGGAGTATCTAATGCCATTAAATACTTGATCCGTTTACGTACTATTTGTGTGACCCTACGGGTTCAGTCAAGAGTAAGCTGTGGATTAATATCATTAATTCCACTTGAACTGAAGCGGCCTCTAGCTAGGCATTCAGCTCACTTGATCTCACTGAATTATTAACTTGTTTAATTAATACTGAACCGCGTTTATTAGACTTAACGTAGAATGCATACTTGGACCAAGGGCATTATTTCCTTCAGTCTCCCACTTGTCCTTAGGGACAAGTGTGCATTTCCTAATTCCTTTGTCGCTCGATGCTTGCTCTTGAACATAAGGTAAGAGTTGTCATCCTTATTATGTCCAGAGGTGTTCCTCGGTTTCAGAGTTCAACTGATCAAATAAACAGATAATCATAGCCTATGATTCATCCGAGCACGGCCATGCATTTCACAGTTTCTAGCTCTCCGAGTGGCCTTGTACAACTTTTAAGCATCTCATCCCGATTTATGGGAGGACAATCCCAATCTTGCGATCTTGAGATTAGACTTCGTTTGATAGGTGATTACCTGAGCGTTGCCTTTATAGCCTCCTTTTACGGTGCGACGGTTGGTCAACGTCAAAGCAACCAGTTCTCAAACAAGTAATCTCAAATCACTCAGGTATTGAGGATTTAGTGTCTAATAATTTTAATGAAATTTACTTATGACAGATTTTCATCTCTTACAGTAAAGTTTCATAGGTCTTGTCCGATACTAGTCTTCCCAAAGTAAGTATCTATGCAAATGATTATGACATTGCCATGTCCACATAGTTCAAGAAACAGAACTACTAGTCATCTTGCATTCTAATCGTCTAACGTTTTCTATGCGTCCAATTTTATAGAAAACTCCGACTAGGGACCATTTTCAACCTTTGACATTCAAGTTCACTTGATAGACATTTCTTAGTCACAGGACTGGTCCTGACAGTCTATCTTGAATATATCGTCAAATTGAAGGGACTCATCATTTAATAAACCACAAATTAAATGGAAAAATGAATTCTTTTCATTTATTGTGAATGATTAACCAATAATGTTTTACAAAGATTTAAACTCTAAAACTTTAAAACATCAAACAGAGACATCAAAGCCATTCTCCAATATGCTTGATTCCCATAGCTGCAGTGTGCGAGTTGTGCTTCGCCTGCGGCAGAGGTTTAGTCAATGGATCTGATATGTTGTCATCAGTTCCAATTTTGCTTATCTCGACTTCTTTTCTTTCAACGAACTCTCGTAGAAGGTGAAATCTACGAAGTACATGCTTGACTCTCTGGTGGTGTCTAGGCTCCTTTGCCTGTGCAATAGCTCCGTTATTGTCACAATACAGGGCTATTGGTCCTTTAATGGAGGGGACTACACCAAGTTCTCCTATGAACTTCCTTAGCCATATAGCTTCCTTTGCTGCTTCATGTGCAGCAATGTACTCCGCTTCAGTTGTAGAATCCGCAATGGTGCTTTGCTTAGCACTTTTCCAGCTTACTGCTCCTCCGTTGAGGCAGAAGACAAACCCAGACTGTGATCTGAAATCATCTTTGTCGGTTTGGAAACTTGCGTCCGTATAGCCTTTAACAATTAATTCATCATCTCCACCATAGACCAGGAAGTCATCTTTGTGCCTTTTCAGGTACTTCAGAATGTTCTTGGCAGCAGTCCAATGCGCCTCTCCTGGGTCTGACTGGTATCTGCTCGTAGCACTGAGTGCGTACGCAACATCCGGGCGTGTACATATCATAGCATACATTATTGAACCAATCAATGATGCATATGGAATCCCATTCATTCGTCTACGCTCATCAAGTGTTTTTGGGCACTGAGTCTTGCTTAGAGTCATTCCATGAGACATGGGTAGGTAGCCTCCCTTGGAGTCCGCCATCTTGAACCTATCAAGCACCTTATTGATATAAGTGCTTTGACTAAGTCCAATCATCCTTTTAGATCTATCTCTGTAAATCTTGATGCCCAATATGTACTGTGCTTCTCCTAGATCCTTCATCGAAAAACATTTCCCAAGCCAAATCTTGACAGAGTTCAACATAGGAATGTCATTTCCGATAAGTAATATGTCGTCGACATATAATACTAGGAAAGCAATTTTGCTCCCACTGACCTTCTTGTATACACAAGATTCGTCCGCGTTCTTGATGAAACCAAAGTCACTGACTGCTTCATCAAAACGTATATTCCAGCTCCTGGATGCCTGCTTCAATCCGTAGATTGACTTCTTTAGCTTGCATACCTTTTTAGCATTCTTTGGATCCTCAAAACCTTCAGGCTGTGTCATAAACACAGTTTCTGTTAAAACGTCGTTTAAGAAAGCAGTTTTGACATCCATCTGCCATATTTCGTAATCGTAATATGCAGCGATTGCTAACATTATCTGAATAGACTTTAGCATTGCAACTGGTGAAAAAGGTTTCATCGTAATCCACACCGTGGACTTGCCTGTAACCTTTTGCAACCAATCTAGCTTTGAAAACTTCAAGTTTCCCATCCTTGTCCTTTTTCAGTTTGAAAACCCATTTGCTTCCAATGGCTTGGTAGCCATCTGGCAAATCGACCAGATCCCATACTTGGTTTTCAGACATGGAGTCTTATTCAGATTGCATGGCTTCTTGCCATTGCTTGGAGCTAGGGCTCGTCATAGCTTGTTTGTAAGTCGCAGGTTCATCACTTTCAAGTAATAGAACGTCATAGCTCTCGTTCGTCAAAATACCTAAGTACCTTTCCGGTTGAGATCTATATCTTTGCGATCTACGCGGGGTAACATTTCTAGTTTGACCATGATTCTCACCAGATTCTTCTAAAGATCTCTGAGTTTCATTCTGAATGTCATCTTGAGCATTCTCTAGAGTTTGTTGTTCGACTCGAATTTCTTCGAGGTCTACTTTTCTCCCACTTGTCATTTTGGAAATGTGATCTTTCTCCAAAAAGACACCATCTCGAGCAACAAACACCTTGTTCTCAGATGTATTGTAGAAGTAATACCCCTTTGTTTCCTTTGGATAGCCCACAAGGATACATTTGTCAGATTTTGGATGAAGTTTGTCTGAAATTAATCGTTTGACGTATACTTCACATCCCCAAATCTTAAGAAAATACACATTTGGAGGCTTTCCAAACCATAATTCGTATGGAGTCTTTTCGACAGCTTTAGACGGAGCTCTATTTATAGTGAGTGCAGCTGTATTTAGTGCATGTCCCCAAAATTCTAATGGAAGTTCGGCCTGACCCATCATTGACCTGACCATGTCTAGCAAGGTTCTGTTCCTCCGTTCCGACACACCGTTCCATTGTGGTGTTCCAGGAGGAGTCAATTCTGATAGAATTCCACATTCTTTCAGATGGTCATCAAATTCATAGCTCAGATATTCACCGCCTCTATCAGACCGCAGTGCCTTAATCTTCTTGCCTAATTGATTCTCTACTTCACTCTGAAATTCCTTGAATTTGTCAAAGGATTCAGACTTATGCTTCATTAGGTAGACATAACCATATCTACTGAAGTCATCAGTGAAAGTGATAAAGTAGCTGAAACCACCTCTAGCATTTGTACTCATTGGTCCACATACATCTGTATGGATTAAACCCAATAGTTCATTTGCTCTTTCTCCAACTTTAGAGAAAGGTTGCTTTGTCATTTTGCCAAGTAAACATGATTCGCATTTACCATAATCCTCTAAGTCAAATGGTTCTAGAATTCCTTCCTTTTGAAGTCTTTCTAAGCGTTTCAAGTTTATATGGCCTAATCGACAATGCCACAGATAGGTGAGATCTGAATCATCCTTTTTGGCCTTTTTGGTATTTATGTTATATACTTGTTTGTCGTGATCTAATAAATAAAGTCCATTGACTAATCTAGCAGATCCATAAAACATCTCTTTAAAATAAAACGAACAACTATTGTCTTTTATTAAAAAGGAAAATCCCTTAGCATCTAAGCAAGAAACTGAAATGATGTTTTTAGTAAGACTTGGAACATGGAAACATTCTTCCAGTTCCAAAACTAGCCCGGAGGGCAACGACAAATAGTAAGTTCCTACAGCTAATGCAGCAATCCGTGCTCCATTTACTACTCGTAGGTCGACTTCACCCTTGCTTAACTTTCTACTTCTTCTTAGTCCCTGTGGATTGGAACATAAGTGTGAGCCACAACCTGTATCTAATACCCAAGAAGTTGAATTAGCAAGTATACAGTCTATAACGAAAATACCTGAAGATGGAACGACTGTTTCGTTCTTCTGATCTTCCTTTAGCTTTGGACATTCTCTTTTGTAATGGCCTATTCCATCACAATAAAGACAGCTTGATGTGGACTTGTCCTGCTTTGATTTAGCATTGCCCTTGGACTTTCCACCTTTCTTGAACGGTCTCCTTCTAGCCTTGAGTAATCTTTGGCTTCACAGTCCAGTATTATTTCAGCCTTTCTGACAAGGTGAACAAATTCTGCAACTGTTTCTTCTCTTGGTTCACTTAGGTAAAGTTGCTTGAAGCGACCAAACCCACTGTGTAGTGAATTGAGCAAGATAGAGACTGCCATCCTTTCGCTTATTGGTGTTCCTAGTAGACTTAGGCGATCAAAGTATGAACGCATAACATCCACATGGAACCTCAGTGGGACGCCTACCCTCTGTTTAGTGCGAAGGAGCTGAACATGTGTTTCTTGGACCTCCATCCTATAACACCTGTTGGGAGAACTAACCTTTAGACCAGACATTGATTCAATCAACTCATGGACGTTCAGGTCCCTGTCCTCCGTGCTTCCACGACAGATTTCCCTCAGATTCTTGATGAGCGTAAAAGGTTCATAGGCTACAAACCTTTTAGCCCAATCATCAGGGATATTGTTCAGCATGAGACTCATAACCTTTTTGAGATCCGCATCCCAGGCGTAAAATCTCTCAGGGGTCATGTCTCTGGCATAGTAGCTTGGCATGGGATGTGACAGTACATACTCAAGTCCATTGAGTTTGACTATTTCAACTAGCTTAGCTTCCCATTCAAGAAAATTTGCCAGGTTCAGCTTGACCATAAGCTCAGAACCCATGATGATGTTTTGATTATTGTTTGCCATATTAAAAACTACAATTGAAAAGAATAAACAAATAAATAACCATTCACAGTTTCTCTTAATAAACTTAAATCCTAGCATACATGCATAATTCAATGTTTATTAAGCATTTTATTCAAGTTATGTGTTCCGGCAGGTGTGAATAAAATGATTCCAAGATCCTAAAATCATTGAAGAACTAAGCACAGTTTGTCGACTTAATCCTAGAACATCTTAGGTAAGCAAAAGCCTTTTGCTAATAGTCTAGAAACTATTCTTGGTTGATAGGTACGTCTAAGAACTTATTAGGTAAACCTATCGATTTTGCCACGACATAAAAGGACTCCTTACTTATATCGTTGAGTTTCACCAAAACTAACATGTACTCACAATTATTTGTGTACCTTGCCCCTTTAGGACCAATAAGTAACACCTCGCTGAGCGAAAACTATTACTAGATTGATGTAAAGGATATCCAAGCAAGTGTATATTTTGGCATGGCACCTTTTAACTCAATTTTTTTAAGTTTGGAACTTAAGGCTCTTACTATGTTGGTTAGATTTTAAGTGAACTAAAATCCTTAATCATGCAACATAATCAAGCCACAATCTTATGCATAATTAAGACATATTTAAAGCAATAAATAACTTAAAGCATGCATAAGATAAATGTGATCTAGTATGGCCCGACTTCATCTTGAAGCTTTGACTTCAAAGTCCGTCTTGAAAATCTCCGTGGGAGGCACCATTTTCTTCAAATAGGATAAGCTATAAATAAAACTAATTACAACTATTTGATGGTACGCAGACCATATTTGAATTGAAAAACGACTTTGGTACTTTAGACCAATTACATTCAAATTAATGGTACGCAGACCATATTTTCTATCCTATTTGGGCCATACTAGTCACTTCATAACCTGCAAAACGGTACATATACAATATATACCATTCACCCATTCATTATCATGAATGGCCCACATAGCTGGTTAGTAAAACACATTATGCATCACGTAAACATTTGCAGCAATTAATCAAAGGCACCAATAATCTACCAATTATTCAGTCCTTATTAATTCTAATCAAGTTGTTTTAACCTTAAGGATTTGTAGACCTAATCAAGAGTTTATGACTAAAAGGGCTCCCACTTAAACCAATAAATTCGTATGCTTTACTAATTTTAAACATAAAAATGTATTTCTAGTCTAACCGGAAACATACAAATTTAATTAAAATTTAAAGCTCATATGAATTTATAATTGAATCCAAAAAGTTTAATTTAATTTCAGTCGTATTTAAATTAATTCATGATTTTAATTTTAGTAAAATAATTAGAATAAATAAAATTTATTATAATTACAATATTCAAAATTAAAATCCAAGAAATAATTTAAATTATTAATTTTAAAATTAATTAAAATTACGCAAACTGAAAAATTTCAAATTAAACATTCAAAACGATCTAATCGCAACGCAAACACCCTACGTATCGCACGCCCATGGACCACACGCACACAGCCATCGCTGGCCATGTGCGCGCAGCCCATGCGCTCGTCGCATAGCTGCTGCATCTTCCATCGCAAGCCATCGCACAAGTGGTGCTCGCTGCGCGCGCGCCAGCGCTCGACGCACGCGAGCCATCGCTCGCTGTGCGCGCTCGCCAGCGCTTGCTGCGCGCGCTCCAGCGCTTGCTGCGCGCGCTCCAGCGCTTGATGCACGCGAGCTATCGCTCGCTGTGCGCGAGCAATTACGCGCGATCAACGCTGGGCGCAGTGCTCGTGGCACGCGAGCTTCCGCTCGCTGCGCGCGCTTGCGCGAGGCAGTGCGCGTTGTGGCGCAGCTCGCTTGCTGCCCACACGCGACTGCCATGCCTTGCCTTCGCCCATGCCCATTCATCCATAGCTCGTGGCCCACGACACAAGGCAGGGCTGCTGCCTTGTGCTCGTGCACCATGCCCCTGCTCATTGCATTCGTGCCGCACGGGCGACGAGCTCCCTTGCTGGTCGTCGCATGCCCGCACTATACAACACCCCTTAAGGATAACACGAAGCGTCCATTGCTTTGTGCGTGCAAGTTATATGAACGAATCGCATAAAAATTTAAAATTTATATTTAAAATTAATGACAAATTAATAAATAATATTAATTTCATAATTTTAGGGCGAAAAATCGAAAATTTATTATTCAATTGATTTCCGATTATCATGGATTCAAGCCTAGGTCATAAAAATTTAAAATTTATCATAAATTTACAATTTTTATGGTGGTTTTTAATCATAGGTTTCTAATTAAATTATAATTAATTATGAAAATCAAATTAATTCTAAATTATTCTAATTTTCAACAAATTAATCATAATTACAAATTAGATTGCATAATTAACAAGGCTAGGCATTCAAACTTGTTAAACATATACAGTAGGTCAATCAAAAATTCAAGATTTATCAACAAGAATCGCAAATATTTAATTTAACATCTTAAATTTACGAAATTTTGCATTCGAAAAACTAAAACCTTTGAAAAGTCATAGTTAGGCTTCGAATTTGAGAATTCTGGGTTCGGCAGAAAATTACTATTTTTGTCAAAATTTTAGAATGCCTTTTACATGCGTAATTGACACAAAAATCACTCGATTTGGATGAGTAACGAAGAAACTGCCGAAAAACTGCGTACGTATAATTAAATAAACGCAATTTGCAATTAATTAACAATTACGAAAATTAATCACCCCTTTTAATTCTTGCAAATTTGTAATATTTAACCATGTTCATGCAATTTAGATTATGAAAATAATAAGAGGCTCGTGATACCACTGTTAGGTTATGATACATATGACAATTCATAAATCATGCGGAAAAACCATTTAGCCAGGAATACATATTATTTACACATAATCATATAGCATAATTTAGATGCATACTCTTTGTTGCGTGCCTTCCCTAGCTGCGCCCGAACCGAACAAGAACAAGTCTTTAGGACTCCAAGTGTCGTCCCTCCGTAGATAGTCCACAGCACGTCCGGATCCGCCTTAAGATTGACCAACTAGAATCGCCCTTAAGGTACTAAAGAATTTCGGCACTTATAGTCAAGAAATGTGTCTGAATTTTCTCTCAAAAACTCACTTTGAATACTTGAATAATCTCTGAAAATATGTGACCCTAGGCACTTATTTATAGAGTTATGGAAAGGGTTTTGGAATCCTATTAGGATACTAATTTATTTAATTATAACCCTACTAGGACTCTAATTAAATAATCATTATCTAATAGTTTTAGGATTTAATCACACTTTGAATCCTGATTGCTTCAGGATTCCCGCACAAGTAATGCACGAGCACCGTACACCCGCGCAAGCCTTGCGGCCCACGCTAGGCGCACAGCGCTCGGCCCACTGCTGTACTCCGCGCGCGCCCAAGGCCTTGGCTGGGCCTGGCCTTGCGCTGGGCCTGGTCGAGGCTTTGGCGTGCGCTGGTGTACGTTGGCTCGCTGGGCGACGGCCTGGCTTCGTGCTGGGCCTTCGTCTAGCGGGCCTCGTCCGATGCTAATTCGTACGATACGCTTCCGATTAAATTCCCGATTCCGGAATTCATTTCCGATACGAACAATATTTAATATTTCCCATTCCGGAATTAATTTCCGTTTCGAACAAATATTTAATATTTCCGTTTCCGGAATTATTTTCCGATTCCGATAATATTTCCGATTCTGACAATATTTCCGTTTCCGGCAATATTTCCGATTCTGGCAATATTTCCATTTCCGATAATATTTTCCGATACGTACCATGTTTCCGTTCCCGGCAACATCTACGACTTGGATAATATTTATATTTCCGATACGATCCATATTTCCGTTTCCGGCAATATCATCGTTTCCGGAGTATTCATTTCTTGCCTGTGACGATCTCAGCTCCCACTGAAACCAAGATCCGTCGATTCCGAATATCCATAGATGGAGTATCTAATGCCATTAAATACTTGATCCGTTTACGTACTATTTGTGTGACCATACGGGTTCAGTCAAGAGTAAGCTGTGGATTAATATCATTAATTCCACTTGAACTGAAGCGGCCTCTAGCTAGGCATTCAGCTCACTTGATCTCACTGAATTATTAACTTGTTTAATTAATACTGAACCGCATTTATTAGACTTAACGTAGAATGCATACGGGAGAAGCTTAACTTGCAAAAACAACCTAAGAGAATACTCACCTTCTCCTCCAACTCGGCCTTGGCTTTCTGCATCTTGGCCTCATAGATGTCCGCCATCCAATCGGTCATATCGCCCTTCCCGGTATCCGCCGCCGATAACTTGCTCATTCCTTCCTCTGTGAACAAAAGAAATCCAAAGTTAGAAAAATGAATAGACCAAGGCGGAACGGCACATAAATTGGCATACAACCTCGAGTCATAGAATATCCTAAGCCTACGGCCGCTAGAAAGGTCTCGTTCCGAAACTGGCTAATGTGCGGCAACCACTCGGCCGGCACATGGAAACTCTTGTCCACTGTTAAGTGGTAAGTGTTGGCCCTGAACAGGACCATTATCTGATCCCACTCTTCGGCAGTAAGGGGTGGAAGGGGCTCGTCACGGTCCATGTAGTTGGCGTTGCAGTTCCAGCGGCTCATCCTCTCATACATCTCCTGGTCGTCCGTGTAAAACACGACCCACCTTTTCCTCCACATATGCCATTTGCTGAGCTTGCCAACCACTGTCTGGTAGGTACCACGGCTGCTCAGATTAAACCACCCTTTGGCGGCACTGGGGGAACGAGAGAGGGAGACCAGATGCAGAAAAGCGTTGAAAGACGGCTCCACGTCGTTCAGCGCACATTTGGCAATATAGCCAAAGATATCCGCCCATGAGTTGGGGGTCAGCTGGGCCACCCCAATGTTAAAACCATCTAACACCTCCACAACGAAGGGGTGTGGAGGGAATCTCATGCCGAGTTTGATGGATGCGGCATACACGGGGAATTCTCCCTCGGCAAGCAGGCTGACGGTCGAGTCCAGGCCGGCCGGCACGCGCATTTGGTACCCTTCCCCCACGCAGAGGTCATCCCTCATCTTGGCCCCGTGCCTGTCTAGCCACCGCATCCAGCCCACGTCTGGGTGAATCTCTGACGGAAGCAATTGGGCCTCCTCCCGCTCTCTGGGCCTAATAGGCTGGGGAGCAGCCTCTTGCTCCTCGGCGGCCGATGACAATGGAGCGACGCTTGACTCCCCCACTGCCTGGCTCGCTGTACCCTCTGACGAGCTTGCCGCTAGCTCCCCCGCCTCGACATACTCGTCGATCTCTTGAAAGAGTTCGGCATATTCTTCGTCGACTGCCGGGGCGGTGGAAGAATATCTCTCCCTAGGGGGTGTCGATGCTTCTTCCCGCAAGCGCAGGCGCGTAGGATCTGCCGTTTGCTTGGTTCTAGCCATGCCTTCTGCATAGTGAACGAAGCACGGCTTAGGAGTGACCAACAATGAAGAAAAAGACGCGATTGGACGTCCGCCCCGACAAAAGATGAACGGCGGAAAAATCTTAAATAAAACCTTCAAACCCTTACCTAGTACTAAGAGGTCGGCCGCTAACAAAGAGAAAAATGACGAGAGGATAACAAAAACAAGAAAGAAAGGCGAAAACTAACCTTGAAAGATCTGCGAAGTACTCGGTGAAGAACAGGATGAGTTTCGCGAAGAACAGGGTGAGTTTGACGAGGAAAAGGATGAGTCTCGTGGTGGCCGGAAATCGCCTGATGGTGGTGGGAATACGCCGGAAATCGCCTATGAGACAGCTCTGTGAAAACGAAATGTAAAAAAATGAAATTTACCCCCCCCCCCTCTATATATATAGGGAGGGGCAAAATGGAGAAAGGTGACACGTGTCACCACCTCAACACCTGACCCAAAGATGAAGATGCAAATCAAAGGTCAAGAAGCGATACCCGAAAAGTGTTTCCAGAAATGCCCTTCTTGAGGGGCAAATGTTGTGGGCAAAATTACCGTGCCTTCGTGTACCAATGAGGATGTGACACATGGCACGTATTGCGCCCCCTAAGCAGAAATCATACGAAGTCTACTCCGGGGCATGAGTATTAATCTAGGTATCTACAATGTATGTATTTAAGTGTGTATAAATGTATGTATAAAATCTATACCTGGAAAGGGGCTTAATTAGTATGTATCCCAAGTGAATGACTAAGCACAATAGGCCCAAATAGCCCACTATTGCCAAAAGGGACCAGAGATTTGTAAGGAGAAAGGACACGTGTCCTCCTCCCATTCCCCAGCCAATCATGTAAGGGGAATATTAGGTCATTCCCACAAAAACCTAGTACTATAAATATTCCCACTTCCCTAGAAAAAGGGGTCACAATCAATACATTCAAGAGCAATTGCTGCTCTGCCTTCTCTCTACTTTCTCTCTCTATAAAAATACAATCTTGTTAAATCCTTAATAGTTACCGGAAAACCTCCAAGGTATCTCACCGTAAAAACCCCACAACAGTAAGTGCTTTGGCTTAGTCTAATCATCCTCTAAGATCTATCCCTATAGATCTTGATGCCCAAGATGTATTGTGCCTATCCTAAGCCCTTCATTGGGAAACACATTCCAAGCCAAGCCTTTACAGACTCCAACATAGGAATGTCATTTCCAGTTAGTAGTATGTCATAAACATACAAGACTCGCAATGCAATCTTACTCCCACTGAACTTCTTGTTTATACAAGACTCATCAAGAGTCTTGATGAAGCCAATGCATTGTACTTCAAAAAATCGTATATTCTAACTCATGGATGCTTGCTTCAATCCATAAATAGATTTCTCGAGCTTGCATACCTTTCTTGCATTCTTTGGATCAATAAAACCCCATGGCTGTCTCATAAGCACAGTCTCTTCAAGAATACCATTTAAGAAGGAAGTTTTGACATCCATTTTCCATATTTCATAGTCATGTAAACGCAGTAATTGCAAAGATTATACGAACAGACTTAAGCATTGCAACTGGAAAAAAGGTTTCACCATAGTCAACGCTGTGAACTTGTCTGGAGCCTTTTTCTACCAATCTAGCTTTGTATACATATATATTTTATCTTTGTCTTTCTTCAACTTGAAGACCCATTTTCTTCTAATAGGTGTAAACCCACTCGACAAATCAACCAAATCCCAGACTTGATTTTCAAACATGGAGTTTATTTCAGATTTCATGGCCTCTAACCATTTTGTGGAGCTTGGACTAGTCATATATTTCTTGTAGAAAATAGGTTCTTCATTATGCAATATGAGAACTTCTAAGATTTCAGTCAAGAGGACTCCAATTCATCTATCTTCATGAACCTTAGTTCTGTGTGATCTACAAGGGGAAACAACGTCTTGAGGAACTACTCCCACTAGCTCTTCCAAAGACCTTGGAGGTTCTTCATCTTGAACTTCTTCCAAAGAGTTCTCGATTTATTGTTCGTCTCGAATCTCTTCGAGGTCTATTTTTCTCCAACTTGTCATTTTGGAAATGTGATTTCTTTCCAAAAAGACACAATCACGAACAACAAAGACCTTGTTCTCTGACTTGTTGTAGAAATAATAACCATAGATTATTTTGGATACCCAATGAAGAAACATTTTAATCGCTTGACATATGCTTTGCAACCCCAAATCTTGAGAAAAGACAACTTTGGCAGTTTCCAGTCCATAATCCGTATAGAGTCTTTTCAACAGCTTATGATGGAGCATGATTTAGTGTGATTGTTGTTGTTTCCAACGCATGTCCCTATAATTATAAAGGAAGTTTGGCTTGACCCATAATTGACCTGAGCATATCAAGTGAGGTCTTGTTTCTCCGTCCCGACACACCTTTATATTGAGCTGTCTCCGGAGCTGCCAATTCAGGATGAATGACACATTCTCTAAGATGGTCATCAAACTCATGGTTAAGATATTCACCTCCTCGATCCGATCGTAGAGCTTTGATTTTCTTTCAAACTTGATTCTCTACTATAAAAAAAAATCATTGAATTTCTCAAACGATCCGGACTTGTGTTTCATTAGGTAGACATAGCCATATCTATTAAAATCGTATGTGAACGTGATGAAATAACTGAAATCACCTCTAGCTTTCGAACTCATAGGCCCATATGCGTTCGTATGTATTTTCCCTAGTAGTTCGCTTGCTCTTTCTCCCAACTATGAGAAAGGTTGCTTTGTCATTTTTCCAAGCAAACATGATTCGCATTGATCAGCTTATCTAAGTCAAATGATTCTACAAGTACCTTCTTTTGAAGTCGTTCTATGCGCTTTATGTTTATATGGCTTAATCGACAAGGCCACATATATGTGAGATCCGAGTCACTAGTTATAGCATTTTTGGTATTTATGCTAAAGAATTGATTGTTCATATCAAGCACATATAGACCATTTTCTTGTTGTGCGGAACGATAAAACATACCATTCAAGAAAAAAGAACAACCATTGTGTTTAAACTGAAAACTAAAACCTTTAGAATCCAAACATGAAACTTAAATGATGTTTCTTAGAAATGTTGTAGCAGTTTTTTTGTTCCAAAACAAAACCATTAGGCAAAGATATAAAAATAAGATCCTACGGCTAATGCAACATTCCGTGCTCCATTTCCCACGCGTAGATCCTTCTCTCCTTTATCTAGCTTTCTACTTCTCCTTAGTCCCTGTAAATTGGAACATTAGTGTGAGAAACAACCAGTATCCAATACCCAAGAAGTAGAGTTAGCAAGATTACAATATATAACATACAACCTGAAGTAGAAGCAACGTTTCCGCTCTTCACATCTTCCTTTTTCTTTGGTGAATCTCTTCTGTAATGGCCAATTTCATCAGAATAGAAGCATTTCGCCGTAGAAGGAGAAGTATTTCTCTTCATCTTCCTCTTGGAAGGCGCCACTTTCCCTTCTGGAGTGGATGAAGATGTAGCCTTGCATTTCTTATCCCCTTTTACTTTCTTGAATTTCTTACACTTCACAGTATGTGGCGCTTGCTCAATCTTTTCAAGTTATAGTTCGTTGCTTTCAAGCATCTCCAACAGCTTACTGAATGTGTTTTCTTTCAGATTAAATAAATAGTACATCTTGAATCTCTCATAGTCCTTATGTGGAGAATTTAGCATAAAACTATAGCTATTGGCTTTGAAACGAAACAACCAAGTACCTCAATGCGATGAAATAGTCCAACCATTTTTTTCACATGAGACCGAACTTGTGTGTTCTTTTTCATCTTAGATTGGATGATGCATTTTTGTGCCTCGTGAATCTCAAAATTGAAACACATGCCTTGTGAAGTAACGAGCTTTAAATCGCTCATTGAATTAGCCAATTCATCACCCCGTATCCAATTGCTTGGCCATTTGGTGGATACTTTACTCGACACCTATCCCTGAGATGCCTTAGGAGTGAATATGGCTCGATAATGTCGAACGTTTACCTTCATTCTGAAGAGATTGAGCAAAGGATAAGATCCATGACAAGACACTTGTGAATAGCCCATCTTCTGTGCCTTTCAAAGTCATATCCTTTGAGTAATAGCTAGGAAAAGAATGCTCCATGTAGGCACCTAACTCGTGTCTCCCCTTAAGGCCGATGACGAAACCATTAGCCTAACTCCAAGGTTGGTGCAACTCTGAGTGGAATTCCCAATTGCTAAAGTACAAGGAAATAATTCTATGTCCAAATATCCAAAATCCAATTCCCAAGTCCGTTCCCATCCTGGAACTTGGTACAAATTCCGATTCCTAAAATACGATTCGGAAATCCAAACACAAACTCACAAAATGGACACCACATTTGGTATCCGAAGCCGTTTTCCAATCAAAATTCCATTAAGCATTTCGAATTCGGGCGCTGACCCATAAAACCGAGCATCCCGGGCTCCGACCTGTAAAACCGAGTTCAAACTGTACAAAAATCTCGAAAACGACGCGCTTAATTCGTAAAAATCCCACCGTAATCTCCAAGAAAAGAATCTGTTGCAATCGTCCAAAAAGGTACAATAGTACAGATGCCAATGCGCCCAAAAGGACGATGTCATCGTCTTTCTTTTTGGCAATTTGTGACGTGTCAGGCGCCAGCAAGGCACCTGCGCCAGGTGCAAGCCTTTTTGGAATTTTTCCAGTTGCTTTCCTTTATAAACCCCCCATTTTTTTATAATTCTGGGAGGAGAAAATAATCAGAATACAATAAATGCCGTAATGCAAAAATCACTCCTTACATACTAATCCTCTCCAAAATTCAATCTTTCAAAAAAAGAAACAATTTCTAAATACAAAAGCAGTTGGGAAAACATCATGGAAGCGTCAACCTAGAAAATCTAGATAATATGAGTCCCTAAATCCTATTAATTCTAACTTTCATGCTTTAATCTTCAAGCTTTTTCAATAATCCAAGGATGTTTAGTGAGTTCATAACTCATGAAAATTTGGATTTTGTACAAAAGGTGTAACCATTAAGGGGTTTCATACTTGGATCCCCCTTAAATGGTCTTCCATATTCCATTTCCCAAGTTTCAAGTTTCAATCTTTAAGCTTTGTTTTCAATAAAACATGATTAATAAGTTGAGGCTTTAACTCTTGAAAGTGTTCCTTATAATAATCATCATTCAAGTCTTCAAAAAAATCTAATTTTATGCAAGTTCAAGGATGTTTGGAAAAGTCCAAACCCTTTTCCAAACTAGAACATATGAATATCCAAATTTCTATGTTCAATATACAATTTCTATGTCCAATTTTAAATCATGTTTAAATGAGATCAACTTCTCTTTAAACTAGAATCAATTTCAAGTCATGAAACTTATTAATGATGAGACTTTTAGATTGAAAGTTCTAAACTTTAAGCGTTTAGCCTCCTAATTTCAACATTCAAGTTCTATATTCAAGTTCAAATTCAATATTCAAGCTTTATTTCAATATTCAAGTACAAAATCGATGATACTTTTTAATGAGCAAACTGATTTCAAAGTTATATTCTTTCCAAGTTGAATCCATGAGGGGCCAAGTCATACTTGAATAATTGTCTCTCGTTTGGAATTCCAACATCATTTATACAAGTTATATTATTGCAATTTCAATACTTTATTGCTTACTTTATTGCTTCTTTCAATATTGCACCTTTAAATTCCGCACCTTTCAATTTTGCACCTTTAATATTCATTTGGTTTACACCTAGTCCTTTTTCTAGGTGGTGATGTATAATCATTAAATTTTGCACTTTATTTTCTATTATGATGCTTTGCTTTATTTGTTATTGCTTTCTTCACCCAACATGATAGATCAACCATTTACAAGTTATAATCACGCGTAACAAATATAATTTTTGGACAACTAGACTAGGTTCCCTAAATTGGAATTAAAGCAAAGTGATCACATGCAAAGTTTAAATTTAGATGTTCTAAAAATTCATGATCACCGGCCTAAACTTAGTACCATGATTAGATTATGCACGAAAATGATCCTTGTCTTGTTTGAACCAACTTGTCAAATCAACTCAAATAAGTGTGTCGTTCCCTTACCCGAGTCTCAATCGCTTTCAAGTCATTGTCGTATCTCAAGTCATCTTTGGTCTTTCCAAACCGAACCCATAATATTGTTTGATGAAGACTCCTTTGAAACCCAATATTCGATAACAGTAGGGGTATTTTCTAGCATATTCCGTTTTATTTGGGTTACCTATTTTCTAAATGTTCAAATAAATTACTATCACCAAGTTCAACCTTCGAATTTGACTCCCCTTTATGGGGTGGGCTTGCAAAAATCAAGTCGAATCCAAGTGTTGGGCTTCTTGATTTCATTGACCAAGTTTGAGTTCTTGGCATGTCCTAAATGGGATATGTCAAGGTACCAAAACTTGCACTTACAAAATCCGAAATACGAAAGAAACAAGGTACATATACAAAAAAAAAAACCCTTACAATATGGCGACTACACCGGGGACTTCTAATTTGCATTTCGAGCACGAACATAATTCGGGAAAACTAACACTAACCTTCTGAAGCGCATGGCGCAGGTCAGCAGCGCCTAGCGCACCCTGTTGCGCTTCGTGCAGCTGTCTTGCATCCTGCGCAGTGGCTCGTAGTGGCATAATCCAATTCGGTTCATCATTTAGGAGTACCACTACGTTTGGTTCAAAAATCCCTAAAACACGCCTCACGCAAAAGAGTCTAAACCTCTTACTATGTTCAAATTCAATAGTCCAATCGATGGCATCATAATGCTGGATTTTCAAATTTCCATATGCATATTCAAAAGTCTAACCCATGGCGTCATAATGCTAGATTATGAAGTCAAAATTTCCATATCCAAATTCAAGAGTCCAACTCATGGCATCATAATGCCGGATTTTCAAGTCAAAATTTCCATATCCAAATTCAAGAGTCCAACCCAAGGCATCATAATGCCAGATTTTCATGTTCAAAATTTCCATATCAAAATTAAAGAATCCAACCCATGGCGTCGTAATATTGTAGTCCAATTTCTACTCCCAAATTACCAAATTCAAGAGTCCAATCCATGGCGTCGTAATGATGGATTTTCAAGTCCAAATTCCCATGTAAAAAAACCTTCAAGTTCAAAATTGCAAATTAGTCCTATTCCTAATACAAATCATCTTTGATCCTTCAAGATCCCAAATTCGAAACACAAATCCTATATTCCCCAAATTCAAAAATGGTTGTCATCTATCAAACCCGAGCCGAAACTACAAGTCCAAAATCTTTGCTTACCTTATCGACTCTTGACCCTTAGATACAATTTCAAAATATTTCCAATGGGTTGAAAATCCCTAGAAATAATACCAAATACAAAATTCCATGATGGGTTGAAAATCCCTATAAATAATACCAAATACAAAATTCCATGATGGGTTGAAAATCCCTAGAAATAATACCAAATACAAAATTCATGATGGATTGAAAATCGCTATAAATAATACCAAATACTAAATTCCATGATGGGTTGGAAATACCTAGAAATAGTATCAAATTCAAATTACATGATGGTTTGAAAATCCCTAGAAATAATACCAAATACAAATTTCCATGACGGGTTGAAAAACCCTCGATGTAATACCAAATACAAAATTCCATTATGGGTTGAAAATCCCTAGAGTTAATACCAAATACAAAATTCCATGATGGGTTGAAAATCCCCAAAAATAATACAAACCCCATAAAATTTCAAAACAATTTCCACGTGTTGAAAATCCCTAGAAATAGTACAAATTTAAAGTCCTAGGGACGGGTTCAAAATCCCCAGAAATAGCACATTTTCAAATCTAGTTCAAATGGGTTTAAACTCCCCAGAAATATTCCTAGTCCAAATTCTACGATGGGTTGAAACTCCCCTAAAATATTCAAAATCCAAAAATCTTTTACATCAAAGTTGGGTTGAAAACCCCCAAAACTACAATTTCCAAAGTCCTGAATTCGGGTGGAAATCCCTAGAAATGATACAAGTACAAATCCCACGGGTTGTAAATCACTTGAAATAATCCTAGTTCAAATGTACAAAAAGATAAATCTCCTTTGAAAAATTTGCAACGGCTTGCAAGTCCCAATACAAGTACAAAGACAAAATGGCCAAATTTCCCAAAACTAGCTACAAATACAGATCCAAAATCCCGAATCTAGCGGAGAGGTGCTTAGTGTCAGTCTAGGTCTCATCTTATTTTGCATACATATCATCACGTCATGTCTCGGATAAAGTTCAAGTTCTAAAGTCATTGCATGTGTTCTTTAGGATCTTTGGACTAGCGGTTCAAAATGACTTCAATGGCAGTGGAAATTTCCGAGCTCTATGACCGAATGGGAGAAGGTGAGGCTCGTCTGAAAGCTCTCGAAAAGAATCTAGAGGCTTTTTTTGATCCAAGGGGATGTGTTAAAAATCTGGAGATTCCCCCCAACCATATGAACTACATTGATAATGCAGAGGCTCCCTATTACCCTATGAGCTACATTATGACAAACGAAAACCCGAGATCTGGTTTTCTCATGGGTTTCCCTTAGAGTGGTATTTTTGGAATATGGGCTAGTGATGATGAAGACGTTTACTACAATCCTTCTATGTCCTAGAGGATGAAGAATGCCAAAAAGTTGTGAATCCTGATTGGTATCTTGGCACTAAAGCTAAAATCAGTGTTCAAGTTACGACCTGGTAAGGTAGAATTCAAGAACTAACCCAAATGGTTGCCCCTACAATTAAGGTTTCATCTCTGATCTATGAAATACTTATCAAGCAGCTGAAGCAGACTAAAGAAGAAATCAATATTTGGCAACTCATAACTTCCTTTGTTGAGCATCTCAATGCCCTAATCAATGTTCTTGCCAAACCGAACGTTACTTGGTAAACCACTCTGATTGATCTAGAAACGCTCCATGCAAATCCTTAAGAAGGGTTCACATTTACCGATGAAGACCTCCCTCCTGAAGGGGTGGATCACCATAAAGCACTATATTTGACCGTTGAATACAATGACAAAATCATTTCCATAACTTTGGTCGACAATGGGTCTACCATAAATGTGTGTCCTCTTGGCACCGCTGAAAATCTGGGTTTCACTCAACGTGACTTTTCTAGCTCATCTCAAGGTGTCCGTGCATATGATAATACCCGTCGTGAGGACGTGGGGACCCTCATACTTTTATTGCGAATTGGCCCCATTGAGCGCAAAGTGAGCTTCCAAGTGCTCAACATCAAAACTAGCTTCAATCTTCTTCTTGGGCGACCCTGTATTCGTGATCTAAGGGAAGTGCCTTCTTCACTTCATCAAAAGGTCAGAATGGAAGTCAAAGGGAACATCATTACCCTAATGCATCACAAAGAAGGTTTAGGCGATGGGTTAATAATATATGGGCGACGAAAAATATATTTGTAGCCCAAAATAGAACAAAAGGCGACGGTGTATAAGTTCGTTGCCCAAATGTCTAATTTTGTGCGACAATTAGATTTTCAGTAGCCCAAAACCTTTTATGGGCGACAATACATAAACCTGCTGCCCAAAATTATAGTTTGGGCCACAAAATTTTATATTGTTGCCCTTTAATATCTTTGTGCAACCACCTACTTCCATGTCATTGCCCATTGTAAATTAATGACCCAGCCCAAAATTAATCTGTTCTTGCCCTTGCAAAAAAAAGGCGGAAAATATATCCCGCTTCTTATATCCCACTCCTCCACGACCTTCCTCAAGTTCCAAACACTTCAAAAAACTGAGTAACTCTTCCACCTCTCTCTCCTTCCGCTCTTTTTGTTCCGTTGGTGAATCTGACTGTTAGTTTTCTTGCGTTTCTGCTTCAAGGTATTATAGGAAAAAGTATTGAGAATTCATTTTTTCGGTTAATTTACATAGAAATTCATTTTTTCGGTTAATTTACAGAGTAATTCAAATTTGTTGGCTAATTTACAGAGAATTAAGCGCTCAATCTCTAAATTCATTCAATTCATTATAATTTTTAAAAATTATAGGTTGGGAGGTTGGTGGATCGGCGGCGAGGTCGTTTCTGGCACCGCTCTTCTTCGAGGTTCTTATCTCTTTGCTTGTGTTTTTTTTATTTTCGCACATTTAACATATCTCTGAATTTCCAATTTTGTTAAATTTCCTATAGTATTTGATGAATATCCTATAATTTTTGCTGAATTTCTTATAATGTATGTTGAATTTCCTATAGTTTATGTTATTTCCTATAATTTTTGTTGAATTTCCTATAATTTCTTTGAGACGGATGTGTAACTGGTGGGGATTTATTTTGAAGCTGTTGGGCTAGTTCAATGTTGCAGGTATACTGCTAGTTCAGGTATCTTAGGTTTTAGTCTGCATGTATCTTGAGAATGTTCAGGTTTTAAAATCATCACATACTTAAGCCCACGAGAACATGGTAGTGAATTGCAAGAGACTATATATAACTTAGTAAATAGAGACTTCCTGGAACTCAGACTGCAGAAGCTTTTATATTTATTCTTGAAACCGATGGAATAAGTAGAAATGTATACTAGAGTTCATGGAGACGGAGGAGCTTTGCATTAACTTGAGGAAATTGTGTTCCTATTGATGTGTTAAGAAAGTAAGATACTTTTGGCAATGGATGCAGAGATTAGAAGACATAACATGTACTTGTTATCGCTAAGGCCATACATACACAATTGGAAATATTATCTGCATGAGCTGATTCAACTTTTATAGTGTCCAGAAGCTGTAGAAAGCTAATCTAGATGCATAATATATACTCTGAAACAGCTTGTTCAATGAAAAATAAGGATAATATAGCATCTTCTCACGGGGCACTAGTAAATCAAGGTTTTAAGCAAAATCACTTAGCCAATGAATATATTCAGCATATTCTCATGGGTGTTTTTTGAAGCTTTTGTAATTGTGATGATTTCAGTGTGGTTAATTATGGCCTTGTGGGGTTCATAGTAGGGGCTTTAGCAGTTATTGCAGTTTAAGGTGTTGTGATTAGCTCAAAATGTTCTAGGAAGGTTGTATGGGTGTGGGTTATGAAAGCTGAGAGTTTATCCTCTAATTAACTGACTGGATGACAAAGTCATGCATAAATTACCAAAACATACAACTTCTACACTTCTAATGTGTCATCATTACATCTCCTTGAATTATGGGTTAAGTTTAAACTCTTTTCATTATCAGAAATTTGCCCTTAACTTGCTTGCGTCCCTTTTTCATCATCAAACCAATTCTCACTTCTCACGTCTTCCATGTGATGGCAAACTTGAGGAGTGATGCATATTTGGCTACTTTTTGTTTTGTATTTTTTTATTGTTGTTGTGATTCCAAACACAATTTATTTCTCATGTTGGTTTATTAAGGAATTGAGGTTCTTAGATTGTGAAAAAGTTCATTTCTTGGGTACTGAAATATTGCAAATTTTTATTTGAATAAACTGAAGAAAAAACACAGAGAAAGTTGGAAAAAAAAATAGTGAAGAAATTAGAACAAAAAACTCATACATTCACAAGATTATAATCATGAATAAGAAAATGTACCCTTGCTCACAGTGACTATGTGGGTGTAGGGTGGCAAGTCTCCAAAACGTTCATAGTAGGGGCTATTGGCCATTCTTCTTAAGGTTCAAGATTTCAGTTATCACATTTCAAGGGGAAAACTGTATTGTTTTCAAGGCTAAATCAGAAGCTTTCATAACCCATACCCAAGCAACCTTCCTAGTTTCTAATGTTGGCCAGAAAAAGCTAGCTTATCCTTGAACACCCAAACCAGCACGTGACAAGTGGTATCAGAGCGGGAACGTTAGTTGGGACGTAACTTCGGTTACGTTGAAGTGCTTCCTGTTGTGTGGACGAAATTCTGATCGGAGAACTGATCATATGGCATCGATGAAGGAAAGTGTTGGTGCATCTGGTGTGGTGGAGGATCCCACCAAGAGGGGGAAGCCATCGACCGCGAAGCTTGATGGTCGGTTGGCTAAAGTGGAGTTGGCGACGGCGGATCTCGTCGACAGCATGGGGATTGCGGAGCAGCAACTTGAAGAGTTGAAGGGGATTGCTGCTAGTCATGGGCAAGGCATCGAGGGAGTCGATAGCCGTGTTCAAGTGTTGGAGTTGGGGCTACGGCGACGGCCGAGGAGGCAAGGGAAGCCATGAATTCCCTCGTTAATGAAGTTGCTGCCACACTTTGGGGAGAGGTGGCACAACTACGGGATGCCATCATGGGGCATTACAATGCCATGAAGGAGCAACTAGAATCCGTCAAGGGGGACGTGGTTCTACTAAAGGCGGCAGTGGTCGGGGGTGCTGCTATGCGGGAGGGACCAAGGATGAAGGTTCCGGAGCCGTCTAAGTTCGAAGGCAAGCGTGACTCGAAGGCTATGGATAATTTCTTGTGGAGCATCGAGAGATACTTCGAGGCCATGCACTTGGATGACGATGCTACAAGAATCTCCACCGCCACCATGTACTTTTCGGAGGATGCCATCCTATGATGGAGAAGGCGTGAGTTGGACATACAGAAGAGGCTGTGTTCGATCAAGACATGGGACGAGTTCAAGGCCGACTTCAAGAGGCAGTTCTACCCGGAGAATTCCGAAGAAATTGCGATGAAGAAGCTGCGTGGGTTGAAGCATACCAGATCGATCAAGGAGTACGTAAAGGAGTTCACTTCACTCATGCTAGAGATATCGGATCTTCCGGAGAAGACCCAACTCATATACTTTATGGATGGGCTACAGCGTTGGGCGGAGCAAGAGGTACGGCGACGAGGAGCCAAGGATCTTGCCGAGGCCATAGCAGTGGCGGAGTCGTTATATGAGATGCCAAACTCGAGACGGGACAAGGGTCGGAGGTTCGAGGAGGACGAAGGCAACGAGGCAGCATCGCATCAACCGAGGGCCAAGCATGCGGAGCATGGGAAGGACAAGGCCCAACCGAAGAGGGACGGTCGTGACGGAGGTAAGTCGTTCAGGCCCTTGAAATGTTATCTTTGTGAAGGTGAACATTTTGCAAGGAACTGCCCCGTCCGGCAAAAGTTAGAGAAAATGAGTGCCATGGTCGGCACAATGGAGAAGGAACCAGCATCCAAGAGAAGGCTAGAGGCGTTGCAAGTGGACGAGGAAGTCCAGCTAGCAAACATGAGGCTCTGTAATGATGGGGTCGTGGACAGCAGGCCTAGGGACATGGTAGTGCTTTGGAAGATGGCACCCACGACAATGAAGGGAGCGGGCATCAAGTCGGGAGGGAACTTGATGGTCGTGCATGGAGAAGTGAACGAGGAAGCGAGTCGGGTGATCGTTGATATAGGG
This sequence comes from Spinacia oleracea, assembly GCF_020520425.1. Lineage (NCBI taxonomy): Eukaryota > Viridiplantae > Streptophyta > Magnoliopsida > Caryophyllales > Amaranthaceae > Spinacia > Spinacia oleracea. The sequence goes on from NC_079490.1 coordinate 72,465,943, forward strand.
GCAACCCACAACGTTTTTGCGCGGGGAGAAGCCAGGAAGCTAGGGGTGAAGTTCACTCAGGTCGACGGCGAGATGAAGGCCGTAAATTAAAGGGCAACGCCGGTGTATGGCAAAGCAAGGGACATCCCTATCCGCTTGGGGAAGCGGAAGGGCAAGGTCGACTTCATGGTGGTCGACATGGATGATGAGGACGTGGTGCTAGGTATGGAGTTCCTAGACTCGGTCCTACCATTTCGAGTTGGTGATGGCGTGCTGACCATCACACACAAGGGCAGCGAGGTCGACATTCGGCTCGCAAGGGACAAGGAAGAATGCATGAGAATCTCTTCCTTGAAGTCTCGTGCAACGGCAACCAAGGGGTGTCGAAGGCAAAGGGACGTGTGGTTCGGGTCGTGGGCACGAGAGGCAACTGATTGTGTGCTCAGAGGGAGGAGCAAGGTAGGTAGGCATGGTGCCTATGGTATGGGCGAGGTGCCCAAGGTTGGGGTCGTGCAACGGCAAGGCATAGGCAGAGGTGCATGGTTCGGGTCGTGTGCACGTGCAACGGGTCGTCTTGAAGAGGGCGTCAAGAATGTAGGTGGGGGAGAATGTCACAGATGGCCTCCCACACCGTCGCATGTGGCAGCACTCAAGGCAACAAGCATTGCAAGGCATCGCGGTGCAACGCCAAGGGTGGAGGGAAGGTCGTTGGGCACCACCGGGCAACGTGGTGTTCCATCGGAAGTTGGTTCGTGTGGGTCGTTGATGCATCGGAGTGCATCATGGTGCAGGGACATGGGCGCTGGCACTGGGCGCTAGGCAGCAAGGTTGGCTGTAGGGGTGTGCCTGGGTGCTGGCAGCATGAGCAACACCCACCCCCTATAGAGGATTATTTTGAATTAGCCATGAATTCCCAGTGAACACCCACATGACAACAACATAATAATGGGCTGTTTGGGGGACCAAATGATATCCAAATGGGCTGAAACTTGGGGGTCGCACGTATTTTATCGCAATGAAGACAATGGTTGGGCCAGATTTTGGGTTTGAGGCCCAAAAGGCCCGGTTTTGCAGCAGGTATGCACGGTTGTGCACCGGAAGGTTCTAGAGTGCTCCGGAGGCATCTTGGACACTAGCTTGGTTGTTTCATGAAGGTTCTAGCTAGTAAGAGTGTAGAACCTTGCTGTACAGATTAGGGGAGATAATTCTAGAGACCTCCTTGTATAAGAGGGTTCCCTTGGAGGTGGGAACATTCTAGAAACATGTAGGCCATTCTTTGTAGGAGTAGTGTAGAATGTTCTAGAGTAGAAGGCTCTAGGGACTTGGGTGCCTATAAATAGGCTTCCCCATTCATTTTTACATTCAGCCAACACATTTGTAATTCTCTCAAGCAATACAAAAAGTTTCCAAAACTCTCTTGCATACAAGTTTCCTTACTTAGCCATTTTCGTAGCACACTATGCATAGCTAAAACATCAGGTAGCCTTGACTAGTGATCCGACGGGACTGTGACGCTAGTAGGGAGCGTGCTAAAGGCTTGGAAATATTCAGCACGTGACATGTTGTAACATTGTATAACCTCTACCTGAGACCTGAACAGAACTTGCTGATCTGACCAGAAAGCTAAAGAGACTAGACCTGCAACATGCCTGAGACAGTAAAAGAAAGAGTTAAAGGTAATCGAGTACAACTTTTCTACCAAGCAGTTAGAAAGTCTGCAAGGGGTGTCGAAGGCAAAGGGACGTGTGGTTCAGGTCGTGGGCACGAGAGGCAGCTCGTGTGAAGCTCCGAGGGAGGAGCAAGGTAAGTAGGCATGGTGCCTATCGTATGGGCGAGGTGCCCAAGGTTGGGGTCATGCAGCGGCAAGGCATCGGCAGAGGTGCATGGTTCGGGTCGTGTGCACGTGAAATGGGTCGTCTTGACGAGGGCATCAAGAATTTAGGTGGGGGAGAATGTCACGAATGGCCTCCCACGCCATCGCATGTGGCAACACTCAAGGCAACAAGCATCGCAAGGCATCACGGTGCAACGTCAAGGGCGGAGGCAAGGTCGTTTGGCACCACCGGGCAACGTGGTGTTCTATTGGAAGTTGGTTCATATGGGTCGTTGATGCATCGGAGTGCATCATGGTGCAGGGATATGGGCGCTGGCACTGGGAGCTAGGTTGCAAGGTTGGCCGTAGGGGTGTGCCTCGGTGCTGGCAGCATGAGCAACACCCACCCCCTATAGAGGATTATTTTGAATTAGCCATGAATTCCCAGTGAACACCCACATGACAGTAACATAATAATGGGCCGTTTTGTAGCAGGTATGCACGGTTGTGCACCGGAAGGTTCTAGAGTGCTCCGGAGGCATCTTGGACAATCTAGCTTGGTTGTTTCTTGAAGGTTCTAGCTAGGAAGAGTGTAGAACCTTGCTGTACAGATTAGGGGAGATAATTCTAGAGACCTCCTTGTATAAGAGGGTTCCTTTAGAGGTAGGAACATTCTAGAATCATGTAGGCCATTCTTTGTAGGAGTAGTGTACAATGTTCTAGAGTAGAAGGCTCTAGGGACTTGGGTGCCTATAAATAGGCTTCCCCATTCATTTGTACATTCATCCAACACATTTGTAATTCTCTCAAGCAATACCAAAAGCTTCCAAAACTCTCTTGCGCACAAGTCTCCTTACTTAGCCATTTTCGTAGCACATTAGCATAGCCAAAACATCGGGTATCCTTGACTAGTGATCCGACGGGACTGTGACGCTAGTAGGCAGCGTGCTAAAGGCTTCGAAATAGTCAGCATGTGACATGTTGTAACATTGTATAAGCTCTACCTAAGACCTGAACAGAACTTGTTGATCTGACCAGAAAGCTAAAGAGACTAGACCTGCAACATGCCTGAGACAGTAAAAGAAAGAGTTAAAGGTAATTGAGTACAACTTTCTACCAAGCAGTAGGAAAGTAAACATAAATCAACCGATCACTTTTTCGCTCTATTTTGTGTAGGGATAGTCATGTATATCAATGCCCAAGAGTTGGTTCTAGTTTTCTTACTATACTGTAACTAAAGCCATAAAACATCAACAATTCAGTCATTTAGTTATTCAAGCTTGCAATTAGAAAACCATAACATGATAACTATAAAAATGTTATTAACTAGAGAATTAGGGAAACTAACAAGCTTATTGGACACTTTGTCTTATATTCTCATAGATCTTCCACTCCTGTAAAACAGTACACGAGTAAAGTTTATAGGTCTTGCCTTTCAATCACGTTTGACGAGCTATAGGTCTAGCTTTTTAATCAGCTATCCTTACTCATACAACGAGTTTTTAAACTCGTATCATTTGTGGTATCAGAGCCAGGTTTGTAATTCTTACGAGCTAAAATGGATTTTGACGATCCTCACTTTCTACAACATCTCCAAGAAGCCTTGAAGAACGTTCGAGATGGGGGATTTCGAAGGCATCCTAGACGTTATCCACTACGGGTTGTGGATGAATTCAAAGTCATGGAACTTCCTGAATTTGTTGGTGGAACAGATCCGGAAACTTATTTGGAATGGGAGCGCAAGATAGAGCGAATGTTCGATTTCAAGGACATTAATGATGAGAAGCGTTGTAAGTATACCATATTGAAGCTAGGACGAGGAGCTTCATTGTGGTTCGAAGGACTGAAATCCAAGAGAATTCGAGATGGGAAGGAGAAAATCACCTCTTGAGAGTCTTTGAAACGTAAGCTACGTAAAAGGTATGTGCCAACAACTCATAGAATAACGACTTATCGTAAAATTGCTAAATTGAGGCAAGGGAAAATGAGTGTGGCTGAATATATTGATGAGTTTGAAAAGTTGTCCTTAATGGGGGAAATTGAGGAGATTGAGGAACAAAAACTGTCTAGATTTTTAAGGGGTTTAAACTACAATATTGCCAATACCGTAGACCTTTATCCATATTTTGATTTTGATACTCTTTGTGGACTTTTTTTAAAATTGGAAAACCAAGGGAAAGAAAAATATGGGGGAGGGTCAAGTATGGATAGTAAGGCCAAGTCTTGGTGTAAATCCGAACCTATCTTGAAACCAAACACATCACCTAGTACCGTAGGTTCAAGTAATTCTACGGCTGCCCAAAAATTAGTTAACTAAACCAAAGAAACAAGTCTGTTCAAGGTGCGTTGTTTTAAGTGTCAAGGGTTTGGGCATTATCAAAATGCGTGTCCAAATTAACGGGTAGTGACCTTGAGAGAAGTTGTTGAATGCCGTGAGGAGTTGTTTGAAGAGGAGAAGAGGTTGGGGGACGTATTTGTGTTTGATGAGAGTGGCGATGAAAAGGAGGAGGAGGTGTATGAGGCTCCAGTTCATGACACTAATCTGGTTCTTAGAGCTCTACAAACCCAAATTGCATCTACTGATTCGGACCAACGAGATCAGTTGTTTCATACTAAATGTCTAGTGAAAGATAAGTGGTGTAGTGTGATTGTTGATGGGGGGAGTTGCACCAATGTTGCTTCTAGTGAGATGGTTTCGAAATTAGGCTTAATCACTACAGCCCATCCTAGGCCATATGCACTCCATTGGCTCGATGATGGTAATAGTGTGAAGGTGTCGAAACAAGTAAGGGTTGGTTTGACTATGGGTTCGTATGTGGATGAGATTCTTTGTGATGTTATTCCTATGGATGCTTGTCATATTTTGTTGGGTTATCCTTGGCAGTTTGATAGGGACGTGGTTTACAAGGGGAGAAGCAACGAGTATGAATTGAGAGACAAAGGCAAGAAGATTGTGCTAAAGCATATGTCATCACAAGCGGTTCGATCCATGAGTGAGCAGCAAAAAAAGAAGTTGAATCTCACCATGTTGGCTTGTGAACGAGAGATTGAGCAAGCTCTAGATCATGGAGAGTTGGTGTATTTGCTCGTGGCTAAGGAAAGTTCGATCAAAAGAAAAAATTGGAAAGAAGGCAGTCCCATTGCTGAGTTGCTTTTTGAGTATAAGGATGTATTTCCCGACAAATTACCACCAGGTTTGCCTCCTATTCGTGGTATTGAACATCAAATTGATCTTGTTCCAGGAACTTCTTTGCCTAATAAGGCTGCTTATCGTTGCAATCCGGAGGAAGCAAAGGAATTGCAAAAACAAATTGATGAACTTGAGAGTCGAGGGTATGTTAGAGAGCTTAAGTCCATGTCTTGTTCCGGTGTTGCTTGTGCCTAAGCAAGAAAGGACATGGTGTATGTGTGTTGATAGTAGGGCTGTGAATAACATTACCATCAAGTATTGTTTTCCAATTCCGAGACTTGATGATATGTTAGATGAGCTCCATGGTTCGAAGTTGTTCTCAAAATTTTATTTGCGGAGTGGTTATCATCAGATTCGGATGCGTGAAGGAGATGAGTGGAAAAAGATTTTCAAGACAAAACATGGTTTGTATGAATGGACCGTCATGCCATGTGGTCTCACTAACGCTCCTAGTACGTTTATAAGGCTAATGAACGAAGTGCTTAAATCATTTTTGGGCAGATTCATTGTGGTATATCTCGATAACATCTTGGTGTAAAGTAAGAATGAAGAGGAGCATCTGATTCATTTGAGGGATGTTTTTGAAACCCTTAGAGCTCAAAAGCTCTATGGGAAGCTAGAGAAGTGTTCGTTCCTTGTTGATAATGTGGTATTCTTGGGCTATGTGGTTTCGAAGGATGGGGTGTCCGTGGATCAGTCCAAGATCGAGGCTATCAAATCATGGCCTAGTCCTAAAACTATAAGTGAGGTGCGTTCATTTCATGGTCTTGCTTCATTTTATAGACGTTTTGTTCGTGATTTCAGTACCATTACTAGTCCTATTACTATTTGTTTTAAGAAAGATGTGTTTGTATGGGGAGAGGACGCTCAAAAGGCATTTGATGTAATTAAGGAGCGTTTGTGTGCTGCTCCTATTTTGGCATTGCCGTATTTTTCTCAACCTTTCGAGGTCGAGTGTGATGCTAGTGGTGTGGGAATCGGTGCTGTTTTGATCCAAGGTAAGCGTCCCCCAGCTTATTTTTCGGAAAAGTTAGGGGGTGCTCGTTTGAATTATTGCACTTATGATAAAGAGTTTTATGCCATTGTTAGAGCTTTGGATCATTGGAGTCATTATTTGCGTTCTAGTCACTTTGTCTTTGCATTCTGACCATGAATGTTTGAAGTTTATTAATGGGCAACAAAAATTGAGTTCAAGGCATGCTAAATTGGTTGAGTTCTTGCAATCCTTTCATTTTACTTCGAAGTACAAAGAAGGTAAGAGCAATGTGGTGGTTGATGCATTATCACGGAGATATACTTTGCTTGCTACACTTGATGTTCGTCTATTGGGGTTTGAGACCTTGAAAGGCTGATGGTTACTTTGGAGATGCATTTGAGAAATGTGCAGTTGGTGCCTATGGAGAGTACATGTTGCAAGATGGGTTTCTTTTCAAAGGGAATCGTCTTTGTATTCCCAAGCACTCAATCAGCCAACCCTCCACCACGAACATTGTGGGTAAGTGCGTGACTTGTCATATGGCCAAGAGTTCTTTCAAGCCCGGTTTGTACTTACCATTACCAGTTCTGGTTCGTCCTTGGGAAGATGTTTCTATGGATTTTATAGTGGCTTTGCCTCGTACTCAAAGAGGTAAGGATGCTATCATGGTCGTTGTTGATAGATTTTCCAAGATGGCTTACTTTGTTTCTTGTCACAAAACGGATGATGCTTGTAATGTGGATGATTTATATTATAAACAGATTGTTCGTTTGCACGGAATTCACAAGACTATTGTTTCGGATCGTGATTCCAAGTTTTTGAGTTACTTTTGGAATACATTGTGGAGAAAGGTGGGAACCAATTTTTTCTTTAGCACTTCACATTACCCTCAAACTGATGGGAAAAGGAGGTTACAAATCGAACCTTGGGAACGTTGTTACGAGGGTTGGTAAGAAAGACGCAAAAGGATTGGGATGTCAAGCTGGCTCACGCTGAATTCGCTTATAATCGTTCTCCTACTTATGCTACTGGTCATTCTCCATTTGAAGTGGTATATGGGATTAATCCATATTTTCCATTGGATCTGATTCCATTGCCAAAAGATGAGTTGGTTCACAAAGATGCCGATGCCAAGTTGAAATCTATGATGAAATTGCACCAACAAGTTCGTGACCTTGTTGAAGCTATCAATGCCTTTTATAAACAGAAATCAAATAAGAATCGCAAGCCTCGGGTGTTTGTCGAAGGTGATTTGGTTTGGGTTTAATTGAGGAAAGCGTTTTACAAGCAAATGCAAGAACAAGCTTATGCCTAGGGCTGAAGGTCCTTACAAGGTGGTTGCTCGTGTGAATGATAATGCTTACAAGATTAAGCTTCCGGAAGATTATGGTGTCCATGCTACTTTCAATGTAGGAGACCTCTCACCCTATCTTGATGATGATGGCCTTGTTGAATTGAGGTCAATTCCTTTTAAAGGGGAAGGGGATGATAAGGTCATGGATGAAGGTGATGGTCAAGGTGTCGGTCTTATGCTAACAATTGGAACCAAAGCTGATTTAGATTTGATGGCTCATTTTGTGTGCATGGAGACTTGGATTGAGTGAGTCTTTTGATGGTCTGTTTAATCAAATGTGTTTGATGGTCCGTTTAATCATGTGCGTTTGATGGTCCGTTTAAGCTTATCTTTATTTGTTTTCGTTTAACTCAGTTCAATAAGGGGACAAATGTTTTAATCCCATTTAAATTCAGTCTTGTACTTAGCTTTAAATATTGTTGTTTGTAAGGAGGGTTTTAAGCCTTTGTAACCTCCAAATTGGTGACTGAATTAGGAGGCTTTTAGACCTTTGTAACCACCGGTTTTAAAGGCTCCTAAATGGCTTTTAAATGGCTGTTTAAAGCTCTTGTAACCACCGGTTTTTAGCTGAGTGTTTAGGCTATTTATAGCCAGCTTGTTGAATGGAATAAAACAACCAATTTTGAAGAATAAACACTTGTTTTCAGTTTACTTTGAATTATTGATTATTATTCAACCTTTTCTTTGTTTTGGACGTATTTCCTACTCAAAGAGCCGATTGTGAGTCAATAGGTCTTGCCTTTCAATCACGTTTGACGAACTATAGGTCTAGCTTGTTAATCAACTATCCTTACTCATACAACGAGTTTTCAAACTCGTATCATTTGTGGTATCAGAGCTGCTGTTCGTGATTCTTACGAGCTAAAATGGATTTTGACGATCCTGACTTTCTACCAGATCTCAAAGAAGCCTTAAAGAACGTTCGAGATGAGGGATTTTTTAGGCATCCTAGACGTGATCCACTACGGGTTGTGGATGAATTCAAAATCACGGAACTTCCTGAATTTGTTGGTGGAACAGATCGATGATCTTATTTGGAATGGGTGCGCAAGACAAAGCGAATGTTCGATTTCAAGGACATTGATGATGAGAAGCGTTGTAAGTATGCCATATTGAAGCTAGGACGGGGAGCTTCATTGTGGTTCGAAGGACTGAAATTCCAGAGAATTCATGATGCGAAGGAGAAAATCACCTCTTGGGGGTCTTTGAAACATAAGTTACGTAAAAGGTATGTGCCAACAACTCATAGAATAACGACCTATCGTAAAATTGCTGATTTGAGGCAAGGGAAAATGAGTGTGACTGAATATATTGATGATTTTGAAAAGTTGTCCTTAGTGGTGGAAATTGAGAAGGTATAGATTTTTAAGGGGTTTAAACTACAATATTGCCAATACCGTAGACCTTTATCCATATTCTGATTTTGATACTCTTTGTGGACTTTGTTTAAAATTGGAAAACCAAGGGAAAGCAAAATATGGGGGAGGGTCAAGTATGGATGGTAAGGCCGAGTGTTGGTCTAAATCCGAACCTATCTTGAAATCAAACACATCACCTAGTACCGTAGGTTCAAGTAATTCTACGGCTGCCCCAAAATTAGTTAACTCAACTAAAGAAACAAGTCTTTCCAAGGTGCGTTGTTTTAAGTGTCAAGGGTTTGGGCATTATCAAAATGCGTGTCCAAATAAACGGGTAGTGACCTTGAGAGAAGCTGTTGAATGCCGTGAGGAGTTGTTTGAAGAGGAGAAGAGGTTGGAGGACGTATTTGTGTTTGATGAGAGTGGCGATGAAGAGGAGGAGGAGGGGTATGAGGCTCCAGTTTATGACACAAATCTGGTTCTTAGAGCTCTACAAACCCAAATTGCATCTACTGATTCGAACCAACGAGATCAGTTGTTTCATACTAAATGTCTAGTGAAAGATAAGTGGTGTAGTGTGATTGTTGATGGGGGGAGTTGCACCAATGTTGCTTCTAGTGAGATGGTTTCGAAATTAGGCTTAATCACTATAGCCCATCCTATGCCATACGCACTCCATTGGCTCGATAATGGTAATAGTGTGAAGGTGTCGAAACAAGTAAGGGTTGGTTTGACTATGGGTTCGTATGTGGATGAGATTCTTTGTGATGTTTTTCCAATGGATGCTTGTCATATTTTGTTGGGTCGTCCTTGGCAGTTTGATAGGGACGTGGTTCACAAGGGGAGAAGCAACGAGTATGAATTGAGAGACAAAGGCAAAAAGATTGTGCTAAAGCCTATGTCATCACAAGCGGTTCGATCCATGAGTGTGCAGCAAAAAAAGAAGCCAAATCTCACCATGTTGGCTAGTGAACGAGAGATTGAGCAAGCTCTAGATCATGGTGAGTTGGTATATTTGCTCGTGGCTAAGGAAAGTTCGATCGAAGGCCAAAATTGAAAAGAAGGTAGTCCCATTGCCGAGTTTATTTTTGAGTTCAAGGATGTATTTCCCGACGAATTACCACCAGGTTTGCCTCCTATTCCCGGTATTGAACATCAAATTGATCTTGTTCCAGGAACTTCTTTGCCTAATAAGGCTGCTTATCGTTGCAATCCAGAGGAAACAAAGGAGTTGCAAAAACAAATTGATGAACTTGTGAGTCGAGGCTATGTTAGAGAAAGCTTGAGTCCATGTGTTGTTCCGGTGTTGCTTGTGCCTTAGAAAGATGGGACATGGCGTATGTGTGTTGATAGTAGGGCTGTGAATAACATTACCATCAAGTATCGTTTTCCAATTTTGAGACTTGATAATATGTTAGATGAGCTCCATGGTTCGAAGTTGTTCTCAAAAATTGATTTGCGGAATGGTTATCATCAGATTCGGATGCGTGAAGGAGATGAGTGGAAAACGGCTTTCAAGACAAAACATGGTTTGTATGAATGGACAGTCATGCCATTTGGTCTCACTAATGCTCCTAGTACGTTTATGAAGCTAATGAACGAAGTGCTTAAATCATTTTTGGGCAGATTCGTTGTGGTATATCTCGATGACGTCTTGGTGTATAGTAAGAACAAAAAGGAGCATCTGATTCATTTGAGGGATGTTTTTGAAACCCTTAGAGCTCAAAAGCTCAATGGGAAGCTAGTTCCTTGTTGATAATGTGGTATTCTTGGGCTATTTGGTTTCGAAGGATGGGGTGTCCGTGGATCAGTTCAAGATCGAGGCTATCAAATCATGGCCTAGTCCTAAAACTATAAGTGAGGTGCGTTCATTTCATGGTCTTGCTTCATTTTATAGACGTTTTATTCGTGATTTCAGTACCATTACTAGTCTTATAACTAGTTGTTTGAAGAAAGGTGTGTTTGTATGGGGAGAGGACGCTCAAAAGGCATTTGATGTAATTAAGGAGCATTTGTGTGCTGTTCCTATTTTGGCATTGCCAAATTTTTCTCAACCTTTCGAGGTCGAGTGTGATGCTAGTGGTGTGGGAATTGGTGCTGTTTTGATCCAAGGTAAGCTTCCCATAGCTTATTTTTCGGAAAAGTTAGGGGGTGCTCGTTTGAATTATTGCACTTATGATAAAGATTTCTATGCCATTGTTAGAGCCTTGGATCATTGGAGTCATTATTTGCGTTCTAGTCACTTTGTCTTGCATTCTGACCATGAATCTTTGAAGTATATTAATTGGCAACAAAAATTGAGTCCAAGGCATGCTAAATGGGTTGTGTTGTGGGGTTTTTCCGATGAGATACCTTGGAGGTTTTCCGGTAACTTTTGAGGATTTAACAAGATTGTATTTTTATAGAGAGAGAAAGTAGAGAGAAGGCAGAGCAGCAATTGCCCTTGAATGTATTGATTGTCACCCCTTTTCTAGGGAAGTGGGACTATTTATAGTACTAGGTTTTTGTGGGAATGACCTAATATTCCCTTAACATGATTGGCTGGGGAATGGGAGGAGGACATGTGTCCTTTCTCCTTACAATTCTTTGGCCCCTTTTGGCAATAGTGGGCTATTTGGGCCTATTGCTTAGTCATTCACTTGGGATACATACTAATTAAGCCCCTTTCCGGGTATAGGTATTATACATACATTTATACACACTTAAATACATACATTGTAGATACCTAGATTAATACTCATGCTCCGGAGTAGACTTCGTATGATTTCTGCTCAGGGGGCGTAATACGTGCCATGTGTCACATCCTCATTGGTACACGAAGGCATGGTAATTTTGCCCACAACATTTGCCCCTCAAGAAGGGCATTTCTGGAAACACTTTCCGGGTATCGCTTCTTGACCTTTGATTTGCATCTTCATCTTTGGGTCAGGTGTTGAGGTGGTGACACGTGTGACCTTTCTCCATTTTGCCCCTCCCTATATATAGAGGGGGGTAAATTTCATTTTTACGTTTCGTTTTCACAGAGCTGTCTCATAGGCGATTTCCGGCGTATTCCCACCACCATCAGGCGATTTCCGGCCACCGCAAGACTCAACCTTTTCTTCGTCAAACTCTTCCTGTTCTTCGCGAAACTCATCCTGTTCTTCGCGAAACTCATCCTGTTCTTCACCGAGTACTTCGCAGATCTTTCAAGGTTAGTTTTCGCCTTTCTTTCTTGTTTTTGTTATCCTCTCGTCATTTTTCTCTTTGTTAGCGGCCGACCTCTTAGTACTAGGTAAGGGTTTGAAGGTTTTATTTAAGATTTTTCCGCCGTTCATCTTTTGTCGGGGCGGACGTCCAATCGCGTCTTTTTCTTCATTGTTGGTCACTCCTAAGCCGTGCTTCGTTCACTATGCAGAAGGCATGGCTAGAACCAAGCAAACGGCAGATCCTACGCGCCTGCGCTTGCGGGAAGAAGCATCGACACCCCCTAGGGAGAGATATTCTTCCACCGCCCAGCAGTCGACGAAGAATATGCCGAACTCTTTCAAGAGATCGACGAGTATGTCGAGGCGGGGGAGCAAGCGGCAAGCTCGTCAGAGGGTACAACGAGCCAGGCAGTGGGGAGTCAAGCGTCGCTCCATTGTCATCGGCCGCCGAGGAGCAAGAGGCTGCTCCCCAGCCTATTAGGCCCAGAGGGCGGGAGGAGGCCCAATTGCTTCCGTCGGAGATTCACCCAGACGTGGGCTGGATGCGGTGGCTAGACAGGCACGGAGCCAAGATGAGGGATGACCTCTGCGTGGGGGAAGGGTACCAAATGCGCGTGCCGGCCGGTCTGGACTCGACCGTCAGCCTGCTTGCCGAGGGAGAATTCCCTGTGTATGCCGCGTCAATCAAACTCGGCATGAGATTCCCTCCACACCCCTTCGTTGTGGAGGTGTTAGATGGTTTTAACATTGGGGTGGCCCAGCTGACCCCCAACTCATGGGCGGATATCTTTGGCTATATTGCCAAATGTGCGCTGAACGACGTGGAGCCGTCTTTCAACGCTTTTCTGCATCTGGTCTCCCTCTCTCGTTCCCCCAGTGCCGCCAAAGGGTGGTTTAATCTGAGCAGCCGTGGTACCTACCAGACAGTGGTCGGCAAGCTCAGCAAATGGCATATGTGGAGGAAAAGGTGGGTCGTGTTTTACACGGACGACCAGGAGATGTATGAGAGGATGAGCCGCTGGAACTGCAACGCCAACTACATGGACCGTGACGAGCCCCTTCCACCCCTTACTGCCGAAGAGTGGGATCAGATAATGGTCATGTTCAGGGCCAACACTTACCACTTAACAGTGGACAAGAGTTTCCATGTGCCGGCCGAGTGGTTGCCGCACATTAGCCAGTTTCGGAACGAGGCCTTTCTAGCGGCCGTAGGCTTAGGATATTCTATGACTCGAGGTTGTATGCCAATTTATGTGTCGTTCCGCGTTGGTCTATTCATTTTTCTAACTTTGGATTTCTTTTGTTCACAGAGGAAGGAATGAGCAAGTTATCGGCGGCGGATACTGGGAAGGGCGATATGACCGATTGGATGGCGGACATCTATGAGGCCAAGATGCAGAAAGCCAAGGCCGAGTTGGAGGAGAAGGTGAGTATTCTCTTAGGTTGTTTTTGCAAGTTAAGCTTCTCCCGTCAGTGTCTACAGTGGACGTCTTTTTAGTGACGAGCCGATATCCTGACATGTGACCCGTGTTTGCTAAGGTAGGCCTCGTCACTTTTTAATGACGGGCCCCTTAGTTAGTGTTTTTCCTGCGGTTGCCAAGGTGCGCCTCGTCACCTTTTAAGACGGGCGTCCTCTTTTTTTTTTTTTTTTTTTTTTTTTTTTTTTTTTTTTTACAAGTGACTCGTGATTGATAGGGTACGCCTCGTCATTTTTGAGACGGGCGTCCTTTTTAATGACGAGCCACTATCTTGTGAGTGACTTGTGATTGATAGGGTACGCCTCGTCATTTTTGACACGGGCGTCCTTTTTAATGACGAGCCACTATCTTGCGAGTGACTTGTGATTGATAAGGTACGCCTCGTCATTTTTGAGACGGGCGTCCTTTTTAATGACGAGCCACTATCTTGTGAGTGACTTGTGATTGATAAGGTACGCCTCGTCATTTTTGAGACGGGCGTCCTTTTTAATGACGAGCCACTATCTTGTGAGTGACTTGTGATTGATAAGGTACGCCTCGTCATTTTTGAGACGGGCGTCCTTTTTAATGACGAGCCACTATCTTGTGAGTGACTTGTGATTGATAGAGTACGCCTCGTAATTTTTGAGACGGGCGTCCTTTTTAACGACGAGCCACTATCTTGTGAGTGACTTGTGATTGATGACGAGGCCCAATTTTTGACTGTCCTTTACGTTCTCTTTTTTTTTTTTTCTTTTTTTAGCAAGCTAAGGACGCGGCTAGGGCGTCAGGGAAGAAGAAGGGGACGACTCTGTCCCAGCTGAAGAAGAGAGCTGTGCCAGCTGGCTTGGAGACTCCGAGTACCTTCAAAAAGCCCAAACCCATACCCCGCCGTCTTGTGAAGAAGGAAGAGTCGAAGGTTGCTGAGGGGGGTTGCCCTGATGACGATGAGATTGGCGTGGACAAGCCGTCTCTGGTTGTGGACTTGGTGTCCAAATCGAAGTCCGGTGGGCATCCGGACGAGCTGGAGGACCCTCTTTCTGGAATCCCGGCCGACGTCCGTTCCCAAATACCTGCGGAGGTGGCCCGCCGAGCTAGGTCATCGGGCGGTAAGTATTATTCGAACGTCGTTCAGACGTATCGAGCCTCCTCTGGCAGTTCTTCTTACTCTCCGCGTCATCCTAAGGCCGTTGTTTTTCCTATAGCCAAAGACAAAGGGAAGGATGCAGCTGCTGCAGAGGACGAGAACGTACCCGCTACTCCCCACTATTCGTCAAAGGATAGGGTGGCTATATGCCGTAAGGTTTTTAAGGCCGTCCCCGCGGAGTATGTTGCTTCTCTTCCTGGCCGCAAGACTGACGCCCAGTTTGGTGCGATCCAGGCCACTCTTCTCGACGTAAGTCTATTTCCAACTTGCTTGTACTTGTTTTCTCTTTTCGAGTCATTTACTAACATGTAGCTCCTTTTGCAGTTGTTCTGCCGCATGGAATTCTGCAAGAGTTGGAAGACCCGCACTGCTGAGGAGCTCAAAGCTCAGGTGGCTGAGTCCACCCACCATGGCGACTATGCGTTCAAATCTATTGAAGAGGTCCGCCTGCAGATGCAGACGACCATAGACCTTCAAGCAAAGGAGGTAGCTTCGTTGAGGTCTGACAAGGCCGAGCTGCTTAAGAAGATCTTGGCGCAGGACAAAGACATGGTGGCAATGGTCGAGGAGGCCAAAACAGCGGCGGCGGAAATACGGACGCTTCAGGACCAGTTGCGGGAGTACCCTCAGGTCAAAGAGGCGGCTGAGGAAGCCGAGCATCTTCGTGGGGAGCTGGAGACAGCCAGATCGCAAGTTCGCACCTTGCGTGAGCGTCTTCTGGAATCCTATGATCAGGGGGAGCAAGCGACCAAGGACGCTGTTAAGCACGCCTGGGAGAGCCACATGTCAGAGTATGATCTTGCGTGGTTCCAGCGGCGAATGGAACACAGTGCCGCTGTGTTGGCTGCTGAGCGTCTCGGTCAGCCGCCCCCTGAGTTTGTATCATCTGATGATGAGGACGATGCGGCCGCTCCCTGATTTGCTTCCTTCCCCGCTCTTTAAAATTTTATTCAAGTGTTCCCGTGCCTAAGGGCAAAAAACAATTATTCTGTTTAAGTTTTGGCGCTGTTGGCGTCTGTACCATTGTGCCTGCTGAGCACACAACAATTTCTTTCTTTTTGTTTTTGAATTCTGAGCTACTTTTACACGCCTTTCTACGGGCGTTGTTTTATAAGTAAATAGGTTATTTTTGTTGCTTCTTTTATCTCGCATTTATTTGCTCTTCATAATTTGATTATTCCTTAATCAATAGGTATGGTAGCCAAGGTGCAACTGAGTGTACACTAAGCACGTTGGTGTCGCAGGCAACTGAGCATGCGCTAGGCACTACTGTGGTCGTCTCTTTCTTTGGCGAGCGTGTCTATAACGATATTGATTGACGCAAGTCAATCAATAGGTATGATTGCCGCTAGACATGCTCGTCAAATGGACTGGACGGCCAAACGTGCGTGCCGCCTAACTTCTGAGCAAACAACCTTTGTTTCAAAGTTAATCGTGCCGCTGAACTTTTGAGCAAACAACCTATGTTTCAAAGTTGTTGGTGCCGCTGGCAACTGAGCATGTGTTAGGCCCCACTGTGGTCGTCGCTTTCTTTGGCGAGCGTGTCTATAACGATATTGATTGACGCAAGTCAATCAATAGGTATGATTGCCGCTAGACATGCTCGTCAAATGGACTGGACGGCCAAACGTGCGTGCCGCCGCACTTTTGAGCAAACAACCTTTGTCTCAAAGATATTGGTGCCGCAGGCAACTGAGCATGCGCTAGGCACTACTGTGGTCGTCTCTTTCTTTGGCGAGCGTGTCTATACCGACATTGATTGACGCAAGTCAATCAATAGGTATGATTGCCGCTAGACATGCTCGTCAAATGGACTGGACGGCCAAATGTTCGTGCCGCCGCACTTTTGAGCAAGCAACCTTTGTCTCAAAGTTATTGGTGCCGCTGAGCTTTTGAGCAAACAACCTATGTTTCAAAGTTGTTCATGCCGCTGGGCTTTTGAACAAATAACTTATGATTTAAGTTTATTTGTGCCGCTGGCAATTACTATGCCGTACTGGTTGGCCAGCAGCTTGCTATACTGGGAAGGGAGTTGGATAGGTGATCAGCCTACAACTTGGTGCTAATCTGGGCCACTTCTTAGGCTTCAAACAATTAGTCTTGCTGAGAGTTTTTGCTAATCTGGGCCACTTCTCAGGCCGTCATATAATTAGGCTTTGGTTATGCATTGGAGTGTACATTTTTATATTCATTGTGCGAGCAATAAATATTACGAGACAAATAGAGTAGTATTATTTATAACTTTGCAAGGCGAATTTAGCCGGTTACAAAAGTAATTACTACCCTACTATGACCATTAGAGGCCGCCCCTTGGGCAATGGATCGTGGTAAGTAAGACAAAGCTTAGCACATATCTAGAAGAAATACTTCTTGAGATTGTCGGCATTCCAAGTGCGCAAAATAGACCGGCCTTGCATGTCTTGAATGCGGTAGGTTCCATCTCTAACCTCATCATAGATCTCATAAGGTCCCTCCCAAGTGGGCGTCAGCTTACCCTGTTCATTTGCTCGTCCTGTGGACTCCATTTTCCTGAGGACAGAATCTCCCACTTTGAGCACTCTATTAGAGACTCTCTTGTTGTATTCTCTGGCCATCCTTATCTTGTACAGATGTTGTCTGAGCGCTGCATTTCCTCTAACCTCGGGCAGGAAGTCCAAGGCTGCTTTCATTGTCTCCCAGTTAGCATTTTCGTCATACAGCATGACTCTCAACGTTGGTTCACACATTTCTATGGGTAGGACAGCCTCGGCGCCATAGGCTAGCAAGAAGGGTGTTTCACCGGTTGAATTCTTAGCCGTGGTGCGGATGGACCATAGGACATTTGGCAGCTCATCAGCCCATAGACCTTTGGCTTTGTCAAGCTTCTTTTTCATTCCTTCGGAGATAATTTTGTTGAACGCCTCAACCTGACCATTGGCTTGGGGTCATCCGACTGATGCAAAACAAGTGTGTATGCCGTGATCTGCCAGCCACTCTTTCAGCTTAGGCGTCTCAAACTGGGGCCCATTATCGAACACACACTTCTTAGGATTCAACCTCATGTTGTAAGCTCGAATAGTCTCAAATGTCTCCCTGAGATCAGTTATGTGCGCCGTCCTCAGCTTACTTTTTACGATCATATCATCAATGTAGGCTTCAATATTTCTGCCGAGCTGCTTAATGAACACAGTGTTAATAAGACGCTGAAAGGTGGCCGGTTCATTCTTTAACCCAAACGGCATCACCTTGTAGCAGTAAAGGCCTTGTTCAGTAACAAATGACGTTTTTTCCTGGTCGTCAGGCCACAACGGAATCTGATGAAACCCTGAGTATGCATCCATAAAGCTCATCATAGTATGCCCTGCTGTAGAGTCGACGAGCCGGTCAATCTTGGGCAATGGGAAACTGTCCTTTGGACATGCCTTATTGAGGTTGGTGTAGTCAACACACATTCTCCAGGTACCATTGGGCTTTTTGACGAGGACCACGTTAGCAACCCAGTCGGGGTACTGACTAGGCCTGACGAACCCAGCCTCCATCAACTTTTGTATTTCCGCGGCTGCCGCCTGATTTCTATCTTCCCCATGGTTCCTTTTCTTCTGACGAACCGGTTTGAAGTTTGGGTCCACATTCAGCTTATGGACGGCCACAGCAGGGTCAATACCCGGCATTTCGTCCACTGTGAAAGCAAAGATATCTTCAAATTCTCTCAAAAGGTGGACCAACTCCGCCGCCAGCGGGTCGTCAGGAGAAATCCCGATGGGCACTATTCTGTCAGGTTTATCTGTGTTTAATACCACATTGAAATGGGCCCCAACAGGCTCTGGGCGTCTCTCTTCCATGTGCCCTGCTGAGATAGTTAATGTTTCTTTGACGATCTTGGGTTGCGTGTCGCCACATTTTCGTTTGTTGCTCGATGTCCCTTTCTCTTCACCCGTCCCCCATGCTTCTGGACTCAAGGTGGTTAGGTAGCAATCTCTAGCTTGTTGCTGGTCACCATGTATAGTGCTGACACTCCCATCGTCACAAATGAACTTAAGAAGCATCAGATGAGTCACAATGACAGCCTTTGCCCTATTCAACGTGGGACGCCCCAAGATGATGTTATATGCCGTCAGGTCTTTCACTATGAGAAAACGGACATCCATTTGCCGAGATTCCTTTTTATTTCCCATCCTCAGAGGAAGGGTAATTATGCCGACTGGGGGGATGATACTACCTCCAAAGCCTATAATGGGATAGTGGATTTTCTCAATCTTTGAGGAATCATGTTGCAGCCGATTCAAGCACTCTAGACTAATTATGTCCGACGAACTTCCTGTATCAACCAAAATACGCCTAACCCTCAGGTTAGCAACTTTTAACTCAATTACCAAAGGATCGTCATGCGGGGTGGAGATTTTCCCACGGTCGGCCTCGCCGATTTCAACTTTTGGAAACGGGTCAGCTGTGGCCTTGCCGGACAGCATCACTTGCCCCAATCGCTTGGCATAATCCTTCTGGCCCCTCATGGTCGGCCCGCCGGCGGCCAATCCTCCTGAGATGACTGCTACGCACTCTGGGTCGGTACGATTCCCATCTTCCTCCGAGGGAGGGGATTTGTTTTTCTTGTAGAAGGGTTTGCCAGAACCTCCCGTGTTCCTGCTGATATAACTTTTTAAGAATCCCTTGGTGGCTAGGCCGTCCAATGCCCTTTTCAAGCTCTTACATTCATTGGTGTCATGCCCAATGTCACTGTGAAAGTGACAGTACAGTTTGGGGTCCCTACTTTCTGGTGGCGACTTCATGGGAAATGGACGATCAATGTCATATTTGGACCCGACGTCCATCAGAATTGTGTACATGTCTGTGTTATACTCAAATCGCTCCCGATCATAAGTTCTGGGCCGTTTCTGACCTGCCACTCCGGGGGCCCTGTCTGACTCTTTTGCAATAGCCCACGTCCCGTTAGGCCGGTTCTTCTTTTCGGATTTCTCCTTTTTTGCCGCTAGCTCGGCGGTATCACTCCCTCTGGGATCTTTCGGGACGCTACAAATCTCTGTTGCATGAATGAAGGCCTCGGCCTCATCCAGCACTTCTGCCATTGTTCGGACGCTTTTCTTTACCAGATCAAACTTGAAAGAGCCCTTTTTAAGTCCTCGAATGAAGTTATCGAATGCAACACCATCTGGAAAATCCAGAATTTGCCCTGCCTCTAGATTGAATCTCTTCACATAACTCCTCAGAGACTCGTCCTTCCCTTGCTGAATCCTACTCAGATGCATGCTCGTCTTCTTCTCTTCCTTGTGAGCCATGAACCGAGTAGAGAACAATAGCTCGAGCTCCGAAAAAGAGCGAATAGTTCCGGCTGGAAGTCTCTCGAACCACTTAGATGCTACTCCTTTGAGTGTGCCCGGAAAATACTTACACCAGGTTGAGTCAGTTGTTCCTTGGACATACATGTGATGCCGGTAAACCAAGAGGTGCATGTCTGGATCTGTGGTCCCATCGTAAGCATCAATGTTGGGCGGCTTGACTTTGGGTTCCCTCGGGGCTCTCATGATGGAGTCTGCAAAAGGGGTGGTGTGCCCTAGGGCCATGTTGGACACCCCCTCCTGAATGTGATACACAGGATCTTGACGCCTTGAGTAGGGTAGCCGCTGGGAAGACTCGCGTCCGCGAGTTTGACGGGTTGGACGGGTGACCCCTGGACGCGCCTGGCTCAGATGCGTATAAGTTGGATGAGGGAGAGGTCTATCCGGCATGACGGGGGTTGACCCAGTGTCAGAAAGTGCAGACTCAGAGTCAGGCAATCGCTCTGCGCGTGGCTGCTCACGTCCTCGGGACGTTTCTCCGATCAGCCGCCGTGGCAGTCGGCGTGGTAGGTAAGACATTGCCTGATTGGGCTGACTTGCTGGCGGCTGTCTCCTCAGGTCCTCGCCTGTCAGCCTGGTCCAGACGTTTGGGGGGCGCAAAGAAAGTGTTGGCCTATTGCTTGCCGGCCCCTCATGATTTGCAGCCACAGCAGTGGTGTAGATCAGCATACTCTTCTGCACCTCAGCATTAACTGTCTTTCCCACATCAGCTTGGAACTCAGCCAAAATAGCCCGAAGAGCACCCACAGAGACAGGCATATCAGGGTTCTCCTCTATTACCGTATCCACCCGAGGATCCAGGTGTCCTCCAGGGGGGGTGCGATTGACCTGGTCGTCCTCCTCGCTGAGCACCTCTACCTCGGCAGCGTGACGAGGGGTGTGCCCGGCCGCAAATATACGCGCGGCTTCTTCGGTGATTCTCGTGGCCGGCGTATGATGTTCAGTCGGCATTTCTCTTTCGAGGGGTGGCCGCTCTACTCGCGTAGGCCGCCCAGTATCGTTGTCCTGTCGTTGATCTTCCATGTTACCGTACCTCCCCACAGACGGCGCCAAATGTTGTGGGGTTTTTCCGGTGAGATACCTTGGAGGTTTTCCGGTAACTTTTGAGGATTTAACAAGATTGTATTTTTATAGAGAGAGAAAGTAGAGAGAAGGCAGAGCAGGAATTGCCCTTGAATGTATTAATTGTCACCCCTTTTCTAGGGAAGTGGGACTATTTATAGTACTAGGTTTTTGTGGGAATGACCTAATATTCCCTTAACATGATTGGCTGGGGAATGGGAGGAGGACATGTGTCCTTTCTCCTTACAATTCTTTGGCCCCTTTTGGCAATAGTGGGCTATTTGGGCCTATTGCTTAGTCATTCACTTGGGATACATACTAATTAAGCCCCTTTCCGGGTATAGGTATTATACATACATTTATACACACTTAAATACATACATTGTAGATACCTAGATTAATACTCATGCTCCGGAGTAGACTTCGTATGATTTCTGCTCAGGGGGCGTAATACGTGCCATGTGTCACATCCTCATTGGTACACGAAGGCATGGTAATTTTGCCCACAACAGGTTGAGTTCTTGCAATCCTTTTATTTTTCTTTGAAGTACAAAGATGCTAAGAGCAATGTGGTGGCTGATGCATTATCACGGAGATATACTTTGCTTGCTACACTTGATGTTCGTCTATTGGGGTTTGAGACCTTGAAAAACTGATGGTGACTTTGGAGTTGCATTTGAGAAATGTGCAGTTGGTGCCTATGGAGAGTACATGTTGCAAGATGGGTTTCTTTTCAAAGGCAATCGTCTTTGTATTCCCAAGCACTCAATTCGTGAGCTACTAGTTCGTGAGGCTCATGGTCGAGGGTTGGCTGGTCACTTTGGCATAGCTAAGACCTTGGACATATTAAGGGAGCATTTCTTTTGGCCTAAATGTTGGGCGATGTAACGAACATTGTGGGTAAGTGCGTGACTTGTCATATGGCCAAGAGTTCTTTCAAGCCCGGTTTGTACTCACCATTACCAGTTCCGGTTCGTCCTTGGGAAGATGTTTCTATGAATTTTATAGTGGCTTTGCCTCGTACTCAAAGAGGTAAGGATGCTATCATGGTCGTTGTTGATAGATTTTCCAAGATGGCTCACTTTGTTGCTTGTCACAAAACGGATGATGCTTGTAATGTGGCTGATTTGTATTATAAAGAGATTGTTCGTTTGCATGGAATTCCCAAGACTATTGTTTCTGATCGTGATTCCAAGTTTTTGAGTTACTTTTGGAATATATTGTGCAGAAAGTTGGGAACCAAATTGTTGTTTAGCACTTCACATCACCCTCAAACTGGTGGGCAAACGGAGGTTACAAATCGAACTTTGGGAACGTTGTTACGAGGGTTGGTAAGGAAGACGCAAAAGGATTAGGATGTCAAGCTTGCTCGCGCTGAATTTGCTTATAATCGTTCTCCTACTTATGTGTCATTCTCCATATTTTAAGTGGTATATGGGATTAATCCATATTTTCCATTGGATCTGATTCTATTGCCAAAAGATGAGTTGGTTCACAAAGATGCCGATGCCAAGTTGAAATCTATGATGAAATTGCACCAACAAGTTCGTGACCGTATTGAAGCTATCAATGCCTCTTATAAACAGAAATCAAATAAGAATTGCAAGCCTCAGGTGGTTGTCGAAGGTTATTTGGTTTGGGTTCATTTAAGGAAAGAGTGTTTTCCAAGCAAACGCAAGAACAAGCTTATGCCTAGGGCTGAAGGTCCTTACAAGGTGGTTGCACGTGTGAATGATAATGCTTACAAGATCAAGCTTCTGTGAGATTATGGTGTCCATGTTACTTTCAATGTAGGTGACCTCTCACCCTATCTTGATGATGATGGCCTTACTGAATTGTAGTCATTCCTTTTAAAGGGGGAGGGGATGATACCGTCATGGATGAAGGTGATGGTCAAGGTGACGGTCTTATGCTAACAATTGGATCCAAAGCTGATTTAGGTTCGATGGCTCATTTTGTGTGCATGGTGACTTGGATTGAGTGAGCCGTTTGATGGTCCGTTTAATCAAGTGCGTTTGATGGTCCGTTTAATCAAGTGCGTTTGATAGTCCGTTTAATCAAGTGCATTTAATGGTCCGTTTAATCTTATCTTTATTTGTTTTCGTTTAATTCAGTTTAATAAGGGGACAATTGTTTTATTCCCATTTAAATTCAGTCTTGTACTTAGCTTTAAATATTGGTGTTTGTAAGGAGGGTTTTAAGCCTTTGTAACCTCCAAATTGGTGACTGAATTAGAAGGCTTTTAGAGCTTTGTAGCCACCGGTTTTAAAGGCTCTCAAATGGCTTTTAAATGGCTGTTTAAAGCTCTTGTGACCACCGGTTTTTAGCTGAGTGTTTAGGCTATTTATAGCCAGCTTGTTGAATGGAATAAAACAACCAATTTTGAAGAATAAAACAACCACTTGTTTTCAGTTTACTTTGAATTATTGATTATAATTCAACCTTTTCTTTGTTTTTGGACGTGTTTCCTACTCAAAGAGCCGATTGTGAGTCAATAGGTCTTGCCTTTCAATCACGTTTGACGAGCTATAGGTCTAGCTTGTTAATTAACTATCCTTACTCATACAACGAGTTTTTAAACTCGTATCAGCTACATTGTAACTCAACAAGGAAAAAGAAATATAATTCCATGGTGAAAACAAGCTAAATAGCTAATAACCATTAAAACTGAACCGCAATGTAGGGAAACAATAATTTACCCGTCAATTTGTCATATAATTCTAGATTTTTTGTTACTACAATCCATGCATTATTTGCTCATAGAGGTAATTATTTGCATTTTACTCCAAGAGTACAAAACATTTAGAGAATGATTTCAATGCTTTGATACCTAATAACTAACTTAATTTCTGTAATTTTTCCTATTCTATAACATAATTAATTCTCACTAGGAAGAACACGTAGCTTAACAAATTCACTAGAAATATCAACAGATTTCAACAAAGTGGCCAACTTAACAATATAAACATCAAAATTCGACAACAAACAACATCGAAATTAGAATTAATCAACAAAATTAATCTAGTTAAAAATAATTACTTCGTGAAATATTTCTTGACTGGCATAAGTATAGAGAGAATGAAGAACCAGTGAATTGAGTGGCAGATGACCTCAGCTCGGCAACGTGGCAACCACCGAGGATGCGCTGGGGAGGAGGGGATATAAGAGTAGGGAACACAACCAGCGAGCATGTGGTGTACGTATAATATCGCACCATTTTAGCAACACATGTGGGGTCTTGAATTACTAATAATATCGCAACATAAGTAGAAGATTAAAGAGATTATCTAATTAAGTGGTGGGTTGTCGAAGATGGCAATTCAAGATCACCATCATCGGCGGTACGAGAGAGAGAGAGAGAGAGAGAGAGAGAGAGAGAGAGAGAGAGAGAGAGAGAGAGAGAGAGAGAGAGAGAAGCACCGCCAACAACAATAGTGCAACAACAAGAACCGTATCAATTACGACCAACCAGATGGAGAGGCGGGAAAGCAGTCGTTCCGGCGCGGCGACACAGAGGAAAAAGAAAATTTAATTCGAGAGGAAGTGAGGTGAATAAGGATTTAAATAAATTATTTTAGAGCAACAAAATCCATAATCATTATAAGAATTAATTTCCAAAAATATATATAAGATAAAACCCGAGATTTAAATTTCGAAGACTATCTTAAGAGTTAATAATAAAATTTTAAAATTCACTAACTAATTTTTAAAACTTGAAAACCATAATGTCACATTCATTTAGAAAGAAAATTTTAAGAGAAGCATTAAGAAAATATTTAGACTTAATGATCAAGTTAAAAGCTGCTCAAAATCTAGCATATTACACTATATCGAACTTACAACAAGTTTCGTCCTTGAAACTTCAAAATGTTAAACCTTAAGTCAATTGAATAAACTTAGTTACTAGTTACTTAGTTAATTATAAATAGCTGAAATAAGTAGAAACTTATAAATGTAACTATAAAAAGAGTTCAAGATTTATAAGCTTATAAACCTTACGTATGCAGCACGAGCAAGCTTTAATTACTTATAAAATTCTTGTGCACGATAGCTCTTATATATGTAGCAAAACTTGTGGCACAAGTGAAGGTTTGTAGTAATGCGTTCAATAATAAATTCAAACAAAGTTAAATTAAGGTTCTACCACGTCAATGAGTTTTAATAAATTTCCACCATTCAACATGTTTACTCTAACTCTATAGTTCACTCTCTTCCAAGCATGTATGAATAGGTCCAATTAGTTCAATTCAGGTCAATCAAATTCAAGGTTAATCAGTTCCAATAAGTCCAGTTAAGTTCATGTTTAGGGGTTAGAGTTTAGGGTTTTTGGGTTTTGGGTTTTGGCATAACTTATTTTTCAATTTTTTTATTTACGATAATAACAAGCGCATATTTAAGGCTATCAACTAAAATTTGTATTGTTTTAAATTAAAATTTTAGTGGGAAAATTTTCTCTACATACAATAAGGAATTGTTTGTCCAAACTTCTAGAAAGTAACTTCTTTTTTATTAATATTTCTAAAAAGTATAAATAATTGTACTTTAATTGGCCAATTGTATTAATAATAGTTTCATATTTATAGTCCACTATTTATATAATTTGATTTGTTTATGACAAAGAAAGTACAAAAACATTTTTTATAAAAGAACCCACCAATTCTTTTTACAAAAACATATCGAATTAGGTCATTTAGCTCAAATAAGTCAGATAATTTTCAATACTGTCTTTTAATTTTACTGTCTTGCCATGTGCATAACTTGTCAATTCCAATCAGATCATATAATTAAGTTTCAAATCTTACCAATCAGGTCCAATAAGATAAGTTCTAGTTAGAAGAAGTTCAAATGTTATAATTTTAGGTATATTTCAAATTAGATCAATTGTTTTAACAAAGTAAAACATAGCCACCCAAGCATATTACTACTAGAATTTCAATCTTTAAAGACAAAACAATAATGATAAACTAGACATTTTGTCGTAAATAGCTTTAGTGTACCACTTATAACGACAAACTTATCCGTTAATCATATAATCTGACAATCATCATAATATATTCCAAAAAAAAACATTAAAATAAAATAAAATAGTCATAATTTATGAAAGAGGACGCGGGATTAGAGCGCGGGCATTCAAATTCCCAAAAGAATTGAAAGGAACCCCTTCAGCTATTCGGGCGCTCTTCCTCTGCTCCTACCGAAACCCTTAATCTTAACTTTTCCTCCAAAAATTCTCTTCGAAATAGTCTCCTTAATTGGAATGTTATAATTCACTCAATAAAACCTGAAGCGAAAAATGATGGAAGGTATTGTCTTTGTTGATTCATCAAATTTCTCCAATTGATGGATTAATCTTCTAAATGTGTAAGTTTTCGACCTTAATTCCCTGTTTGCATTCCTTGTTTCTTTGGTTGTTTCTTTTACCCGAATTAACTGTGATTTATTTTCATAATTGAATTAATTGGGATTTATTCGTCAAATTCACGTTCTTTTATTTTTCATAATTGAATTTGTTTTCTTAATTTGATCGAGTCTTTTACAATTTCTGGCTAGATCTTAATATGAAAGTATGTAAATATGTTTCAAATCCAATACCCGATAATATCAATTGAATTCTTCGATTTTAAGGATTTGTAGATGTTAGTGCTAGAATTAATATCCTGAATTCTGGCGGGGTGTTCATTTTAGCGCATCAATTACACAATTACTACATTTGCGTGCCTTCCCAGAACAATAGTCGAGGATGTCTTTAGTTTAGGTAAACAACTCAGCAACTCCCTCCAATTTGACATCAAATTAATTTTTGTTCGACAAAATGTGGATGTTAAGTTGAACTTTTGAAGGGTTATTAATTTCTGAGGCAATCTAGTCGTTTAATTTGGTATCTTGCCTCTTAGAAATGCAGATAGGGTGTCCGAAAAAATGCTTCACTAAAGTTCCATGTTTTGGAATAAGAATGTTGTATGGGATTGAGCAGCTTAAATCCACGGTAGCTTTGAAAATAACGGATCTACAGGATGATAGATGCAAAGTTACATAAGGATCTTTTAATGGACTTTTCCCTCCTTGTATGGTCAGTTCACATGAGGCTTCGGTGTTGAAACTATAAGAGCATTCGATCAGTTGAGAGACAAGGCAAGATCATGTCAAAATTTACAGCAGACTCACCAACAATCTATACAGCATCCAAACCAAATAGCAACAACTGAACCAGACATCCTTGCATGACTCAGCCAGTTCTTACTAAATGGAAGTGTTTTTTTCCACTTATTCTTGTACAGTTGTCCATTAATTGGTTATGTGGAATCCACGCTGTCAAGCTTACTGTTTTGTTTTTGTTTTGAGTCTATAAGCACCAACATTCTTGATTAGATTATTATATAAGTATAGGAGGAGTGTTCCTATAAGTTTATTGCATTTATCAGGTTGGAACATAAGTAGATAAGCTCCATGTTCATGGAACATAAGGCCCCTTGGATTAACAAGCTAGTGTAATGATATATCTTATTCAGATTTGTTAGTATCTATTTCTAAGATATTAATTCTGGAGACATGACTTTAGGGGGTCATGGGTGTTTCTTGTGTTGTCTTTTTTTTTTTTACTACGGGGAGCTTGTGTGAGTAGTGTTGTTTATATGTGGTGTTGTTGTAGGGAGGTGTAGCTGGGAGCTGGATTTTTGTTTCAGGTTTCCTTGCAGTTGGGCTCTAGAAACTGCTGTCAAAGTGGATGATGCAGGTACCAGTTTGTGTTGGATTTTCTACAACTGTTCAGTCAGTTGGGAAGTGTTGTTTTTGTAGTGGCTTAAAGTTAAGTGCATACATGATGCTTTCTTGTTTTGGTTTCTGGTCAACTTTACTAGAGTTTACTTGCTGTTTTTGTGCGTGTTTTGTTGAGCGTTTTGTTGCTCAATTGGGCATGTATATTACACACTCCCATTGTGCATTCATCGTGTTCATGATTAGGACATGTATATTGTTTACAAGAATAAGTATTATGATCGGTTCTGACATGTAGGTAATGAATTACTACGGAGTTTGGTGGAGATAAACAACATATTTTTACCAAATAAGCTGAGTTTTGTGCAGTATCGAACATGTATAATGTTTACACAAACTAGAGAACTAGCAGGAACCCATAGGCCACTAGTCCAATATTGCTCGTTTTTTATCCACAACACAATGAACGCATTAAGATCACTCTCTATTGTAATTTTGCAGGTACTTGCCTATGTAATTTTCATATTCATGTTCTTTGGATGGCTTGCTACAGTACCAAACATTAAAGTGCCGGAGATGGCGACAAAGGGCCAAACACATGTGGAATAGGTGTATATTCGCTTGCACATGTGTTGACAAAAGAACTTCAATCTTTGGTGAAGAGTTCTATAGCTATTCCCACTATGAAAGGGATGGGAGAATAAGGTTACAAATTTTTGGGGTCGTATATGTCGGGCTTATGATTGAAAAGAAATTTGGACTTCCTATGCTTATTAAGTACAATGTCCAGTTTGGATACCAGAATGCCAGGTGAGTAGACAGTTAGTTGTTGTTAAGCTACTCGTTTGTTGATTGTAGAGTACTATAAATATTTGCATATAAGGACTGAAAATTGTATACATCTTATCTAAAAGATGTGGTTGTTCTTTGCTATTTGGGAAGTTAAAAGTTTGTAAAATTTAAGAATGATTCCAAGTAGCTTTCACACTATTATATATTTATACGAACAACAAGATTGATGATCTTATAAAATGACGAGTGATCACCTATTATTAAATCTGTGACCACTTATTCACACAACTTTTGATGATGTGTTTGGAATCGGATTTGGCACAAGTTTTTTTTGCTGCTTGTAGAGGTGATCTAACTGGAGTATCACTAAAATGGTCTCCTAGTTCTCCTATGGTAGTAATCATGGCCAACAAGGGATATCTCGGAAGCTATAAAAAGGAAACTGTGATATGTAATGTAGAAGCAACAGAAGAAGAGTATTACATGCAGGAACCGCTTTAGATTTTGAAGGCAACTTGATTTTTGCTGGCAGGGTTCTTGGAATTACAGCCAAGGGGGATGACCTTTAAGAAGCACGAGATAGTAGCCTGAAGGGTTTTATCGACAAGATATCGGCTGGAGAGCCCTCCCCAAAAGCAATTTTCATCAAGATGTTTCATTTTCGTTATTTAGAAATTTTGGATATATATCGTGAAACATTAAACTATAACACGTTAGGGAAGAAATAGAGATAAGAGTAGTTGTTTGAACTTTAGATAGCCCAATCTTGTTTTCTTATTACTTTTATGTATTAGATTTTCCCTTGCGTTATTGCTAATTGAGAATACATAAAGAAGTCTCCAAATGTTGTATATTTAGATATTGAATTTTACCATTTAATCACGATTCTTGAACTTTGGCTGGCTCATCCATGTACTTAAATTTGATGATCTCCTTTTGCTAATCTGTTTCACGACCATGCCTTTGTATGTGGTGCAAAAATTATAACTTTTTATTTGTATGGTTTTTGGGGCTGCATCACGTAGTACATACTGCACACAACGATGTACTTGTTTACAAGGTATCCTTTCTTGAAGTGGGTTGTTTATGTTGTGGCTAACGAGGAAGAAAGAGATGAAAATCGAATGTTATATTTATGTCAATCCTTAATGTAAATTCAATATAAATTGTATTGTTAAAATCAATCCTTTAATCGGTATATTTCTGTGACAGGAGAAGGCAGGGTTGTTGTTTAGGGCAACTTAAATTTCACTGATGCTAAAAGAAAGTTTTAGATGCAATCATTATTTCATTACTGCCAAAATGTAGTTTTCAGGGGCAACCTAAATTTCATTGATACTAAAAAGAAAGGTTTTTGAGGCAACCGCTATTTCAGATGCTAAAAATAGGTTTTAGTGGCAACCATTACTTCATTAATACTAAAAGGTACTTTTAGGGAAACATAATTTCACTAATGCTAAGAAAATGTTTTAGAGGCAGTTATTAATTCATTAATGCTAAAGATTACTTTTTAGGGGAAATTTAAATTTCGTTGACGCTAAAAACAAGTTTTAGAGGCAACTATTTTTTCATTAATGGTAAAAGGTACTTTTTAGGGGCAACTTAAATTTTGTTGATTCTAAAAAAATGTTTTAGAGGCAAACATTATTTTATTCATGCTAAAAGGTACATTTAGGGGCAGCCTAAATTTCTCCGACACTAAAAAAAATTTTAGAGGCTACCATAATTAATTAAGGCTAAAAGGCCTTTTAGAGGCCAAAATAATTAACCGCCTCAAGGTGTTGCTTCTAAATGTAAATTTCCATTTAGTGTTAGTCAATAGATCTGCGACGTTGTCGTCCATTCCAACCTTGCAAATCTAGGTTAACTTTCTCGAAGTATATGAAATTGCCGCAATACGTGTTTGAGTTTCTGGTGGCTCCTAGTCTCCTTATCCTTGGCAATGGCTCCACTAGTGTCACAATACAAAGCCTAGTCTTCCTTTATGGAGGGGACAACCTAAAGTTATTCGATGAACTTCCTTGTTGCTTCTGAGGCAACAATGTATTCTACTTTAGTTGTAGAATCCACATTAGTTATTTGGTTAGCACTTTTCCAACTTACTGTTCTGCCATTGAGGCAGAACACAAAACCGGAATGCAATCTGAAATCATCTTTGTCGGTTTAAAAACAGGCGCCCGTATGCCCTTGACAATCAACACCTCAGTTCCACCACAAACTTGGAATTGACCCTTTTTCCTTTTCAGGTAGTTTAAGATATTTTTGGCAGCATTCCAATGTACCTCTCCTGGGTATGACGGGTATATGCTTGTTGCACTGAGAACATCCAACCTTGTACAAATCATGGAATGCATGATAGAGTCAATTGCCGAAGCATATGGAATCGTACTTATCTTTCTACTCTCATCGGATGTTTAAGAAAATGAGTCTTTCTTAGATATATACCTTGTGTCATGGGTAGATGGCCTCTCTAGGCTTCCATCATATTCAACCGAGCTAGCACTTTGTCAATGTAAGTGCTTAGGCTTAGTCCAATCATCCTCTAAGATTTATCCCTATAGATCTTGATGCCCAAGATGTATTGTGCCTATCCTAAGCCCTTCATTGGGAAACACATTCCAAGCCAAGCCTTTACAGATTCCAACATAGGAATGTCATTTTCAGTAAGTAGTATGTCATCAACATACAAGACTCGCAATGCAATCTTACTCCCACTGAACTTCTTGTATATACAAGACTCATCAAGAGTCTTGATGAAGCCAATGCACTGTACTTCAAAAAATCGTATATTCTAACTCATGGATGCTTGCTTCAGTCCATAAATACATTTCTCGAGCTTGCATACCTTTCTTGCATTCTTTGGATCAATAAAACCCCATGGCTGTCTCATAAGCACAGTCTCTTCAAGAATACCATTCAAGAAGGAAGTTTTGACATCCATTTTCCATATTTCATAGTCATGTAAACGCAGTAATTGCAAAGATTCACTACTACAAAAATAGCCTAAAGAACCATTCATAGGGCACCGATTAAGTTAATCCAACGGTTCCTTAGATAAAGAAATCGTGTCTAAGTGATGTCTGGTTTCTTAGGTAAATAAATAAGAAACCAAATATCATTTTAGTTAGGTTTCTTAGCTCTAAGACACTGGTTATATGTAAAACCCGGTTTCCTATCTTATATTAGTAAATACTAGATATTAATTATTATTATTCATATATTATTTCCTTAAAAAAAAAAGCTTCATGATTCATATATTCTCGGACCTTGACAGTTTATCAGTTCATTCACAACACCATTGACGGAAAAACACCAACCCATACCAATTTATCGTCCACATCTAAATTCTTAAGCAACAACATATTCTAGTCATTTTTCGAGTTATATGCACAGATAACTTCTAATTTTCTCCTTTCTCCCTCCCATGTGTTCTAATTTAGATCTGGAATTTAAAATTTGTGAATTCCGATCTGTAACCACTAGATCTTCTCTCCTTTATTTTTCTTATCTCAATTGTTATTTTCTAAATCTCTCCAATTTAATGTATTTTTTTGCGAAATTGTTGAGGAATTTGCAAATTTTTCGATTTCTTGCGATGGGAAAAGAGAAGCAGGCTCGCTTGGCTTTTGAGTGATTGGTGGCGACAAGGTGGTGGAAGGAGGATATGCCTGATGCTGCAGATGCGGGTGTTGGAGGCTCCTCTTATGATCCGAATCCGGAACAACACGCCGTCGGCGCTTAGATCTGGATCGGGTTTTGGTTCATCTCCAAAGTCCAAATCCTCTATTGCATCAGCTTCATCTGCTGCGCCAGAGAATAATTAAACAATCCACTTCTCTTTTTTTTCATGCAAAACCATTAAATTAAAAAGCTAACATAATACAACCATAACAATCAGGGAGGTATCTCCTCCTGAATCAAAATAAAGACGACGTCGGCTTCACATTTTTGGGAAATTATATTAGGTACCATCATCAGCTTCATCTTAATGTAAGTTTTATTATTATTTTTGATTTGTTGCAGCTAGTTATTTAATTACGGAGTAGTATATATGTGTAATTCATAATTGTTGATTTCTCTCTTTTATTGAGTTTCTGATTGATTTTATTAGATTTAATGATGGTTGCATATCTGATATATTAACATCCTGCAATTTGGAATTTGCGGAATTGATTGATAAATATAGATTATGACTACAAGTTATAAAAATTGCTTTAGATGTTTTGAGTATTTAATCAAATCTTTTCCCTTACGAATGACAGAACATCATTATGAGTTTTTTTTTATTATAAATTTTTATCATATATTGGAATTCTACTAAGTTGGCAGTGTAATTGATGATTGCAGGTCACAACTCAAAAGAAAGTGATGTGGGCTTGAATATCTCCACCACAAAGCCCAAAGAGGATACAGTGATCAACACCGGCCAGCTGGGTCCAAACCTAGGAAGAAGGCCCAAACCTTGGTACCTAAACGAAATAAGAGCACAACCCCATTTTGGAAGGCCCATCCCCTCTGAGAAGGCAGGTCCAAATTGTAGAAGGTTCATCATGGCAGGCGAAATGACACGTGTCCTAAATCCCCAAGGGGCACACACCCAACATCTAGGGTTGAGGGAACAGTCCCCAATAAACCCTAGCACTATAAATAGCTCAGATCCCAAGGTAAAATGGCATTCAATTCATTCCCACCAACCAAAACTTATCTTTGCTCTGCCTTCTCTCTACAAATTACTTATCTCTCTAGCTTATA
The DNA here is from genome assembly GCF_020520425.1 of Spinacia oleracea. Lineage (NCBI taxonomy): Eukaryota > Viridiplantae > Streptophyta > Magnoliopsida > Caryophyllales > Amaranthaceae > Spinacia > Spinacia oleracea. Next base: position 72,499,058 of record NC_079490.1, read on the forward strand.
CTTACTTAAGCATCGGAGGGAATATTCTTACGGGAATATTCTTGTTTTGCAGGTTGCCAGAAGTTCGTGCCAGGTCATACTTGATACCTCCGAGGAACGCGTGCCACGTCAGCGCCGTCTGTGGGGAGGTACAGTGTCATGGCTGAACTTCAAACTGACTGCGGAAAAACCAAGGACCAAACAGAACTCCCAGCCAGAGAAGGGGTGTCTAAAGATGGGTCCAATACTCATTGTGACGCGGCAGCTAGCCGGCCCGCTGCCGCCATTTCTGTGCGGCACTTGTTGAATGGTGCTCACGAAGTCAGTCCTAAGCACGATAATGGCAGGATGGTAGAGTCTTTGTCAGAAGATCCCGACTCACCTATGAAAAGACGCACCCTGGAGGAAGAGAGTCGGCATGTCAAAGAGGAACGTCCAGGAAGATGGACGAAACGAACTTCACTGAAGAAAAATGAGGCCCAGGGCCGTTACTCTCCAGAGGCTCCTAGAAGACAGCATGAGAGCGTCATCCGAAGAAAGAATGGCCGCGGCTCTGAGGAGAAAAGAGGGCGAAGGAAGTCGTCCTCTAGGGGCCCCTTTATGTTCAACAAGGCTCTTGAAAACATCCTCCTTGCTGAAGGACCGAGTCTGGGAATTGAACCGTCCCCCCGACGATTGACCACCTCCTGCCAACAAGCCCCTTTCTGTGCTTTCCACAACGACGAAGGACATGACACCCAAAATTGTCGGATGTTGAGGAAGATATTAACTGACCGCGTGGCTGAAGGACACCTCCGCCAGTACGTCCATTTAAAGGACGCGGACAAAGAAGTGAGCCCCACCTCTATATATTCAGACGAAAGAGTTATGGTAATATCAGGGGGAATAGCTGCAGGAGAACCATGTAAGGAAGGACGGCAAAAAGGTCCATCTCATCTTCGCCCAGCACAGAAGAATCTACCCTCTGTAGAAATTTCCAAAGACGATTACAGAAGGGCGGCAACGCCATATGATGATGACCCACTGGTTATAGAGATTAAGGTGGCTGATCTCAAGGTGAAGAGAGTACTGGTGGACACGTGGAGCTCGTCCGACATAATCAGTCTGCAATGTCTGCGGAAATTAAGACACAATCCGGAAGACATAGAAAAAGTGTACGGGCCCTTGGTAGGATTCGGAGGGAGCATCGTTCGTCCAATCGGCTCCATTTTGCTCCCGTCCTCTATTGGAGTTCCCCCAGTGACCAAAGAAGTTGTCATCAGGTTTATAATTGTAGCAAACCTCACCACATTCAACATCATACTTGGCCGTCCAACGCTCAACAACCTAAGAGCTGTGATCGTTCCTCATTTACTAATGGTCAAATTTGTCGGAAGTGACGGACGCGTTGGGTCTCTCTATGGAAATCAACAGCTGGCCAAGGACTGTTACTTCTCGACATTGGAGCCAGCGGCCTGGGGAGCCTCTCCGAAGGGAAAAGAGCAAGCTAAACCTCTGGCAAGCCGTCGTAAAACCCGGGAGATACCAACGGAGCACAATGCAGAAAGACGACCTGAGCCAGTGGGAGCACACTATGCTATAATTCTGGACTTAGCAGACCCGTCTCGAACGGTCCCCATTGGGGGTCCACCCTGACGGCCCCATGTCAGCAGCATTAGTGCAACTGCTCCGAGAATACAAGGAAATATTTGCCTTCACGGTAGAGGAGATGCCAGGCATAGATCCGGCGGTGGCCGTGCATAAGCTAAATGTGGACAGCGCTGTAAAGCCAGTACGACAAAAGAAGAGGAATCATGGAGAAGCAAGAAATTTGGCAGCCGCTGCCGAGGTTAAGAAACTAATGGATGCAGGCTTCATACGTCCGTGTCAGTACCCAGACTGGGTAGCTAACGTAGTACTGGTACCCAAGCCCAATGGGACATGGAGAATGTCTGTTGATTACACCGATCTCAATAAAGCTTGTCCTAAGGACAGTTTTCCACTGCCAAAGATAGACCGACTCGTCGACTCGACGGCCGGACATGCCATGATGAGCTTCATGGACGCCTACTCCGGATTTCACCAGATCCCATTATGGCCCGAAGATCAAGAGAAGACATCATTTGTCACGGAACATGGATTGTACTGCTACAAAGTAATGCCGTTCGGTTTAAAAAATGCCCCCGCCACCTTCCAACCGTTGGTGAACACAGTTTTTGCAAAACAGCTGGGGAGGAATATAGAAGCCTATATCGACGACATGATTGTAAAAAGCAAACAGAAGATGGATCACCGTGATGATTTGAGAGAAACCTTTGAGACCCTCGGGACATACCAGATGAGACTAAATCCCAAGAAGTTCATATTTGGGGTATCCTCTGGCAAGTTCCTTGGCTTCTTGATTGACGAAAGGGGCATTGAAGCAAATCCGGACAAGGTGCAGGCGGTCATCAATATGACGTCGCCAAGGACGGTCAAAGATGTGCAACGCCTAACTGGATGTCTTGCCGCCTTGGGACGATTTTTATCTAGATCTGGAGACAAGTGTCATTACTTTTTCAGTACCATCAAAAAAGGAACCCAGTTTGAGTGGACGTCGCAAGCTGAGGCCGCCTTCCTTCGCCTAAAAGAACACTTGCATACTTTGCCACGACTGGTCAGCCCTCTCTTAGGGGAAGTCTTGTATCTGTACCTTGCCATCTCAGAGTACGCACTAAGTGCCGTCTTGCTTACAGAAAGGGATGGGACGTAACTACCTGTCTACTTTGTCAGCCACATGCTGCAGAATGCTAAACTCAAATATCCAACAGTCGAAAAGTTCGGCTTCGCTCTGTTCTTGGCTAGTAAGAAGATTCGTCCATATTTCCTGGCTCATCGACTGGTAGTATACACGGATCAACCGCTAAAGCGGCCTTTCACCAATCTAGAAGCGTCCGGAAGAATGCTCAATTGGGCAATTGAGCTTAACGCGTTTGATATTTCGTATGAGCCGCGGAAGGCAATAAAGGGACAGGAATTTGCTGACTTCATTGCGGAACTGACCAAGCCACCCTATTTGAAGAATGAGAAAACCTAGTGGATAGTTCATGTGGACGGCTCTGCCACTCAGAACGGGTCAGGAGCCGGCATTATCTGCGAATCACCAGAAGGGGATATCTATGAATATGCAATGCGTTTTAACTTTCCGGCGTCAAACAACGAAGCTGAATACGAAGCCCTGATATGTGGAATTCAGATGAGCAAAGCCGCGGGGGCAACAGACGTCCTGGTTTTATCTGACTCGCAGTTAATCGTCAGTCAAGTAAAAGGAGAATATGAGGCCAAGGATGAGGCCATGATAAAGTATCTGGAAAGGGTCCGTCAAGAAGTTCAGCAGCTGTCTAACTTTGAAGTAAAACACATACCCCTGTCTGAAAATAACAAGGCAGACGCTTTATCCAAGCTGGCAAGCTCAGCATCCTGCGACACGCCACGTCATGTATTATGGGAGGTAAAACAGTCCTAAAGCATCGACGCCTCGAGAACAGACATCTTAGACCGAACAACCACCTGGATGGATCATATTGTCAACTTCAAAATGAATGGAGTACTCCCTGATGATCCCAAGCAAGCAGAAAGATTACAAAAGAAATGCACCTGGTTTGAGATATGGAATGGAACTCTATATAAAAAAGCTTTCTCACGGCCTCTTCTTCGCTGCGTAACCCCCGAAAAGGGGCAGGAGGTACTGGAAGATCTTCATCAGGGATTATGCAGCTCCCACATAGAAGGGAGGGCCCTGGCCGAAAAAGCTTTAAGAACCGGATACTATTGGCCCACTCTCAAAGAAGACGCTCTCAATTTGGTCAAGCGGTGTGATAAATGCCAACGATTTGCTCACCTAATTCGACGGCCAGCACAGAAACTGACGCCAATCACCAGCCCTATACCATTCGCCAAATGGGGGATGGACTTATTAGGCCCCTATACGACGGCACCAGGAGGACTGCGTTATGTAATAGTAGCCGTCGGCTACTTCACTAAATGGGTAGAAGCTGAAGCTTTAAAGAACACTAAGGCACAAGATGTGAGAGCATTCATCTGGAAAAACTTAATCACAAGATTTGGCGTGCCTCAGTCTATTGTCTTCGACAATGGGCCACAATTCAAGACGCCCAAATTGGAAGATTGGTTAGCTGACCATGGTATCACAACATGTTTTGCATCAGTAGGACGCCCCCAAGCTAACGGACAAGTAGAAGCATTCAACAAAATCATCTCTGAAGGGATGAAGAAGAAGCTTGATGAGGCAAAGGGCTTATGGGCCGACGAGTTACCCAATGTTTTATGGTCTATACGAACCACGGCAAAAAATTCCACAGGAGAAACACCATTCTTGTTAGCTTATGGGGCTGAAGCCGTCCTACCCATTGAAATGTGTGAACCAACCCTGCGCGTCATGTTGTTTAATGAAGATGTCAATTGGGAAATGATGAAGGCGGCCTTGGATTTCTTACCAGAAACCAGAGGGAACGCGGCTCTACGACAGCGGCTATACAAACTCCGAATGACGAGGGAGTACAACAAAAGGGTTTCTAGAAGAATACTAAAAGTTGGAGATTTTGTACTTAGGAAAATGGAAGCCGTCGGACGCGCCAATGAACAAGGGAAACTCACCCCTACTTGGGAAGGTCCATATGAGATTTACGAGCCTCTTCATGCACCAAAGCAGTGCGCCACTTTTTCAGTGAGTCCAGCAGAATGAACATCTGCACAAAAATAGCAAGAGTAAAACAAAGAGAAACGAGTGTATAAAAATAAAGGCATAATGAAACTCACATCCAGTGCCGAGGACTGCATGGCGGCAAGCATATTCTCGGCCGCCTCGGGGAGAGTCTCGGCATATTCGGGAGGAATGGCATTGCGCATCAACGTCATTATCTTCCTGCGGTCATGAGAATTGAATCCGCCTTAAGAAGGGATCTGATCCAATTCAGCATCAATGTCTTTCTGAGGGTCGGGAATTTCTATGGGAAAAACAACGGCCTTTGAATCCCTGGGGGTAACTAGAGAACTGCTAGACGAGGAACGACAGGTGGTTACGATGTTGGAGTAAAACTTACCCCCAGAATTCCTAGCTCTTTCCGCCGCCTTCAGAGGAATGTTTCGGCGGACGGCTTCAGGAATCCCCGCAAGAAGATCAGCCGTCTCTCCAGCTTTTTGGAAGCTAGGAGAAGCGGATGCAGCCTTGGGGACGGCAAACACCTTAGGAGCCTTCGAAGCCGCTGACTTGAAGACGGGTTTCCCTGTGCCGCCAGCCCTGCGCTTAGAAGAAGGAGCCGCGTCTGTGGCCGTCTTCCTCGCCTTCTGAAGAAATGAGAACATATAAGTTGCAAACAATAAAGGGAATTACATAGGAAGCTTTGATTAATACCTTCTCCTCAGCAGGAGGGGGAGCCATTTGCTCTGGGATGGCTTGCTCGGCCGCCGGCTGACGCTGCCAAGCCTTATAGGTGTTGGCGTCGAGTACCTTCGCCAGCCAAGACGGCATATCCACTTGGCCTTTGGAGGTGTCGTCCAGCTTATCCATGGCCTCGTCTGAAAAAATAAACAAAGACATTAGTCCAGTTTTGATAAAACAGTGAAGGATTGGAAGTATAGATACATTACCTATCGGCATATACGGACACAAGCCCACAGCCGAGAGGAAAACGGGATCGCCCAGTTGATCCAGATGAGGCAACCACCCCTCGGGTATGTAGGTCGTCTTGTCCTTAATAACGAGTGGCTTGGCCTTGAACAATGGCGAGATCCGTTCCCAGAGAACGGCGGAGACCGGAGGGAAAGAGATGCCTTTTCCAACCAAGTTGGGCTTGGCGCTCCAACGTCTCATCCGCTCGCACATCTCCAGATTTGTGGTTTTGATGATCACCCACTTCTTCCTCCAGTGATGCCATTTAGACGCCTTCCCCATCACTGTCCGATAAGCCCCCTTGTATGTAAGAATTAGCCAACCCGCGGCGGCTTTTGAAACTTGGGGCATGGAGGCGATCCTTAGGAACGTCGGGAAGGAAGGAGTGATACCGGCGAGCTCACAACGAGCGATATAGCCAAACACACCCGCCCAAGAGTTGGGGGACATTTGGTTCAAGCCAATGTTGAAGCCGTCCAGCAACTCCACCACAAAGGGGTGAGGGGGGAATCTCATACCCAGCTTCAGAAAAGAGCCGTACACGGCGAATTCTCCTTCCACCAGTCCAAAGCTGGTGCAGTCCATACCAGCCGGCATACAAAACTTGTACTCTGAGCCTAGATTCAGAGACCTCCCATAAACCTTCCCCTTGAGGGTGAGGAAGTTCAGCCACGTCTGAAGTGGGAAGATTGCGCTGGGATGAAGGTGACCTTCCTCCCCACCTGACGTGCTCGTCGGCGCGACATCGGTGCACTCGGGGACGTCCTCCTCTATAGGAGAAGAGGATTCTCCTTCGAATTGCTCTTCGTCTATCTGCGCCATTAAATCCTGCACAGGCTGGAGACTTATCTCAAGACATGGGCATACTTGAAAAGAAAAGGCGTCAAAGGGACAAATTGACGCCCTCAGTTTGACGGGACCCTCGCATGATTAAGAAAAGAGAATTGGGAAGGATCAAAATCAACAAACAAATTTTTCCAAAGAAAACATTACCTGATAGATCAAAGAGAGTTTGTGAAAGAACTTTGATGAAAAACTGCAAGAACAGGGCTTTGAAGATTGTGGCGGCGCTACAGTGGATTTCAGTGGATGTTAGACGCCGGAAATCGCCTTCTCTTATTGCTCTCAAATGATCACTAGAAATGAGGGGGGAAATCACTCAAATTGGCCACTTATTTATAGAGGGGTAAGAAATGATTACCCCTGCCACGCGTCATCACCTCATTGAACACTCCAAGAGCAGTGAAAACTAACGTCTGTTTTCACTTCTCATGAGGGGCAAATGATGTGGGCTTGAATATCTCCACCACAAAGCCCAAAGAGGATACAGTGATCAACACCGGCCAGCTGGGTCCAAACCTAGGAAGAAGGCCCAAACCTTGGTACCTAAACGAAATAAGAGCACAACCCCATTTTGGAAGGCCCATCCCCTCTGAGAAGGCAGGTCCAAATTGTAGAAGGTTCATCATGGCAGGCGAAATGACACGTGTCCTAAATCCCCAAGGGGCACACACCCCACAGCTAGGGTTGAGGGAACAGTCCCCAATAAACCCTAGCACTATAAATAGCTCAGATCCCAAGGTAAAAGGGCATTCAATTCATTCCCACCAACCAAAACTTATCTTTGCTCTGCCTTCTCTCTACAAATTACTTATCTCTCTAGCTTATACTTACTTAAGCATCGGAGGGAATATTCTTACGGGAATATTCTTGTTTTGCAGGTTGCCAGAAGTTCGTGCCAGGTCATACTTGATACCTCCGAGGAACGCGTGCCACGTCAGCACCGTAAAAGATCCCACAACAGAAAGAATCATGTTTTGTTCGTGATTATGTTCAAAGATCCATCTTGTATTTGCTTCTTTGTTTTTCTATCATTCAAATTAATTTCATTTTGTATACTGGAATACTTGTATCATTTTCAGATGAATGAATTATATTTTTCCATTTTATTGATTGCTTTTAAATTTCATTTTCTTCAGCAGTTATTATTGAGCTCTAATGGTGGGTACGATTGTACAACAATATCGTGATGCCAAAAAAAAAACAAGATATAATTATGATATAATTGTTTTAATAAGAAAAAAAAAATCGTGATATAATTGTTTTAATATAAAAACCAGCAAAGAAACCTGGTAATATGAAATAAGGTTCCATACATGATGCCAAAGAAACTGGACTTCTATAGTATCCGGTTTCCTAGCCTCTGTATATTATTGGTTTAGAACCCATCAAAGAAACCGAATATGTTGTAAAACTGGTCTCTTCATAATATCTAAGAAACCGTACCAAAATTCTAGTCTCTTAGGCTAAGAGACCTACTACCTAGGCACCGTATAATCTCCGGTCTCCTTGGCTTGTTTCGCCCGGTCTCTTAGGCTATTTTTGTAGTAGTGATTATACGAACAGACTTAAGCATTGCAACTGGAAAAAAGGTTTCACCATAGTCAGCGATGTGAACTTGTCTGGAACAATTTTCTACCAATCTAGCTTTGTATACATATCTATTTTTATCTTTGTCTTTCTTCAACTTGAAGACCCATTTTCTTCTAATAGGTGTAAACCCACTCGACAAATCAACCAAATCCCAGATTTGATTTTCAGACATGGAGTTTATTTCAGATTTCATGGCCTCAAACCATTTTGTGGAGCTTGGACTAGTCATATATTTCTTGTAGAAAATAGGTTCTTCATTATGCAATATGAAAACTTCTAAGATTTCAGTCAAGAGGACTCCAATTCATCTATCTTCCTGAACCTTAGTTCTGTGTGATCTACGAGGGGAAACAACGTCTTGAGGAACTACTCCCACTGGCTCTTCCAAAGACCTTGGAGGTTCTCATCTTGAACTTCTTCCAAAGAGTTCTCGATTTATTGATCGTCTCGAATCTCTTCGAGGTTTATTTTTCTCCAACTTGTCATTTAGGAAATGTGATTTCTTTCCAAAAGACACAATCACGAACAATAAAGACCTTGTTCTTATAACCATAGATTATTTTGGATACCCAATGAAGAAACATTTTAATCGCTTGACATATGCTTCGCAACCCCAAATCTTGAGAAAAGACAACTTTGGTAGTTTCCAGTCCATAATCCGTATAGAGTCTTTTCAACGGCTTATGATGGAGCATGATTTAGTGTGATTGTTGTTGTTTCCAACGCATGTCCCTAAAATTATAAAGGAAGTTTGGCTTGACCCGTAATTGACCTGACCATATCAAGTGAGGTCTTGTTTCTCCGTCCCGACACACCTTTCTATTGAGGTGTCTCCGGAGCTGCCAATTCAGATAGAATGCCACATTCTCTAAGATGGTCATCAAACTCATGGTTAAGATATTCACCTCCTCGATCCGATCGTAGAGCTTTGATTTTCTTTCCAACTTGAGTCTCTACTATAAAAAAAATTCCTTGAATTTCTCAAACGATTCGGACTTGTGTTTCATTAGGTAGACATAGCCATATCTATTGAAATCGTCTGTGAACGTGATGAAGTAACTGAAATCACCTCTAGCTTTCGAACTAATAGGCCCATATACGTTCGTATGTATTTTCCCTAGTAGTTCGCTTGCTCTTTCTCCCAACTACGAGAAAGGTTGCTTTGTCATTTTTCCAAGCAAACATGATTCCCATTGATTAGCTTATCTAAGTCAAATGATTCTACAAGTACCTTCTTTTGAAGTCGCTCTATGCGCTTTATGTTTATATGGCTTAATCGACAAGGCCACATATATGTGAGATCCGAGTCACTAGTTATAGCCTTTTTGGTATTTATGCTAAAGAATTGATTGTTCATATCAAGCACATATAGACCATTTTCTTGTTGTGCGGAACCATAAAACATACCATTCAAGAAAAAAGAACAACCATTGTGTTTAAACTGAAAACTAAAACCTTTAGAATCCAAACATGAAACTTAAATGATGTTTCTTAGAAATGTCGTAGCAGTTTTTTTGTTCCAAAACAAAACCATTAGGCAAAGATATGAAAATAAGATCCTACGGCTAATGCAACATTTCGTGCTCCATTTCCCATGCGTAGATCCTTCTCTCCTTTATCTAGATTTCTACTTCTCCTTAGTCCCTGTAAATTGGAACATTAGTGTGAGAAACAACGAGTATCCAATACCCAAGAAGTAGAGTTAGCAAGATTACAATATATGACATACATACCTGAAGTAGAAGCAGCGTTTCCGCTCTTCACATCTTCCTTTTTCTTTGGTGAATCTCTTCTGTAATGACCAATTTCATCAAAATAGAAGCATTGCGCCTTAGAAGGAGAAGTATTTCTCTTCATCATCCTCTTGGAAGGGGCCACTTGCCCTTCTAAAATGGATGAAGATGTAGCCTTGCATTTCTTATCCCCTTTTAGTTTCTTGAATTTCTTTCACTTCACAGTCTGTGGCGCTTGCTCAATCTTTTCAAGTTATAGTTCGTAGCTTTCAAGCATCTCCAACAGCTTCCTGAATGTGTTTTCTTTCAGATTAAATAAATTGTGCATCTTGAATCTCTCATAGTCCTTATGTGGAGAATTTAGCATAAAACTATAGCTATTGGCTTTGAAACGAAACAACCAAGTACCTTAATGCGATGAAATAGTCCAACCATTTTTTTCACATGAGACCGAACTTGTGTGTTCTTTTTCATCTTAGATTGGATGATGCATTTTTGTGCCTCGTGAATCTCAAAATTGAAACACATGCCTTGTGAAGTAACGAGCTTTAAATCGCTCATTGAATTAGCCAATTCATCACCCCGTATCCAATTGCTTGGCCATTAAGTTGATCTTTACTCGACACCTATCCCTGAGATGCCTTAGGAGTGAATAAGGCTCGATAATGTCGAACGTTTACCTTCATTCTGAAGAGATTGAGCAAAGGATAAGATCCATGACAAGACACTTGTGAATAGCCCATCTTCTGTGCATTTCAAAGTCATATCTGTTGTGGGATCTGTTACGGTGATGACGTGTCACGCGTTCCTCGGAGGTATCAAGTATGAGCTGGCACGAACTTCTGGCAACCTGCAAAACAAGAATATTCCCGTAGGAATATTCCCTCCGATGCTTAAGTAAGTATAAGCTAGAGAGAGAAGTAATTTGTAGAGAGAAGGCAGAGCAAAGATAGTTTTAGGTTGGTGGAAAGGAATTGATTGATCCGTTTACCTAGGGATCTGCACTATTTATAGTGCTAGGGTTTCTTGGGAATTGGTCCTACATTGATTGGATGTTTGTGTATGATCAGGACACGTATCCTGCTGAGAATTTGATTTGAACTTGGTGGGCTTTTTAAGCGTTTGGGTTTCTTGAAAGCCTCAGAGATGGGCTCCTCCTGAGCAGGTGGTCCCAGGATCTTCCGATGGGCCTTTTAGGCCTTCTTTTTGGGCCTTCATGGTACAGCCTAGGTGGCGTTTGTTTTAGGCCACATCATTTGCCCCTCAAGGAGGATGCCTCTCGCTCATGTGGGGTAGGCTGCTTGTCCTGAGGGAGTGCCACGTGAGATGGCTTTTTAGAGCTTGGTTTCTACTTTAAAACCTTTAGAAATTCTCTCATTTTCCTTTTGTTACCTCAGAGCAATTTTTCTAGAGAGAGAAAGCGAATTTGGTTTGCCAAAGATCTGCCTGTGCTTGCGTTGAGTGTTCTTGGATTCTTGTTGTGTGTTCTTGAGGCTTTAGACGATTTGCCTAGACTTCTCATCAGATTGATCATCTTGGTAAGTTCTTTATCAAAAACTCTTGTTTTTCTGCATACTTGTGGGTCTTCTTCTCTTGTCGTGTATAGTATCTTGGGGAGGCGTCCTGTTGGTTTTCGACGCTCTTTTCTTTCTTTTTGCTAAAGTCAGACGTCCTGTTCCTTATGCAGGACGGCATGGCTCGAACTAGGCAAACGGCCAATGTGGGTGCATGGGCAGCACCACGAGAGAGGGACAACAGGGTTCCTTTTTCGAACCCGTCTCAGGGAGATAGGAGTGGAGTCAGCTCCTCTCGTCATTCAGGAGACGGAGCCGTAAGGACGGCTCATTCTTCTAGGCGAAGGAAAAGCGTGGCTTGCCGTCCTCGCGTTCCGCGCGAGGATTTTGAAGATGACTCCTCCAGCTCTCCTGACGAGGATTTTGCAAAAAATCTTCCTCCTATGGTCCGGGGGAGAGAAGATGTCGATTTGTTTCCTTCTGACATCTTTCCCAGCATGAAATGGCTGAGGTATCTGAGGGAGCAAGGGCACGATTTTGAGCGTTTTCTGCTTCTGCCCCCAGGCTTTAGTCTTAGGAGCCCTCGGCCCCATAATTCTGTGGACCAATTCTCTCAAGGAGAGGTCGCTGTCTACACAGCTGCCTTTAGATTGGGCCTTAGGTTTCCTTTGCATCCCTTTGTGATGGATGTCCTGGAAGGATATGATATTGACCTTGCTGAGCTGACCCCTAACTCTTGGGCAAACATCACTCCTTCTTTTCCTGCTTTCCTCCGACTTGTAGTGATTGCCCCTTCCTCTCGCTCTCCACAGGGATGGTTCACCCTTTATAGCCGTCGGGGATATAAGACGGTAGTAGGTAAGACCTCTAGCTAGGTTTGGTGGAGGAAGAAGTGGTCTGTTGTTCGAATGGAGGACCTCTCCCTTTCAAGGCGTCTTTCTAGGTGTAACCATCGAACCCGCTACTTATCTAGGGTTGACGCCTTCCCCCGCCTTTCGTCAAGGGATTGGGGGCTCATAAAGCCCTTATTTCAGGCCGAGATGTATCGGCTGTCTTCAAAGAACCATGCATGGGTGCCTAACGCTTGGCTTCCCCATGTGGGCCAGTTCACCAACATAGTTTTCCTTTCGGCCGTCGGTCTTTGTCCCTATTTGAGTAGAGGTAGTTTCCCATAGATTTTCATTCAACACCTTTGTTCTTTTTCTTCTACTAACTCCCTTGGTTCTGTAGATTCTGCCATGGATCGTTTATCCTCCGAGGACAAGGGCGTAGTGGACGTACCCACTTGGTTGTCTGAAGTGTATACTGAGGACATTCTCAAGGCCGTGGAGGCCAAGAGAAGGACTCCTCCAAGAAGTCTGACGAGGGTGCCTCTGGTGACATTGCCAAGGTATATATTTTTTGCCTTTAATATGCTTGTGTATTCCTTTCAGATCTAGACTTGGTCGTTTTACTTGTTGCATTTTTCAGGAGCCCACTTCGTCAGCTACGAAAAAGCGTCCTGCGTCTTCGACGGCGGCTCCCAAGCCAAAACGACCTTTCTTTAAGAAGCTGAGTACCGCCGACGCTGCAACAAAGCCGTCGCTGGCAAAACCATCTGCTCCTCTGACTAGGGAAGAGGTTCCCCTTTACCAGGCGTCTATCCCTCTGCCTGAGCACAAGGAAGTCTCTCCCCAGGTGGACACCGAAGGAGATTTTGCGGCCCAGGCGGCTGCTGACGAAGTAGCGGCCGACCAGGCTGATGCCGCTGGAGCTACCACTTCGTCCAAGGAGAGCAAGGGTAAGGGCAAGGAGACTGACGTTCCTTCTGCTGGTGACGCCTCCATGCCTCCTCCTGCTCCGTCGAGTGGTTAGTGTTTCTATTCTTTTAATCTGTCATGACAACTTGGTATTGTATGGTATTTAATATCTTTGACATTGATTTAGTTGATATGTTCAAACGGATGCGGCGTGCTGAGGTGGCGAACATCCCCCCGTCAGACGGTTTTAGCTCAGAGGCAAAGGATAAGATCCTTTCGGACGTCTATGCGGCCATTCCTGAGGAGTATGTGAGGTCGCTTCCCGGGATTGACTTGGGGTACTTTGGGTCCATTCAGTCCCTCGTACTCGATGTGAGATACTTATTCCTGGTCTTCTTTCTTCTTTTTTCTTTTTTCTTTTTTTTTTCCATCCGTTGTGCCGAGAGTAGGCACTACCGCTTTGATATGCATACAGAAATGTTCAAGCATAAGGACCAGATTGAGAATCATGTGAAGTACGCTGAGAGGACAGTCAGATTGATCAACGTGGACGCGGACAAGAAGATTAAGTCCGAGATGGACTCTCTGAAAAAGGCTGAGGAGGACGCCCAGAATTATGAAAAGAAATTGCTAGAGCATGAGGAGAGGTTGGCCGTGGTGAGGAAGGAGTATTCCTCCGTCTCGGAGCGGGTGACCAATTTCTCCTCCAAAGTGGACGCCTTGGAGGGTCAGCTTAAGGCTACGCAGGGCGAGACTGAAGCCGTGCGCAGAGAGGCGCGAGCTCTTTCAAGTTAGGCGAAGAGTCCATTTTGGAGAATGCTCGAAGGGCGTGGGATCAGTCTATGGATGGGAAGGACTTTTCCTGGTTTAAACGTCGTATCTCCTACCAGATGGCCGTCTCGACGGCTAGACGCCTTGGCCTAGATCCCCCTGAATTTGTTAGCGAGGGGGAGGATGAGGACATGGAGGAAGATGAAGTGAACTCCCCAGAAGGCCAAGACGTTCAGGACGGGAGTTCCACCGCCCCTCATCCTTAAGTAACTTTTTGTGCAATTGATTTGAATGGCGCCATGGGCACTTGTAATAACTTTGTTGCCTTTTGGCATTTATTTGTTTTTGGTTTGTTTGCGCCATGAGCGCATCTATAAACATTTTGTGCCTTCGTGCACTTGTTTTATTTTAATTCCATTTCAGTTCGTTACTGATTTCGTAGGAATTCTTTTTATGGGTCCATTTGATGGACGGGAACCTCGGTGTTTTAGGTGATCAGCCTAATTTGAGGCGCTAATCTAGGCCACTTCTCAGGCCGTCAACCTTTTAGACGCCTTCCAAGGAGGAGGCGTCATGTTGAATGTCTGCTCTTGTTGAGTCTTACTTTGCGTTTTTGTTAGTACATGGTACTTTTAGGGCCGTCGTTTGTTTAGTAAATATTGACGCCACCGTTTGGAGTTTGTTTTTCTTTGTGGGGTTCTCCACCCCTTAGTGTTTTAAGGGGTGTATTTGTCAGATAAGAAAACATTCATTTTACTAAGTTGCAAACTAAACTCACCGCGTCGTAGGCATGCATTTACAGGCCGTTTTGTAGGCTCTAGTACAATAGTTAGGTCGTTTTGTAGGCTTAAGTTACATGAGTTATCCTAATGTCATTCTATTTTCAGCCACTTTCCTCTATCTTAACAGTTTCTGTTTTGGCTGGTTTACTCTCCTTGGCGGCTGGCAGTTCGTCTTCGTGCTTTCTTTTGCCTCTGGCTTCGGCGGAATCTTGCTTCCATGCTGACGGGTTGAGGGTGATGAGGTAACAGTCTCTAGCTTGTTGTTGGTCTCCATGTATGGTGCCTATCGCCCCATCATTGCACACAAACTTCAAAAGCATCAGATGGGTGACGACTACGGCTTTAATCTTGTTCAAGGTGGGTCGTCCCAGGATGACATTATATGCTGTTAAGTCCTTAACAATCAGGAAATTCACATCCATCTTCCGTCCATTTTTCCTGTCCCCAATTCGAACCGGCAGAGTGATGACGCCTACAGGGTGTATGATGCTCCCTCCGAAACCAATGATGGGATAGTGTATACTATCCATGGTTTTGGGATCATGTGCTAGGCGATTGAGACATTCCAGGCTCATTATGTCGGACGAGCTTCCCGTATCTATTAGGATACGCTTTACCCTCATATTGGATATCTTGAATTAGACCACAAGAGGATCATCATGCGGAGTGGCTATTCGTCCACCATCCGACTCACATATCTCTATCCATGGGAATGGATTCAAAGGTGACTTTGCTGACAGCATTACTTGGCCCAGGCGGCGAGCATAATCTTTTTGCCCCCTCATGGTGGGTCCTCCAGCGGATGGTCCTCCAGATATGACGGCTGTTCTTTGTTTCATGTCCTATGTCCTCATGGAACTAGAAATACAACTTGGGGTCTCGACTCTCAGCAGGAGATTTCATGGGGAAAGGTCATTCAAGGTCAAACCTAGTTCCGACGTCTTTCAGCATCGTGAGGAGATCTGTGTTATACTCAAAATATTCCCTTTCTTGTGGACGCTCTCTCTTGTGTCCAGGAGAGTTAGCATCATGTTCTTTTGAGAGGGCCCATGTGCCATTTACTCGTGGGGCTTTCCAGTCCATTTTGTCTTTCTTTCCTGAGGAATCTGTTGTTTCTCCAATCCTTCCTTCCTTTGACGCGCTGCATATCTCTGTTGCATGGATAAATGCTTCAGCTTTGTCCAAAACCTCGGCCATAGTTCTCACGCTTTTCTTGACCAGGTCAAACTTAAAGGATCCCTTCTTCAATCCTCTGATAAAATTATCGAAAGAGACGCCATCAGGCAAATCTGGGATCTGTCCGGCCTTTAGGTTGAAACGCTTCACATAGCTTCTTAGTGATTCATCTTTCCCCTGTTGAATTCGTCCCAAATGCATACTCGTTTTCCTTTCTTCCTTGTGTGCCATGAATCTAGTGGAGAACAGGGTTTGCAGTTCGTTGAAAGAGGCAATTGACCCTGGGGGCAGTCATTCAAACCACTTAGACGCCACTCCTTTGAGAGTGGCCGAGAAATATTTGCACCAAGTGGCTTCGTTGGTTCCTTGAACATACATGGATGACGGTATGCGACTAAGTGCATATCAGGATCGGTGGTCCCGTCATAGGCTTCAATGGTAGGGGTTTTTACCTTGGGTTCTTTCGGGGCGTTCATGATATCCTCGGAGAAGGGGGTACTTATGTGCCTTAGCATCAGATTATTAAACCCTT
Organism: Spinacia oleracea; assembly: GCF_020520425.1. Classification (NCBI taxonomy): domain Eukaryota; kingdom Viridiplantae; phylum Streptophyta; class Magnoliopsida; order Caryophyllales; family Amaranthaceae; genus Spinacia; species Spinacia oleracea. Next base: position 72,515,367 of record NC_079490.1, read on the forward strand.
GCTGAATGTGATAAGTTGGTTCACGGCGGCTGGGTAGCAGGCGAGGGCGCTAGCTTACCCTGTTGGGCGTCATATGAGTCTGTCCTCGAGTAGAGGGGTAAAATGGTGGATCTTCCATCACAAGGGTGGACCCAGTGTCCGATAGTTCAGATTCAGCTTCATAATGCTCTTGACGCCTTGAGGCGGGCCGAAAGACGGCTGGTGGTTTCCCCTAGACGGTGGTCGTATGACCTGGTCCCTTTGAAGTAAGGAAGTTGGGGGGTCGCGGCCAATCCCCGAGCGTTCAGGCACAGGGCTGAGTCCCCGACTAGCTTGTGGACGGGAGCCCTCTCCAGCCCTCCACACATTGGATCTAAGTGGCATTCTGTTTATCCGGTTGACGCCTAGGCTGAGGGGTCTGTGTGGAGCCGTCCTCTCAGTGCTGTAGATTAGCATATTTTTCCGAATTTCATCTTGCAATGTGGTGCTCATTTGCTGTCGAAAGGTTAGATTCATTTGTTGTTGGAATCCTGCTAAGATTTTGCGTAGCGACCCTACCGAGACTAGCAAATCTAAATTCTCATCTAGCACGGCGTTTCGGGCGTTGGGGCTTAGATGGCCGCCTGGCGGATACGCTTCTACCATTGGCTCTTCTTCTACGACCACCTCAACTTCCTGCACCCGACGTGGTGTGCTTCCTGCGTTTGTGATTCGATTGGCTTCTTCCATATGACGTTGACTCCTCTCGAGAGGCCGTCTCTCTTCTCCCTCACTAGCATACTCTCTGTCAGAGTGCAGTTCGGCCATGATACTGTACCTCCCCACAGACGGTGCCAAATGTTGTGGGATCTTTTACGGTGATGACGTGTCACGCGTTCCTCGGAGGTATCAAGTATGAGCTAGCACGAACTTCTGGCAACCTGCAAAACAAGAATATTCCCGTAGGAATATTCCCTCTGATGCTTAAGTAAGTATAAGCTAGAGAGAGAAGTAATTTGTAGAGAGAAGGCAGAGCAAAGATAGTTTTAGGTTGGTGGAAAGGAATTGATTGATCTGTTTACCTAGGGATCTGCACTATTTATAGTGCTAGGGTTTCTTGGGAATTGGTCCTACATTGATTGGATGTTTGTGTAGGATCAGGACACGTGTCCTGCTGAGGATTTGATTTGAACTTGGTGGGCTTTTTAAGCGTTTGGGTTTCTTGAAAGCCTCAGAGATGGGCTCCTCCTGAGCAGGTGGGTCCCAGGATCTTCCGATGGGCCTTTTAGGCCTTCTTTTTGGGCCTTCATGGTACAGCCTAGGCGGCGTTTGTTTTAGGCCACATCAATATCCTTTAAGTAATAGCTAGGAAAATAATGCTCCATGTAGGCACCTAATTCGTGTCTCACAAACTCACGAATTTTATTTTTTTGAGGGGACACAAACTCACAAAATGGACACCACCTTTGGTATCCGAAGCCGTTTTCCAATCAAAATTCCATTAAGCATTACGAATTCGGGTGCTGACCCACAAAACCGAGCATTCCGGGCTCCGACTTGTAAAACCGAGTTCAAACTGTACAAAAATATCGAAAATGACGCGCTTAATTCGTAAAAATCCAACCTTAATCTCCAAGAAAAGAATCTTTTGCAATCATCCAAAAAGGTACAATAGTACAGATGTCAACGCTCCCAAAAGGATGATGTCATCGTCTTTCTTTTTGGCAGTTTGTGACGTGTCAGGCGCCAACAAGGCACCTCCGCCAGGTGCAAGCCTTTTTGGATTTTTTCCAGCTTCTTTCCTTTCTAAGCCCCCATTTTTTTATAATTCTGGGAGGAGAAAATAATCAGGATACAATAAATGTCGTAATGCAAAAATCACTCCTTACATAATAATCCTCTCCAAAATTCAATCTTTCAAAAAAAGAAACAATTTCTAAATACAAAAGCAATTTGGAAAACATCATGGAAGCGTCAACCTAGAAAATCTAGATAATCTGAGTCCCTAAATCCTATTAATTCTAACTTTCATGCTTTAATCTTCAAGCTTTTTCAATAATCCAAGGATGTTTAGTGAGTTCATAACTCATGAAAATTTGGATTTGTACAAAAGGAGTAACCATTAAGGAGTTTCATACTTGAATCCCCCTCAAATGGTCTTACATATTCCATTTCCCAAGTTTCAATCTTTAAGCTTTGTTTTCAATAAAACATGATTAATAAGTTGAGGCTTTCACTCTTGAAAGTGTTCCTTATAATAATCATTATTCAATTCTTCAAAAAAATCTAATTTTATGCAAGTTCAAGGATGTTTGGAAAAGTCCAAACCCTTTTCCAAACTAGAACATATGAACATGCAAATTTCTATGTTCAAAAATACAATTTCTATGTCCAATATTAATTCATGTTTAAATGAGATCAACTTCTCTTTAAACTAGAATCAATTTCAAGTCATGAAACTTATTAATGATGAGACTTTTAGATCGAAAGTTCTAAACTTTAAGGGTTTAGCCTCCTAATTTCAACATTGAAGTTCTATATTCAAGTTCTATATTCAAGTTCAAATTCAATATTCAAGCTTTATTTCAATATTCAAGTACAAAATCGATGATACTTTTTAATGAGCAAACTGATTTCAAAGTTATATTCTTTCCAAGTTGAATCCATGAGGGGCCAAGTCATACTTGAATAAGTGTCTCTCGTTTGGAATTCCAACATCATTTATACAAGTTCTATTATTGCAATTTCAATACTTTATTGCTTATATTATTGCTTCTTTCAATATTGCACCTTTAAATTCCGCACCTTTCAATTTGGCACCTTTAATATTCATTTGGTTTACACCTAATCCTTTTTCTAGGTGGTGATGTATAATCATTAAAAAAAATCACTTTATTTTCTATTGTGATGCTTTGCTTTATTTGTTATTGCTTTCTTCACCCAACATGATAGATCAATAATTTACAAGTTCTAATCATGCTTAACAAATATAATTTTTGGACAACTAGACTAGGTTCCCTAAATTGGAATTAAAGCAAAGTGATCACATGCAAAGTTTCAATTTAGATGTTCTAAAAATTCATGATCACCGACCTAAACTTAGTACCATGATTAGATTATGCACGAAAATGATCCTTGTCTTGTTTGAACCAACTTGTCAAATCAACTCAAATAAGTGTGTCGTTCCCTTACCCGAGTCTCAATCGCTTTCAAGTCATAGTCGTATCCCAAGTCATCTTTGGTCTTTCCAAACCGAACCCATAATCTTGTTTGATGAAGACTCCTTCGAAACCCAATATTCGATAACAGTAGGGGTACTTTCTAGCATATTCCGTTTTATTTGGGTTACCTATTTTCTAAATGTTCAAATAAATTACTATCACCAAGTTCAACCTTCGAATTTTACTCCCCTTTATGGGGCGGGCTTGCAAAAATCAAGTCGAATCCAAGTGTTGGGCTTCTTGATTTCATTGACCAAGTTTGAGTTCTTGGCATGTCCTAAATGGGACATGTCAAGGTACCAAACTTGCATTTACAAAATCTGAAATACGAAAGAAACAAGGCTCATATACAAAAAAAAAAAAAAAAAACCTTACAATATGGCGACTCCACCGGGGACTCCTAATTTTTCATTTCGAGCACGAAGATAATTCAGGAAAACTGACACTAACCTTCTGAAGCACATGGCACAGGTCAGCAGCGCCTGGCGCACCCTGTTGCGCATCGTGCAGCTGTCTTGCATCCTGCGCAGTGGCTTGTAGTGGCATAAGCCAAATTCGGTTCAAATGTTTGAAATGGGAGTTTAGCTCGAATATTGTCTTTCGAAAGAGTCTTTCCCAAACTTTGAGAACGAGCGCCGAAACGGTTGATTTTTCAAGTATTGGCTCATACAATTGTATTTAGGCATTGCATGCATGTTATTTCGAAAATACAAAATCAAATTTTCTAGCTTCACCTCATACGGATGTGTTCTACATTCGAGGTAAACCATGGGGGCACAGACTTGGTCATTCTCTATACGGCTCCAGGCCAAAGTTTTTGATAATTTCCGAGCCTACCAAACCTTGACATTTGCTATCTTTTCTTCCGACATTGTGTGCATGGAGGGTGTTCGCAAACATACGTTCCCCTTGGGGGGAGGCGCCTTGTCCCGGATTCCCCTCTTAGTCAAGGACCCGTTTGACACCCTAAACCGACCATTGCATCATCCAAAACTTAGACCGACCTTAGGTCGAGAACTTTGCTTGTCGCATTCATATCCATGTTAGTGTGACAACGTGCTTATATATGCATTTTGTGCGGGCGCCTTTGCACGCGTAAATGACTAACCTTCGCGTTCTTACTTTGCCAAAAACGTAGCCTTCAAATTAAGAAAACCAAACCTCCTAGTAGCATCATCAAAACCTCATGCCTTAAAATCGCTGATTTAGGGTCATCATTTAGGAGTACCACTCCGTTTGGTTCAAAAATCCCTAAAACACGCCTCACGCAAAAGAGTCTAAACCTCTTACTATGTCCAAATTCAATAGTCCAATCCATGGCATCATAATGCTGGATTTTCAAATTTCCATATGCATATTCAAAAGTCTAAACCATGGCGTCATAATGCTGGATTTCAAAGTCAAAATCTCCATATCCAAATTCAAGAGTCCAACTCATGGCATCATAATGCTGGATTTTCAAGTCAAAATTTCCATATCCAAATTCAAGAGTCCAACCCAAGGCATCATAACGCCAGATTTTCATGTTCAAAATTTCCATATCAAAATTAAAGAATCCAACCCATGGTGTCGTAATATTGTAGTCCAATTTCTACTCCCAAATTACCAAATTCAAGAGTCCAAAAGACAATTAGTAGTGTACTCACGTCAAGCACAAGGGACTGCATGGCCCCGAAGAACCCTTCGTCAATTCCAGTAAGAGATTTCACGTACTCCTTGGGAATAGCTGCGTAGACTGTAGAAAGGATTTTGTCCTTTTCCTTCGAGCTAAAACCACTAGATGGAGGAATCTAAGCCACCTCGGCCCGCTTCATCCTCTCGAAGACACCACCTGGGCCAACATATAAACATCAATCAGTAATAAACTACAAAGTTAACAAGCCGTCCTAACTATTACGAAGTTTACCGGCTGGCGAAGCAGGTGGGGGCATCGACGCGTCCCCAGCGGGAGAAGGGTCCCTTGACTCCCTGCTCACCTTCTCCCTAGACGATGGAGCAGAAACACGGTCAGCAGCACGGTCGATATCTGCAGCCGCCTCGGTAGAAGCCTCCTTGGCCACAGAACCACCTTCATCTGCCACTAAGGGAGACGTCTCCTTGGATACAGTACGTGCAGGAAGGTCTTCCACTCGTGGGACAGAGACCCCCACACCCCTAGCCGGTGTAGTTGACGGCTTAGACCCGGGTGTCACTACAGCATCTACGCTGCTCAGCTTCTTGAAGAAGGGACGCTTTGCTTTAGGGGCAGCCGACGAAGGGGCATGACACTTCCCCGTAACCGATGCAGTAGGCCCCTAGAGACGAAGAGATCAAAGTTAGCATAAACCCAAAAGACTTTGGGACGTGTCCAAATAAATAGAGAGTACCTTAGGAAGGTCGCCAGAGGCCGCAACCTTAGGGAGGTCACCAGTAGCCACCTCATCCGACTTCTTTGAGGATTCCTTCTTCTTTGCCTCTGCGGCTTTGAGAACGTCGTCCGTATACACCTAGGACAACCATTCAGGCATCTCCACCAATCCCTTGTCTTCTAGGGACAAGCGATCCATAGTAGAGTCTACACAAGCCAAAGAGATTAGCGAAGGACAAGAAAAACAACGTTATTAACGAGAACAAATTAACGTAATACTACCTCTACGTAAATAGGGACAAAGACCAACGGCCGCAAGGAAGACCATATTGGTGAACTGCCCCACATGGGGAAGCCAACTGTTGGGGACCCATGCGTGACTCTTTGCAGACAGCCGATACATCTCGGCCTGAAACAAAGGTTTTACAAGCCTCCATTCCCTTGAAAGAAGGCGAGGGTAGGTATCAGTCCTAGACAGGAAGCGCGACCTGTAATTCCAGCGAGAAAGACGCCCTGAGAGGGAAAGATCCTCCATTCGTATAATGGACCACTTGGTCCTCCACCATACCCAGCTCGATGACTTACCTACTACCGTCTTATAACCCCGTCGACTATAAAGGGTAAACCATCCCTGGGGAGAACGAGAAGATGGGGCGATATCTACGAGCCTAACGAAAGAGGAAAAGGAAGGGGTGACGTCACTTAATGCACATTTGGCGATATAAACCAAAAACATTTGCCCAAGAATTATGGGTCATCTGGGCCAGCAAAAGTACTCAATGAATTAATTAGTTAAATTTGGAAACTTTTTCAATTAATTGCTCGACCTAATGAACTCGGAATTAATTAAAATTTTTCCCTAATGTTCTTGGGTATATTATGGACTTATGTTAATTTTGTCTTCTATGAATATTAACTATGAACCCTAATTTTATTTTTGCCTAATTTCATTTAGATCGAAAGTTAATTTATTAATTGGTTAGATCTAAAAATTAATTTTATTAGTTGGTAAGATCTGAAAATGGCAGATTTAAAAATTCATGGATTAAAATTTTGATTGGATTCGTTAATTTTAATCGATCACCTAAACCAAATTTGATAAAAATCTAATTTTTAAAGTTTTAGAACGATTTAAAGTTTTGGATTGAATTATCAAAATCATTCAAATTTTTGTTGATGTTCATCGTACGTTAAATTTGAATATATGTTAGCCAAGATTTATAAATTTCACGAATAGGATTGTTTGAAATTTAATAAAATCACTAAGTACATTATTTTTTGTAAGTAAAACGATTAATTTTGTTAATATTATGAAAAGTAATTTTTCGTGAAATTTTCGTTTGGGACATTAGAAATTGAATTTTTTTCTTTAATAATGATCGGACAGCAAGCCACTTGCACAAAGCAAGGGTTGCTGCTCGTGCGAGACGAAAGGGGAATCGCGCACACGAAGGAAGCATAGATGATGGCCTTGTGTGTGTTGCGTGCTTGGTGCGACAAGGCAGTGGGTGCACGCAGAGCTGCGCGAAGCCCTCGGGCGAGCTCGCGACACGCCACACGCCAAGGCCAGCAGGCTAGGCCGAGGCATTGAGCAGCGGGCACGGGCGAGCAAGCCTAGGCGTTGTTGTGATGCTTCGTGCCTGCACGTTGGGCCTTTCTGCCTCGCGTGGGTGCGATGCTACGATGGCACTGCGCATCGATGGGTTGGGCACTCGCCTAGCCCACGATTCACATGATTGTACGGTTTTTGCTTCCTTACATTTCAGACCCAATTTTGGGCTTTGGGCTTATTTTTGCACGAAGGGGTTAACGGTGGACTTTTTGATTATTTTATTTTATTTGACTTGGGCCGGGCCGTGAGTTTAAATATTTAAAATTAAAGGTCCAAATTAAATAATGGTTTAAGTGGGAGTCGTTTAATTGAAATTATTCAAAATAATTAATTTTAATTATTTTTGTAAGGCACCATTATTTTAATTAAATTTAATTTTGATTAGAATTATTCTAAGGATTAATAATTTGAAATTGATTAATCTTTTAGGACGCGTTTTACATGAACGTGAATTTTTATTAAATCATATAAATACTTGCATATTTACTTGGGCCATTCATTTTAGGACACGAATGGATGAATGCATAGATATTATTTTATGTATTGAAGGTATTGAAGGTGACTAGTATGGCCAATCTAGGATAGTTAAATACGGTATGCATACCGTTTTATCTTTGAATGTAAAGTTTTAAATATGGTATGCGTACCATTGAAGTTTTGATGTAATAATTAGGTTTTTATTATTTCAAATTCTTCTAGATTATTTAAAATTTTAAGTTAGCTTTTGAATGGAGTTCAAGACGATGCCAAGCTAACAAGGTGAAGGGACGATTGGATGCTGAAAGACAAAGTTATATGGGAGGCGCCATTTTCTTCAAATAGGACTTTGCAATAATTAAACTAGTTACAACAAATTGATGGTACGCAGACCATATTTAAATAAGAACTATGGTGCATTAGACCATATTTACATTCAAATTAATGGTACATATACCATATTTACTATCATATTTGGGCCATACTAGTCACTTTCTGCAACCAGCAAAACAGCACATTTACAATATACCATTCATCCATTCATTTATCAATGAATGGCCCACTTAGCAAGTTAGCAGACAAATATGCATCACATAAACATTTGCAACAATTAATCAAGGTTCCAACCATCTACAAATTATTCAACCTTATTAGTTCTAATAGAGTTGTTTAACCTTAAAGGAATAAGTACCTAATCAAGAGTTTAGAAATTTTGAATAAAACTCCCACTCAAACCAAGAATTTACATGCTTTACTAATTTTAAACATAAAATGTATTTCCTAGTCCAACCAGAAACTACAATTTTAATTAAAATTTAAAGTTCATATAAAATAATTTTAAATCCCATAATTATTTTTGTTGATTAAAATCAATTAATTATAATTTTATCAAGGTTTTAATTTTATTAAATAATTAGTATAAAGTTAATTATAATAATTAAACTAACAAAATTAAATTCCGAGAAAAATTATAAGCACGAAATTAAAATTAATTAAATCGTTGCTCAACAAAAAATTAAAATTAAAACAAGTCATTGAGCCGAGGCAAGGCTCATGGGCGTAAGGGCTATGCCTCGCCAAGGCTGCAGTGTTGCAAGGAAGAGACCGCATGCATGGCCGAAGCCATCGCACAACCATCCCCTCGCCAATACTCCTTGGCTCGAAACCATCGCTCGTTGGGGCGCTGCTGCTTGTTGGGCGTAAGTGCGCACATGGCACGAGGGAATCGTTCGATGCCTCGTCGCCATCGCTCGTTGGGCGCAAAACAGGCCTGGCAGAAGCGCATGGCCCGCTTGCCATCGCTAGCTGGTCTTGTGGGCAAGCTACCCCTTTCTCCTTGCTCGCACCTCACACACACTGCAACAGGCCATGCCTGCGCGCGTGCTCGTGCTTGCTTGCTGCCACAGTACCGCATGGGCGACTAGCTCCCAGGCTCGTCGTCGCATGCCAACACCATTGCAACATCCCTTAAGGGTAACACTTAGCTATTCATTTCTTCGTGCGTGCATGATTGTGCACGATTTATATAAAAATCGAAACTTTCATAATCAAATTTAACGGCAAATTAATAATCCATATTAATTTCATAAATTTAGGTGATAAATCGAAAATTTATTAATCAAATCAATTTCCGATTACATGATTTCTAGGCATTAAAATCTAGGTCATAAAATTTTAAAATTTCCAAACTTTAACAAATTTTATGGTGGTTTTTAATCATAGGATCCCAATTAATTATCAATTAATTATGAAAATCAAAACAAATTCTAAATTAATTGAAATTCAACAAATTAATTATAGTTACAAATTAGGTTGTATAATTAAAAATTTAGACCTTAAAATTTTTAAACATATAAAGTAGGTCAATTATAAATTCAAGATTTACATACAAGACTCGCAACTATTTACTTTAACATCATAAAAATTACAAATTTTGCATTCGAAAAACTAAAACCTCTGAAACGTCATAATTAGGCTTCGAATTTGGGAATTCTGGATTCGGCCACAAATCTATGATGTTTGTCAAAATTTTAAAACGTGATTTACATGCGAAATTCACTAGAAAAACATAAGATTTCGACCATTATTGACAAAACTGCTGAAAATCCTGCGAACATATAATTAAATAATCGCACGAATTTGCAATTAATTACAATCACGAAATTAATCACCCCTTAAATTCATTGCAAATTTATAAAATTTAATCCACGTTAACTATAATTGAGTATGGAATTAATTAGAGGCTCGTGATACCACTGTAAGGTTATGAACAATATAATTAATGCGGAAAAACCTTAAAAGTCAGGAATCCAAATTAATTGCCACATAGTCAATTAGCATAATTAAGTATACATACTATGTGATGTGTGCCTTTCCTAGCTGCTCCCGAACCGAACAAGAACAAGTAAAGGACACCAAGTGTCGTCCCTCCATAGCAAGTCTACAACACGTTCAGATCCGCCTTAGATTCAACCGACTAGAATATTCTCTAAGGTTTTTGTGCACTCAGGAAACTCACAAATGTGATAGGCAAATATTAAACTCTCCCTTGAATTTAATGTATTGTATGTGATGTATAAATTGTGATCATGAACCACATATTCATAAGGTGGGAAATAGATAATTGTAATCCTACTAGGAATCAAATAACTAAACCTATTAGGATTCTAATTACCTATTTCTATTAGAATTCTAGGAATAATTAAGTACCTAGAAGTCCAATTATTGTAGGATTTAGGAAAACGAACAACTTACGGCGCAAGTAACTTGGCGCCTAAGTCATGCATGTGGGACATCGAGCTTGTCGCGCAAGGCTTTCTTGCCGCCCACGAAGCCTTGCAGGCCACGCTTGGCTGGCGCGCACTGCAGGCCTTGGTCGCTGGCCCATTGCCTTGTCGTCTGCCCCTTTGCTGCCTACGCTATGCGCTGGGCGTAGCACTCGCGCTGGGCTTCCTGCTTGGTGTTGGCGCTGGGCCTTGTGCCTGGCGTTGGCTCGTCGAGCGATGGGTTGGCTCGCTTGCCGGCCTATCGCTCGTCGTGCTTCCAATTCGTTTTCTAATTCCTGAATTTATTTCCGATTCGAACAATATTTACGTTTCCGTTAATATTTCCGATTCTGATAATATTTTTCCGATTTCGACAATATTTCCGGTTCTTGTAATATTTCCATTTCCGGCAATATTTCTGATTCTGGCAATATTTCTATTTCTGATAATATTTTCCGATACGAACCATATTTTCATTTCCAGTAATATCTTCGACTTGGATAATATTTTTATTTCCGTTCTGAACCATATTTCCATTTTGGGGTAATATCTTCATTTCCGGTAATACCCTTTCTTTGCCTTGTGATGATTTTAGCTCTCACTGGAACCAAGATCCATCATTTCCGAATGACCATAAATAGAGTACTTAATGAATATTACATTCACTTAAATACTTGATCCGTTTACGCACTATTTGTGTGACCCTACGGGTTCAGTCAAGAGTAAGTTGTGGATTAATATTATTAATTCCACTTGAACTGAAGCGGCCTCTAGCCAGGCATTCATATCACTTGATCTCACTGAATTATTAACTTGTTAATAAATACTGAACCACATTTATTAGACTTAGAATTAAATGCATTAAATGCAAACTTGGACCAAGGGAATTATTTCCTTCAATAGGGATTCAAGGTTTCTTTCAAACTTCTGGAAAAGTGTGCAGAAGAAGTTTGGTACAACATTGAAAATGAGTATAGCGTTCCATCCAGCCACATATGGACAAACTGAGAGAACCATTCAGACACTTGAGGATATGCTTCGTGCATGTGTGATTGATTTCCAAGGAAGTTGGAAAGATAGCTTAGATTTGATTGAATTTTCCTATAACAATGGCTATCATGACAATATAGGAATGACACCATTTGAGGCCTTGTATGGAAGGAAATGTAGAAGTCCACTATGTTGGAGCGACAATAGTGAGACAGTCGTGTTAGGACCTCAAATGATAGAGGACACCATTAACTAGATGAGAACTATTCTATCCAAGATTCAAGCAGCGCAAGATCGCCAAAAGAGCTATACGGACTTGAAACGTGTGGATGAAGAATTCCAAGTGGGTGACAAGGTGTTACTCAAAGTTTCACCAATGAAAGGCGTGATGAGATTTGAAAAGAAGGGAAAGCCCAAAGTACATAGGTCCTTATGAGATCCTAGAACGGATAGGAAAGGTAGCTTATATACTAGCCTTACCTATGGACTTGGATAGAGTACATAATGTGTTCCACATCTCTTAATTGAGAAAGAATGTTCCGGATAAGTCACATGTGTTGCAACCGGAAACCATTGAATTAGACCAAAGTTTATCTTTCAAGGAAAGACCAGTTAAAATCCTAGATAGTGAAGTTCTGAAGGAAATAATGCCCTTGGTCCAAGTATGCATATAATGATAAGTCTAATAAATGCGGTTCAGTATTAATTAACAAGTTAATAATTGTAGACACCTACTTTTGTCCCCATTCCCGAAAGGGAAGGTTCGATGATGAGAACATAAATCTCCACTTGGCAACGCATCTCCTATAAAATAACGAATCTCAATCGCCCTTTTCATTTCAACCAAAACTGTTATTTATAGAAACCTGCTAAAAATAGTAACTGCCGTAACGGGTAGTTGCTAAAAGTGGCAAGACATAAAAGATAGAAACCTGTCAGAATTAGGTGTTGCACTCCAACATAAATCCTAAAAGAGATAGAATTTGCAAGAGGAATCTTGTTCCTAGTATAATTCGAAAATAAGAGTTACGTATTAATTAAAATCCTAACGAACCTAGGGTTCGTAACGGGCCCAGACGCATTTCGTCCTAAAGTTAATACGCACTAAAAGACTCGGATAAGTCTCAAAGACTCATTGACGATAATTGCATTCCCTTTATGTCACGGGCCCAGTTATTTTTTTTTTACGAAGAGTTTTTCACGATGATGATGCTGAGGATGTCTACCTATCTCAAGTATCGGGCCAGGACCTCTTTACCGAAACTTGGCCCGGGTATGCTCTCATTGACACCACCCCTCAAGATCCCGAAGTCGACAATCTCACCCGATCCGGAAGGATATACCAACCGGATATTCGCCCACTTCCCATGGACGATATCCCAGTCAGACAAACTCCTGAGAATGGACGGCACACCACCGTCGCAGAAGTCATTGAAAATCCTCTCTTGAAGCAACTAAAAAGAACTAAGGCCGAGATTACCATCTGGGATCTCATGTGTACTTCAAAGGAGCATCGCGAAAAACTTATTCGCTCACTTGACCTCATCTCAGTACCTACGGATATCACACCTGACTCATTGGTCAACCACGTCACAAGAGATGCTGGAGAAAAGGCTATAGTTTTTACTGACAAAGACTTGCCCAAAGAAGGGGGTGCCCACAATAAGGCCCTCTATTTAGTGGTTGGATGCAAGGGACAAAACATCCCCCTAGCGCTCGTAGATAACGGTTCGGCAGTTAACGTTTTCCCATTACGAACCGCCCATTGCTTGGGGCTAGGAAACGATGACTTCCAAACCTCCACGCAAGGAGTACGAGCTTATGATAACTCTCGAAGGCATGTGTTGGGAAAAAACAACCTTACAATACAAACCGGGCATGTGGCACGCACCACGGAGTTTCAAATAATCGACATCAAGCCCACTTTCAACCTCCTCTTGGGGCGACCTTGGCTCCACGAGGTGTGGCTTCTACCTTGCACCAAATGGTTAAACTTAACCATAACGGGGTAATTATGGAAATCCGCGCCCCTCCTCTCGACATCAGTTGTACTATGGTTGGAACGCCCGAAACTGCGGACGACCTTTACGATTTTCAAATGGATGAAGCCATCCAGTTCATCGAGGACTATGATTCAGCATTCCTAGACCCGCGCGCATCCCGAGTCATCCCTAAAATGCTGTTAGCTCAAGGTTATTTCCCAGGAACCCCATTTCGCATAAGGAAGAAGGAATGCACGTTCCATCCTCTACCCAACAAATCTACTCCCTTTAGCCTAGGCTATGAACCAACGGAGGAAGATATTGCTGACCGCTTGTCTGGGCTACGCCTTAACCCAGCTAAGGCCAAACAAACCACCCATCTTCCCCCGTATCAAAGAACTCTTAATGGAATGTTCGTTCGGGAAGGAGAAGAACACCCATGCTGTGATTTCCCTGAACCCTTCGTTCAGGATGGCTTGCTAAAACCCGGATTTGAAATTTTCCATGACTGCCATACCTTGGATGAGGAACCTCACCTCACCAAGACCACAACAGCTGAAATATTGGACAACCAAGCTCTATGGACATTGTTTAACGAATCGAGGCCTATGGAGGACGAGACTGTGATGACTACCCTAGCTTTACAAGATGAAGGTTTCGATCCAACCCAGTTAATCTCTCCTGCATCAACACTAGAAGAGGCCGAGAACGGATGGGTGAAGACATGTCAGTGGGTCAACACAAAGGGAATAGAATTCAAGATGAGTACCGGCGAAGGACCAAATTTTAACGAGGCTAAACCCAAGGTTTGAGCCATAGAGATCACCTTAGTAAAGAAAAACGCCTAGTAGTTCTTTAGATTGATAGAAAAAAAATAAAGGCTTTAGATGGTCCTAAGACCCCTTAGAATATAGGCAAATTTTATTTCAGTGTGTTTTCCTTACTTTCCAAATTAATAAAGGCGTAAGATTTCTCCTAAAAACTGTTATTCTAACACTAAATAAGCACCAAACATACTTGCAAATACAAAAACAAAGAAGCGGCCCACTCTAGGCCCAATAAACAAGGCCCACTCGGTCTTGAATCATGACATTGAAATTCAAAAAAAAAATCCCAAAATGAACCACACTATCATATTGCCAAAACATAAGGGTCTAACCCATGCAACCCAAAGAAATCAAAAAGAAATCAAATCCAAACAATGCAAATGTTGCTCAAAAAAAATTCATAAAAAAATAAACACCGCCCCCCACGTCAACGCGCACCTCGTCCCACTCAAAAAGCCTACACAAAGATCTTCATATCTTCCGCACACTAACCCCATTCTCAAAACCGTTTCGAGTCATGAATAGAAAAAATTAATCCGGACAAAAATGTGTCTCACGCTAACAGTCAAAAAAGCCTCCGAAATAGCGTCAAAATTGATTTCAATGCGAGTAAAAAAGTAAAACAAAAAAAAGAAAAAAGAAATAAATGCAAAAACATGTGAAGCAAAGCGTCGAAAAAAGACCGCCCATAAATCATTTTCAACGCCCAGGGCTGGGCGCCGAAAACTTTGACGCCCCAGCCTGGGCGTTGAAACTCTCTGCCTGCCAAATTTTGCCCAGAAGTGCTCGTCATTTTATCCGCACATAACGGAAAAATAACGAACACTTGGGGGGTACAGCACGTATTCAGATATGCGTACAAAAAATAGCCGTACAAAAAAGAAAAAAAGAAAAAAAACACATGGAATTTCGTTTTTATGTGTAGATACACGGCTCACGGAAAGAACAACAGATTAAAATAATGATAAAACTTCACTCATTTCACCGATCAAATAATATGTTTCCACCTCATAGCATATCTATTAAAATTCGGCATCCTAGAATTTATTCTAGCTAGAACTACGCGCGACCTGATTCTAAGTTAAAATTATTTAACAAAGATACGTAGGAAATCCTATTTGTGGATTCGGTCCAATCAAGTAAAAAATATATACGTTGTGCAAAAGTGTTAGACATGAGCAAATATATAAAAAGTGGAAAAAAGAGGAGAAGCAAAAAATGAAAGTAAAAATAAAATACGCCTTTATTAAAAAATGATAAGAAGGAAAACAAAAGTGCTAAGGAATAAAAAACAAACACAACTGAAATAAATAAAGGGCACCTGCACCCTAGCAAGAATTACACTACTCTAGTTCTTCCGGATCATCAAATAAAGTCTTGTAGAGGGCAATGTTTTACGTCCGTTTTACGTCCCATAAAAAACAAGGGGGTTTTCTCGTTTAGCTAACCCTGAAAATGAGAATCTTTAAAAAACATTTCTACCTCGTGATTGGGCTTGGCCAGGCCCAATTACACTTTATAGCTTTGATTTCGAAAACATCTGTAGCTACTTCCAATGACAAAGTGAGGGAGTTTCTACACATCTTTAGATACTTCCAATGACAAAGTGAGGGAGTTTCTATACTATCCGTTGACAAATCCCAATGACACGTGAGGGATATGTCGACACTTCAAGTGATGACCCTTAAGTCAAATGTTATCACTCGGGGGCTCGTGAGACCCTCGCAAAACAAGTCACATACACTATGGCTTGTGTGACGCACTCCGTCCAGTACTTTGACCATCGTCTCATCCCGAGACTCAATCAAAGTGGGGGCTAACTGTAGACACCTACTTTTGTCCCCATTCCCGAAAGGGAAGGTTCGATGATGAGAACATAAATCTCCACTTGGCAACGCATCTCCTATAAAATAACGAATCTCAATCGCCCTTTTCATTTCAACCAAAACTGCTATTTATAGAAACCTGCTAAAAATAGTAACTGTCGTAACGGGTAGTTGCTAAAAGTGGCAAGACATAAAAGATAGAAACTTGTCAGAATTAGGTGTTGCACTCCAACATAAATCCTAAAAGAGATAGAATTTGCAAGAGGAATCCTGTTCCTAGTATAATTCGAAAATAAGAGTTACGTATTAATTAAAATCCTAACGAACCTAGAGTTCGTAACGGGCCCAGGCGCATTCCGTCCTAAAGTTAATACGCACTAAAAGACTCGGATAAGTCTCAAAGACTCAGTATTCCACGAGTCCAAATCTGACAAGGAAATACGGCCCAGACCCTATTTTCAACGCCTGGCTCTGGGCGCCGAAATCTTCCCTGGGTACGTGTTCTCTCCTAATTCTTCTTGGATTAGTGCTCTAAAATTCTATCTTTCCACGAACTCTTCCCTATAAATACAGCCCCAAATTCGACGTGAAAAGGACACACACAATTCATATTCTGAGTATTGACTCCAACCCCTAAGCCTAAGCCTCACACTGCGAAATTGATCCCGCGTTCTGTCGCAATCGATCCAAAAATCGAACAGAACGTATCCTGTCCCTTGTAGCTGAAGAATTAAGCCCGGAAACTTGAGATTCGTTAAATAAAAGGAGAAATAGCAAAGCCAAAGTGGTTAGTTTTCTGAGAACCGTGACGCACCTCTCAAGGGTGCGTCGTAATGTGTCCCTTCGCATGATTTAATCGCTTTCATCACCCTTTTATAAAATTGTTAAAATATTAATCTGATTGTTCTATCACGCCTAACAAGGATAATATCTGGGACAATTAAACTATCATGCTAGGTCCCTTAAATCAATCTAAACCAGATAATCACGATCAATCTAGTATTATGTGTTGCATATTGCTAAAATCAATTCAGATTAGTTTAATAGTTAACGCATGTCCCTTCAATTATTTATGCTGAGCTAGTAAGGATATCCTGCCTCTGGAGTTATCGAAGAGCGAGTACTCCTCTCGGTAGTTACGGTCCCCCGAACCCTCAATCTCTGCCCTGCGGGTGTACGTTGAGCGATCCCCACACCAGGGATCACAAGGGAACCTATGGCTGTCGTGGTCAAACATAATTGCACTCCCTTTATCTCACGATAACCGGGTTTTGTCAGTTTTTCTCATTGTCGTTAAAAACTGAATGGCGACTCCTATATTACTAGTCAATTGGGTGTAAACTCACAGGAAATCCAATTACACTTGATTTGACAAAAAGAAACGTCACGCCCACGAGGGACGAGGTCACGCATTAGCCTCGTGCATTTTCGACCCCCTCACAATAATTCAGTGAGATCAAGTGAGCTGAATGCCTAGCTAGAGGCCGCTTAAGTTCAAGTGGAATTAATGATATTAATCCACAGCTTACTCTTGACTGAACCCGTAGGGTCACACAAATAGTACGTAAACGGATCAAGTATTTAATGGCATTAAATACTTTATCCATGGATATTCGGAATCGACGGATCTTGGTTTCAGTGGGAGCTGAGATCGTCAAAGGCAAGTAAATGAATACTCCGGAAACGATGATATTGCCGGAAACGGAAATATGGATCGTATCGGAAATATAAATATTATCCAAGTCGTAGATGTTGCCGGAAACGGAAACATGGTACGTATCGGAAAATATTATCGGAAATGGAAATATTGCCGGAATCGGAAATATTGCCGGAAACGGAAATATTGTCAGAATCGGAAATATTATCGAAATCGGAAAATTATTTCCGGAAACGGAAATATTAAATATTTGTTCGAAACGTAAATTAATTCCAGAATCGAAAATATTAAATATTGTTCGTATCGGAAATGAATTCCGAAATCGAGAATTTAATCGGAAGCGTATCGTACGAATTAGCATCGGACGAGACCTGCCAGACGAAGGCCCAGCACGAAGCCGGGCCATCGCCCAACAAAGCCACACGCATCACACACAGCCAAGCCTCGCCAGGCCCAGCGCAAGGCCAGGCCCAGCAAGGCCTTGGCGCGCGCGGAGCAATCAAGTGGGCTGCGACATTGGGCTGCGACATTGGGCTGCGAGCGAGTGCAGACTCGCGTGGGCCGTAAGGCTTGCGCGGGTGGTGCTCGTGCTGGTGCTCGTGTACGGTTGTGTGCAATACAAATCCTAAGGCTATTAGAATTTGTTCTACGATTAAATCCTAATCCTAGTAGATAGATTTATTTAATAAGAGTCCTAACAGGATTCTAATTAAACTAAATTGGTATTCTAATTGGATTATAATTCCTTTCCATAAACTCTATAAATAAGGGCCTAGGGTCACATATTTAGGGAGATGATTTGAAATATTCAAAGGTAAGATTTTGGAGAAAAAATCAGCCAAACACTTGTAGCCTATTAGCCGAAATTCTTAGTACCTTAAGGGCGATTCTAGTTGGTCAAGCTTAAGGCGGATCTGGACGTGCTGTGGACTATCTACGGAGGAACGACACTTGGAGTCCTAAAGACTTGTTCTTGTTCGGTTCGGGCGCAGCTAGGGAGGGCACGCTACAAAGTGTATGCATCTGAATTATGCTAAATGATTATGTGTTAATAATATGTTTCCTGGCTTTATGGTTTTTCCGCATGATTTATGTTTATTCATATGTATCATAACGTAACAGTGGTATCACGAGCCTCTTATTATTTTCATAATCTAAAATTGCATGAACATGGTTAAATTTTACAAATTTGCAAGGAATAAAAGGGGTGATTAGTTTTCGTATTTAATTGCAAATTGCGTTTATTTAATTATATGTACGCAGTTTTTCGGCAGAATATTCGTTACTCAACCAAATCGAGTGATTTTTGTGTCAATTTCGCATGTAAAAGGCACTCTAAAATTTTGACAAAAACAATATTTTTCGGCCGAACCCAGGATTCCCAAATTCGAAGCCTAACTATGACTTTTCGGAGGTTTAAGTTTTTCGAACGCAAAAGTTTGTAAATTTAAGATGTTAAATTGAATATTTGCGATTCTTGTTGATAAATCTTGAATTTTTTATTGACCTAGAGTATATGTTTAACAAGTTTGAATGCCTAGGCTTGTTAATTATACAACCTAATTTGTAATTATGATTAATTTGCTGAAATTCGAATAATTTAGAATTCATTTGATTTTCATAATTAATTAATAATTTAATTAGGTACCCATGATTAAAAACCACCATAAAAATTGTTAATTTATGTTAAATTTTAAATTTTTATGACCTAGATTTGAATCCATGTTAATCGGAAATTAATTGATTAATAAATTTTCGATTTTTAGCCCTAAAAATTTATGAAATTATATGATTTATTAATTTGTCATTAATTTTAAATTAAAAATTTTAAATTTTTATGAAAACGCCCATAAATGTTGCACGCACAAAGCAATGGAAGCTACGTGTTACCCTTAAGGGGTGTTGTATAGTGCGGGCACGCGACGACGAGCAAGGGAGCTCGTCGCCCGTGCGGTACGAATGCAACGAGCAACGAGCTATGCGGCACGCAAGGCCCTGCGCCTAGGCGTGCGTGCAGGGCGATGGGCGAGGGCATGGGCACACAACGATGAGCTAGATGCGTGTGGGCAGCAATAAGCTGCGCCACGACGCACCAAGCTCGTTAAGGGGCAGCAGCCACGACGCAACACGAGGCTGCGCGCAGCGTAGCCCGCAAGGCTGCGTGTGTGCGTGGCATGGGCGTGGGTGCGTATGGCTGTGCGGGCTATGTGCGACGATCAATAGGCATGGGACATGGGCCTCGTAGCTCGATGGGGCTTGGGCGCAAGCCCAAGTGCCTCGTCTTGCAAAGTATTGATGCGTTTCGTTTTAATTTTAAATTTTCAGTTCGGAAATAATTTTATTTAAATTTAAAATTAATTATTTAAATTGTTTTCTCGGATTTTAATTTTGAATATTATAATTATTATAAATTTTAATTTATACTAATTATTTTACTAAAATTAAACCTTGAATTAATTTAAATTCATTTAATTCAACTGAAAAATAAATTAAAGCAATGGATTCAATTATAATTTTATATGAGCTTTAAATTTTAATTAAATTTGTATGTTTCCGATTAGACTAGAAATACATTTTTATGTTTAAAATTAGTAAAGCATATAAAGTTATTGGTTTAAGTGGGAGTATTTTTAGTCATAAACTCTTGATTAGGTCTACAAATCCTTTTAGGTTAAACAACTTGATTAGAATTAATAAGGACTGAATAATTGGTAGATTATTGGTGCCCTTGATTAATTGCTGCAAATATTTATGTGATGCATACAACGTGTTTTTACTAACCAGCTATGTGGGCCATTCATGATAATTAATGGGTGAATGGTATATATTGTATATGTACTGTTTTGCAGGTTATGAAGTGACTAGTATGGCCCAAATAGGATAGAAAATATGGTCTGCGTACCATTAATTTGAATGTAATTGGTCTAAAGCACCAAATTTTATTTTCAATTCAAAATGGTCTGCGTACCATCAAATAGTTGTAATTAGTTTAATTATAGCTTATCCTATTTGAAGAAAATGGCGCCTTCCAAGGTGAAATTCAAGACGGAGTTTCCAATCCATTTTCAAGACGGACTTTGAAGTTCAAGCTTCAAGATGAAGTCGGGCCATACTAGATCACAATTATCTTATGCATGCTTTAAGTTATTTATTGGTTTTAAATATGTCTTAAATATGCATGAGATTGTGGCTTGATTATGTTGCATGATTAAGGATTTTAGTTCACTTAAAATCTAACCAACATAGTAAGAGCCTTAAGTTCCAAACTTAAAAATTGAGTTAAAAGGTGCCATGCCAAAATCGATCTTAGTAATAGGTTCCCGCCATAGCGAGGTGTTACTTATCGATACTAAAGGGTTGGTACACAAATAATTGTGAGTACATGTTAGTTTTGGTGAAACTCAACGATATAAGTAAGGAGTCCTTTTATGTCGTGGCAAAATCGATAGGTTTACCTAATAAGTTCTTAGACGTACCTATCAACCAAGAGTAGTTTCTAGACTATTAGCAAAAGGCTTTTGCTTACCTAAAATGTTTTAGAATTGAGTCAAAATACATAATGTGCTTAATTCTTCAATGATTTTAGAGTCTTGGAATCATTTTATTCACACCTGCCTGAATAATAAATTCGAATAAAATGCTAATAACTTGTTTAAATTGCATGAATGCTATAATTTCAAGTTATTACTCATGATAAATGTTTAGACTTTGCATGCTTCAATGTATGGTTTAATTATTGTTCATAATTAAATATCTTGCACTGCAGTAAATCCTTTTAGAAAGGTAACAGTAAATTTCCTCGATTGGTAGTGAATCCAAGAACGATTCACGGAAATGAGAGAAAATGAGCAATTTAAAATGTACGTTTCTTTTAGCGACTTTTATGGTTGTTTTCGAGTATCAAAGTCGAATGGTGAACCAATTGGTGCTTGTAGATTCAAAATACAATGTAATTTTGAGATCATAAAGCATTGAGTTTAAACGCTCAGCCTTACCAATGGTTAACAACATTAATCTTTGTCCATTTAATTCTCGAATGAGTCTAGTCCCTAGACATTCGAATAGATCGATGCTTAGAGAACTTTAGAAGCTTCTGGTAAGATCATCTAGTTGAAACAGAATATTCAACATAAATTAAATGGTAAGAACCTTGTTGGAGTGACATTGGACATGTCTAACAAAGTATAAAAGTCAACACTAGAGAATTCAATTCTTAAGGCTATAAGAAAGGGTACAAGAAATAGGAAAACAAAGGAACAGATGAAAGGAATTTACAATTCCATTTCTACCTATAAGTTTATGTTTAAAGAGAAGTGACCTAGCAATCAAACTTCTATGGTATCATATACCGCTTGAGGTTCTTACTTCGGTAATAACTCAAACAATGGAAGCTAGGCTACACTAATGGCCTACAAGTGGGAAATGAAGCATGGCAATGCTACATTAGTTGTAGGGTCATATGGTTTGTTTTAAGTCCTTTCAAGGCTGGAACTTAATGGCTATTTTGTTCCATAATCAGCATACCTAAATTTCTGTTGACAAACACAGAAAGACTCACATTCAAGAAAAACAAAAAACAATGTTTGTTTGTTTATTTGAATAAAATGGTCAATTACGAGTTGAGTCAATATGCTTGATTAAAACAAACAACTCTTTAACAATAAAAACTTTACTAGGTTCAAATCAATCTTTTGATATGAGTTCCACTAATCTTTGGCATTGTTGCTTAGACCATATCAACAAGTTAACATTCAAAAGCTCTATTTTGATGGACTTTTGAAAGTTGATTGATTTCTAGATCAATTCAAGACAAGCTAGTCTTACTTGTTGAAAGTAACAAAAGATATGAACTATTGTTAGAACGCCTAGACAGTACAGTTCAAAGCTAAAGAAAGATTTTATGACTTTATTATTTCACCTAGATTTGAGTGAATATTGGTTTATTTACTCAAAGTGATATAAGTTTGAATCCGTTTGGCTAGTTCAAAGATTCAAAAGTATAAAATCCATATGGCAAGAAATCATTAAGATCTAGGTTAGATCATGACGATGATTACTTTAAGACCAAATATGATCATCAATGATTGTGTGTTGTAATTTCACAATCTAGCTCCATAAGATATGGCATATCTAAGTTGGAATGGTTGAAGTCAATTTGTACTTGATTCGATCAATGATGAATCGTAAAAGCTTTTCCTATAATTTCTAAAACAAAATGCTCAACTTCCACCAAACTAAACCAAATTCGTCAAAGCTATTGAAAAGTAATTTCAGGATATCTTTTCAATTATATATATCTAAAGAGTTGCTAAACTCAGTGGGAGCTTAGTGTTTTTTATTCAACAAACTAAGGCCCAGGTCATGTGATTTATTCAAATGAGACACAAGGGTATTGTTTCTACCACGAATTTTTGAGAACATAATGTTTGTTTGCTCGAAATAATGTCCTTTTGGAGATACGTTTTCAAAATGACAAGTGGGAGAAAATGGACCTCGAAAGTCTTCGAGGCGAACAACAAACACAAACGGACATTCTGGAGGCTTTTCGAAGTTCTTTAGAAAAATCCGAACATGTATTCTTTAAGGACTTTAGAAGTGGCTTTAAAGAATAGACATCTCTTAGAAGACTTTACAAGTGCTTCAAGGAGAACAGAATATTCAAAGGACTTTCAAGTAGCTATTGATATTCTATTGTTTGATGTTCTATACCCAAGTAGGCATAGAGTTCAAGTCAATGAAACTATGAGATTCTTCTACTAGATAGTGAAGAAACATGGAGTTCATGTCACTGAAGCTATGCGATTCTTCTATTAGATAGTGAAGAAACCTACAACTTGCAGTCAAACTATTATCATGAGTTTGTGACCTGTGAGAAAGCTATGACGAAACCCAGATTCCCTAAAATGGTTAGAGGCCATATATAGACTCAAATGTTTTAAATGGTTAGAGGCCATAAAACGTACTCAATGTTTTGATGACAAAATTAAAATTTTGTTGATTTGCAAGAATAGTTTCACACCTATTGGTTGCAAGTTTGTTTTAAGGATAAAAACCATCAAACATGAAATTGTGTTCACACACAAAGCTAGATTAGTTGCTAAAGGTTACAAGCAAATTCACGGTGTGGATTGTGTTGAAACCTCATGCAAAATCGTAATGCTTAAGTATATAATTCAAGCAATGATTGCATATTGGTACATATGGCAATTGGATGACAAAACGTATTCCTCAATAAAATGTTGGAAGAAACTATGTACATGGCATGTCATAGGATTTGTGGATCCAAATAATGCTTGAAATGAATGCTAGCTTATGAAATCTAAGTACAGATTTAAGCAAGCAATTGGGAATTGGAATTGTATTTTAGTGAAGCTAGTAAGTATTTTAGTTTCATAAAATGTACATGATTCTTATAGATGTATAAGAAGTTTAGTGGGAGTACATAAAACTTAATTAGTCCTATGTGTATCACACACATATCTCTCTATTGTGAAATAACATTCAAATGCTAATGACTTAGATTTGAAATCATTCATCAATGATGGACCAAGGCGAAACTTAGTACATATTGGGTATTAAGATCTATTTACAAAGATCTTATAATATTGTTTTGGATTAAGTAATGGCATTTACTAAATCAAACACGAAAGACTCCATTGGAGACATTCGACCCATATGAATAAATCTAAGTAAAGGATGTTTGAACTATGTATAAGCATTTACTAAGTTAAACATCAAAGGATCTGAATAGATTCTTAACCTATATTATATGTCAAAGAATTTAGCTGGATTTAGTATCTACTGAAAATGAATGAGCTAAAGTTACATGAATAGAATTCAATTGGGAATTATTCTGCAAAGAATTTATCATGTATAATATAATATGAGGATCGCCAAAAATGTATCGAACATATACCAATCTCTATTGATCTAAATGAAGATCAACTAGATTGAGATCAAGAAAAACTTATGATACTTGAAAAAATACATAGGAATAGTTTTTTATTCAAGGAAATAAAGATATGCTAAATATTGATGCTACACGCATAAACGCTGGCAAAGGATCAAGCAAGATTCCTTTGGAGTTAACCATTGACAAGGACGAGCTATAGCATCGTGTTTTGAAATGGCAACATGGATCGGAGACCATGAGTTGTTGCGTGGGAAATTAAATATTAATTTCTATGTTCTAAGATACAGTTGGAAAGTCTTCCACATATCTGTGAACTGCTTGGATAAGTAAATCCAAACAAAGCATCACTAGCAACTTAAACAGTTGAAGTAAAAGTACTTGTTGCCTAAGAAGCAATAAAACAGAGTTGTTTATATTAATGAGTTCTTCATTGAACTTGGGAAGATCACGTGTCTGTTGACTTAATGGTTCTTCATTGCAAAATGCGTAGAACCACTAATGTAGCAAGAAAGACTAGATCACAAAATGAACATACTCAAAAGATCTTATCATCATATCTCGAAGAACATTCGCTGAAAAGGACATTAAGATTGGCAAAGCATGATAACTAAACCTATGCAACAAGTGAGAAGCAACACTCACGTTGTAGCATTGGAAATCAAGCATAGCTTCGAATTCCATGAACTGTTTTAAAGATGGGTTTGAGGCCCATGGTTGTAAAACAATGGGGTTGAACATTTATCATACACGAAATGTATTTTTATATTCCATTTAATCTTGGTTTAGTATTAAATGACGAGTCCCTTCAATTTGACGAAATATTCAAGATAGACTGTCAGGACCAGTCCTGTGACTAAGAAATGTCTATCAAGTGAACTTGAAAGTCAAAAGTTGAAAATGGTCCTTGGTCGGAGTTTTCTATAAAGATGGACGCATAGAAAACGTTAGACGACTAGAATGCAAGATGACTAGTAGTTCTGTTTCTTGAACTATGTGGACATGGCAATGTCATAATCATTTGCATAGATACTTACTTTGGGAAGACTAGTATCGGACAGACCTATGAAACTTTACTGTAAGAGATGAAAATCTGTCATAAGTAAATTTCATTAAAATTATTAGACACTAAATCCTCAATACCTGAGCGATTTGAGATTACTTGTTTGAGAACTGCTTACTTTGACGTTGACCAACCGCCGCACCGTAAAAGGAGGCTATAAAGGCAACGCTCAGGTAATCACCTATCAAACGAAGTCTAATCTCAAGATCGCAAGATTGGGATTGTCCTCCCATAAATCGGGATGAGATGCTTAAAAGTTGTACAAGGCCACTCGGAGAGCTAGAAACTGTAAAATTCATGGCCGTGCTCGGATGAATCATAGGCTATGATTATCTGTTTATTTGATCAGTTGAACTCTGAAACCGAGAAACACCCCTGGACGTAATAAGGATGACAACTCTTACCTTATGTTCAAGAGCAAGCATCGAGCGACAAAGGAATTAGGAAATGCACACTTGTCCTTAAGGACAAGTGGGAGACTGAAGGAAATAATGCCCTTGGTCCAAGTATGCATATAATGATAAGTCTAATAAATGCGGTTCAGTATTAATTAACAAGTTAATAATTCAGTGAGATCAAGTGAGTTGAATGCCTAGCTAGAGGCCGCTTCAGTTCAAGTGGAATTAATGATATTAATCCACAGCTTACTCTTGACTGAACCCGTAGGGTCACACAAATAGTACGTAAACGGATCAAATATTTAATGGCATTAAATACTCCATCTATGGATATTCGGAATCGACGGATCTTGGTTTCAGTGGGAGCTGAGATCGTCAAAGGCAAGTAAATGAATACTCCGGAAACGATGATATTGCCGGAAACGGAAATATGGATCGTATCGGAAATATAAATATTATCCAAGTCGTAGATGTTGCCGGAAACGGAAACATGGTACGTATCGGAAAATATTATCGGAAATGGAAATATTGCCGGAATCGGAAATATTGCCGGAAACGGAAATATTGTCAGAATCGGAAATATTATCGAAATCGGAAAATTATTTCCGGAAACGGAAATATTAAATATTTGTTCGAAACGGAAATTAATTCCGGAATCGGAAATATTAAATATTGTTCGTATCGGAAATGAATTCCGGAATCGAGAATTTAATCGGAAGCGTATCGTACGAATTAGCGTCGGACGAGGCCTGCCAGACGAAGGCCCAGCACGAAGTCGGGCCATCGCCCAGCAAAGCCACACGCATCACACACAGCCAAGCCTCGCCAGGCCCAGCGCAAGGCCTTGGCGCGCGCGGAGCAATCAAGTGGGCTGCGACATTGGGCTGCGAGCGAGTGCAGACTCGCGTGGGCCGTAAGGCTTGCGCGGGTGGTGCTCGTGCTCGTGCTCGTGTACGGTTGTGTGCAATACAAATCCTAAGGCTATTAGAATTTGTTCTACGATTAAATCCTAATCCTAGTAGATAGATTTATTTAATAAGAGTCCTAACAGGATTCTAATTAAACTAAATTGGTATTCTAATAGGATTATAATTCCTTTCCATAAACTCTATAAATAAGGGCCTAGGGTCACATATTTAGGGAGATGATTTGAAGTATTCAAAGGTGTTGTGGGATCTTTTACGGTGCTGACGTGGCACGCGTTCCTCGGAGGTATCAAGTATGACCTGGCACGAACTTCTGGCAACCTGCAAAACAAGAATATTCCCGTAGGAATATTCCCTCCGATGCTTAAGTAAGTATAAGCTAGAGAGATAAGTAATTTGTAGAGAGAAGGCAGAGCAAAGATAAGTTTTTTGTTGGTGGGATGAATTGAATATCTTTTACCAAGGGATCTGCACTATTTATAGTGCTAGGGTTTCTTGGGAATTGGTCCTGCATGATTGGGTGTTTATGCAAGATCGGGACACGTGTCCTGCTAAGGTTTTGGAGGCTTGGTTTGGACCAAGTGGGCCTCTTAACCGTTTGGGCCTTGGCCCTGTGAAGTTGAGAAAGGCCCGCAGGCAAGCTTTTGGGCCTTTTTTCTGGGCTTTGATAGTACAGTCAGGTAGCATTCTTTTAGGCCACATCATTTGCCCCTCAAGGAGGATGCCCCTTGTCCCTGTGGGGTAGGCTGCTTGATCGGAGGGAGCGCCACGTGTGATGGCTTTTCAGAGCTTAGATTTTCCTTTAAAAGCTTCAGTTCCTCTTTCATTTTTCTTTTGTTACTTCAGAGCAATTTTTCTTGGGCAAACGTTTTTGGTTTTATTGCCAAGTGTGCTTTGAGCGCCGTCACCCCTTTCTTTCCTGCTTTCCTTCGTCTCGTAGTCATTGCCCCTTCTTCTCGTTCTCCCCAGGGGTGGTTCACCCTTTACAGCCGTCGGGGATATAAGACGGTGGTGGGTAAGACCTCTAGTTGGGTTTGGTGGAGGAAGAAGTGGTCTATTGTTCGAATGGAAGACCTCTCTCTTTCTACACGTCTTTCTAGGTGGAACCGTCGGCCCCGCTATTTGTCTAAAGCTGACGCCTACCCTCGCCTCTCGTCCAGAGAGTGGGGACTAGTGAAGCCCTTGTTCCAGGCTGAGATGTATCGGCTGTCGTCAAAGAGCCATGTCTGGGTGCCTAATGCTTGGCTTCCCCATGTCGGCCAGTTCACCAATATAGTCTTTCTTTCGGTCGTTGGTTTTTGTTCCTATTTGAGTAGAGGTAGTTCCCCATAGATTTTCACTCAACATCCTTTTTTTTTTTTTTTAACCCTTGGCTTTGTAGGTTCTGCCATGGATAGCCTATCCTCCGAAGACAAGGGTGTAGTGGAAGTACCCGCTTGGCTGTCCGAGGTGTATACCGAGGACATTCTCAAGGCCGTGGAGGCCAAGAAAAAGGACTCCTCCAAGAAGTCCAGCGAGGGTGCCTCTGGCGACGTCGCCAAGGTAATTTTTTTTTATTTTTTGCCTCTGTTCATTTCTGATCATGATTTGGTCGCTGACTTCCTTCATCTTTAGGAACCCACTTTGCCAGCTACGAAGAAGCGTCCTGCATCTTCGACGGAGGCTCCTAAGCCAAAACGGCCCTTCTTTAAGAAGATGGGTCCGGCCGATGCTGTCACCAAGCCGTCGGTACCAAAACCGTCCGCTCCCCTAGTTGAGGGGGAGGTTCTTCCTACCTAGACGTTCATTCCTCCTCCTGAGCAAAAGGAGGCCCCTTCCCAGGTGGACACCGAAAGGGATTGTAATGCCGGAGCAGCTGCTGACGAAGTAGCAGTCGAACAGACTGAGGTTGCTGACGCCACCACCTCGTCCAAGGAGGACAAGGGTAAAGGCAAGGAAGCTAAGGCTCCTTCTACTGATAATGCCTCTACTTCTCCTGCAGCTTCGCCAATTGGTTAGTGTTTCTGTACTTTAAATATGTCATGTCAAGTTGGAATTTGCACGATGTTTGATAATCTTGGCGTTTGGTTCAGTTGAGATGTTCAAGCGGATGCGGCGGGCCGAGGTGGTGAGCATCCCCCCTTCTGCCGGTTTTAGCTCAGAGGCGAAGGATAAGATCCTTGCGGACGTGTATGCGGCCATCCCTGAGGAATATGTGAGGTCACTCCCCGGGATTGACTTGGGATTCTTTGGGTCCATTCAGTCTCTCGTCCTTGATGTGAGACACTTACTCCTGGATCTCTGTAGTTATGATTATATATGTACGTTATTTTTAATTCTATGTTGTCTTTGGCAGCTTTTCATTCGATGTGCCGAGAGTAGGAACTATCGCTTTGATATGCACAATGAGATGCTCAAGCACAAGGACCAGATCGAGAATCATGAGCAATATGCTGAGAAGACGGCCAGGTTGATCAACTTGGACGCGGACAAGAAGATCAAATCCAAGACGGAAGATCTGAAGAAGGCCGAGGAGGACGCCGAGAATTATGAAGAGAAGTTGCTGGAACATGAGGGGCGGCTTGCCGTGCTGAGAAAGGAGTACTCTTCCGTCTCGGAGCGGGTGACTAATTTCTCTTCCAAGGTGAACGTTCTTGAAGGTCAACTCAAGGCCATGTAGGGAAAGATTGAGGCCATGCGCAAGGAGACTGCAAGCTCTTTCAAGTTGGGCGAGGAGTCCATCTTGGAGAGTGCCCAAAAGGCGTGGGATCAGTCTATGGACGGGAAGGACTTTTCCTAGTTCAAACGTCGTATCTCCCACCAGATAGCCGTCTCGACGGCTAGGCGCCTAGGCTTAGATCCCCCTGAGTTCGTCAGTGACGGGGAGGAGGACATAGAGGAAGACGAGGTGAACTCCCCTGAAGGCCAAGACGTCCAGGACGGAAGTTCTATTGCCCCTCATCCTTGAGCGGTTTTTCTTGTAGTTGGTTTGAATGACGCCGTGGGCGTTTGTAATAACTTTGGTGCCTTTTGGCATTTATTTGATTTGGTTTGTTTGCGCCTTGGGCGCTATGTATAAACAATTCGTGCCGTTGTGCACTTTATTTTATTTTAATTCCATCAGTTCGTTACTAATTTCTTGGGAATTCTTTCTTTGGGTCCAGTTGTTGGTCGGAAACCTCAGTGTTTTAGATGATCAGCCTAATTTGAGGCGCTAATCTAGGCCACTTCTCAGGCCGTCAAACGATTAGTCTTTTTAGACGCCATCCAAGGAGGAGGTCTTATGTCTGAATGTTTGCTCTTGTTTGAGTCTTTTCTTTTTTGGGCGCCTTTCGAAGAAAAGGCGTCATGCTGGATGTCTAAACCCTTTGTGTTTATTAGCACTGGGTACGTCCATACCCTTCGTGTTTATTAGCACTGGGTATTGTTTATTTAGCAGATATTGACGCCACTATTTTAGGGATTGTTTTCTGGTGAGTTTCTTCACCCCTTAGTGTTCCTTTTTGAAGGTTCAACTGAGACGTGTATTCGTCAGATAAGTGTTAATTTACTAAATTGCTTGCTACATTCACCGCGTCTTAGGCGGGCATTTACTGTCCGTTTTGTGGGCTCTGGTACAATAGCTAGGCCGTTTTGTAGGCTCTGAGTACAATAGTTACCCTAATGATGTTCTACTTTCAGCCACTTTCTTCAATTTTGACCGCTTCTATTTGGACGGGTCTAGTTTCTTTGGCGACTTGGGGTTCATCTTCATGCTTTCGTTTTCCTCTGACTTCGGCATAATCTTGCTTCCATGTTGACGGGTTGAGGGTCGTCAGGTAACAGTCCCTAGCCTGTTGTTGATCTCCATATATGGTGCCAATAACTCCATCATCGCACACAAACTTCAGAAGCATCAGATGGGTGACGACTACAGCCTTAATCTTGTTTAAGGTGGGTCGTCCCAAGATGACATTGTATGCAGTCAAGTCTTTAACAATTAGGAAGTCCACCTCCATCTTTCGCCCATTCTTCCTATCCCCAATTCGAACCTGCAGAGTGGTGACGCCAACAGGGTGAATGATACTCCCTCCAAAACCAATGATGGGATAGTGAATTATTTCGATGGTTTTGGGGTCGTGCGCTAGGCGATTGAGGCATTCTAGACTCATTATGTCGGACGAGCTTGCCGTGTCTATTAGTATGCGCTTAATTCTCATGTTAGATATCTTGAATTCAACCACAAGGGGATCATCATGCGGCGTGGCTATCCGTCCGCCATCTGACTCACATATTTCTATCTTTGGGAATGGATCCATGGGCGCTTTGGCTGACAGCAGCACTTGTCCTAAGCGGCGAGCATAATCTTTCTGTCCTCTCATGTTGGGTCCTCCAGCGGCCGGTCCTCCAGATATGACAGCTATAAATCCTCCGTCGTTGTGTTGTCCCTTAGTCGGCGAGGCAGGTGACTTGTTCTTTTTGTATTGGTTTTTTCCAAAGCCATGAGCATTCTTCTGTAAGTAGTTCTTGAGGTGTCCTTTGGAGGCTAGGCCATCTAAAGCCCTCTTCAAGCTTCTACAATTCTTGGTTTTATGTCCTATATCTTCATGGAACTGGCAATATAATTTGGGAACTCGTGGGGATTTTCGGTCCACTTTATCCTTCTTCCCGGAGGAGTCTGTTGTTTCTCCAATCCTTCCTTCCTTTGACGCGCTGCATATTTCTGTTGCATGGATACATGCTTCAGCCTCGTCCAGGACCTCGGCCATAGTCCTTACACTCTTCTTAACCAGGTCAAACTTGAAGGATCCCTTCTTCAATCCCTTGATAAAATTATCAAAAGAGACGCCATTAGGTAAGTCTGGGATCTGTCCAGCCTCTAGATTAAAACGCTTCACGTAGCTTCTTAGGGACTCGTCTTTCCCTTGTTGGATCCGTCCCAAATGCATGCTGGTTTTCCTTTCTTCCTTGTGCGCCATGAACCTCGTAGAGAACAAAGTCTGTAGTTCGTTAAAAGAGGCAATTGATCCTGGGGGCAGCCGTTCAAACCATTTAGACGCTACTCCTTTGAGCGTGGCTGGGAAGTATTTGCACCAAGTGGCTTCATTGGTTCCCTGAACGTACATGTGATGGCGGTATGCGACAAGGTGCATATCGGGATCGGTGGTCCCGTCATAAGCTTCAATTGTAGGAGTTTTTACTTTGGGTTCCTTCGGGGCGTTCATGATCTCGTCAGAGAAAGGGGTACTCATGTGCCTTAACGTCAGGTTGTTGAGCCCTTGCTGAATATGATAGGTTGGTTTACGGCGGTTGGATAGCAGGCGGGGGCGCATGCTTACCCTATAGGGCGTCATCTGGGTCGATTCACGTGTAGTGGGATAAAATGGCGGATCTTCCATCACAGGAGTGGACCCGGTGTATGATAGTTCAGATTTAGCCTCATAATGTTCTTGACGCCTTGAGGCTGGCCGTAAGACGGCTGGTGGGCTTCCCCTAGACGATGGTTGTATGACCGGGTCCCTTCGAGGTAAGAAGGTGGGGGGGTCACGGCCATTTCCCGAGTGCTCAGGCATAGGGCTGACTCCCCTGCTTGCTTGTGGACGAGAACCTTCTCCAGCTCTCCAAACGTTGGATCTGAGCGGCATTCTGCTTATCCGATTGACGCCTAGACTGAGGGGTCTCTGCGGAGCCGTCCTCTCAGCGCAGTAGATTAGCATATTTTTCCGAATTTCATCTTGTAGTGTAGTGCTCATCTGTTGTCGAAAGGTCTGATTCATTTGCTGTTGGAATCCTGTTTAGATCTCGCGTAGGGAGCCCACCGAGACTAGCAAATCTAGATTCTCGTCTAACACGGCGTCTCGGACGCTGGGGCTTAGGTGGCCGCCTGGCGGAGACACCTCGGTTATTGGTTCTTCTTC
Source organism: Spinacia oleracea (assembly GCF_020520425.1). Taxonomy (NCBI): domain Eukaryota; kingdom Viridiplantae; phylum Streptophyta; class Magnoliopsida; order Caryophyllales; family Amaranthaceae; genus Spinacia; species Spinacia oleracea. Next base: position 72,548,202 of record NC_079490.1, read on the forward strand.
TACAACCACCTCAGCCTGCATCCGTCGCGGTGTGTTCCCTGCATTTGCGATTCGATTGGCTTCTTCAATGTGTCGTCTCTCTTCTTCTCCACCAGCGTACTCTCTGTCAGGGTGTAGTTCGGCCATGACACTGTACCTCCCCACAGACGGCGCCAAATGTTGTGGGGTCTTTTACGATGCTGACGTGGCACGCGTTCCTCGGAGGTATCAAGTATGACCTGGCACGAACTTCTGGCAACCTGCAAAACAAGAATATTCCCGTAGGAATATTCCCTTCGATGCTTAAGTAAGTATAAGCTAGAGAGATAAGTAATTTGTAGAGAGAAGGCAGAGCAAAGATAAGTTTTTTGTTGGTGGGGATGAATTGAATATCTTTTACCTAGGGATCTGCACTATTTATAGTGCTAGGGTTTCTTGGGAACTGGTCCTGCATGATTGGGTGTTTATGCAAGATCGGGACACGTGTCCTGCTAAGGTTTTGGAGGCTTGGTTTGGACCAAGTGGGCCTCTTAACCGTTTGGGCCTTGGCCCTGTGAAGTTGAGAAAGGCCCGCAGGCAAGCTTTTGGGCCTTTTTTCTGGGCTTTGATAGTACAGTCAGGTAGCATTCTTTTAGGCCACATCAAAAGGTAAGATTTTGGAGCAAAAATCAGCCAAACACTTGTAGCCTATTAGCCGAAATTCTTAGTACCTTAAGGGCGATTCTAGTTGGTCAAGCTTAAGGCGGATCCGGACGTGCTGTGGACTATCTACGGAGGGACGACACTTGGAGTCCTAAAGACTTGTTCTTGTTCGGTTCGGGCGCAGCTAGGGAGGGCACGCTACAAAGTGTATGCATCTGAATTATTCTAAATGATTATGTGTTAATAATATGTTTCCTGGCTTTATGGTTTTTCCGCATGATTTATGTTTATTCATATGTATCATAACGTAACAAGTTCGTAGTACACGAACCAACGATTTTAAGATTGTTAAAGTGTTATGGTTTAATCATGAATCAGAAGAAGCAACAGGGAAGCCGGTGACGAAATGAGAAAGAAATATACTGAGCTTTTTCCCAAGGTTAGTTGAGTTACGGGGTCGTAACTCGTGTCTTTTAAGGGGGGTAGAGTGCGGTAGAATTCCGCGCTTTTTACCTTATATTCCCTTATTTTATGCCTTATTTAGTGATTTCTATTGAATTTGCACTCCATGTTTATCATGTTTAATCATTTAAAGAGTACAACAACTTCAAATTTTGCTAGATAAGCAATAAAGTCTCAAGTTTTGAGCTTCAAGTTTTGGTTATCGTGCTCAAGTTTCACGACGAAACTTCTTTTAAGGAGAGTAGACTGTAATATCTCGTATTTTTGAAGTAATTATAAATATATTTTATTATATTTATAAAGCATTTTGGGATTTTACGAATTTAAATCGCATTAAAATAAGTTATTTAAATGTGTTTAATTAATTAAAAGTATTTATTATTTTAACTAATTATAAAGCGAATTTAATTTTCAAGTTAAGAATTTATTTGGCTTTTGAAATTAAAACGATTTGAATCATTCCAAAGCTTCAACCAATTTTTGTAAGGAACTCAAGTGAGTAATGCAATAGCCCATTAAATTCTAAACCCCAACTTAAGTTAAGGAAGCTTCAAGAAAGTTTCCCTTAAACCTAATTCTCAAGGGTTCTAGCCTATAAATACCTTTGAGGGTCTCACATTTTCCCACATTCTTGAGAGCCTCGGTTTCTCTATCCTACTTTCTTTCTTCCTCTCCAAGTTTCTCTCTTTTTCTTTCTTTCTCTTTCTCTTTCTTTTTTTCTCTCTTTTTCTCCTTGCGTGCGCCAGCCAGAGGCTCGCCCAACTCGCCAGTTGTGCGGTGGCCGCTGCTCACCTGTGCTGCTGTGTGGTTGTGTCTCCCCGCCCATCGCCGTGCACAGCTCCCTCTCTCTCGCGTGTTGTTGTCCGCGAGCAACTAAGCAGCCGCACTATTGTGTTCGTGCGCCAAGAATCACCGTCTTTGCTTCTATTTTGCGCCCGATTACACCAACTAAGTAATCGTACCGTGCTTTAGGTCGGTTTGGTATAATTTCTCTTCTTCCTAACCTTCTCTATTTTAAAGTTTGGATTTTTATTATGTTTGATGATGGATTTTGATTTATTATTGTACTTGGGATTGGTTATGAACACGAAAGTTAAGGATTTTGATGATTAGAATGTTGATTGTTGAGGACTATTTTTTATTGAAGAATAGTAATTTTCAGATTTGGTTGTGAAATAAAGTTTCAATCTTTATGGGTTTTAATGATTTTGAATGATGATTTAGGGTTAGGGTTTTTCCTTAAACCTTATGGCTAATTGATTAGCATAATTAGATAACAATTTTAATTATGGTAATCAATTATAATTTTCAGATTTGTTTTGAGACACAAAGTGTAAATTTTTAATGGTTTTGAGCATGAAATTAGTCAAATTTCATGCTAGGGTCTTAAGTGGTTAATTGGAATTATTATTATATCGCTTACCGATTAATTTCTAATTAATTCAAGCTTTTTAAAACTTAATAAAGTTTCTGGAAATTTAATGAACATGGATAATGATTAAGTTTCATTATTTTAATGATAGGAGGAGATTTCTAAATTAGTGGATTGAATCACAAAGTGGCCCCATACTTAGTAGTTCAAGGTACGTGCAAGTCTAGGGTGACCACCTTATTTCCATGAGAATTCATGTGATGATGTTATATTGTGATTCATGTATTTGGAATATTTATGGATTCGTGTTTGATTATGTGAGCAAGCATGTTATGGATATGGTTTATGTTTGTTGAATTGAAATGAACAAGCATGTTACGATTGGTTATGTTTGTTGAATTTAAATAACAAGTATGTTGCCCAAGTATGGTTATGTATATATGGTTTGTGAAAGAAATGGTTTATGTTATTGTACGTAATGTCTAGCATGTTTTTAGCCAAGTATATATTGTGCTTAATTGCACTATTGTTATTTACCACATATGAAGGGTACGCTCATGTAAGCCACCGCATATGTAGGGTCGACTTGCGAGTCATGTTTATTAAGTACATATGAAGGGTACGCTCTCATAATCCACCACATATGTAGAATGAGTCAAGGTGAATTGAATTAAGGACTACTCGTGCCTAGTGCACAACCCGCATGTTAACAGGCATGTCGTGGAATCTCAACAGTATGTTGAGAAGGAACAATTGGAGTAATTTCACTTGAGTATTGAATGTTTGATCACATGTACTAGTAATCTTAAAAGGAGTATTGTTTGGTTTTTCGTTTATTAAATGCTTTGCTTGATTGTGTCTTGAGTTGGTTTTGTGAAAAAAATATTAATAAACGTAAGTGCAACCTAAACAAGCTTCAAAACTCTTGGAACGTATATACCTCGAGTATGAACAATGGGGGGAGTACCTTGCCAAGGGGCTTGTACTCCTATTAATGATACAAGACGTTGTTTCATTTCTTTTATGCGCTGGAATTCCGTCGGTATGGTCCGACAACTGGGTTATTGATATTATTTTGGTGTTTGGTGGGCTCCCAACACCTGTCCAATGAACATTTCTATTTTAGGCCCGTTCGAAGCTTATTCTAATTAATATATGAGTCAAGAGTCGAGTCTTGTCATCATGATTAAGTGTTTATTGATTGACTTTTGCATGTGGTTTAAATTATTGTTGGAATGAAGCAGGTTAGTTATAGGATTTCATTCTAGCTTGTTTGTACTCAGCTTTTGCTGATTACGTGCTTTGTGTTTGGTCACGACCTATGAGTTAATGACCCTATGATGATCCATCAATTGTATTCGCATTATTGGGGAGTAGAAATTATTAAGCAGGTTTGTAGAGATGACTTGCAAGAGAAGTTATCTATAGCATGGGGACTAGTTGAGCGAGTTTATTTTCTCTTGCACTGTTCTAAAATCTATTTATTTTCATTAGCCTAAACTATAATGTTTTGATTAGTTAATGGATTTCGTTTTACGGTGTTTTAGTTTGGGTCGTTATGGTTCCAACCTTTATGAGGCCATTAACTATTATTTACTGTTTTTAAAGTTTATTTATTCCGCTGCATAATTCTGGTAAATAGCCTTAAACGTTAACACGGTCGCGGTAATACTTTAGTAATTCCTTATTTGGAGTTGAAAAGAGGTTTTATTTTAGTAAGGAATTATTAGGGTGTTACAATAGGACACTTTTTGGAGACACATTTTAGGTGTCTACAGTAATAGTCAATATTTACTTTCAATTGTAAGTGTTCAATTATGCAATATGTCTTGTATGCACAAGGTGTACAATAAATTTATTATACACCGGAGTAACTTTTACCTAGTTTTTTGTAACTTTTAAAATCTTTTGGTTAACTTTTATCTCTATTTTATAAGGGAACTTTTGAGGTCATTAACGTAAATATCATTTTGGTATCCCCTATAGATTAGACTGTAATGTCCTCAATGATAATAAAATAAATAAAATAAATTTATTTGGGATGATTAGTCAAATAAATAACAGGAAGGTAATAAATGAGGGGATAAAAAGGTCAAACTATTATAATTGCTTCTTAATTATATATCTCCTTAGTAACATATGTTATTTGAGGGAACTCCGTAATGTATGTTTGTTAAGGTTCATAGTTTGGGAAAAGATGACGACACGTAAACAATTGTTGATCAACTTTATTAAGGAAAATAAAATAGGTTAAACTGAAAATATTGTGCTTTACTTTGTTATTACATTGTTGACTGGTTTGATGTTTGCTAAATATAATATGTCAATTTTTTTTAGAGAAGGCTTTAAATAATTTTGTTTACATATTATTTCAGGTATTACTCCCTCCGTCTCTTAATACTCGCACCGGTTTGACCGGTGCGGAGCTTAAGACACTTGAATTGACTTATTAGTTTAATGGGTGTTAGTTGATAGTGGGGTATTTTTTTTTAATATAGTTAGTGGGAAATGTGTAGGGGTGGGAGTGGTGAGTGGAGGTGTGAATTTTTAATTGATTTTTTTTGTAGGGAATAGGGGTGTAGGTCGGTTAGTAGATAAGTGTGAAAAATATTATAATATTGGTAAACATTTCCATTTATAGAAGCGGTGCAAGTATTAAGGGACGACCCTAAAAGAAAAGCGGTGCGAGTATTAAGGGACAGAGGGAGTAGGTTAGGTTAAAATATAATAACACAAATCTGCTTCTTATATCTGCACGCATACATATGAGAATTATATAAATAACTTGATAGATAAACATTTTAGAAGGTTAAATGATTAATTTTATTCAGTATTAGTTATTTTCAATAAATAATTTTTATTAAAAATTTTATCACTAAAAAATATATAACTTTTACATATAAGACTAACTTTTAAACATTTTGAATTAATTTTTAGAATTTTTGTGAAGCACTACCTTAATGTTTGGACCTTTTGTGAATTACTACCTTATAAAAACTTTTTTATATTTTCCTACCTTATGATATGTTTTAGTAACACTACCTTGTAACATAAAACGTTAAATCTCTCAGTTTGTAGTCCTTACCCCAACGACTTTATTCCATTTCTCTTTTCTCTTTCTCAACCTCTGTTCTCTACTTCTCTTTCTCAATCTCGATCTCTGTTCCTGAAGGACTACCATTAGATGTGACTTTGAGTCTTGCATTTGCTATGAAGAAACTGATGAATGACAAGACGCTTGTCAGACATCTCTCAGCCCGTGAAACAATGGGATCTGCAAGTCGTATTTTTACCAACAAATACAGATTGGTACGTTTATTGAGTGTGGAACTGATGTTCAGTGTTTATTACTGTCGTTATCCATGCAGCTCTAAGGATGCGTTGCCTTTGCGGCTTTTCTTTATTGGGGTTGTACCGAATTGGGGATAAATGTTGCTATATTGTCTTAGGTAGATGATTATTGGACATAGTTTGTTGCATTAAGACTAAGTTTTATGGTTTGAAACACATACTAGATTAATATTACGGAGAGTGCTAAAAGTGGTAAGAGGGAACTGATTGATAGTATAACCTATGATAATGCGTGAAATGCGTTGAATGTTGAATACAAGACGTGTGTTTCATTGAAGTCGAGTACAGGGAGCCAGGGCCTGATAATTCTGTGTCGCTGATTATTTTTGCAAATGGGAATAAACAAGTTCCTTTATTATTTTGGAATGCCTTGTGTGCCTGTCTGATGCTGAGCTCTTAATGTGCTTTTCTATCACTCTTTTTGTAGTTGGCTCGGTGCTCCCCGTCTTGTTTTGGTAAATTCAGTTATTTAACATAGCTATATTCTGATCACTACATAAATTCAAGCATTGGTGTAGTTCGTTTGGCTACTAGGATTCTTCCTGAATAAGGTTACTAAGGTCTGAGTTGTGGAAGACGGAAAAGCAAATAAGATCAGAATAGCGTGGTTGTGATAGTCAATATTAGTTCAAGTGATTGTCCGTTTGAATTATGGCTTGGTCTTAGAGCAATCTTAGAGTTTGGCTTGCTTCAAGGAGGAGATTTTGATACCTTCCAAGGGGAATCGAAGACACTTAAAATTGAGCCATTTAATTCTGCCAGGAAGAAGATGTCGATTCTTGCTGCTATTCCTTCAGGTGGTGTACGAGCCTTCAGCAAAGGTGCATCAGAAATATGGAATAAAGTCGTTGAGAAATGAGAGGATAAAGAATGAGAAATAAGAGAACAAATATTGAGAAAGTGAAGTCGAGCACATAGATTGAGAAAAAGGAAAGAGAAAGAGGAAAGAGAAATGGAATAAAGTTGTTGGGGGTGCGGCTCACAAACGGAGAGATTTAACGTTTTCTGTTACAAGGTAGTGTTAATAAAACATATCAAACTTATAAGGTAGGAATTTTTTTTTTATAAGATAGTAATTCACAAAACGTCCTAACATTAAGGTAATACTCCGTATTTCACAAAATTTCGAACTTTACTACGGAGTATTATATGTTGTGGGATCTTTTACGGTGCTGACGTGGCACGCGTTCCTCGGAGGTATCAAGTATGACCTGGCACGAACTTCTGGCAACCTGCAAAACAAGAATATTTCCGTAGGAATATTCCCTCCGATGCTTAAGTAAGTATAAGCTAGAGAGATAAGTAATTTGTAGAGAGAAGGCAGAGCAAATATAGCTTTAGGTTGGTAGGAATGAATTGATTTTCTTTTACCTAGGGATCTGCACTATTTATAGTGCTAGGGTTTCTTGGGAAACTGGTCCTGCATGATTGGATGTTATGCAAGATCAGGACACGTGTCATGCTAAGTTTTGGGGGCTTGGTTTAGACTTGGTGGGCCTCTCAAGCGTTTGGGCCTTTCTTTTTGGGCTTTAATGGTACAGCAGGTGGCGTTCTTTTAGGCCACATCATTTGCCCCTCAAGGAGGATGCCCCTCGCCCCTGTGGGTAGGCTGCTTGATCGGAGGGAGTGCCACGTGTGAGGGCTTTTCAGAGCTCAGGTTTTCCTTTAAAACCTTCAGAACTTCTTTCATTTTTCTTTTGTTACCTCAGAGCAATTTTCTTAGAGAGAGAAAGCGAATTTCGTTTTGCCAAAGATCTGCTTGTGTTTGCGTTTGAGTGTTCTTGGATTCTTTGTTCAGTGTTCTTGAGGATTTAGAAGATTTGTCAAGACTTCTCATCAGTTTGATCATTTTCTGGTAAGTTCTCTATCAAAACTCTTATTTTCTGCATGCTTATGGGCCCCCTCTTTTTTATCGTTTATAGTGTCCTGTGGAGGCGTCCTGGGGGTTATGACGCCCATCTCTTTCAAAGCACTTATATCAATAAGGTGCTTGATAGGTTTAAGATGGCGGACTCCAAGCGAGGCTACCTACCCATGTCTCATGGAATGACTCTAAGCAAGACTCAGTGCCCAAAAACACTTGATGAGCGTAGACGAATGAATGGGATTCCATATGCATCATTGATTGGTTCAATAATGTATGCTATGATATGTACACGCCCGGATGTTGCGTACGCACTCAGTGCTACGAGCAGATACCAGTCAGACCCAGGAGAGGCGCATTGGACTGCTGCCAAGAACATTCTGAAGTACCTGAAAAGGCACAAAGATGACTTCCTGGTCTATGGTGGAGATGATGAATTAATTGTTAAAGGCTATACGGACGCAAGTTTCCAAACCGACAAAGATGATTTTAGATCACAGTCTGGGTTTGTCTTCTGCCTCAACGGAGGAGCAGTAAGCTGGAAAAGTGCTAAGCAAAGCACCATTGCGGATTCTACAACTGAAGCGGAGTACATTGCTGCACATGAAGCAGCAAAGGAAGCTATATGGCTAAGGAAGTTCATAGGTGAACTTGGTGTAGTCCCCTCCATTAAAGGACCAATAGCCCTTGTTCCAGGCCGAGATGTATCGGCTATCGTCAAAGAGCCATGCCTGGGTGCCTAATGCTTGGCTTCCCCATGTAGGCCAGTTCACCAATATAGTATTTCTTTCGGCCGTTGGTCTTTGTTCCTATTTGAGTAGAAGTAGTTTTCCATAGACTTTCACTCAACATCGCTCTTCTTTTTCTTCTACTAACCCTTGGCTTGTAGATTCTGCCATGGATCGTCTATCCTCCGAAGACAAGGGCGTAGTGGACGTACCCGCTTGGCTGTCCGAGGTATACACTGAGGACATTCTCAAGGCCGTGGAGGCCAAGAAAAAGGACTCCTCCAAGAAGTCCGACGAGGATGCCTCTGGTGACGTCGCCAAGGTTTTTTGTTTTTTTTTTTTTTTACTATGCCTCTATATTTTTTTCTGATTTTGATTTGGTCGTTGACTTCTTACATTTTTAGGAGCCCACTTCGTCAGTTACGAAGAAGCGTCATGCATCTTCGACGGAGGCTCCTAAGCCAAAAAGGCCCTTCTTTAAGAAGATGGGTACGGCCGATGCTGCAGCAAAGCCGTCGGTACCAAAACCGTCTGCTCCCCTAGCTGGGGGAGAGGTTCTTCTTAACCAGGCGTCCATTCCTCCACCTGAGCAAAAGGAGGTCTCTCCCCAGGTGAGCACCGAAGGGGATTTCGCTGCCGGAGCGGCTGCTGACGAAGTAGCAGCTGAACAGGCTGAGGCTGCTGATGCCACCACCGCGTCCAAGGAGGACAAGGATAAAGGCAAGGAAGCTGAAGCTCCTTCTACTGATAATGCCTCCATGCCTCCTGCAGCTTCGCCAATTGGTTAGTGTTTCTATACTTTCAATCTGTTGTGTCAAGTCGGTATTTGCATGGTATTTGATAACTTGACGTTTGGTTCAGTTGAGATGTTCAAGCGGATGCGGCGGGCCGAGGTGGCGAGCATCCCCCCTTCTGACGGTTTTAGCTCAAAGGCGAAGGATAAGATCCTTTCGAACGTGTATGCGGCCATTCCTAAGGAGTATGTGAGGTCACTCCCCGGGATTGACTTGGGGTTCTTTGGGTCCATTCAGTCCCTCGTCCTTGATGTGAGACAATTACTCCAGGTTCTCTTTATTTATTATTACATATACCCTTTTTTACTCTATTTCGTCTTCGACAACCCTTCATCCGATGTGCCGAGAGTAGGAAATACCGCTTTGATATGCATAATGAGATGCTCAAGCACAAGGACCAGATTGAGAATCATGAGCAGTATGCTGAGAAGACAGCCAGATTGATCAACTTGGACGCGGACAAGAAGATTAAGTCCGAAACGGAAGCTCTGAGGAAGGCTGAGGAGGACGCCCATAATTATGAAGAGAAATTGCTGGAGCATGAGGAGAGGCTGGCCGCGCTGAGAAAGGAGTACTCGTCCGTCTCGGAGCGGGTGACTAATTTCTCTTCCAAGGTGGACGTCCTTGAGGGTCAGCTCAAGGCTATGCAGGGGAAGATTAAAGCCGTGCGCAAGGAGGCTGCGAGCTCTTTCAAGTTGGGCGAGGAGTCCATCTTGGAGAGTGCCCAAAGGGCGTGGGATCAGTCTATGGATGGGAAAGACTTTTCCTGGTTCAAACGCCGTATCTCCTACCAGATGGCCGTTTCGACGGCTAGACGCCTAGGCTTAGATCCCCCTGAGTTCGTTAGTGACAGCGAGGAGGACATGGAGGAGGACGAGGTGAACTCCCCTAAAGGCCAAGACGTCTAGGACGGGAGTTCTATCACCCCTCATCCTTGAGCAGCTTTCATATGGTTGGTTTGAATGACGTCGTGGGCGTTTGTAAAAACTTTGGTGCCTTTTGGCATTTATTTGATTTGGTTTGTTTGCGCCTTGAGCGCTATGTATAAACATTTTGTGCCTTCGTGCACTTATTTTATTTTAATTCCTTTTCAGTTCGTTACTGATTTCTTGGGAATTCTTTTTGGGTCCATTTGATGGACGGGAACCTCAGTGTTTTAGGTGATCAGCCTAATTTGAGGCGCTAATCTAGGCCACTTCTCAGGCCGTCAATCGACTAGTCTTTTTAGACACCATCCAAGGAGGAAGTCTCATGTCTGAATGTTTGCTCTTGTTGAGTCTTCTTTCTCTCTTTTTTGGGGTCCTTCAGAAGAGAAGGCGTCATGTTGGATGTCTGAACCCTTTGTGTTTATTAGCACTGGGTATTGTTTATTTAGTAGATATTGACGCCACTATTTAGGGATTGTTTTCTTGTGAGTTTCTTCACCCCTTAGTGTTTTTTTTAAAGGGTTTAACTGAGACTTGTATTCGTCAGATAAGAAAATATTCATTTACTAAATTGCACGCTAAATTCACCGCGTCTTAGGCCGGCATTTACAGGCCGTTTTGTGGGCTCTAGTACAATAGCTAGGCCGTTTTGTAGGCTCTGAGTAAAATAGCTAGGCCATTTTGTAGGCTCTGAGTACAATAGTTAACCTAATGATATTCTATTTTAGCCACTTTCTTCAATCTTGACCGTTTCTATTTGGACGGGTTTAGTTTCTTTGGCGACTTGAGGTTCATCTTCATGCTTTCGTTTGCCTGACTTCGGCAGAATCTTGCTTCCGTGCTGACGGGTTGAGGATCGTCAGATAACAGTCCCTAGCCTGTTGTTGATCTCCATGTATGGTGCCTATCACTCCATCATTGCACACAAACTTCAGAAGCATCAGATGGGTGACGACTACAGCCTTAATCTTGTTCAGGGTGGGTCGTCCCAAGATGACATTGTATGCAGTCAAGTCTTTAACAATTAGAAAGTCCACCTCCATCTTTCGTCCATTTTTCCTATCCCCAATTCGAACCGGCAGAGTGATGACGCCCACAGGGTGAATGATGCTCCCTCCGAAGCCAATGATGGGATAGTGAATTCTTTCGATGGTTTTGGGGTCATGCGCTAGGCGATTGAGGCATTCTAGACTCATTATGTCGGACGAGCTTCCCGTGTCTATTAGAATGCGTTTGACCCTCATGTTAGATATCTTAAATTCGACCACAAGGGGATCATCATGCGGAGTGGCTATCCGTCCACCATCTGACTCACATATCTCTATCCGTAGGAATGGATCCATGGCTGATTTTGCTGACAGCAGTACTTGTCCTAGGCGGCGAGCATAATCCTTCTATCCTCTCATGGTGGGTCCTCTAGCGGCCGGTCCTCCAGATATGACGGCTACAAATCCTCCGTCGCTGTGCTGTCCCTTGGTAGGTGAGGCAGGTGACTTGTTCTTTTTGTATTGGTTTTTTCCAAAGCCATGAGCATTCTTCTGTAAGTAGTTCTTGAGGTTTCCTTTGGAGGCTAGGCCATCTAAAGCCCTTTTCAAGCGTCTACAGTTCTAGGTTTCATGTCCTATGTCTTCATGGAACTGGCAATATAATTTGGGATCTCGACTCTCAGCAGGAGATTTCATGGGGAAAGGTCGATCAAGGTCGAACCTCGTCCCAACGTCTTTTAGTATGGTGAGGAGATTTGTGTTATACTCAAAATATTCCCTCTCCTGCGGACGTTCTCTCTTGTGCCCAGGAGAGTTGGTGTCATGCTCTTTTGAGAGGGCCCATGTGCCATTCACTCGTGGGGCTTTTCGGTCCACTTTATCTTTCTTTCCGGAGGAGTCTGTTGTTTCTCCAATCCTTCCTTCCTTGGACGCACTGCATATTTCTGTTGCATGGATAAACGCTTCAGCCTCGTCCAGGACTTCGACCATAGTCCTTACACTCTTCTTAACCAGATCAAACTTAAAGGATCCCTTCTTCAATCCCCTGATAAAATTATCAAAGGAGACGCCATCGGGCAAGTCTGAGATCTGTCCGGCCTCTAGGTTGAAACGCTTCACGTAGCTTCTTAGGGACTCGTCTTTCCCCTGTTGGATCCGTCCCAAATGCATGCTTGTTTTCCTTTCTTCCTTGTGTGCCATGAACCTTGTAGAGAACAAAGTTTGTAGTTCGTTGAAAGAGGCAATTTACCCTGGGGGTAGCCGTTCAAACCATTTAGACGCTACTCCTTTGAGCGTGGCTGGGAAGTATTTGCACCAAGTGGCTTCATTGGTTCCTTGAATATACATGTGATGGCGGTATGCGACAAGGTGCATATCAGGATCGGTGGTCCCGTCATAGGCTTCAATTGTAGGAGTTTTTACCTTGGGTTCCTTCGGGGCGTTCATGATCTCATCGGAGAAGGGGGTACTCATGTGCCTTAACGTTAGATTGTTAAACCCTTGATGGATATGATAAGTTGGTTCACGACGGTTGGATAGCAGGCGGGGGCGCATGCTTACTCTGTTGGGCGTCATCTGGGTCTGTCCACGTGTAGCGGGGTAAAATGGCGGGTCTTCCATCATAGGAGTGGACCCGGTTGAAGGAAATAATGCCCTTGGTCCAAGTATGCATTCTATGTTAAGTCTAATAAATGCGGTTCAGTATTAATTAACAAGTTAATAATTCAGTGAGATCAAGTGAGCTGAATGCCTAGCTAGAGTCCGCTTCAGTTCAAGTGGAATTAATGATATTAATCCACAGCTTACTCTTGACTGAACCCGTAGGGTCACACAAATAGTACGTAAACGGATCAAGTATTTAATGGCATTAAATACTCTATCTATGGATATTCGGAATCGACGGATCTTGGTTTCAGTGGGAGCTGAGATCGTCACAGGCAAGAAATGAATACTCCGGAAACGATGATATTACCGGAAACGGAAATATGGATCGTATCGGAAATATAAATATTATCCAAGTCGTAGATGTTGCCGGAAACGGAAACATGGTACGTATCGGAAAATATTATCGGAAATGGAAATATTACCAGAATCGGAAATATTGCCGGAAACGGAAATATTGTCAGAATCGGAAATATTACCGGAATCGAAAAATAATTCCGGAAACGGAAATATTAAATATTTGTTCGAAACGGAAATTAATTCCGGAATCGGAAATGTTAAATATTGTTCGTATCGGAAATGAATTCCGGAATCGGAAATTTAATCGGAAGCGTATCGTACGAATAAGCATCGGACGAGGCCTGCCGGACGAGGCCCAGCACGAAGCCAGGCCATCGCCCAGCAAGCCAAGCGCGCCGCACAAACAGCCACGCCAGGCCCAGCGCAAGGCCAGGCCCAGCAGCGCGCACAGCGCGCACAGCGCGCGCGGGAGCTGCGTGGGCTTGCAGCTCGCGCAGGCCTCGCTGCGTGGGCTGCTGCTCGTGCGCACGCATGGGCGGCCCATCGTGGCTGCCGTGTGTGCGTGTGTAAGTGTTTGTGTTCGTGCACGTTTCCTAAAACGTGCAGAGTTCGGTTAATGATTAAATTCCTAATTCTATTTGATAAATTAATTAAATTAGAGTTCTTGTAGGATTCTAGGTTTAATCAATTTGTATCTGAATAGGATTCCAATTCCCTTTCCATACCCCTATAAATATGTGGCCAGGGTTCACAATTTATAACGAGTTTAAAAGTATTAAAAGTGAGTTTTTGAGAGAAAAATTCAGCCACACATCTTGCTCAAAAGTGCCGAAAATTCTAGTACCTTAAGGGCGATTCTAGTTGGTTAATCTTAAGGCGGATCCGGACGTGCTGTGGACTATCTACGGAGGGACGACACTTGGAGTCCTAAAGACTTGTTCTGGTTCGGTTCGGGCGCAGCTAGGGAGGGCACGCAACAAAGAGTATGCATCTAAATTATGCTATATGATTATGTGTAAATAATATGTAATCCTGGGTTAATGGTTGTTTCCGCATGATTTATGTAATATCATATGTATCATAACCTAACACCGGTGTCTGATAGTTCAGATTCAGCTTCATAATGTTCTTGACGCCTTGAGGCAGGCCGTAAGATGGCTGGTGGGCTTCCCCTAGACGATGGTCGTATGACCGGGTCCCTTCGAGGTAAGAAAGTAGGGTGGTCGCGGGCGTTTCCCGAGTGCTCAGGCACAGGGCTGATTCCCCTGCTTGCTTGTGGACGAGAATCTTCTCCAGCCCTCCATACGTTGGATCTGAGTGGCATTCTGCTTATCCGATTGACGCCTAGGCTGAGGGCTCTCTGCGGAGCCGTCCTCTCAGCGCTGTAGATTAGCATTTTTTCCGAATTTCATCTTGCAATGTAGTGCTCATCTATTGTCGAAAGGTCTGATTCATTTGCTGTTGGAATCCTGTTAAGATCTCGCGTTGGGAGCCTACCGAGACTGGCAAATCTAGATTCTCATCTAGCATGGCGTCTCGGACGCTGGGACTTAGATGGCCGCCTGGCGGAGACGCCTCGGTCATTGGTTCTTCTTCTACAACCACCTCAACCTCCTGCACCCGTCGCGGTGTGTTTCCTGCATTTGCGATTCGATTGACATCTTCTATGTGCCGTTGGCTCCTTTCGAGGGGCCGTCTCTCTTCTCCTTCACTAGTGTATTCTCTGTCAGAGTGTAGTTCGGCCATGACACTGTACCTCCCCACAGACGGCGCCAAATGTTGTGGGATCTTTTACTGCTGACGTGGCACGCGTTCCTCGGAGGTATCAAGTATGACCTGACACGAACTTCTGGCAACCTGCAAAACAAGAATATTCCCGTAGGAATATTCCCTCCGATGCTTAAGTAAGTATAAGCTAGAGAGATAAGTAATTTGTAGAGAGAAGGCAGAGCAAAGATAGTTTTAGGTTGGTAGGAATGAATTGATTTTCTTTTACCTAGGGATCTGCACTATTTATAGTGCTAGGGTTTCTTGGGAACTGGTCCTACATGATTGGATGTTATGCAAGATCAGGACATGTGTCCTGCTAAGTTTTGGGGGCTTGGTTTAGACCTGGTGGGCCTCTCAAGCATTTGGCCTTTTCTTTTTGGGCTTTAATAGTACAGCCAGGTGGCATTCTTTTAGGCCACATCATTATAGACCACTTGAAAATAAGAACTTCTGACCTTCTCAATAAAAAAGTTAATTCAATTTGGCCCATATATTTGGTGGGATCCGAACTCTTGTATAAAGTGCAATGGTGCAACCCATAAAGTCCAAAGAAAAGGCCCAGATCCATTTACTACTTAAAACCTTCTGTTAACCCTGTTTTCTTCCCTGAAGGCAGCAGCCGTAACATAAAACCCTAGCACTTTCTCTGGTACTCTCTCCTTCTCTGCCCTTTTTAGTTGATGTGTGTTAAATAAATCTCTTCGTTTTGTTAACTATCGTTGTATAATTGTCATCAGGTTCTCAAAATTTTGCGCCTTTTAAGCTTCGATCATGAGGTATGCTTAGTTTCCGCATTTGTGATTTCTTTAGTGTTCTATTATTCGCTTTGTTGGATGTATTTCATTTGATTTTATTTTGAATATTAATATAATTTAAATTTATGGGTTTTTATCACTTTGTTTTTCTCTCAGTTTGAATTTGGGAAATGGGGTTTCATTTTTCCCTCTGAAATTGTCGATTTGTCTTGTTGGATGATTATTTGTTGTTAAAATTTTAAGTGGGTTTTGTGTGTTGGATATGTTTCATTTGATTGTATATGTATTATAATTTGAATCTTTGAATTTATCACTTCGTTAATCTATTTGTTTGAAAATGGGAAATGGTGTTTCATTTTTTATCCCAAAATCGTCGATTTGTAACGTGAAATGATTGTACTTTTGGTAGAATTTGAACTGGGTACTGTATGTTGTTCAAAGTTCATGCCTGGATCGATGTGAAAGTGTTTTAGGTACATAGGAATGTTGATACCCCTGTATTTGTAATGTGCTACACTTCGATTTTTGATGCTAATGTAACTGTGTGTATGAGATGGAGTTAGTTTTACCTTAGTTTCAACAGAATCCACATTGCAGTGTAGTCGTTGATTTATGTTGTAAGATGATTACTTGTGATAAAATTAGAACCGAGTTTTGTTTGTTGGTGTGTAAAGGTGTGAATCGATGTGTAGGTGCTTTAGGTCCTGGCGAATGTTGATAAACTTGTGTTTGCAATGTGCTACATTTCGAATTGGATGCTATGGAACTGGGTGTATTAGATTGGGTTAACTTTACCTTAATTTCAATATAATGTGCATCGTACTAAAATCAAAATAGCTTATTGTGAGGTCTGATAACAAACCTAGTGTAGGTTATTGTTGTGGAATTCATTTAGTAAATTTCCTGGCATTGTGTATTGTTTGGCACACTCTAAATAGTTGATTGCTAATGTTGTGAAGATTTTGAATTGTATTGTTGTCATGGATACAGTAAGCTTCAGAGTGAAGCTGTGAGAGAAGCTATATCTGGGATCGCAAATGATTCCAAGGAGAAGAATCGCAAGTTTACTGAGACAATTGAACTCCAGATTGGACTGAAGAATTACGACCCACAAAAGGACAAGCGTTTCAGTGGCTCTGTTAAGTTGCCACACATCCCTCGCCCCAAGATGAAAGTCTGCATGCTTGGAGATGCACAACATGTCGAAGAGGTGTGTAATACGTGCTCTTGTACAGTTCTCCTTGGTTATTGAATCAAATAATAATTTAATGCATGACTTTGATTTAAGAATTACTGAAAATTGCTGATTCTCAAGTTTCTTTTTGGCTTAAGGTTTTATTGTTTTAAGTTGGCTGATTTCTCAAATTCCATTGATGTGTTGTAATTGTATCAAATTCCATTGATGTATTTTAATTGTATCATGTTGATGTATTGTAATTGTAATTGTATCATGCATTCGTGCCTGGTTATGTCACCACTGATGTGAGTTGAGTTTGTTGTGATGGTAGGCTGAGAGGATTGGTTTGCAATGGATGGATGTAGAAGCATTGAAGAAACTGAACAAGAATAAGAAGTTGGTTAAGAAGCTTGCAAAGAAATACCATGCGTTCCTTGCATCTGAAGCAGTTATTAAGCAGATTCCGCGTTTGCTCGGTCCCGGTCTTAACAAGGCTGGTAAGTTTATACAGCTTCTGCTATATATGCATTATGGTGAACCTATTTCTGATACATGCTTTGAAAATCTGGTGTCTGCTTATCTTAGTACTCGATCCATGAGATTGTTCAGCTTAATCTATGCATACTTTCCAAAATGTGCTGCTGCATGACATGAGAAAAAACCGTACAGGTTTTTTTTCCATGTATGGCCTTGAGCAGTGATCAATTATTTTAGTCGACTGTTCATTCATTTACTCATGGGTATTCTGTATGGTGCTTTTTTAGGTAAGTTCCCTACTCTAGTCACCCACCAAGAACCCCTAGAGAACAAAGTTAACGAGATCAAGGCAACTGTGAAGTTTCAGCTTAAGAAAGTTCTCTGCATGGGAGTTGCTGTTGGTAATCTTAGTATGGAGGAGAAGCAGATATTCCAAAATGTGCAAATGAGCGTCAACTTCCTTGTCTCATTATTGAAGAAGAATTGGCAAAATGTGAGAATTTATGTCTACGTCTTTTTATTGTTCATCTGTATAAGTATCTGTTGTGCAATTGTGCATCCTACACCGAGTACTTACTGTTATTGGTTTTTTGGGCAGGTTCGATGCTTGTACCTGAAGAGCACCATGGGCAAGCCATACCGCATCTTCTAAATCAGTCTCTTGACCGTTTTTGGTTGATGGTTTAGGAGTTGAAGTTTTGTTTGTTGGCTTTTTTTATATTGTCTCTTTGTAGTTCATTGACGATGTGAGTTGAGATGTTGTCTTTAAGCAAGAATTTTGAAGAAAGATATTAAATGTATTGTTAGTCTGTTACACAATTATGTTTGCCAAACTAGATCAGCTCAGTTCTGAAAAAATAATTTGTTTGATAATCCTTGATGTGCATATGATCAGGGCTTAGAAATGTCTATATTCCTCCCCAGTAACTTAGGGCTTAGTAATGGCCATTTTCTCGGTGGAAGTGGAACTTCTTTGTAGTTGTTCCATTGTTTTGTCGAACTTCATCAAGGGGCTCTTAGAGCATGTTTGGTATGAATCACAGGAAAGGTAACGGAATGGAACAGTTATCAGAGGGGAAAGGGAACAATAAGTTTTACAGTTAAAAAGCTGTCTGGTTTTACAAAAAGGAATTAACTTACCACTTTATAAAATTTTAATTTAAAATTATCACCTTATAAAAATCACATAATGTTTATTAATGTTTTTCCTCTAAAATTTTCACAGTTGGATTTAAAATTACCACCTTATAAAATCACAATAAGGTTGGAATTTAAATTAAAATTTTATAGGCAAAATTCACATAAACAATCCCAACTATTAACATCCTTCTTTAAACGGTCCCAACTTTCGATTAACTATGATTGGGCCGAACTATTTATCGTATTTTATAATAATAGGCCTTATCAAAAAACGACCTGCTACAGCAGGTAAAACCTCCACACGTGTATAGCACGTGAGATTAAATATTTATTTTTTTTTAATTTTTTTCTCTTTCTCTTAAGGCCTTACAGTTAACCTTTTCATTTCTTCATTCGTACCTAATACTAACTCCCCCTTCTTCTTTCTAATGTCAGCCATCATTATCCCCCATTAACACAGAGGTCTTTTGTTCCTTTTCAAAATTCGAATTTGTGTTTGGAGCTCTGC
The DNA here is from genome assembly GCF_020520425.1 of Spinacia oleracea. Classification (NCBI taxonomy): domain Eukaryota; kingdom Viridiplantae; phylum Streptophyta; class Magnoliopsida; order Caryophyllales; family Amaranthaceae; genus Spinacia; species Spinacia oleracea. The sequence goes on from NC_079490.1 coordinate 72,567,095, forward strand.
AAAGGTCGATTTACACAGACATTAATTGGAAATTCGGTAAACAATGGTAATTTAGGTAACTTAGAACTCTTGTTTTCTGGGTTATATATTGAGAATTCAAAGCATATGTTTTGGGTTAAAGATAGATAATTTATGCTTTTGATTAGATTAGTTTGTTTGATTTTACGATTAAGTGGGCAAGCCTGGTTTGTTTGTTTGATTGACTTTTTGCATGGTTGTCAGGTGTTGGACACATATCTAGTGGTTCAATTAGTCTAGTTAATTGGTTCAATTAGTCCATATATCTAGTTAATTGGTTCAATTAGTCCATACATCTAGTGGTAAACTTAATTAGTCTAAGTTAATTGGTTCAATTTATTATCACAATTACATAATTTTTGATCGAGCAACTAATGCTTGTAATTTTTGCAAACTAATGCTTGTATTTTGAGCAAAACATTGCTTTTATTTTGAGCAAACTAATACAAGGCTACTCTTTCCTGGCCACCTTTCCACCTTCGTCTTCGTTTTCGTGGTATGCAGGCATGATACATAATGTCAGTGACGGAGCCAGAAATTTCAAGTTGGGGGGGGGCGAGGAATGTATGTCAGCTATAAAAAAGCAAAGAAAAAAATTATACATAATTTATCATTACAAGGATTTGACCCTTGGGTTGTTCGTGTGAAACATAGAACTCTCCACCATTGGGCTAAGACAAGTTTAGGGGGGGGGGTGGGGTGGGGTGGGGGGGGGGGGGGGGGGCTATCTCCGCTACTGGACAATATGCATACCATTAGCTGTTATTTTGAGCAAAATAGTGTTGTATTTTTCCATGACAATTAGACAATAAATGGTTGTATTTTTCCAAAAGAAAGCAGAAAAAGAGAAGAGAAACAAATGGAAAAGAAAAAGGAAAGAGAAAAAAAAATCATTAAATCTCACGTGCATTAAGGTTTTACCTGCTGTAGCAGGTCATTTTTTTTTACTAAGGCCCATTACTATAAAATAGGACAAATAGTTCGGCCCAATCATAGTTAATCAAAAGTTAGGACTGTTTATGTGAATTTTGCCAATTTTATAAGGTGGTAAAGTTTGAAAAAGTGAATTTATAAGGTGGAAATTTTGAAATTTTCAAGAAAAGTAAAACTAACACAGTACTTCATAATTATAAAAGAATATTACTCCCTTCGTCCATTAATACTCACATCGCTTTTCTTTTTGGGCCGTCCCTTGATCCTTGCACCGCTTCTATAAATGAATTTTTTTTTCCAATATTATATTATATATCACAATTACATACCAACCCACTCCCTACAAAAAATCATTTAAAAATTTACACCTCCACTAACCCTTTAATGAGTACTCCCTCCATTCCTATTTTAGTGTCCACTTTTCAAAAATAACGTTCCCTTATAAGTGTCAACTTCCATTTTTTGACTACATTTTTCTCACTTTTCCATACACTTTTCTCACTTTTCCATAACTCATGATTGTTTTTTCTTACACATTCTATACTTTCCCACCTTTTCATCCCCACATCCACTTTTATTTGTACTTTATCAATAAACTATTATCTACTTTATCATTTCCCCAAAAAAACAATTCTAATAATTGTTTTTCTTACACACTTTTCATTTTTCTTAATTACCATGAATTCTCTCAAAATGGACAGTTAAATAGGAACGGAGGGAGTAACAAACATATATGGAAAAACCAAAATCATAAAATCCCCTTCCCAAAATTTTCCAGCTTTAAAAGTTTTAGATTGTCCTTACAAAAACCAAATTTAGATTGTTTTCAAAATTTATTGTAATCAAAACCAAAATCTGGAGGAAAGAAAAAAAGTCTTTATTCTTTTTTTTTTTTTGACAAGAGGACTAAAAAAGCGAAAAACAAACAAACCAACAACAAAACAGACAAAAAAACAACAACAAAAGAAACTAAAACCGAAGATGATGAAGCTGGCGACGACGAGCGGAAGTAGCCAGAATATGGGCAGGGTAAACCAACTGACGAGAGACCTTGCGAGCAGAAAACCAGGACAAAGTGTGAAGGATAGCCCGCAAACGCTGAACAAGCCATAGAACCGAAAGTGGACTAGGCTGAGCGCCAGACAACAAACCAACCACAATAGTGGATTCCGTAAAGATAAGAAAAAAAATTTATTCAGGTAAGAGCGTAAAGCACAATTAAAATCTTTTAGATTTCCAAATTTGATTATGGTATATTTGGAAACCAGAATTTCATTTGAAAATATGGAATTGAGTCAAATATCTTGTTTGGAAACACTTAGAATTTGGAATTTAATTTGGGTCAAATCCACCCCTTGAAAAAATATGTCCAAGTTTAAGAATTTGAAATCCCATATCAAATGTTGTCATTTCAAATTATTATTGGGCTTCATAATGTTGGTCTCTCACCCCTTTCTCTCTCCTCTTTACATCTTTACCCCCACATTCCTAACAACTCATTTTCTCTCTCCTCTCCCAAAACCTCCATCGTCTCAACCTCTACTTCTTCATCACTTCCTCTCTGCCATCTCCACCACCGCCTTCATGACGAACACCCTCATACATCTGAAGGAAATAATGCCCTTAGTCCAAGTATGCATTCAATGCTAAGTCTAATAAATGCGGTTCAGTATTAATTATACAAGTTAATAATTCAGTGAGATCAAGTGAACTGTATGCCTAGCTAGAGGCCGCTTCAGTTCAAGTGGAATTAATAATATTAATCCACAGCTTACTCTTTACTGAACCCGTAGGGTCACACAAATAGTACGTGAACGGATCAAGTATTTAAAGGAATTAAATACTCCATTTATGGATAATCGGAATCGACGGATCTCGGTTCCAGTGGGAGCTGAAATCGTCAAAGGCAAATTATGAATACTCCGGAAACGATGATATTGCCGGAAACGGAAATATGGATCGTATCAGAAATATAAATATTATCCAAGTCGTAGATGTTACCGGAAACGAAAACATGGTACCTATCGAAAAATATTATCGGAATGGAAATATTGTCGGAATTGGAAATATTGCCGGAAACGGAAATATTGTCAGAATCGGAAATATTACCGGAACCGGAAAATAATTCCGGAATCGGAAATATTAAATATTTGTTCTAAACGGAAATTAATTTCGGAATCGGAAATATTAAATATTGTTCGAATCGGAAATGAAAATTAATCGGAAGCGCGTCGTACGAAATAAACATCGGACGAGCTTGCTAGACGAAGGCCCAACACGAAGCCAGGCCCAAGCCTAGAAAGCCCAGCGTGCTAGGCATGAGCAGCAAGCAACCAAAGGCACGCAAGGCCCAGCGCAAGGCCATGCCCAGCGCACCCATGGCTGCGAGCAAACACGCGGGCTGCGAGCCTGCTGCGGGCTTCTCCGCGCGCGCGGGCATGGCTTGCATTCTTGTGGGCCGTGCTCGTGTGTGTGTTAAATTTTGTGCATGCATCGAATCCTTAAGCAATTAGGATTAGATTAAAAGATTAATTTCCTAAGTTACTAGTTTTAAGTAAACTCTAATTCTAATAGATTTAGAATACTTGAATCCTAGTAGATTTCTAAATCCATTATTCCTACCCTATAAATATGTGATGGCATTCACAATTTATGAACACATAAATTTCAAGTATTCACCTAGTTTTAAGGATTAAAACTAAGATTAATATTTACCTAAAAATATTCGAATATATTCATAATACCTTAGGTGCAATTCTAGTTAATTAAATCTAAGTCGGATCCGAACGTGCTGTGGACTATCTACGGAGGGACGACATTTGGAGTCCTAGGCTTGTTCTTGTTCGGTTCGGGCGCAGCTAGGGAAGGCACGCTACAAAGTGTATGTATCCTAAATTATGCTAATTGTTATGTGACAATTAATTTGGATTTCTGGCTTTATGGTTTTTCCGCATGATTTATATGTATCATATCCTAACAGTGGTATCATGAGTCTCTAATTAATTCCATAATAATTAGTTAACATGGTTAAATTTTATAAATTTGCAATGAATTAAAAGGGCGATTAATTTCGAAATTTTTGATTTTTTGTAATTAATTGCAAATTCGTGCGATTATTTAATTATATGTTTGCAGAATTTTCGGCAGTTTAGTCAATAATGGCCGGAATCGTATAATTTTATAGTGTATTTCGCATGTAAGCGGCGTTTTAAAATTTTGACTAAAATCATTCATTTGATGCCGAACCCAAAATTTCCAAATTCGAAGCCTAACTATGAGTTTTCGGAGGTTTTAGTTTTTCGAACGCAAAATTTGTAATTTTTAAGATGTTAAATTAAATATTTGCGATTCTTGTTTGTAAATCTTGAATTTTTGAATGACCTACTGTATATGTTTAACAAATTTAAATACCTAAGCTTGTTAATTATACAACCTAATTTGTAATTGTAATTAATTTGTTGAAATTCGAATAATTTAGAATTTGATTTGATTTTCATAATTATTGACAATTTAATTAGGTATCCATGATTAAAAATCACCATAAAAATTGTTAATTTTGATAAATTTTAAATTTTTATGGCCTAGATTTGATTCCATGATAATCGGAAATTAATTGAATAGTAAATTTTCGATTTTTCGCCCTAGATTTTTTCGGGAGCCGGCAGGCGCACGTGGGCAGCGAGGGATGCTGCGCCACAGCGAGCGCTGCCTCGCCCAGCGAGCGCTGCTGCGCCACAGCGAGCGAGCTGCTGCTGCGCCTAGGCGTGGCTCGGCTTGCTGCGTCTAGGCGTGGCTGCTGCTCGTGCCTTGCTATGCGATCAGTCGAGGGGCGTTGCTGCCTCGTGCACTTGACGGGGCATGGGCGCAAGCCCATGGCCTCGTCTTGATCCGATTGATGCGTTTTGAATTTGATTTTGAATTTTCAGTCGGAAAACGATTTTAATTAATTTTAAAATTCGTAATTTTGTCTTTTCTCGGAATTTAATTTTGAATAATCTAATTATTATAAATTTTATTTATACTAATTATTTTACTAAAATTAAAACCTTGTTTAAATTTAAATTAAGTAAATTAATAAACTGAAAATAAATTAAAGGATTCAACTAATAATTTATATGAGCTTTAAATTTTAATTAAATTTGTATGTTTCCGGTTAGACTAGGAAATCCAATTTTATGTTTAAAATTAATAAAGCATGTAAATTTATTGGTTTAAGTGGGAGCCTTTTAGTCATAAACTCTTGATTAGGTCTACATTCCTTTAAGGTTAAAACAACTTGATTAGAATTAATAAGGATTTGAATAATTGGTAGATTATTGGAAACCTTGATTAATTGCTGCAAATATTTATGTGATGCATAATATGTTCTACTAACCAACAATGTGGGCCATTCATTGATAAATGAATGGGTGAATGGTATATTGTAAATGTACTGTTTTGGAGGTTATGGAAAGTGACTAGTATGACCCAAATAGGATAGAAAATATGGTTTGCGTACCATTAATTTTAATGTAAAATTGGTCTAATGCACCAAAGTTTTTAAATTTAAATATGGTCTGCGTACCATCAAATAGTTGTAATTAGTTTAAATTATAGCTTATCCTACTTGAAGAAAATGGCGCCTCCCATGGTGAAATTCAAGACGGAGTTTCCAATCCATTTTCAAGACGGAGTTTGAAGTTGAACCTTCAAGATGAAGTCGGGCCATACTAGAATCACATTTATATCTTATGCATGCTTTAAGTTATTTATTGCTTTAAATATGTCTTAATTATGCATGATATTGTGGCTTGATTATGTTGCATGATTAAGGATTGTTAGTTCACTTAAAATATAACCAACACAGTAAGAGCCTTAAGTTCCAAAATTTAAAAATTGAGTTAAAAGGTGCCATGCCAAAATAACACTTACCTGGATAAACCTTTACATCAATCTTAGTAATAGTTTTCTGCCTAAACGAGGTGTTACTTATTGATCCTAAAGGGGTAAGGTACACAAATAAATTGTGAGTACATGTTAGTTTTGGTGAAACTCAACGATATAAGTAAGGAGTCCTTTTATGTCGTGGCAAATGAGATAGGTTTACCTAATAAGTTCTTAGACGTACCTATCAACCAAGAGTAGTTTCTAGACTATTAGCAAAGGCATTGCTTACCTAAAATATTTTAGAATTGAGTCTAAATACATAATGTGCTTAATTCTTCAATGATTTAAGGATCTTGGAATCATTTTATTCACACCTGCCGGAACACATAACTTGAATAAAATGCTTAATAAATGATAAATTATGCATGTATGCTAGAATTTAAGTTTATTAAGAGAAACTGTGAATGGTTATTTATTTGTTTATTCTTTTTCAATTGTAGTTTTAACTATGGCAAACAACAATTCATTCAACATCCGATCAATTCTCGAAAAGGTGAAGTTGAACGGGAAAAACTTCCTTGATTGGCAAAGGAACTTGCAAATAGTTCTTGTTGTGGGGTTTTTCCGGTGAGATACCTTGGAGGTTTTCCGGTAACTTCTGAGGATTTAACAAGAATGTATTTTTATAGAGAGAGAAAGTAGAGAGAAGGCAGAGCAACAATTGCTTTTGATTGTATTGATTGTGACCCCTTTTTCTAGGGAAGTGGAACTATTTATAGTACTAGGTTTTTGTGGGAATGACCTAATATCCCCTTTACATGATTGGCTAGGGTATGGGAGGATGACATGTGTCTTTTCTCCTTACAATTCTCTGGCCCCTTTTGGCAATAGTGGGCTATTTGGGCCTATTGTGCTTATTCATTCACTTGGGATACTTACTACTTAAGCCCCTTTCCAGGTATAGGTATAATACATACATTTATACACACTTAAATACAAATACATATACATTGTAGATACATAGATTGATACTCATGCTCCGGAGTAGACTTCGTATGGTTTCTGCTTAGGGGGCGTAATACGTGCCATGTGTCACATCCTCATTGGTACACGAAGGCATGGTAATTTTGCCCACAACATTTGCCCCTCAAGAAGGGCATTTTTGGAAACACTTTCCGGGTATCGCTTCTTGACCTTTGATTTGCATCTTCGTCTTTGGGACAGGTGTTGAGGTGGTGACACGTGTCACCTTTCTCCATTTTGCCCCTCCCTATATATAGGGGGGGGGGGGTAAATTTCATTTATTACATTTCGTTTTCACAGAGCTGTCTCATAGGCGATTTCCGGCGTATTCCCACCACCATCAGGCGATTTCCGGCCACCGCGAGACTCAACCTTTTCTTCGTCAAACTCATCCTGTTCTTCACCGAGTACTTCACAGATCTTTCAAGGTTAGTTTTCGCCTTTCTTTCTTGTTTTTGTTATCCTCTCGTCATTTTTCTCCTTGTTAGCGGCCAGCCTCCTAGTACTAGGTAAGGGTTTGAAGGTTTTAATTGAGATTTTTCCGCCGTTCGTCTTTTGTCGGGGCGGACGTCCAATCGCGTCTTTTTCTTCATTGTTGGTCACTCCTAAGCCGTGCTTCGTTCACTATGCAGAAGGCATGGCTAGAACCAAGCAAACGGCAGATCCTACGCGCCTGCGCTTGCGGGAGGAAGCATCCACACCCCATAGGGAGAGATATTCTTCTACCGCCCCGGCAGCCGACGAGGAATATGCCGATCTCTTTCAAGAGATCGATGAATATGTCGAGGTGGAGGAACAAACGGCAAGCTCGTCAGGGGGTACAACGAGCCAGGCAGTGGGGGAGTCGAGCGTCGCTCCATTGCCGTCGGCCGCCGAAGAGCAAGAGGTTGCTCCCCAGCCTATTAGGCCCAGAGGACGGGAGGAGGCCCAGCTGCTTCCGTCGGAGATCCACCCAGACATAGGCTGGATTCGGTGGCTAGACAGGCATGGGGCCAAGATGAGGGACGACTTCTGCGTGGGGGAAGGGTACCAGATGCGTGTGCCGGCCGGTCTGGACTCAACCGTCAGCCTGCTTGCTGAGGGAGAATTCCCAGTGTATGCCGCATCCATTAAGCTCGGCATGAGATTTCCTCCACACCCCTTCGTCGTGGAAGTGTTAGATGGTTTTAACATTGGGGTGGCCCAGCTGACCCCCAACTCGTGGGCTGATATCTTTGGCTATATTGCCGAATGTGCGCTGAACAACGTGGAGCCATCGTTCAACGCCTTTCTGCATCTGGTCTCCCTCTCTCGTTCCCCCAGTGCCGCCAAAGGGTGGTTTAATCTGAGCAGCCGTGGTACATACCAGACAGTGGTCGGCAAGCTCAGCAAATGGCACATGTGGAGGAAAAGGTGGGTCGTGTTTTACACGGACGACCAGGAGATGTATGACAGGATGAGCCGCTGGAATCGCAAAGCCAACTATATGGACCGTGACGAGCCTCTTCCACCCCTTACTGCCGAGGAGTGGGATCAAATAATGGTCCTGTTCAGGGCCAACACTCACCACTTAACCGTTGACAAGACTTTCCATGTGCCGGCCGAGTGGTTGCCGCACATTAGCCAGTTTCGAAATGAGGCCTTTCTAGCGGCCGTAGGCCTAGGATATTCTATGACTCGAGGTTGTATGCCAAATTGTGTGCCGTTCCGCGTTGGTCTATTCATATTTTCTAACTTTGGGTTTCTTTTTGTTCACAGAGGAAGGGATGAGCAAATTATCGGCGGCGGATATTGGGAAGGGCGACATGACCGACTGGATGGCCGACATCTATGAGGCCAAGATGCAGAAAGCCAAGGCCGAGTTGGAGGAGAAGGTGAGTATTCTCTTAGGTCGTTGTCTTTGTAAGTTAAGCTTTTTCCCGTCCAGTGTTTACAATGGACGTCTTTTTTAGTGACGAGCCGTTATCTTGACATGTGACTCGTGTTTGCTAAAGTAGGCCTCGTCACTTTTTAATGACGTGCCATTAAGTTAGTGATTTACTTGTGGTTGCCAAGGTACGCCTCGTCACTTTTTAAGACGGGCGTCCCTTTGGTGACGAGCCACTTTTCCACAAGTGACTTGTGATTGATAGGGTACGCCTCGTCATTTTTGAGACGGGCGTCCTTTTTAATGACGAGCCACTATTCTGTGAGTGACTTGTACTTGATAAGGTACGCCTCATCATTTTTGAGACGGGCGTCCTTTATAATGACGAGCCACTATTCTGTGAGTGACTTGTGATTGATAAGGTACGCCTCGTCATTTTCAAGACGGGCATCCTTTTTAATGACGAGCCACTATTCTGTGAGTGACTTGTAATTGATAAGGTACGCCTCGTCATTTTTGAGACGGGCGTCCTTTTTAATGACGAGCCACTATACTGTGAGTGACTTGAGATTGATAAGGTACGCCTCGTCATTTTCAAGACGGGCGTCCTTTTTAATGACGAGCCACTATTCTGTGAGTGACTTGAGATTGATAAGGTACGCCTTGTCATTTTTAAGACGGGCGTCCTTTTTAATGACGAGCCACTATTCAGTGAGTGACTTGCGATTCATCACGAGGCCAAATATCTGACTTTCCTTTACATTCTTTTTTAGCAAGCTAAGGACGCGGCTAAGGCGTCAGGGAAGAAAATGGGGACGACTCTGTCCCAACTGAAGAAGAGAGCCGTGCCAGCTGGCTCGGAGACTCCGAGTACCTTCAAGAAGCCCAAGCCTATACCCCGACGTCTTGTGAAGAAGGACGAGTCACAGGCTGTTGAGAGGGGTCGCCCTGATGACGATGAGCTTGGCGTGGACAAGCCGTCTCTGGTTGTGGACTTGGTGTCGAAATCAAAGTCTGGTGGGCACCCTGACGAGTCGGAGGACCCTCTTTCTGGAATTCCGGCCGACGTCCGTTCCCAGATACCTGCGGAGGTGGCCCGGCGAGCTAGGTCATCAGGCGGTAAGTTTTATTCAAACGTCGTTCAGACGTATCGAGCCTCCTCTGGCAGTTCTTCTTACTCTCCGCGTCATCCTAAGGCCGTTGTTTTTCCTATAGCTAAAGACAAAGGGAAGGAGGCAGCTGCTGCAGAGGACGAGAATGTACCCGCTACTCCTCACTATTCGTCAAAGGATAGGGTGGCTATATGCCGTAAGGTGTTTAAGGCCGTCCTCGCGGAGTATGTTGCTTCTCTTCCTGGCCGTAAGACTGACGCCCAGTTTGGTGCAATCCAGGCCACTCTACTCGACGTGAGTCTATTTCCCATTTTTGCTTGTGCTTGTTTTCCTTTTTAGGTCATTTACTAACATGTAGCCCCTTTTGCAGTTGTTCTGCCGCATGGAATTCTGCAAGGGTTGGAAGACCTGCACTGCTGAGGAGCACAAAGCTCAGGTGGCTGAGTCCACCCACCATGGTGACTATGCGTTCAAATCCATTGAAGAGGTCCGCCTACAGATGCAGACGACCATAGACCTTCAAGCAAAGGAGGTAGCTTCATTGAGGTATGACAAGGCCGAGCTGCTAAAGAAGATCTTGGCGCAGGACAAGGACATGGTGGCGATGGTCGAGGAGGCCAAGACAGCGGCGGCGGAAATACGGACGCTTCAGGACCAGTTGCGGGAGTACCCTCAAGTCAAAGAGGCGGCTGAGGAAGCCGAGCATCTTCGGGGGGAACTGGAGACGGTCAGGTCGCAAGTTCGCGCCTTGCGCGAGCGTCTTCTGGAGTCCTATGATTAGGGGGAGCAGGCGGCCAAGGACGTTGTTAAGCATGCCTGGGAAAACCACATGCCGGAGTATGATCTTGCGTGGTTCCAGCGGCGATTGGAACACAGTGCCGCTGTGTTGGCTGCTGAGCGTCTCGGCCAGCCGCCCCCAGAGTTTGTACCTTCTGACGATGAAGACGATGCGGCTGCTCCCTGACTTGCTTCCCTCCAAGTTTTTCAGAATTTTATTTAAGTGTTCCCATGCCTAAGGGCAAAAACAATTATTTTGTCTAGTTTTGGCGCCGCTGGCGTCTGTATTATTGTGCCTGCTGAGCACATGACAATTTTTTCTTTTTTTTTTGTTTTTGAATTCTGGGCTACTTTTGCATGCCTTTCTACGGGCGCCGCTGGCGTCTGTAAATAGGTTATTTTTGTTGCTTCTTTTATCTCGCATTTATTTGTTCTTCGTAATTTGATTATTCCTTAATCAATAGGTATGGTAGCGAAGGTGCAACTGAGTATACACTAGGCACGTTGGTGCCGCAGGCAACTGAGCATGCGCTAGGCACTACTGTGGTCGTCGCTTTCTTTGGCGAGCGTGTCTATAATGATATTGATTGACGCAAGTCAATCAATAGGTATGATTGCCGCTAGACATGCTCGTCAAATGGAATGGACGGCCAAACATTCTGCACAACCAACCTTTTTCCAAGGACGTTCGTGCCGCCGAACTTTTGAGCAAACAATCATTGTTTCAAAGTTATTGGTGCCGCAGGCAACTGAGCATGCGCTAGGCACTACTGTGGTCGTCGCTTTCTTTGGCGAACGTGTCTATAACGATATTAATTGACGCAAGTCAATCAATAGGTATGATTGCCGCTAGACATGCTCGTCAAATGGAATGGACGGCCAAATATTCTGCACAACCAACCTTTTTCCAAGGACGTTCGTGCCGCCGAACTTTTGAGCAAACAATCTTTGTTTCAAAGTTATTGGTGCCGCAGGCAACTGAGCATGCGCTAGGCACTACTGTGGTCGTCGCTTTCTTTGGCGAGCGTGTCTATAACGATATTGATTATTCTTGCTTGGCCCAAGCTCAATAGTTGCTGATGTAGAAAAAGTGTGTATGCGCTTGTCAATCAATAGGTATGATTGCTCCTAGACATGCTCGTCAAATGGAATGGACGGCCAAACATTCTGCACAACCAACCTTTTTCCAAGGACGTTCGTGCCACCGAACTTTTGAGCAAACAATCTTTGTTTCAAAGTTATTGGTGCCGCAGGCAACTGAGCATGCGCTAGGCACTCCTGTGGTCGTCGCTTTCTTTGGCGAGCGTGTCTATAACGATATTGATTGACGCAAGTCAATCAATAGGTATGATTGCCGCTAGACATGCTCGTCAAATGGAATGGACGGCCAAACATTCTGCACAACCAACCTTTTTCAAGGACGTTCGTGCCGCCGAACTTTTGAGCAAACAATCTTTGTTTCAAAGTTATTGGTGCCGCTGAGCTTTTGAACAAACAACCTATGTTTTAAGGTTATTTGGGCCGCTGAGCTTTTGAACAAACAACCTATGTTTTAAGGTTATTTGTGCTGCTGAGCTCTTGAACATGTCGTACTGGTTGGCCAGCGGCTTGCTATACTGGGAAGGAAGTTGGATAGGTGATCAGCCTACAACTTGGTGCTAATCTGGGCCACTTCTTAGGCTTCAAACAATTAGTCTTGCTGAGAGTTTTTGCTAATCTGGGCCACTTCTCAGGCGTCATACAATTAGGCTTTGATTATGCATTTGAGTGTATATTTTTGTATTCATTGTGTGAGCAATAAATATTACGAGACAAATAGAGTAGTATTATTTATAACTTTGCTAGGCGAATTTAGCCGGTTACAAAAGTAATTACTACCCTATTATGACCATTAGAGGCCGCCCCTTGGGCAATGGATCGTGGCAAGTAAGACAAAGCTAACACATATCTAGAAGAAATATTTCTTGAGATTGTCGGCATTCCAAGTGCGCAAAATTGGCCGGCCCTGCATGTCTTGAATGCGGTAGGTTCCATCTCTAACCTCATCATAGATCTCATAAGGTCCCTCCCAGGTGGGCGTCAGCTTACCCTGTTCGTTTGCTCGGCTTGTGGATTCCATTTTCCTGAGGACAAAATCTCCAACTTTGAGCACTCTATTAGAGACTTTCTTGTTGTATTCTCTTGCCATTCTTATCTTGTACAGCTGTTGTCTAAGCGCTGCATTTCCTCTAACCTCGGGCAGGAAGTCCAGGGCTGCTTTCATTGTCTCCCAGTTAGCATTTTCGTCATACAGCATGACTCTCAAAGTTGGTTCACACATTTCTATGGGTAGGACAGCCTCGACGCCATAGGCTAGCAAGAAGGGCGTTTCACCGGTTGAATTCTTAGCCGTGGTGCAGATGGACCATAAGACATTTGGCAGCTCATCAACCCATAGACCTTTGGCTTCGTCGAGCTTCTTTTTCATCCTTTCGGAGATAATTTTGTTGAACGCTTCAACCTGGCCATTGGCTTGGGGACGTCCGACTGATGCAAAGCAAGTGTGTATGCCGTGATCTGCCAGCCACTCTTTCAGCTTAGGCGTCTCAAACTGAGGCCCATTATCGAAGACGATAGCCTGTGGAATCCCAAAGCGAGTCATGATATTTTTCCAAATGAATGCTCTCACATCAGCAGTTTTTATGTTTTTGAGCGCTTCTGCCTCCACCCATTTGGTGAAGTAATCTACAGCAACGATGACATAACGCCTCCCTCCTGGTGCGGCCGTAAATGGGCCTAGAAGATCCATCCCCCACTTAGCAAATGGAATTGGGCTCGTGATGGGCGTCAGAACTCGTGCCGATCGGTGTATTAGGTGAGAAAAACGCTGGCATTTGTCACACTTCTTGACCAGTGAGATTGCGTCCTCTTTAAGAGTCGGCCAGTAATAGCCGGTTCGAAGTGCCTTTTCAGCCAAAGCCCTTCCACCAATATGCGAGCTACACAACCCCTGATGAAGGTCTTCTAGAATTTCCTGCCCTTTCTCAGGCGTCACACATCTTAACAAAGGACGGGAGTAGGCCTTCTTGTAGAGGGTGCCGTTCCACATTTCAAACCAAGAGCACTTCTTCTGAAGTTTTGCCGCTTTCCTTGAGTCTTCTGGCAAGACTCCATTCATTTTGAAGTTTACTATGTCATCCATCCATGTGGATGTCCTGTCAAGGGTTTCCACCTCCATTTGCTCAACACTTTTGTGCTCCTTTACCTCCCAAAACACGTGCCGAGGGGTATCACAGGACGCGGAACTTGCCAATTTTGACAGGGCATCAGCTTGGTTATTTTCCGAGCGAGGGACTTGCCTTACTTCAAAACTTTTCAGTGGTTCTACTTCCTGATGGACGGCCTGCATGTATTTAACCATAGTCGGATCCCTAGCTTTGTAGGTTCCATTAACTTGGCTCACAATCAGTTGGGAGTCAGATAGTGCTACAATCTCCTCGGCGCCTGCCGCCTTACACATTTTTATGCCACAAAGCAGGGCTTCATATTCGGCTTCATTATTTGACGCCTGAAAGTTAAATCGCATAGCATACTCAAAAGTATCTCCTTCTGGGGAGTGACAGATTGTCCCAGCTCCACATCCATTCTGCGTGGAAGAGCCATCTACATACAATGTCCACACCGTTTTTGTATTCTTGGCAAAGTCTGGCCTCGTCATTTCAACAATAAAGTCGGCACATGCCTGCCCCTTGACAGCTTTCCTCGGCCGTAGGTGATATCAAAGGCATTCAGCTCTATTGCCCAATTCAGCATTCGTCGTGACGCCTCCAGCTTCGTGAAGGGCAGTTTGAGCGGTTGATCTGTGTAGACCACTATTTTGTGAGCTAAGAAATAAGGACAGAGCTTTTTGCTGGCCATGAACAGGGCTAAGCCAAACTTTTCCACTATGGGGTATCTAACTTCAGCATTTTGAAGAACATGACTGACAAAGTATACTGGCATCTGTATTCCCTCCCTCTCTGTCAGTAGAACGGCACTCAACGAGTGCTCGGACACGACGAGATACATGTACAAAGTCTCTCCTAGCAAGGGGCTAACAAGACGAGGCAAGGTATGCAAGTGTTCCTTTAATCTGACCAACGCCGCCTCGGCTTCGTCCGACCATTCAAACTTGGCCTTCTTTCTGATTGCCCTAAAAAAGTAGTGGCACTTGTCTCCAGCCCTGGAAAGGAATCTGCCCAGGGCGGCCAAGCAACCTGTGAGCCGCTGGACCTCCTTCACTGTCTTTGGTGAGCTCATATCAATTACTGCCTGGATTTTGTCTGGGTTGGCTTCAATTCCCCTTTCATCAATCAAGAAACCTAAGAATTTGCCTGCCGTCACCCCAAACACACACTTCTTAGGATTCAACCTCATGTCGTAAGCTCGAATAGTCTCAAATATCTCCCTAAGATCAGTTATATGTGCCGCCCGCAACTTACTTTTCACGATCATATCATCAATATAAGCTTCAATATTTCTGCCGAGCTGCTTTATGAACACAGTGTTAATAAGACGCTGAAAGGTGGCCGGTGCATTCTTTAATCCAAACGACATCACTTTGTAGCAGTAAAGGCCTTGTTCAGTAACAAATGACGTTTTTTCCTGGTCGTCAGGCCACAACGGGATCTGATGAAACCCTGAGTATGCATCCAAGAAGCTCATCATAGCATGCCCTGCTGTAGAGTCGACAAGCCGGTCAATCTTAGGCAATGGGAAACTGTCCTTGGGACATGTCTTATTGAGGTTGGTGTAGTCAACACACATTCTCCAGGTGCCATTAAGTTTCTTGACGAGGACCACATTAGCAACCCAGTCGGGGTACTGACTAGGCCTGACGAACCCTGCCTCCATCAACTTTTGTATTTCCGCTGCTGCCGCCTGATTTCTATCTTCCCCATGGTTCCTTTTCTTCTGACGAACCGGTTTAAAGTTTGGGTCCACATTCAGCTTATGGACGGCCACAGCAGGATCAATACCCGGCATTTCGTCCACGGTGAAAGCAAAGATATCTTCAAATTCTCTCAGTAGGTGGACCAACTCAGCCGCCAGCGGGTCGTCAGGAGAAATCCCGATGGGCACTACTCTGTCAGGTTTATCTGTGTTTAATACCACATTGAAATGAGCCCCAACAGGCTCTGGGCGTCTCTCTTCCATGTGCCCTGCTGAGATAGTTAATGTTTCTTTGACGATTTTGGGTTGTGTGTCGCCACATTTTCGTTTGTTTCCCGATGTCTCTTTCTCTTCACCCGTCCCCCATGCTTTTGGACTCAAGGTGGTTAGATAGCAATCTCTAGCTTGTTGCTGATCACCATGTATAGTGCTGACACTCCCATCGTCACAGATAAACTTAAGAAGCATCAGATGAGTCACAATGACAGCCTTTGCCCTATTCAAGGTGGGACGCCCCAAGATGATGTTATATGCCGTCAGGTCTTTCACTATGAGGAAACGGACGTCCATTTGTCGAGATTCCTTTTTATTTCCCATCCTCAGAGGAAGAGCAATTATGACGACTGGATGGATGATACTACCTCCGAAGCCTATAATGGGATAGTGGATTTTCTCAATCTTTGAGGAATCATGTTGCAGCCGGTTCAAGCACTCTAGACTAATTATGTCCGACGAACTTCCTGTATCAACCAAAATACGCCTAACCCTCAGATTAGCAACCTTTAACTCAATTACCAAAGGATCGTCATGCGGGGTGGAGATTTTTACTTTTGGAAACGGGTCGGCTGTTGCCTTGCCGGGCTGGCGCCAAATGTTGTGGGGTTTTTCCGGTGAGATACCTTGGAGGTTTTCCGGTAACTTCTGAGGATTTAACAAGAATGTATTTTTATAGAGAGAGAAAGTAGAGAGAAGGCAGAGCAGCAATTGCTCTTGATTGTATTGATCGTGACCCCTTTTTCTAGGGAAGTGGGACTATTTATAGTACTAGGTTTTTGTGGGAATGACCTAATATTCCCTTTACATGATTGGCTAGGGTATGGGAGGAGGACATGTGTCCTTTCTCCTTACAATTCTCTGGCCCCTTTTGGCAATAGTGGGCTATTTGGGCCTATTGTGCTTATTCATTCACTTGGGATACTTACTAATTAAGCCCATTTCCAGGTATAGGTATAATACATACATTTATACACACTTAAATACAAATACATATACATTGTAGATACATAGATTGATACTCATGCTCCGGAGTAGACTTCGTATGGTTTCTGCTTAGGGGGCGTAATACGTGCCATGTGTCACATCCTCATTGGTACACGAAGGCATGGTAATTTTGCCCACAACAGTTCTTATGCAAGAAGAAAAGGAGTATGTCCTGGAAGAGGCGATGCCCGAAGCCGCAGGCGACGGGGTCACTCAGGCAGCCCTCAATCGTTGGATTGATGCCAACAAGGATGTAAAGTGTCTAATGCTTGCAACCATGAGTGCAGATCTACAGAAAACGTTCATCAACTCAGATGCTTTCACGATCATCAGTGAGTTAAAGAACATGTTCCAAGATCTGGCTCGAGTCGAAGGATTCGAGACTCATAGGCAAATTCTTGAGACCAAGCTTAAGAAAGGAGAGCCCGTAAGTCCACATGTTCTCAAAATGGATTGGACTCATTGAGAATATGACTCGGCTGGATCAGCAATTTTCTCAGGAAATGGCTATAGACACCATCCTCCATTCTCTTCATAGCGGGTATGATCAGTTCAAGCTGAACTACAGTATGAATAGTCTGGACAAAACGCTCACTGAGCTTCACGGTATGCTAAAGACCGCTGAAAAGACGCTCAAAAGTGATAAGTAAGATGTGCTTATGGTGCGTGGGGGCAAAGTCAAGAAATCTGGCAAGAAGAGGAATGCCAAGAAAGGTGGCAAGAAGGCCAGCCCAACTAAGCAAGCTGGCGGCACCAAGTCTGAAAAGAAGAAGGTGAGCCAAACCACTTCTGAATCTGAATGCTTCTACTGCAAGTGTTAGGTTATGATACATATGACAAAACATAAATCATGCGGAAAACCTTAATGCCAGGAAACATATTATTTACACATAATCATTTAGCATAATTTAGGTGCATACACTTTGTAGCGTGCCCTCCCTAGCTGCGCCCGAACCGAACAAGAACAAGTCTTTAGGACTCCAAGTGTCGTCCCTTCGTAGATAGTCCACAGCACGTCCGGATCCGCCTTAAGATTGACCATCTAGAATCGCCCTTAAGGTACTATAATTTTCGGCAATTATGGGCAAGAATGTGACTGATTTTTTTGCTCAAAAATCACTGTTTTATTGTATGAATACTTGTTGAAAACCTCGTGTATAAATTTATGACCCTAGGCATATATTTATAGGACCATGGAAAAGAAATTCGAATCCTGTTAGAATACTAATTAATTAATTAGAATCATTTTAGAACTCTAAATAATTAATTTAATCTTTTAGGAATAGGATTTAATCAATGCACGAATTCCGATAGCTTTAGGATTCGTATAGCACGTACACACGCACCGCACGAGCAACGCACGCTCATGCGCAAGCCTCGCGGCCCACGCTGAGCGCACGGCGCACAGGCCCACTGCCCGCAGCCCTTTTGTGTGCGCGCGCCAAGCCTTGGCTGGGCCTGGCCTTGCGCTGGGCCTGGTCGAGGCCTTGGCGTGTTTGCTTGATGCGTGTGGCTTGCTGGGCGACGACCTGGCTTCGTGCTGGGCCTTCGTCTAGCAAGCCTCGTCCGATGCTAATTCGTACGATACGCTTCCGATTAAATTCCCGATTCCGGAATTCATTTCCGATACGAACAATATTTAACAGTTCCGATTCCGGAATTAATTTCCGTCTTGAACAAATATTTAATATTTCCGTTTCCGAAATTATTTTCCGATTCCGATAATATTTCCGATTCTGACAATATTTCCGTTTCCGGCAATATTTCCGATTCCGGCAATATTTCCATTTCCGATAATATTTTCCGATACGTACTATGTTTCCGTTTCCGGCAACATCTACGACTTGGATAATATTTATATTTCCGATACGATCCATATTTGCGTTTCCGGAAATATCATCGTTTCCGGAGTATTTATTTACTTGCCTTTGACGATCTTAGCTCCCACTGAAACCAAGTTCCGTCGATTCCGAATATCCATAGATGGAGTATTTAATGCCATTAAATACTTGATCTGTTTACGTACTATTTGTGTGACCCTACGGGTTCAGTCAAGAGTAAGCTGTGGATTAATATCATTAATTCCACTTGAACTGAAGCGGCCTCTAGCTAGGCATTCAACTCACTTGATCTCACTGAATTATTAACTTGTTAATTAATACTGAACCGCATTTATTAGACTTAACATTAAATGCATACTTGGACCAAGGGCATTATTTCCTTCAGCAAGAAGAAAGGGCATTGGAAGAGAGATTGCTTGAAGCTTAAGGAAGATCAGAAGAACGGAACAGTCGTTCCATCTTCAGGAATTTTCGTTATAGAATGTATACTTGCTAATTCAACTTCTTGGGTATTAGGTACAGGTTGTGGCTCACACTTATGTTCCAATTCGCAGGGCTAAGAAGAAGTAGAAGGTTAAGCAAGGGTGAAGTCGACCTACGAGTGGGAAATGGAGGACGGATTGCTGCATTAGCTGTAGGAACTTATTATTTGTCGTTGCCCTCTGGGCTAGTTTTGGAACTGGAAGAATGTTTCCATGTTCCAAGTCTTACTAAAAACATCATTTCTGTTTCTTTCTTAGATGCTAAGGGATTTTCCTTTTTAATAAAAGACAATAGTTGCTCGTTTTATTTTAAAGAGATGTTTTATGGATCTGCTAGATTAGTCAATGGACTTTATTTATTAGATCACGACAAACAAGTTTGTAACATAAATACCAAAAAGGCCAAAAAGAATGATTCAGATCTCACCTATCTGTGGCATTGTCGATTAGGCCATATAAATATAAAGCGCATAGAAAGACTTCAAAAGGAAGGAATTCTAGAACCATTTGACTTAGAGGATTATGGTAAGTGCGAATCATGTTTACTTGGCAAAATGACAAAGCAACCTTTCTCTAAAGTTGGAGAAAGGGCAACTGAACTATTGGGTTTAATCCATACAGATGTATGTGGACCAATGAGTACAAATGCTAGAGGTGGTTTCAGCTACTTTATCACTTTCACTGATGACTTCAGTAAATATGGTTATGTCTACCTAATGAAGCATAAGTCTGAATCCTTTGACAAATTCAAGGAATTTTAGAGTGAAGTAGAGAATCAATTAGGCAAGAAGATTAAGGCACTGCGGTCTGATAGAGGCGGTGAATATCTGAGCTATGAATTTGATGACCATCTGAAAGAATGTGGAATTCTATCAGGATTGACTCCTCCCGGAATACTTCAATGGAACGGTGTGTCGGAACGGAGGAATAGAACCTTGCTATACATGGTTAGATCAATGATGGGTCAGGCCGAATTTCCAATAGAACTTTGGGGACATGCACTAAACACAGCTGCACTCACTATAAATAGAGCCCCGTCTAAAGCTGTTGAAAAGATTCCATATGAGTTATGGTTTGGAAAGCCTCCAAAAGTATCTTTTCTTAAGATTTGGGGTTGTGAAGTATACGTCAAACGATTAATTTCAGACAAACTTCAACCAAAATCTGACAAATGTATCCTTGTGGGCTATCCAAAGGAAACAAAGGGGTATTACTTCTACAATACATCTGAGAACAAGGTATTTGTTGCTCGAGATGGTATCTTTTTGGAAAGAGATCACATTTCCAAAATGACAAGTGGGAGAAAAGTAGACCTCGAAGAAATTCGAGTCGAACAACAAACTCTAGAGAATGCTCAAGATGAGATTCAGGATGAAACTCAGAGATCCTTAGAAGTATCCGGTGAGAATCAAGGACCATATGGAAATGTAACCCCGCGTAGATCGCAGAGATATAGATCTCAACCGGAAAGGTACTTAGGTATTTTGACGAATGAGAGCTATGAAGTTCTATTACTTGAAAGTGATGAACCTGCGACTTACAAATAAGCTATGACGAGCCCTAGCTCCAAGCAATGGCAAGAAGCCATGCAATCTGAATTAGACTACATCTCTGAAAACCAAGTTTGGGATTTGGTCGATTTGCCAGATGGCTACCAAGCCATAGGAAGCAAATGGGTTTTCAAACTGAAAAAAGACAAGGATGGAAAACTAGAAGTTTTCAAAGCTAGATTGGTTGCAAAAGATTACAGGCAAGTCCACGATGTGGATTACGATGAAACCTTTTCACCATTTGCAATGCTAACGTCTATTCGGATAATGTTAGCAATCGCTGCATATTACGATTACAAAATATGGCAGATGGATGTCAAAACCGCTTTCTTAAACGACGTTTTAACAGAAACTGTGTTTATGACACAACCCGAGGGTTTTGAGGATCCAATGAATGCTAAAAAGGTATGCAAGCTTAAGAAATCAATCTACGGATTGAAGCAAGCATCAAGGAGCTGGAATATACGTGTTGATGAAGCAGTCAGTGACTTTGGTTTCATCAAGAACGCAGACGAATCTTGTGTATACAAGAAGGTCAGTGGGAGCAAAGTTGCTTTTCTAGTATTATATGTGGACGACATATTACTTATCGGAAATGACATTCCTATGTTGAACTCTGTCAAGATTTGGCTTGGGAAATGTTTTTCGATGAAGGATCTAGGAGAAGCACAGTACATACCGGGCGTCAAGATTTACAGAGATAGATCTAAGAAGATGATTGGACTTAGTCAAAGCACTTATATCAATAAGGTGCTTGAAAGGTTCAATATGGCAGACTCCAAGCGAGGCTACCTACCCATGTCTCATGGAATGACTCTAAGCAAGACTCAGTGCCCAAAAACACTGGATGAGCGTAGACGAATGAGTGAGATTCCATATGCATCATTGATTGGTTCAATAATGTATTCTATGATATGTACACGCCCGGATGTTGCGTACGCACTCAATGCTACGAGCAGATACCAGTCAGACCCAGGAGAGGCACATTAGCTTGCTGCCAAGAATATTCTTAAGTACCTGATAAGGCACAAAGATGATTTCCTGGTCTATGGTGGAGATGATGAATTAATTGTTAAAGGCTATACGGACGCAAGTTTCCAAACCGACAAAGATGATTTCAGATCACAGTCTTGGTTTGTTTTCTGCCTCAACGGAGGTGCAGTAAGCTGGAAAAGTGCTAAGCAAAGCACTATTGCGGATTCTACAACTGAAGCGGAGTACATTGCTGCACATGAAGCAGCAAAGGAAGCTATTTGGCTAAGGAAGTTCATAGGTGAACTTGGTGTAGTCCCCTCCATTAAAGGAGCAATAGCTCTATATTGTGATAATAACGGAGCTATTGCAGAGGAAAAGGAGCCTACACACCACCAGAAAGTCAAGCATGTACTTCATAGATTTCACCTTCTACGAGAGTTCGTTGAAAGAAAAGAAGTCGAGATAAGCAAGATTGGAACTGATGACAACATCTCGGATCCATTAACTAAACCTCTGCCGCAGGCGAAGCACAACTCGCACACTGCAGCCATGGGAATCAAGCATGTTGGAGAATGGCTTTGATGTCCTTATTTACTGTTTTAAAGTTTTAGAGTTTAATACTTTGTAAAACGTTATTGGTTAACCATTCACATAAATGAATAGAATTCATTTTTCCATTTAATTTGTGGTTCATTAAATGATGAGTCCCTTCAAATTGACGATATATTCAAGATAGACTGTCAGGACCAGTCCTGTGACTAAGAAATGTCTATCAAGTGAACTTGGATGTCAAAAGTTGAAAATGGTCCCTGGTAGGAGTTTTCTATAAAGATGGACGCATAGAAAACGTTAGACGACTAGAATGCAAGATGACTAGTAGTTATGTTTCTTGAACTATATGGACATGGCAATGTCGCAATCATTTGCATAGATACTTACTTTGGGAAGACTAGTATCAGACAGACCTATGAAACTATACTGTAAGAGATGAAAATCTGTCATAAGTAAATTTCATTAAAAATTATTAGACACTAATCCTCAATACCTGAGTGATTTGAGATTACTTGATTTAGAACTGGTTACTTTGACGTTGTCAACCGTCGCACCGTAAAGGCAACGCTCGGGTAATCACCTATCAAACGAAGCCAAATCTCATGATCGCAAGATTGGGATTGTCCTCCCATAAATCGGGATGAGATGCTGAAAGTTGTACAAGGCCACTCGGAGAGCTAGAAACTGTAAAATGCATGGCCGTGCTCAGATAAATCATAGGCTATGATTATCTATTTATTTGATCAGTTTAACTCTGAAATCGAGAAACACCTCTGGACATAATAAGGATGACAACTCTTACCTTATGTTCAAGAGCAAGCATCAAGCGACAAAGGAATTAGGAAATGCACACTTGTCCCTAAGGACAAGTGGGAGACTGAAGGAAATAATGCCCTTGGTCCAAGTATGCATTCAATGCTAAGTCTAATAAATGCGGTTCAGTATTAATTATACAAGTTAATAATTCAGTGAGATCAAGTGAACTGTATGCCTAGCTAGAGGCCGCTTCAGTTCAAGTGGAATTAATAATATTAATCCACAACTTACTCTTGACTGAACCCGTAGGGTCACACAAATAGTATGTGAACGGATCAAGTATTTAAAGGAATTAAATACTCCATTTATGGATATTCGGAATCGACGGATCTCGGTTCCAGTGGGAGCTGAAATCGTCAAAGGCAAATTATGAATACTCCGGAAACGATGATATTGCCTGAAACGGAAATATGGATCGTATCGGAAATATAAATATTATCCAAGTCGTAGATGTTGCCGGAAACGAAAACATGGTACGTATCGGAAAATATTATCGAAAATGGAAATATTGTCGGAATCGGAAATATTGCCGGAAACGGAAATATTGTCAGAATCGGAAATATTATC
This sequence comes from Spinacia oleracea, assembly GCF_020520425.1. Classification (NCBI taxonomy): domain Eukaryota; kingdom Viridiplantae; phylum Streptophyta; class Magnoliopsida; order Caryophyllales; family Amaranthaceae; genus Spinacia; species Spinacia oleracea. The sequence continues at coordinate 72,590,624 of NC_079490.1, forward strand.
GGAATCGGAAAATAATTCCGGATTCGGAAATATTAAATATTTGTTCGAATCGGAAATTAATTTCGGAATTGGAAATATTAAATATTGTTCGAATCGGAAATGAATTCCGAAATCGGAAAATTAATCGGAAGCGCGTCGTACGAAATAAACATCGGACGAGCTTGCTAGACGAAGGCCCAGCACGAAGCCAGGCCCACGCCTAGCAAGCCTAGCGCATGAGAAGCAAGCAACCAAAGGCACGCAAGGCCCAGCGCAAGGCCAGGCCCAGTGCGCCCATGACTGCGAGCAAACACGCGGGCTGCGAGCAGCGTGTGGGCTGCGAGCCTGCTGCGGGCTTCTCCGCGCGCGCGGACATGGGCTGCATTCTTGTGGGCCGTGCTCGTGTGTGTGTTGAAGTTTGTGCATGCATCGAATCCTTAAGCAATTAGGATTAGATTAAAGTTTTAATTTCCTAAGGTTACTAGTTTTAAGTAAACTCTAATTCTAATAGATTTAGAATACTTGAATCCTAGTAGACTTCTAATTCCATAATTCCTACCCTATAAATATGTGATGGCTTTCACAATTTATGAACACACATAATTTCAAGTATTCACCTAGTTTTAAGGATTAAAACTAAGATTAATATTTGCCTCAAATATTCGAATATAACATAATACCTTAGGTGCAATTCTAGTTAATTAAATTTAAGGAGGATCCGAACGTGCTGTGGACTATCTACGGAGGGACGACATTTGGAGTCCTAGACTTGTTCTTGTTCCGTTCGGGCGCAGCTAGGGAGGGCACGCTACAAAGTGTATGTATCCTAAATTATGCTACTCCCTCAGTCCCAGATTAGTTGTTACACTTTCCTTTTTCGTCCGTCCCAGATTAGTTGTTACACTTCTAAATTAGGAATGACCTCACAATTATTATATTGTCTTTCTCTTCCCACTAAATTCTTTTTTGTCCCCACACCCTCTCTCATTCAATTAAAAAATATACCCCACTAACTCATATCACATTTACTAGCTTTTCCAATAAAATAACAATTGATAACCAAACAACCACTTATCACCTAAAACTTTGTGCAAAGGTAAGTGTAACAACTAAACTGGGACAGAGGGAGTAATTGTTATGTGGCAATTAATTTGGATTTCTGGCTTTATAGTTTTTCCGCATGAAATATGTATGATTTATATGTATCATAACCTAACACAAAGGACTTTCAAGTGTCTGTTGATATTCTATTGTTTGATGTTCTATACCCATGTAGGAATAGAGTTCAGGTTACTAAAGCTATGAGATTCTTTTATTAGATAGTGAAGAAACCTAAAACTTGCAGTCAAACTATTATCATGAAGATTAATGAGTTTGTGACTTGTAAGAAAGCTATGACGAAAGCCAGACTCCCTAAAATGGTTAGAGGCCATGTATAGACTCAAATGTTTTAAATGGTTAGAGGCCATAAAACATCCTCAATGTTTTAAATGGTTAAAATCCATAAAACATACTCAATGTTTTGATGACAAAATTGAAATTTTGTTGATTTGCAAGAATGGTTTACACCTATTTGTTGTGGGATCTTTTACGGTGCTGACGTGGCACGCGTTCCTCGGAGGTATCAAGTATGACCTGGCACGAACTTCTGGCAACCTGCAAAACAAGAATATCCCCGTAGGAATTTCCCTCCGATGCTTAAGTAAGTATAAGCTAGAGAGATAAGTAATTTGTAGAGAGAAGGCAGAGCAAAGATAAGTTTTGGTTGGTGGGAATGAATTGAATGCCCTTTTACCTTGGGATCTGAGCTATTTATAGTGCTAGGGTTTATTGGGGACTGTTCCCTCAACCCTAGCTGTGGGATGTGTGCCCCTTGGGGATTTAGGACACGTGTCATTTGGCCTGCCATGATGAACCTTCTACAATTTGGACCTGCCTTCTCAGAGGGGATGGGCCTTCCAAAATGGGGTTGTGCTCTTATTTCGTTTAGGTACCAAGGTTTGGGCCTTCTTCCTAGGTTTGGACCTAGCTGGCCGGTGTTGATCACTGTATCCTCTTTGGGCTTTGTGGTGGAGATATTCAAGCCCACATCACTATTGGTTGCAAATTGGTTTTAATGATAAAAACCATCAAACATTAACTGTGTTCACACACAAAGCTAGATTAGTTGCTAAAGGTTACATGTGAATTCACGACGTGGATTGTGTTGAAGCCTTATGCAAAATCGTAATGCTCAAGTCTATAAATCAAGCAATAATTGCATATTGGTACATATGGCAGTTGGATGAAAAAATGTATTCCTCAATCAAATGTTAGAATAAACTATGTACATGGTATGTCATAGGATTTTTGGATCCAAATAATGCTTGAAAAGGAAAGCTAGCTTATAAAATCTAAGTATGGATTTAAGCAAGCAATTGGGAATTGGAACTGTATTTTAGTGAAGCTAATAAGTATTTTAGTTTCATAAATGTACATGATTCTTATAGATATATAAGAAGTTTAGTGGGAGTACGTAAAACTTAATTGGTCCTATGTGTATCACACACATATCTTTCTATTGTGAAATAACATTCAAATGCTAATGACTTAGATTTGAAATTATTCATCAATGATGGACCAAGGCGAAACTTAGTACATACTGGGTATTAAAATCTATACTCAAAAGATCTTAGAATACTGTTTTGGATTAAGTAATGGCATTTACTAAATCAAACATGAAAGACTCCATTGGAGATATTTGACCCATGTGAATAAATCTAAGTAATGAATGTTTGAACTATGTATAAGCATTTACTAAGTTAAACATCAAAAAATCTAATGAGATTCTTAACCTATATTATATGTCAAAGAATTTAGATGGATTTAGTATCTACTGAAACTAGATGAGCTAAAGTTACATGAATAGAATTCAATTGGGAATTATTTTGCAAAATAATTTATCATGTATGATATAATATGAGGTTCGCCAAAAATGTATCGTATGACTTTAGGCATGACGAACATATACCAATCTCTATTGGTCTAAGTAAAGATCAATAGATTGAGATCAAGAAAACTCATGGTACTTGAAAAGGTACATAGGATTAGTTCTTGATTCAAGAAAATAAAGATATGCTATATATCAATGCTACACGCATAAACATTGGCAAAGGATCAAGCAAGATCCCTTTGGAGTTAACCATTGGCAAGAACGAGCTACAACGCATCGTGTTTTGAAATGGCAACATGGATTGAAGACCATGAGTTGTTGCGTGGGAAATTAAATATTATTTTCTATGTTCTAAGATACAGCCGGAAAGTATTCCGCATATACGTGAACTGCTTGGATAAGCAAATCCAAACAAAGCATCACTAGCAACCTATACAGTTGAAGTACAATACTTATTGCCTAAGAAGCAATGAAACATAGTTATTTACGTTAAGAGTTCTTCACTGTACTTGGGTAGATCACATGTCTGCTGACTTAATGGTTCTTCATTGCAAAATGCGTAGAACCACTATTGAAGTAAGAAAGACTAGATCACATAATAAACAAACTCAAAAGATCTTATCATCCTATCTCGAAAGACATTCGATGAAAAGTATATTAAGATTGGCAAAGCATGATAACTAAACCTATACGACAAGTGAAATACAACACTCACATTGTGGCACTAGAAGTCAAACATAGTTTTGAATTCCATTAATTGTTTTAAAGATAGGTTCGAGGCCCATGGTTGTAAAACACTGGGTTGAACATTTATCATATATGAAATGTATTTTCATATTCCATTTAATCTTGGTTTAGTATTAAATGATGAGTCCTTTAAATTTGACAATATATTCAAGATAGACTGTCAGGACCAGTCCTGTGACTAAGAAATGTCTATCAAGTAAACTTGAATGTCAAAATTTGAAAATGGTCCCAGGTCAGAAGTTTTCTATAAAGGTGGACGCACCGTAAAAGGAGACTATAACGGCAACGCTCAGGTAATCACCTATCAAACGAAGTCTAACCTCAAGTTCACAAGATTGGGATTGTCCTCCCATAAATCGGGATGAGATGCTGAAAGTTGTACAAGGCCACTCGAAGAGCTAGAAACTGAAAAATGCATGGCCGTGCTCAGATGAATCATAGGCTATGATTATCTGTTTATTTGATCAGTTGAAGTCTGAAACCGAGAAATACTCTGGACATAATAAGGATGACTACTCTTACCTTATGTTCATGAGCAAGCATCAAGTGACAAAGGAATTAGGCAATGCACACTTGTCCCTGAGGAAAAGTGGGAGACTGAAGGAAATAATGCCCTTGGTCTAAGTATGCATTCAATGCTAAGTCTAATAAATGCGGTTCAGTATTAATTGATTAAACAAGTTAATATATTCAATGAGATCAAGTGAGCTGAATGCCTAGTTAGAGGCCGCTTCAGTTCAAGTGGAATTAATAATATTAATCCACAACTTACTCTTGACTGAACCCGTAGAGTCACACAAATAGTACGTGAACGGATCAAGTATTTAAGTGAATATATTATTCATTAAGTACTCTATTTATGAACATTCGAAAACGACGGATCTCGGTTCCAGTGGGAGCTGAAATCGTCAAAAGGCAAAATATAGAATGCTCAGGAAATGATGATATTGCCGGAAATGGAAATATGGATCATAACGGAAATATAAATATTATCCAAGTCGTAGATGTTGCCGGAAAAGGAAACATGGTTCGTATCGGAAAATATTATCGGAAATAGAAATATTGCCGGAATCGGAAATATTGCCGGAAACGGAAATATTACCGGAAACGGAAATATTGTCGGAAAAGGAAATTATTTCCGGAATAGGAAATATTAACGGAAACGTAAATATTTATTCGAATCGGAAATGAATTTCGGAATCGGAAAATGAATCGGAAGCGCGACATGCGAACGCTCGACGAACGAGCTTGCAAGACGCAAGGCCCAGCGCAAGCGCCAGGCCCAGCGCCAAGCAAGCCCGCGCACGGAGCAATGCGCAAAGGGCTAAGCAGCAGCACCCAACAAGTGGGCCACGTGCTGCTTGCTGCCAACGCCCAGCGCGCATAGGCCGAGAAAAGGAGCAGCGCCCACTCGTGGGCCGCGGGCTGCGGGCTACTCGACCAAAAGAAACGTGGGCTCAAAGCCACACGTTCAAAGCCTTGGCCGGCTAGGATTTCTTTTTTGTCAAGCAATCGTGTTTTCCTAATTCTACTAAAATTAGATGTTTTTGGTTAAATCTGAAATACTTAAGAATTTGATTAAACCTAAAATTCTAATGATATTATTTAACTAGAATCATATGGAGTAATAGATTTAGTGAATCGATTCCTAGTAGAATTCAAACTCCGTTATTTCCACCCTATAAATATGTGGTTCATGATCACAATTTATAAAGCAATTCAATAGTATTCCAATACATTAAGTTCAAGAGAGAATTTAATATTTGCCTAACATTATTGTGAGTTTTCCGAGTGCACATAATACCTTAGAGAATATTCTAGTTGGTTGAATCTAAGGCGGATCCGGACTTGCTGTGGACTATATACGGAGGGGCGACATTTGGATCCCTAAACTTGTTCTTGTTCGGTTCGGGAGCAGCTAGGGAAGGCACGCATCACATTGTATGTATCCTAATTATGCTAATTGACTATGTGACAATTAATATGGATTCTTGGCTTTATGGTTTTTCCGCATGAATTATATTGTTTATATTATTCATAACCCAACAAATAGCCCACAAAGTTTCAATAAAAGTGACTATCTTGTCACTAAACTTCCCATCCAAGCTAATAAAAAGCTGGATATAGCTGAGAATCCAATCCTGAATAGAAAGATTCTCATTACAATTTGAGAATATGCCTAGCATACTACTCCTCCACACATCTTGAGCCAAGTTGCAAAGGCGGAAAACATGTTGTGCGTCTTCGCAATTTTCATCACAAAAGTCACAAGTGAAGTCTAAAGATATTCCACGTTGTTGTAGGCTTGATTTTACCGGAATTCCGTCAAACATCATCTTCCAAATAAAAAATTTCCGTTTTGGGAGGATTTTAAGTGCCCAGAGTACCTTAAAGAATGGAAGAAATCTGCTCCTATCTAGGTCATTTAGCGATAACTGTTGTATGTCAGTCTCTAGAAGAAAAGCATAACCCGATTTGATCGTGAAATTTCCAATATTATGTTTAGTCCAGTATAAAAAATCTAGATAGGATAGGAAGGCAATTCTAAAGAAAGAATTTCATTTGCATCCTTGTGCTCAAAAGAATTTCTAATAAGAGAAGCATTCCAACGTAATTCAGGCTTTTGAATAAACTGACTAAACTTCCAAACCATAGCATTCGACAATCTTATGTGAGAGGCAAAAACAGGCACCCTACCATGGACCCAATTAACCTTTGAAGCAATGACCCTGTTTCCATCCCCTATTTTCCAAGCACACCCTTGGAGTAAAACATTTTCTGCTCTCCGAAGACCTCGCATTCCCCATGAAATGTTACCTTGACAAATATTGGGGAACCAGTGGATAATTCAAATTTCGCTTTAGCAACATAAACTCTTGAGATTAAAAGTTGAGGATTTTTTATGCATCCTCCACACTTGCTTCATCAAAAAAGCTGTATTAAGCGGTTACAAACGCCTAATCCCCAGACCTCCCATTCCCCAAGGTAAATGTAAAATCTCCCTTCGAACCCAATGCATTCCTTTTTTACCTTGCCTAGCCCAGAAGAAAGTCGCAATCATTGAATCAATCTTATTTGCAACAATCACAGGTATTTCTAAAATCATCATTACATGAGAAACTGTAACAACGAGGACAATATTAATGAGAACAAGTTTTTGGACTTGAGACAACAAAACTCCATTCCAGGAAGTAATCAATTCAGCAACATGGTCACTCAAGAAATTAAAATTCGAACGTTTCGTACCTCTTAAATCAATTGGAACCCCCAAATGGTTCCTAAACTTTGTTACCTGAGGCATCTGCAAAATTGTCTTGAAAAGATGTTGTTGAGGAAGATAGGTTTTCGGACTAAATTTGATAAAGGATTTAGAAAGATTCAACGGTTGTCCTGAAATTCTGCAACAACGGTCCAGAATACCCCCAATATTCATACAGAAAGTTTGTTGAACGGAAAAAAACCATAGCATCATCCGCAAAGAACAAACGCGTAACCTTCGGCGCATGTCTGGCCAGCTTAATACCTTGAAATAACTTAATATCTTGACCAAAGTTAGCATACGTCCCAGGATATCCATACAGAAGAGAAGAAAATATGGTGACAATGGATCTCCTTGCCTTAGTCCACATTTTGGTCTAAAAGTTGATTATGTTTTCCCGTTAATAAGAACCTTGTATGACACCATTGAAATACACTGATAAATCCAACGAATCCACAATGAAGGGAAACCATAAGCCTGAAGTACACGTAATAGAAATCCCCAATGTATACGGTCATACGCTTTGCTGATATCAACTTTTATCGCGGCTAGAGTCGGACCACAAACCTTCCTTCCATTTATGAAATGAAGGATATTGATGTGGCCTAAACTATAGACTGCCACATGGCTTTATTGGGATGGCCCAATAAGAAAGCCAAAAGTCCTCCTATATACCTCAAACTCTATACAGAGTCCATGTCCACATCCAGAACAAAGGCCATCACTTAGGCCCATAAGCCCATCTGATTGGTAAAGTCCCTAGTCAAATCATGTCCAAAAGTCCAAAACCTGCAGGCAAGCCCAACATGCAAAAGGCCCAACAGGTCTACTCAGATCTCCCACTGTTGGACACATGTCCTAATCTCGGAAAGCATCTAATCATACATCCAGGGTTTAAGGATCAAATCCCATGAAAACCTAGCACTATAAATAGTGCAGATCCCTAGGTAAAAGGGGCATTCAATACATTCCCACCTACCTTAAAACTATCTTTGCTCTGCCTTCTCTCTACAATTTACTTCTCGCTCTAGCTTATACTTACTTAAGCATCGGAGGGAATATTCCTACGGGAATATTCTTGTTTTGTAGGTTTCCAGAGGATTGTGCCAGCTCATACTAAATACCTCTGAGGAACGCGTGACACGTCATCACCGTAAAAGATCCCACAACATTTGGCGCCGTCTGTGGGGAGGTATAGTATCATGGCCGAACCGCAATCTGAAGGAGATTACAATGGTGAATTAGAGGAGAGACGACCCCGGGAAAGGAGCCAACGTTATATAGAGAAAGAAAACCGAGTCGCAAACGCTGGAAGCACGCCGCGCCGAGCTCAGGAGGCCGAGGTAATTGTGGAGGAGGAACCAGACCTGGAAGCACCTCCACCAGGCGGCCATCTAAGCCCCAGTGTCAGGGACGCCGTGCTAAATGAAAACTTGGACCTGCCTGTCTCGGTGGGATCAATGCGTGAAATCCTGGCAGGATTCCAACAGCAAATGAATCAAACTTTCAAACAGCAGATGAGCACCACGTTGCAAGATGAAATACGTAGGAACATGTTGATCTATAGCACTGAAAGGATGGCTCCGCAAAGGCCTCTCAGTCTTGGCATCAATCGGATAAACAGAATGCCACTTAGATCCAATGTATGGAGAGCAGTAGAAAGTTCCCGTCCACAAGCTAGTCGAGGAGCCAGTCCTTTGGCAGAACGTTCGGAGATTAACCACGGCCAACAAGCCTTTTTGCCTCGGCGAGAGCACGCCACGCGACCACCTTCCCGGGTGAACCCACCGGCCATTCTGCGACCATCCTCAAGACGTTAGGACCATTTTGAAGCTGAATCTGAATTATCAGACACTGGATCTACTCCAGTTATGGAAGATCCCCCGTTTTACCCCTCTACTCGAGGACAAACTCAGATGACACCCCACCGAGTGAGCATGCGTCCTCGTATGATCTCAAGCCGTCGTGAACCAAATTATCATATCCAACAGGGATTGAATAACTTGACATTGAGACACATGAGTACTCCCTTATGTGAAGACATAATGAACGCCCCGAAAGAGCCTAAAGTCAAAAGCCCCACCATTGAAGCTTATGACGGTACCATCGACCCGGACATGCACCTAGTTGCATACCGTAACCACATGTATGTTCAAGGAACCAATGAGGCCACATGGTGCAAATATTTTCCAGCTACCCTTAAAGGAGTGGCATCCAAATGGTTTGAACGACTGACCCCAGGATCAGTTGAGTCCTTTAACCAACTACAAACCTTGTTCTCCACCAGGTTCATGGCATACAAGGAATAAAGGAAAACAAGCATGCATTTGGGACGCATTCAAAAAGGAAAGGACGAGTCGTTGCGAAGCTATGTTAAGCGCTTCAACCTAGAAGCCGGACAGATCCCAGATCTGCCCGATGGCGTCTCTTTCGATAATTTTATTAGAGGATTGAAGAAAGGTTCATTCAAGTTTGACTTAGTTAAGAAAAGTGTCCGGACTATGGCTGAGGTCTTGGACGAGGCCGAAGCCTTTATTCATGCAACAGAAATATGCAGTGCGTCCAAGGATGGAAAGACTGGTGAAGCGACATACTGCTCAGGGAAGAAAGAGAAGATAGACAGGAAAGTCCCGCGAGTAAATGGTACATGGGCTCTTTCGAAAGAACATGATACCAATTCTCCCGGACAGAAGAGAGGACGCCCACAAGAGAGAGAATATTTTGAATACAATGCAGACCTTCTCACAATCCTAGTGGACGTCGGGACTAGGTTCGATCTCGAACGGCCCTTTCCCATGAAATCTCCTACTGAGAGTCGAGATCCTAAGCTGTATTGTCAGTTCCACGAAGATATAGGGCATGACACCAAGGATTGCAGAAGCCTAAAGAGAGCCCAGGACGGCCTAGCCTCCAAGGGGCACCTAAAAAACTACCTGCAAAGAAGCACTCACGGCACGGGAAAAAATCATTACAAGAAAAACAAGTCACCTGCCTCAGCTATAGAAGGAAATCACAGCGAAGGAGGATTTGTAGATGTCATATCAGGAGGACCAGCTGCTGGTGGTCCCACCATGAGGGGACAGAAAGATTATGCTCGCCGTCTAGGACAGGTAATGTTATCAGGGAAATCACCAGTAGACCCATTCCCTCGGATAGAAATATGTGAATCAGACGACGGACGTGTAGCCACCCCACATGACGATCCTGTCGTTGTCGAGATCAAGATCTGTAACATGAGAGTAAAACGCATCTTGATAGATACAGGAAGTTCATCTGATATAATGAGCATGGAGTGCCTAAGCCGCCTAGCTCACGACCCTAAGACTATAGAGACCATCCACTACCCTATCATTGGCTTTGGAGGAAGCATCATACATCCAGTAGGCGTCATCAACTTGCCGGTTCGAATTGGAGGGAGAAAAGATGGACGAAAGATGGGGGTGGACTTCCGTCCACCTAATCGTCAAAGATTTGACAGCATATATACAATGTCATTTTGGGATGCCCCACCTTGAACAAGATTAAGGCAGTGGTTGTCACCCATCTCATGCTTCTGAAGCATGTGTGTGACGATGGGGCAATAGGGACTATACACGGAGATCAACAACAAGCAAGAGACTGCTACCTCACAACTCTTAACCCATCAGCTTGGAGGAAAGATCTGGCTGGTGTAGGAACATATAGATGCATAAAGCGGAATTTCAGGAAACAATTTCCTAACATCTATCACAGGATCTCATGCATAACAATAATATAGATCAGATTAAGTCGAAAGAATAATCACCTTTGAAGCGTGTTCTCCCGTTCGTATGCAAGCTTCGAAGATCTTAGAGCCCCACTTGTTGCTCCTCTACTCAGTCCACAAGCACGAATTGAATCCCACGTATGCTAGTACGGAAGAGAACGATCACAATCTGTCTCTTGCTTTGTTTGGGATGTACGGCGTTTAGAGAATGACAGTTAGGGTTTTTGTGTTTTCTTTTTGTGTCAGATCTTCAATCAACGTAATTTCTAAATCCCTGACATTATAACTATTATAATGTAGATTTTTAGGTTAACACAAAACCAAAGCCCAACATTCTTTCCCTTAATAGACCGCTTGCCATCGGGCCTTTTCAGCCCATTCCAATTAGTGCTTATATGTGTGACCTTATAGGATTAATATATTTTAGTTGTAGGTCCAATCAATATTGTCCTACTAATCACATTTATTCTCTAGCAAGAAAATATGATTACTAAAATAATTAACTTATTATCTTCATAATTAATTCCTATTTATATTTAGTAATTGCCGGAAATGTCTAAGGACATAATTCCTTCAATCTCCCACTTGTCCGAAGACAAGAACGCAATGCTAAATTCCTTAAGTCTCCTAAAGCCAAAATTTGATAACACACTGTTATTCTCAAATTCTAGTTTCTTGTTCGCCGAGTTCGAACTGTTCAAATAAAGATTAACATTTTAATCCCATTCCGCATGGCCATGCAATTTTTCAGTTCTCGCTCATCAAGAGGCCCAGACACCATTCCTATCAAATAGGAGGACTTATTCACTCTTGTATGACCATAACTCCCACTCAATTCTTAGCCCACCTGATCACTGCTTTTATAACCTCCTTTTACGGCGCGACGTTTAACAGAGTCAAGGTTAAACTAATTGTCTCATGGTTATTAAGACATACTCATGTCTAAGGAATCCACTAAATATAGAATTTTGATTCTACTTTTAGAATCTAGTTAGGTCAAGTCTCAATGCATCAAGTATACATCCATATAATCAATTAGACATCCCTATGTCTCCATAGCCCATGGAACTGCACTATCAATTAATTACATGCTAGTCTTCTCATAAATCACTTATGTCCAATTTAGTGATTCAGACTAGGGACTTAATAAGTTGTGATTTCAGTTCACTTTATAGGGTTCCATTATCAAAACGTTTTCGATAATCCTATTTGAAAACACAAGTTATTTGGACATTTTATTTAATACTAAACCAAACAATTAAATAAGAATGAACTTTTATTGATAAACATTCAAAGCATAATAAATGTCTTTACAATTGTAAACATAAAGTAAACACACTAAAGCCATTCTCCCATATGCCTAAGCCCCATAGACCTAGTATGACTCTCATGCTTAGGTTGAGCAAGCGGTTTAGTCAGAGGATCAGCCACGTTATCCTCAGTATGAACCTTGCTTACTTTCACATCCCCTCTTTCAACGATCTCTCGAATAAGATGGAATCTCCTGAGCACATGTTTGGATTTTTGGTGCGATCTGGGTTCCTTGGACTGGGAAATGGCACCATTGTTGTCACAATACAACTCAATGCCATTTTCAATGCTAGGAACTACACCAAGTTCACTAATGAACTTTTTGATCCAAACAGCTTCTTTTGCTGCATCACTTGCTGCAATATACTCAGCCTCTGTTGTAGAATCTGCGATGGTACTCTTCTTAGAACTCTTCCAGCTCACAGCCCCTTCATTGAGACAAAATATGAAACCAGATTGAGATCGGAAATCATCTTTGTCACTTTGGAAGCTTGCATCGGTGTATCCAGTGGCAACCAACTCATTATCTCCACCATAGACCAAGAAATTATCCTTAGTCCTTCTTAAGTACTTAAGGATATTCTTTGCTGCCATCCAGTGCGCTTCTCCTGGGTTTGATTGGTATCTGCTGCACATACTCAAAGCATATGCAACATCCGGTCGAGTGTATACCATGGCATACATAATGGACCCTACTGCAGAGGCATAAGGGACATTAAGGGTCGAAATTAAAAGTTAATATCACATAAAATTTTTTGGACTTTTTAAAATTAAATTCGTCAGATTTTAAATTATTTATTGGTTAATAAGATTAATCATGGAAATAATTTGTTAACAATTAAAGATTTGATTTTTAATTTGTTAAATAAATCTACTGATTATCCCCTAATTTTTATACAATAGCCGAAATTTTTTGGTAATTTTTTAACTATTTTTCGGAATTTTTGTATATTAATCATTGAATTTGGTTAATTTTTATGTTTAATTCGATTAATCATAAAATTTAAGGATAAAAATTAAAACTTTTGATTTTATTTGTTAAGAAAATTTAATAGAACCTCCTAATAATTTACTTCGAATTTTTCGGATTATAATTGTTATTTTTCTGAATTATTTGAATAAAACGAGATAATTATGCCCTAAATTTGAATTCTTGTTAGATTTAATTTGAATAAAGATTCTAATTGAAATCTAACTTTTAACAAACCTAAAATTTTGTTTTAATTTTGTTAATTTATTCAAATTTTCTGCCATAATTTTCGGATTATCCCACCTAATTAATTTTGTAAATCTTTAACAAAAGTTGAATAAAGATTAATTTAATTTAGGTAATTGTTACCAAAATTTAAATAAAATTTCCCACCATGGCTGGGTGGCACCACCTGCGACGGTGGAGCCACGGTGGAGGAAGACTTAGGGCTGTAGGCAAACCAAGTCGCGGTGGATCACCGGCGGCATAGCAGCGGCGAACCGCGCACGTTTGACGTGCGTTGCTCGTGTTGCTGTCGGTCTGGACGCGCTGGTGGTTCATGCTGCCGGCGTGGTCTGGTTAATGGCGTCGACCGGCGTGGTCTGGTTAATGGCGTCGACCGGCGAGGTGACGGTTTCTCGACCGCAGATGCTGGCCGGCGGCCCTGGTGGTGCTGGCTGGCGAGTGCGTCATGATTAAGTTGATGTCGGGGTTTTGGTTGGGAAATTGCTGCTGCTGCAATTATCATTAAATAAAAAAAAAAAAAAAAGAAATAATAAATTGAAAACAGTTTCAAAATCTGTTTGACTTCTTCATTAAAAGGAAAAGTCTGATTTTCCTAAACAACAAGATTCGAATATGTCAGTTTGGAAAAGGTCAAAAGTTTATTTTAATTTAGTTTTTCTAAAGTTAAAATAATTTTATTTTGGTAATTTTGGAAAATAAGATTTTCTAAGTTGAGCATAATTGATGATTTTCTATTAAATGCAAATTCTTAAATAATGAGATTATTGCCATATTTAAATAAGTAATTGAATTAAAATAATAAAGTTTCCTAAGTAATATTGAACTTAAATTGTTTAAGTTTTTATAATTATTTTGGAAATGTTATTTGCTTATTAACAGTTAATAAGTAAATAATTTGTGTCTAATATATTTTGATATTATATGCGTGTATGGAATATTATGATATTTTGTTACAGACAAGTGACTAGTATGGCCCAAAATAGGATAGAAAATACGATCTGCGTATCGTTTTGTATTCTTGTAAATTTTGAAATACGATCTGCGCATCTTTCTGTATTGTTGTAATTTAATTTAAAAGTTTAAATTAGATTATAAAGTTCGTATTATGAGCTCGATGAAGTAAGAAGGTTCAATAAAAAATTCAAGGATGGAGATCCAAGAAAGATGAACAGGAACCCAAGAAGATTTGAGCTTATTTTTTAGGGGCCATACTAGGATCACATTTAATTTTTATGTATTTTATATTGCCTTAAAATGCTTATTGAGTTTATGTATGTGGTTATTTAAAGCGATGTGTTCACTTTTAATTAACCAACATAGTAAACTTAGGTCCCAAAATAATATTGAGTTTATGTGCTTTTCCATACAACACCTATAAAGCCTTAGATCATAAGTAATAGGTTCTGCCAAAGCAGGGTGTTGCTTATAATTCCGGGGATAGTAGGGTAGGTTTTTTGAAACTTACATGTTAATGTTTGGTTTAACTCAACAAAACTATCAAAAGACAAAGTTTTGGGTTTTGAAGCTAAGAGATAGGAAAATACAAAGAGTTGTTAACCTGTCTACCAAGAGTTATAATTAGTTATAATTAGTAAAATGTTTACTTACCTCGAATAATATAAATTAAAGTAGCAGGGCCAAAGTCCGTTTGATTGTAGTGGGAGGGGATCTTGGTTAATTCTTTATTCAATGGGGACTTCTAATTTTGAATAAAGGGTAGTAGTGAATTGAATTTGTTTAATTGCTACTTTTGATAAACATTATATTGAATCTTGCTTTACTTTTTATTGTAGTTATCATGTCTGGTGCAAACAACTCTACTTTTAACTTGCGCCCTCTAATTGAAAAAGACAAACTGAATGCTACCAACTTCCTACAATGGCAAATGGCTGTGAGAATTGTTCTCAGAGCGGAAGGAAAAGAAAGTGTTCTTGACAATCCTCTCCCTGAACCCCTGCCAGAAAATGCTACTGCAGCTCAAAGGCGAGCTAGACAAACTCTAGAGGATAACTCCCTGCAAGTAACATGCTTGATGCTTGCTTGCATGGAACCAGAGTATCAAAAACGTTTTGATGGTCTGGATGCCTACAGCATAATCCAGCAACTGAAAACTTTGTTTCAGAAAAATGCTAGATTGGAGAGATTTGAAGCAAACTGCAAACTTCTGGATTCCAAGTTGGAAGAGGGGAAGCCCGTTGGTCCGCATGTGTTCGATTTGATTGGACATTTTCAGACCATGGAGAAATTGGGTTTCCCTTATTCTAAGGACCTGGCAACTGACATAGTCATCAGATCCTTGCCTGAAGATTTTCATAACTTTAAGTTGAACTTCTACATGCAAGGAGGGGAGGCTACCCTGAAAGAGTTGCATGGTTCACTAATTCAGGCTGAGAGAAACTTACCAAGTAAACCTAAACATAAGGATGTTCTAATGGTTAGTAAAGGTAAGCAGTTCAAGAAGAAAGGGGCTCCCATGAAGAAGAACAAGGGCAAGGTAGTTGCCAATGAGAACTCTTCAACCAAGCCAAAGGCCACTCCCAAGGCTAAGGTAGCTGCTCAACATGAGTGCTACCACTGCCACAAGATTGGTCATTGGAAGAGGAACTGCCCCAAGTATCTGGAGGATAAGAAGACTGGTGCTTTAACTTCAGGTATCTATGTCATAGAAGTTAATTTAGCTACAACTGCTTCTTGGGTATTTGATACCGCTTGTGGATCTCACATTATTGGTAATGTGCAGGGACTAAAAAGAAGTAGGAGCTTGAACAAAGGCGAAGTGGATCTCCGAGTAGGCAATGGAGCAAGAGTTGCTGCTTTAGTTGTAGGAGATTATAGTTTCCGCTTGCCTTCTGGTTTAATATTAGAACTTTATAATTGTTATTACGTTCCAGTTATTACCAAGAACATAATTTCTATTCCGATTTTGGATACGGAAGGTTTTTCATTTCAAATTATAAATAATTGTTGTTCAGCATATTTGAATGGTATGTTCTATGTCTCTGCTAAATTATCAAATGGTTTGTATGTACTAGACTTACAAAACCATATCTATCACATAGAAAACAAGAAACACAAACCAAATGATTTGAACCCTACTTACCTATGGCATTGTCGATTAGGCCACATAAGCTCAAAGCGCATAGAGAAACTTCATAAGGATGGAATTCTCAAATCATTTGATTTTGAATCATTTGAAGTATGTGAGTTTTGCTTAATGGGGAAAATGACAAAGTCTCCTTTCACAGGCTCAAGTGAAAGGGCCAATGATCTTTTAGCCCTCATACATACTGATGTATGCGGACCTATGAGTACTTTGGCTAGGGGAGGGTACGGGTATTTCATTACTTTTACTGATGATGTGAGCAGATTTGGATATGTTTACCTCATGCGACATAAGTCGGAATCCTTTGAAAAGTTCAAGGAATTCCAAAATGAAGTACAAAACCAACTTGGAAAGAAAATTAAAGCATTGCGATCCGATCGTGGTGGTGAATATTTATCTCAAGAGTTTGGTGATCATTTGAAAGATTGTGGAATACTTTCGCAATTGACTCCACCAGGGACACCACAGTTGAATGGGGTTTCCGAAAGAAGGAACCGAACTCTATTAGATATGGTTCGGTCCATGATGAGTCTTGCTAACCTTCCTGCCTCATTTTGGGGATTTGCGCTTGAAACAGCGGCATTCACACTCAACAGAGCTCCGTCAAAAGCAGTAGAAAAGACGCCATATGAGATGTGGACTGGAAAAGTTCCAAAATTGTCTTTTCTAAGGACATGGGGTTGTGAAGTTTATGTAAAACGTTTACTTTCTGATAAGCTTTCACCCAAGTCCGATAAGTGTCTTTTTGTGGGTTACCCAAAACAGACTAAGGGATACTACTTCTACAACCAAAGCGAAAACAAAGTGTTTGTTGCTCGCGATGGTGTCTTCTGGAAAAGGAGTTTATTTCCAGAAAAACAAGTGGGAGTAATGTATATCTCGAAGAAATTCGAGATGAGCAACAAATGGATGAGGTTCACACCTCGTCAAAGACGACCCAGCATGAAAATGCTCAGGAGGCGATGCATTCCATTCATGCGCCTTCTACCGTCCCACTTGGAGATAATCCATGCGAAGTCCCTCAACCTAATGAGGTGGAAACTTCTCATGTTGTTCCCCAACGTAGGTCTAGTAGGACCGTCATTCCGTCAAAGAGATATATTGATTTCCTTTTGACTGAAAGTTCTGAAACAGATATTTTAGAACATGAGGAACCTACTAGCTACACAAATGCTTTGACGAGTCAAGACTCCGAGAAATGGCTTGAAGCCATGAGATCCGAAATGGATTCGATGTTTGAAAATCAAGTATGGGACTTGGTTGCTTTGCCTGATGGGGTTAAACCCATAGGTTGCAAATGGATTTTCAAACTGAAAAAGGACAAAGATGGAAACATTGATGTCTTTAAGGCAAGACTAGTGGCAAAAGGTTTTAGACAAATTCATGGTATCGACTATGATGAAACCTTCTCACCAGTAGCCATGCTGAAATCCATCAGGATAATTCTTGCGATCGCTGCCTTTCATGACTATGAGATCTGGCAGATGGACGTCAAAACCGCTTTCTTGAATGGGTTCTTGAAAGAGGATGTGTACATGACACAACCACAAGGTTTTGAAGATCCAAACAGTCCAAGAAAAGTTTGCAAGCTTAAGAAGTCCATATATGGGCTTAAGCAAGCATCCCGGAGTTGGAACCTCAGATTTGATGAGGCGGTCAAATCTTTTGGCTTCCTTAGAAATGAAGAGGAATCTTGTATATACAAGAAGTTGAGTGGGAGTAGTATTGCTTTCCTGGTCTTGTATGTGGATGACATACTTCTCATAGGAAACGACAAGACCATGCTTGAGTCAGTCAAGGAATGGCTTAAAAGTTGTTTTTCCATGAAAGACCTAGGAGAAGCTGAGTACATCTTGGGAATAAGGATCCATAGAGATAGATCCAAAAGGCTGATTGGACTTAGCCAAGAGACTTATATTGATAAGGTTCTTGCAAGATTCAAGCTGGAAAACTCCAAAAGAGGTTTCATTCCCATGCAACATGGCATTTCACTTGGCAAGACTCATCATGGACCGAACCATATCTAATAGAGTTCGGTTCCTTCTTTCGGAAACCCCATTCAACTGTGGTGTCCCTGGTGGAGTCAATTGCGAAAGTATTCCACAATCTTTCAAATGATCACCAAACTCTTGAGATAAATATTTAATTTCGACCCTGTGATAAAAATTTCGGAATTTTATAAATTTATTTTGAGCAAAAATTAATTAAATCACGATTTAATGATTCCAATCAATTAATATCATATATTAATTTTGCAAATTCAAGCCATAAATAAATCTTCCCTTAATTGAATCAAAATAATAATGTTGCATACAATCATGATCATAAAATATTATGCAAGAGGCTAAAACTGATACCACTGTAGGAACATATAGATGCATAAAGCGGAATTTCAGGAAACAATTTCCTAACATCTATCACAGGATCTCATGCATAACAATAGTATAGATCAGATTAAGTCGAAAGAATAATCACCTTTGAAGCGTGTTCTCCCGTTCGTATGCAAGCTTCGAAGATCTTAGAGCCCCACTTGTTGCTCCTCTACTCAGTCCACAAGCACGAATTGAATCCCACGTATGCTAGTACGGAAGAGAACGATCACAATCTGTCTCTTGCTTTGTTTGGGATGTACGACGTTTAGAGAATGACAGTTAGGGTTTTTGTGTTTTCTTTTTGTGTCAGATCTTCAATCAACGTAATTTCTAAATCCCTGACATTATAACTATTATAATGTGAGAGTTTTAGGTTAACACAAAACCAAAGCCCAACATTCTTTCCCTTAATAGACCGGTTGCCATCGGGCCTTTTCGGCCCATTCCAATTAGTGCTTATATGTGTGACCTTATAGGATTAATATATTTTAGTTGTAGGTCCAATCAATATTGTCCTACTAATCACATTTATTCTCTAGCAAGCAAATATGATTACTAAAATAATTAACTTATTATCTTCATAATTAATTCCTATTTATATTTAGTAATTGCCGGAAATGTCTAAGGACATAATTCCTTCAGCTGGGACAAAGGCAAAAGGAAATTTGAAGAAGAACCACCAACTGCCGGCGAGGGTATCCCAGTTAAAATAGAGAAAAGTGGCTGAAGAGTAGAATGTCAATAGGCTAGTCAGAATACTTTATGTAATTAAGCCTACAAAACGACCTACCACATGTGTAAGAGCCAACAAAACGGCCAGTAATTAGCGCCTACAAAACGGCCAATCTACCTTCGCTCTTTAGCTAAATATTAACTTGACGATAATATTCCTCCTATCAAAACTCTGATAAAAAGAAAGTGACTCAATCAAAGAAGTCCCTCCACATTGACGACCTCCGACTTGGCGGCGTCACGAGTGGTTAATTGAACGACGACCTTAGAAGTGACCTAAATTAATCAACAATATTAAAGACGTGAAAATGCAAACAAGACTCAACAAAGCAGTCATTCAATATGGACGCCCTCTCCTTTGAAGGCGTCACAAAAGACTAATTGATTGACGACCTGAGGAGTGGCCTAGATTAGCGACCCAAATTAGGCTGATCACCTAAGACACTGGGGTTATCGTCCACAATTGGACAAGAAAGCATGTTCCTGAAAAATCAGTGTAAAAACTGAGTTGGAATAAAAGCATAAGTCCACAGAAGGCACAAAATATTCATACATGCGGACAAGGCGCAACAAACCCAAATAAAATAATGCCCAAAGGCATCAATGTTATTACAAGCGCCAACGACGCCACAAAAATCAGCACTAGAATACAACAATTTACGGATGAGGGGTCGTCGAGCTACCTTCCTGGACGTCTTGATCTTCAGGAGAGTTCACCTCCTCTTCCTCTGCGTCCTCATCCTCCCCCTCACTAAAACACTCGGGAGGATCAAGACCAAGGCGTTGAGCGGCCGAGACGGCCATCTGGTACGAAATTCGGCGCCTAAACCAGGAAAAGTCCTTCCCATCCATGGCCTCCTCCCCAAGCTTGAAAGAACTAGCGGCTTCCCCCCGAATAGTTTCAATCTCGTCTTGGGTGGCCTTGAGCTTCTTCTCCAGGCGTCCACCTTGGTAGAGAAGTTGGTGACTCTCTCCGAGACGGCAGCATACCCAGTCTTAAGAGCAGTCAACCTCTCCTCATGCTCCAACAACTTCTTCTCATAGTTCTGGGCATCCTCCTCAGCCGCTCACTGAGCAGCCGTCTCCGACCTGATCTGGACATCCGCGTCCTCATTGATCATTCTAGCATTTCTCTCAACGTACAACTCATGATTCTCAATCTGGTCCTTGTGCTTCAACATCTCTTGATGCATGTCAAAGCGATACTGCCTACCTTCGGCACAGCGGATGAAGAGCTGCCACGAACCAAAACATTAGAAGGAGAACTAAAGAAGGTGTAAAAACAAACTTAAGAAAATAGAAAATTTGATGAAACACTACCTCTAAGTTTGATGGTTTTGTGAATTGCTACCTTTTAAAAAGAAAATTATATTTTACTACCTTATTAGTTGGTTTGTTTGACTAACACTACCATTTGCCATTTTTTATTGATGTTTTTCGTCTTTGAACTCCACTACAATGGTTATTTAGTATGGAAAATGAACAAAACGACAAATGAACAGAGATATTTAAATGAATAGAACAAACACACGGAAAAAAAACATTAACGGAAAACGTCAAATGGTAGTGTTAGTCAAACAAACCAAACTTATAAGGTAGTTAAATTTTAAAAAGTTTTTATAAGGTAGCAATTCACAAAACCACCAAACTTAAAGGTAGTGTTTCACAAAATTTCCAAGAAAATACTTACGTCAAGAACGAGGGACTGCATGGCCCCAAAGTATCCCTGGTCAATTCCAGGCAGAGAGTTCACATACTCCTCGGGAATAGCATCATAGACGACAGAAAGGATCTTGTCCTTTTCCTCTGAGCTAAACCCACCAGATGGGGGAATATGCGCCACTTCGGCCCGCCTCATTCGCTCGAACATTTCATCTGAGCCAACATCAATACGTCAATCAATATATCAAACCACTAAGCTGTCAAGACGTCCTAAATAATAAAGAACTAACCAGTTAGCAGGCGGAGGCATTGACGCGTTCCCAGCAGAAGAAGGGTCTTTGGACTCCCTGCCCTTCTTCTCTCTAGACGAGGGGGCAGCTGCACGACCAACAACTGCAGCTTTGCCAGATGCACCAGCCTCACCAGTAGCAGCCGCCTTGGCTGCCAAGTCACCCTCATTCGCCACCTTGGGAGACGTCTCCTTTGGCACAAGAGGGTGGTCTGTCACCTGCGAAACAGAAGTTCCCTCTCCCCCTGCCAGAGAGGCTGACGGCTTCGTTGCTAGCGGCTTCACCGCAACATCAGTACTGCCCAACTTCTTAAAAAAGGGCCGCTTGGGCTTAGGAGCCACCGTCGAAGAGGCAGGACGCTTCTTCGTAACTGAAGAAGTAGGCCCTTGAAAATGGAAGAGGTGAAAAAACCGGCATAGTTTTTTTTTTTTAAAAAAAATAATAAAAAAAAACTCTAGAAAGGCGTCCAATTGAATAAAACACACCTTGGTAGCATCACCAGAAGCCCCCCTCATGCGATTTCTTTGAGGATTCTTTCTTCTTGGCCTCCACGGCCTTGAAGACGTCGTCAGTATACACCTAAGACAGCCAAGTGGGCACGTCCACTAATCCCTTGTCTTCTGGTGACAAACGACTCATAGCAGAATCTGCACAAGCCAAGGGGATCAGTGAAAGACAAGAAAAATAAGGTTATTTATGAAATATTAAACGCATTACTACCTCTATGTAAGTAAGGGCAGAGACCAACGACCGCAAGAAAGACCATGTTGGTGAACTGACCCACATGGGGAAGCCAATTATTAGGCACCCACGCGTGACTCTTTGCAGACAACCGATACATTTCGGCCTGAAATAAAGGCTTTATGAGCCTCCATTCTCTTGACAGGAGGCGAGGATAGGCGTTCGTTTTAGATAAGAAACGAGGCCGATAGTTCCAGCGAGAAAGACGCTCTGAAAGAGGAAGGTCCTCCATTCGGATAATAGACCATTTTGTTCTCCACCATACCCAGCTAGAGGACTTGCCCACTACCGTCTTATAACCTCGCCGGTTATACAGGGTAAACCACCCCTGGGGAGAACGAGAAGAAGGAGCGATATCTACAAGTCTAACAAAAGAAGGAAAGGAAGGGGTGACGTCACTCAACGCACACTTGGCAATATAACCAAAAACATTCGCCCAAGAATTAGGGGTCAGCTGGGCTAGGCCAATATCATAACCATCCCGAACGTCCATTACAAAAGAGTGCAACGGAAACCTAAGGCCCAATCGGAAGGCGGCCGTATAGACAGCAACCTCCCCCAAAGAAAGACGATTTACATCACTATGTGGACGAGGAAATCTAAAACTAAAGCCACGAGGCAAGAGCAAGAAGCGCTCAAAGTCACGCCCTTGCTCCTTTAGGTATCTCAACCATTTTCTGCTAGGGAGGATGTCAGAAGGAAACAAGTCCACGTCCTCCTTTCCACGAACCATAGGAGGAAGATTATTTGCAAACTCCTCGTCCGAAGAACTGGAAGAGTCATCTTCGAAATCCTCACGAGGGATACGAGGACGAAAAGCCACACTCTTTCTTCTCCTTGAAGAACGAGCCGCCCTAGAACCCCCGTCTTCTGAATGAAGTGAGGAGCTAACTCCTCCCCTATTTCCCTGGGACGGGTTCGAAAAAGGAACCCTGCTGTCCCTCTCTCGTGGTGCTCCCCATGCACCTACATTGGCCGTCTGCTTAATACGTGCCATGCCGTCCTGTATAAGGAACAGGACGTCTGACTTAAGAAAAGAGGAAAAAGCAAGGAACGGGTACGCCATCCAGATACAAGAGAAGCAGCGACTGACAGGACGCCTCCTCAAGAAATAAAAGCATCAAAAGAAAGAATCTCAAATACATGCATAACTGAGGAAACAGGAAACTAACAAGAATGCTTACCAATAAGTGATCAAACTGCTGAAAACTGTCAGGAAAATTGTCTAGGCTCCAAGAACAACGAACGAAGAATCCAAGAACACTCAATGCAAACACAAGAAGATCTTCAAAGGGAAACTGCTTTCTCTCTCTAAAAATCTCTTCTAAATAATAAAAAGAAAATGAGAGAAAATAAACGATTTTTGAAGGTTTTAAAGACAAACCCAAGCTCCAAAAAAGCAACCACACGTGGCAATCCACCATGACAAGAAGGCTACCCCACCTAGGCAAGGGGCACCCTCCTTCAGGGGCAAATGATGTGGCCTAAACTATAGACTGCCACATGGCTTTATTGGGATGACCCAATAAGAAAGCCAAAAGTCCTCCTATATACCTAAAACTCTATACAGAGTCCATGTCACATCCAGAACAAAGGGCATCACTTAGGCCCATAGGCTCATCTAATTGGTAAAGTCCCTAGTCAAATCATGTCCAAAAGTCCAAAACCTGCAGGCAAGCCCAACATGCAAAAGGCCCAACAGGTCTACTCAGATCTCCCACTATTGGACACATGTCCTAATCTCGGAAAGCATCTAATCATGCAGCCAGGGTTTAAGGATCAAATCCCAAGAAACCCTAGCACTATAAATAGTGCAGATCCCTAGGTAAAAGGGGGATTAAATACATTCCCATCTACTTAAAAACTATCTTTGCCCTGCCTTCTCTCTACAATTTACTTCTCTCTCTACAATTTAAAAACTATCGGAGGAAATATTCCTACGGGAATATTCTTGTTTTGCAGGTTGCCAGAGGATTGTGCCAGCTCATACTAAATACCTCCGAGGAACGCGTGACACGTCATCACCGTAAAAGATCACACAAAGGATATCATGATTTTTAAGGATATTATCACTCATATACCTTCCAGGTATGAAAACATGCTGATTTTCATCAATTAGAACATTAAGGTTAACCTTCAGGCGATTAACCAAACACTTGAATGCATATTTGTAGACAGTGTTGCATAAACTAATAGGGCGAAGATGATGTACCTCCTCTGGAGAAGCAATTTTAGGAATCATAACCACCAGCTAATGATTCCATTCCTTAAGAAAATATCCACTTCTGAAAAAACTCTGAATTCCTTCAATAACCGACACACCCACTATCTCCCAGTGTTTCTTAAAAAATTTATTCGACATTCCATCAAGAGCAGGAGATTTGGAACCTTCCATTTGAAACATTGCTTGTTTGATTTCTGTTGGAGAAAAAGGAAGTGAAAGTATAATAGTGTCTTGACGAGAAAGCTGAGTCAAATTCATTTTGCGCAGACATAATCCACCTCATTGTATTCAATATCTGGATCATCAGTCATGAAAACCTTTTTCAAATTATCTACCAATCTGCTGAATATTATCCTGCCCTTCCTGAAAATTGCCTTGGGAATCCTTTAATGTTAAAACCTCAATTTTTTTTTGCCTCTTTTTGACCTTAGAAAAGAGTAATTTCGTAGGACAATCACATGTGTAGTCACCCATAATTCCTTCATTCTTTGCGACCAGTATTGGAAAAGTAACAATGCTTGCTCATTTGACTCTTTAACAAGAGAATTATAGTGATTACCTCTTTGCAAGTTATCAACCTCTAACCCTTGTATTGCAAGGTCATTCGAAAATTGGCGCCAATTAATACCCCAAAGTTTTTTATTCCTCAAACCCCATTTCCGTAAAACATTACAAACCGAGTCCATTTTACTTGTTAATGTAAACATAGGTGACCCCTAAATATCAAGATTCCAAATTTCTTCTATTGAAAGAACAATCTTAGGGAATAAGCACCCGTTTTCTAGCTGATAGGGTCGGTTTCTTGTAAATCTAGTTCCTTCAGTTTGTAAAATAATAGCTGCATGATCTGAAGCCAAGATTGGTTGGTTAATAATTCGAGAGTCTGGATAATTTATGAACCATGCATCTGCCCATGAACAATTCGAGAGTCTGGATAATAATTCGAGAGCGGTCTAATCTTTCCATAATTAGACTTGTTGAATCTCGTTTATTTGTCCAAGTAAAAGGTGGTCCCGAAAAAGGAACCTCATGTAAATTGGACGCTACTAGCCAATGAACAAATTCTTCCCATCCTCTAATAATTGAAGACCCTCCTAACTTATCAGAAAAGTGTTCTACTTGATTAAAATCTCCAATTAATAAACAAGTAAGGGAAGTAAGTAAAAGATTATTAGGCGCCCCATAAACGAACATTACTTCCCATATATTACCATTAGGTTCAACTATTTTACAAAGTACAATATTAGGAGAAACATAAAGGCAGCTAACATCAAAAGAGGTCCAACAATATACAACTAAACCCCCCTCTCGAACCTACTGCATCTATACCAAAAACATAGTTAGGGTTACAACCCCCTAAGAAACTAGAAATATTTGCAAGAGAAGTCTTAGTTTCTGAGATAAACAAAAACATAGGCAATTTTTTTTAAACAACCATGTAGAATAGGGAAGAAATAACGAACGAGGGTTATTGACTCCTCTTTCCAAGAGATAAACTTCATTTAAAACCTGAGAGCTGTGAAGGGCCAGCTGCCGGACCTAATTTGGATTGGGGAAAATCCTCTATTTCACTGAATCCACTGAACCACTAGAGACTGAGTGAGACTTTGGTTTTTTAGGAGCTGAGAACACATTAAAATCATGGCGACGCTTGTGAGCATGCTCACTGGGAATCTTAGCAACATGAGAAAAGTCTTGATGGAGCATGTCTTTTGATACGAGTTTAAAAACTCGTTGTATGAGTAAGGATAGTTATTTAACAAGCTAGACCTATAGCTCGTCAAACGTGATTGAAAGGCAAGACCTATTGACTCACAATCGGCTCTTTGAGTAGGAAACACGTCCAAAACAAAGAAAAGGTTGAATTATAATCAATAATTCAAAGTAAACTAAAAACAAGTGTTTATTCTTCAAAATTGGTTGTTTTATTCCATTCAACAAGCTGGCTATAAATAGCCTAAACACTCAGCTAAAAACCGGTGGTTACAAGAGCTTTAAACATCCATTTAAGAGCCTTTAAAACCGGTGGTTACAAAGCTCTAAAAGCCTCCTAATTCAGTCACCAATTTGGAGGTTACAAAGGCTTAAAACCCTCCTTACAAACAGCAATATTTAAAGCTAAGTACAAGACTGAATTTAAATGGGATTAAAACAATTGTCCCCTTATTAAACAAAATTAAACAAAAACAAATAAAGATAAGCTTAAACGGACCATCAAACGCACTTGATTAAACGGACCATCAAATGACTCACTTAATCCAAGTCACCGTGCACACAAAATGAGCCATCGAACCTAAATCAGCTTTGGTTCCAGTTGTTAGCATAAGACCGTCATCTTGACTGATGTGGGCTTGAATATCTCCACCACAAAGCCCAAAGAGGATACAGTGATCAACACCGGCCAGCTGGGTCCAAACCTAGGAAGAAGGCCCAAACCTTGGTACCTAAACGAAATAAGAGCACAACCCCATTTTGGAAGGCCCATCCCCTCTGAGAAGGCAGGTACAAATTGTAGAAGGTTCATCATGGCAGGCCAAATGACACGTGTCCTAAATCCCCAAGGGGCACACACCCCACAGCTAGGGTTGAGGGAACAGTCCCCAATAAACCCTAGCACTATAAATAGCTCAGATCCCAAGGTAAAAGGGCATTCAATTCATTCCCACCAACCAAACTTATCTTTGCTCTGCCTTCTCTCTACAAATTACTTATCTCTCTAGCTTACACTTACTTAAGCATCGGAGGGAATATTCCTACGGGAATATTCTTGTTTTGCAGGTTGCCAGAAGTTCGTGCCAGGTCATACTTGATACCTCCGAGGAACGCGTGCCACGTCAGCACCGTAAAAGATCCCACAACATTTGGCGCCGTCTGTGGGGAGGTACAGTGTCATGGATGAACTTCAAACTGACTGCGGAAAAACCAAGGACCAAACAGAACTCCCAGCCAGAGAAGGGGTGTCTAAAGATGGGTCCAACACTCATTGTGACGCGGCAGCTAGCCGGCCTGCTGCCGCCAATTCTGTGCGGCACTTGTTGAATGGTGCTCACGAAGTCAGTCATAAGCACGATAATGGCAGGATGGTAGAGTCTTTGTCAGAAGATCCCGACTCACCTATGAAAAGACGCACCCTGGAGGAAGAGAGTCGGCATGTCAAAGAGGAACGTCCATGAAGATGGACGAAACGAACTTCACAGAAAAAAAAAATGAAGCCCAGGGCCGTTACTCTCTAGAGGCTCCTAGAAGACAGCGTGAGAGCGTCATCTGAAGAAAGAATGGCCGCGGCTCTGAGGAGAAAAGAGGGCGAAGGAAGTCGTCCTCTAGGGGCCCCTTTATGTTCAACACGGCTCTTGAAAACATCCTCCTTGCTGAAGGACCGAGTCTGGGAATAGAACCGTCCCCCCGACGATTGACCACCTCCTGCCAATAAGCCCCTTTCTGTGCTTTCCACAACGACGAAGGACATGACACCCAAAATTGTCGGATGTTGAGGAAGATATTAACTGACCGCGTGGCTGAAGGACACCTCCGCCAGTACGTCCATTTAAAGGACGCGGACAAAGAAGTGAGCCCCACCTCTATGTATTCAGACGAAAGAGTTATGGTAATATCAGGGGGAATAGCTGCAGGAGAACCATGTAAGGAAGGACGGCAAAAAGGTCCATCTCATCTTCGCCCAGCATAGAAGAATCTACCCTCTGTAGAAATTTCCAAAGACGATTACAGAAGGGCGGCAGCGCCATATGATGATGACCCTCTGGTTATAGAGATTAAGGTGGTTGATCTCAAGGTGAAGAGAGTACTGGTGGACACGGGGAGCTCGTCCGACATAATCAGTCTGCAATGTCTGCGGAAATTAAGACACAATCCGGAAGACATAGAAAAAGTGTACGGGCCCTTGGTAGGATTCGGAGGGAGCATCGTTCGTCCAATCGGCTCCATTTTGCTCCCGTCCTCTATTGGAGTTCCCCCAGTGACCAAAGAAGTTCTCATCAGGTTTATAATTGTAGCAACCCTCACCACATTCAACATCATACTTGGTCGTCCAACGCTCAACGACCTAAAAGCTGTGATCGTTCCTCATTTACTACTGGTCAAATTTGTCGGAAGTGACGGACGCGTTGGGTCTCTCTATGGAAATCAACAGCTGGCCAGGGACTGTTACTTATCGACATTGGAGCCAACGGCCTGGGGAGCCTCTCCGAAGGGAAAAGAGCAAGCTAAACCTCTGGCAAGCCGTCGTAAAACCCGGGAGATACCAACGGAGCACAATGCAGAAAGACGACCTGAGCCAGTGGGAGCACACTATGTTATAATTCTGGACTTAGCAGACCCGTCTCTAACGGTCCCCATTGGGGTCCACCCTGACGACCCCATGTCAGCAGCATTAGTGCAACTGCTCCGAGAATACAAGGAAATATTTGCCTTCACGGTAGAGGAGATGCCAGGCATAGATCCGGCGGTGGCCGTGCATAAGCTAAATGTGGACAGCGCTGTAAAGCCAGTACGACAAAAGAAGATGATACGAGTTTAAAAACTCGTTGTATAAACAAGGATAGTTGATTAACAAGCTAGACCTTTAACTCGTTGATCGTGAATGCAAGACAAGACCTATTGACTCACAATCAGTTCTTTGAATAGGAAACGCGTCCAAAACAAAGAAAAAGGCTGAATTATAAACT
Organism: Spinacia oleracea; assembly: GCF_020520425.1. NCBI lineage: Eukaryota > Viridiplantae > Streptophyta > Magnoliopsida > Caryophyllales > Amaranthaceae > Spinacia > Spinacia oleracea. Next base: position 72,619,619 of record NC_079490.1, read on the forward strand.
ATAATTCGAAATGTAACAAACAAGTGTTTTAATCATCCAGTTGGTTGTTTATTCCAATCAAGAAGCTGACTATAAATAGCCAAAAACCAACAGCTACAAGAGCTTTAAACGGCTAATTAAGAGCCATTTAAGAGCCTTTAAAACTGGCAGTTACAAGCTCTAAAGCCTCCTAATTCAGTCACTAAATTGGAGGTTACAAAGGCTTAAAACTCTCCTTACAAACAGCAATAATCAAAGATAAGTAATGACTGAATTTAAATTGGGGATTTAAACAAATATCCCTTTATTAAACTGACTTTAACCAAAGCAATTAAAATAATAAGTGCGTACAATCTGTTTAAACAAGCGGACCAATGTGATTAAACGGACCAGTTTGATTAACGTACCACCTTGATAATAAGGACCATATATCCAAGTCACCATGCACACAAAATGAGCCATTGAACCCAAATCAGTTTTGGTTCCCATTGCTAGCATAAGACTATCACTTTCATCCATAACCGTATCATCCCCTCCCCCTTTAAAAGGAATTGACCACAATTCAGCAAGGCCATCATCATCAAGATAATAATCTTTTAAGGTCTCAAACCCCATCAAACGAACATCAAGTGTAGCAAGCAAAGTGTACCTTCGTGATAATGCATCAGCCACCACATTGCTTTTACCATCTTTGTATTTCGAAGAAAAATGAAAGGATTGCAAGAACTCAACCCATTTAGCATGCCTTGGGCTCAATTTTTGTTGCCCATTAATATACTTCAAAGATTCATGATCAGAATGCAAAACAAAGTGGCTAGAACGCAAATAGTGACTCCAATGATCCAAAGCTCTAACAATGGCATAGAACTCTTTATCATAAGTGCAATAATTCAAACGAGCACCCCCTAACTTTTCCGAAAAATAAGCTATGGGACGCTTACCTTGGATCAAAACAGCACCAATCCCCACTCCACTAGCATCACACTCGACCTCAAAAGGTTGAGAGAAACCTGGCAGCGCCAAAATAGGGGCAGCACATAAACGCTCTTTAATCACATCAAACGCCTTTTGAGCGTCCTCTCCCCATACAAAAGCACCTTTCTTCAAGCAACTAGTGATAGGACTAGTAATAGTACTGAAATCACGAATGAAACGTCTATAAAATGAAGCAAGACCATGAAATGAACGCACCTCACTTATAGTTTTAGGATTAGGCCACGATTTGATAGCCTCGATCTTGGACTGATCCACGGACACTCCATCTTCCGAAACCACATAGCCCAAGAATACAACATTGTCAACAAGGAATGAACACTTCTCTAGCTTCCCATAGAGTCTTTGAGCTCTAAGTGTTTCAAAAACATCCCTCAAATGAATCAGATGCTCCTCTTCGTTCCTACTATACACCAAGATGTCATCAAGATATACCACAACGAATCTGCCCAAAAATGATTTAAGCACTTCGTTCATTAGCCTCATAAACGTACTAGGAGCATTAGTGAGACCAAATGGCATGACGGTCCACTCATACAAACCATGTTTTGTCTTGAAAGCCGTTTTCCACTCATCTCCTTCACGCATCCGAATCTGATGATAACCACTTCGCAAATCAATTTTTGAGAACAACTTCGAACCATGGAGCTCATCTAACATATCATCAAGTCTCGGAATTGGAAAACGATACTTGATGGTAATGTTATTCACAGCCCTACTATCAACACACATTCGCCATGTTCCATCTTTCTTAGGCACAAGCAACACCGGAACAGCACATGGACTCAAGCTTTCTCTAACATAGCCTCGATTCACAAGTTCATCAATTTGTTTTTGTAATTCCTTTGTTTCCTCCGGATTGCAACGATAGGCAGCCTTATTAGGCAAAGAAGTTCCTGGAATAAGATCAATTTGATGTTCAATACCACGAATAGGGGGCAAACCTGGTGGTAATTCATCCGGAAATACATCCTTGAACTCAAACAGCAATTCGGCAATGGGACTGCCTTCTTTCCAATTTTGGCCTTCAATTGGACTCTCCTTAGCCACGAGCAAATACACCAACTCTCCATGATCAAGAGCTTGCTCAATTTCTCGTTCACTAGCCAACATGGTGAGATTCGGTTTTTTCTTTTGTTTCACACTCATGGATCGAACCGCTTGAGATGACATAGGCTTTAGCACAATTTTCTTGCCTTTGTCTCTCAATTCATACTCATTGCTTCTCCCTTTATGAATCACGTCCCTATCAAACTGCCAAGGACGACCCAATAAAATATGACAAGCATCCATAGGAATAACATCACAAAGAACTTCATCCACATACGAACCCATAGTCAAACCAACCCTTACTTGCTTCGACACTTTTACACTATTACCATCATCAAGCCAATGGAGTGCGTATGGCCTAGGATGGGCAGTAGTGATTAAGCCTAATTTTGACACCATTTCACTAGAAGCAGCATTGGTACAACTCCCCCCATCAACAATTACACTACACCACTTATCTTTCACTAGACATTTAGTATGAAACAACTGATCTCGTTGGTCTAGATCAGTAGGTGAAATTTGAGTTTGTAGCGCTCTAAGAACCAGATTTGTGTCATAAATTGGAGCCTCATACCCTTCCTCTTCCTCCTCATCACCACTCTCATCAAACACAAATACGTCCCCCAACCTCTTTTCCTCTTCAAACAACTCCTCACGACATTCAACAGCTTCTCTGAAGGTCACTACTCGTTTATTTGGACACGCATTTTGATAATGCCCAAACCCTTGACACTTAAAACAACGCACCTTGGACAGACTTGTTTCTTTGGTTGGGTTAGATAGTTTAGGGGCAGCCGTAGAATTACTTGAACCTACGGTACTAGGTGATGTGTTTGGTTTCAAGCTAGGTTCGGATTTAGCCCAAGACTTGGCTTTACCATCCATACTAGTCCCTCCCCCATATTTTGCCTTCCTTTGATTTTCCAATTTTAAACAAAGTCCACAAAGAGTGTCAAAATCAGAATATGGATAAAGGTCTACGGTATTGGCAATATTATAATTTAGACCCCTTAAAAATCTGGACAGTTTTTGTTCCTCAATTTCCTCAATTTCTCCCATTAAGGACAACTTTTCAAACTCATCAATATATTCAGCCACATTCATTTTTCCTTGCCTCAATTCGGCAATTTTACGATAAGTTGTTATTCTATGAGTTGTTGGCACATACCTTTTACGTAGCTTACGTTTCAAAGACTCCCAAGAGGTAATTTTCTCCTTCCCTTCACGTATTCTCTTGGATTTCAGTCCCTCGAACCACAATGAAGCCCCTCGTCCTAGCTTCAATATGGCATATTTGCAACGCTTCTCATCATCAATGTCCTTGAAATCGAACATTCTCTCTATTTTGCGTTCCCACTCCAAATAGGCTTCCGGATCTGTTCCACCAACAAATTCAGGAAGTTCGGTGACCTTGAATTCATCCATAGCCCGTAGATCACGCCTAGGAGGCCTACGATACCCCCCATCTCTAACGTTCTTCAAGGCTTCTTGGAGATGTTGTAGAAAGTCAGGATCATCAAAATCCATATTTCAGTTTGTAAGAATTACGAACAGCAGCTCTTTTTTTGTTTTTTTCTCTTTTTTTTGTTTTTTTTTTTTGGGCGGATCACACGAACAGCAGCTCTGATACCACTAATGATACGAGTTTAAAAACTCGTTGTATAAACAAGGATAGTTGATTAACAAGCTAGACCTTTAACTCGTTGATCGTGAATGCAAGACAAGACCTATTGACTCACAATCAGTTCTTTGAATAGGAAACGCGTCCAAAACAAAGAAAAAGGCTGAATTATAAATTATAATTCGAAATGTAACAAACAAGTGTTTTAATCATCCAGTTGGTTGTTTATTCCAATCAAGAAGCTGACTATAAATAGCCAAAAACCAACAGCTACAAGAGCTTTAAACGGCTAATTAAGAGCCATTTAAGAGCCTTTAAAACTGGCAGTTACAAGCTCTAAAGCCTCCTAATTCAGTCACTAAATTGGAGGTTACAAAGGCTTAAAATTCTCCTTACAAACAGCAACAATCAAAGCTAAGTAATGACTGAATTTAAATTGGGGATTTAAACAAATATCCCTTTATTAAACTGACTTTAACCAAAGCAATTAAAATAATAAGTGCGTACAATCTGTTTAAACAAGCGGACCAATGTGATTAAACGGACCAGTTTGATTAACGTACCACCTTGATAATAAGGACCATATATCCAAGTCACCATGCACACAAAATGAGCCATTGAACCCAAATCAGTTTTGGTTCCAATTGCTAGCATAAGACTATCACTTTCATCCATAACCGTATCAGAAGAGGAATCATGGAGAAGCAAGAAATTTGGCCGCCGCTGCCGAGGTTAAGAAACTAATGGATGCAGGCTTCATACGTCCGTGTCAGTACCCAAACTGGGTAGCTAACGTAGTACTGGTACCCAAGCCCAATGGGATATGGAGGATGTGTGTTGATTACACCGATCTCAATAAAGCTTGCCCTAAGGACAGTTTCCCACTGCCAAAGATAGACCGACTCGTCGACTCGACGGCCGGAAATGCCATGATGAGCTTCATGGACGCCTACTCCGGATTTCACCAGATCCCATTGTGGCCCGAAGATCAAGAGAAGACATCATTTGCCACGGAACAAGGATTCTACTGCTACAAAGTAATGACGTTCAGTTTAAAAAATGCCCCCGCCACCTTCCAACGGTTGGTGAACACAGTTTTTGCAAAACAGCTGGGGAGGAATATAGAAGCCTATATCGACGACATGATTGTAAAAAGCAAACAGAAGATGGATCACCTTGACGATTTGAGAGAAACCTTTGAGACCCTCAGGACATACCAGATGAGACTCAATCCCAAGAAGTGCATATTTGGGGTATCCTCTGGCAAGTTCCTTGGCTTCTTGATTGACGAAAGGGGCATTGAAGCAAATCCGGACAAGGTGCAGGCGGTTATCAATATGACGTCGCCAAGGACGGTCAAAGATGTGCAACGCCTAACTGGATGTCTTGCCGCCTTGGGACGATTTTTATCTAGAGCTGGAGACAAGTGTCATTACTTTTTCAGTACCATCAAAAAAGGAACCCAGTTTGAGTGGACGTCGCAAGCTGAGGCCGCCTTCCTTCGCCTAAAAGAACACCTGCATACTTTGCCACGACTGGTCAGCCCTCTCTTAGGGGAAGTCTTGTATCTGTACCTTGCCATCTCAGAGTACGCACTAAGTGCCGTCTTGCTTACAAGAAGGGATGGGATGCAACTACTTGTCTACTTTGTCAGCCACATGCTGCAGAATGCTGAACTCAAATATCCAACAGTCAAAAAGTTCGGCTTCGCTCTGTTCTTGGCTAGTAAGAAGCTTCGTCCATATTTCCTGGCTCATCGACTGGTAGTATACACGGATCTACCGCTAAAGCGGCCTTTCACCAATCTAGAAGCGTCCAGAAGAATGCTCAACTGGGCAATTGAGCTTAACGCGTTTGATATTTCGTATGAGCCGCGGAAGGCAATAAAGGGACAGGCATTTGCTGACTTCATTGCGGAACTGACCAAGCCACCCTATTTGAAGAATGAGAAAACCCAGTGGATAGTTCATGTGGACGGCTCTGCCACTCAGAACGGGTCAGGAGCCGGCATTATCTGCGAATCACCAGAAGGGGATATCTATGAATATGCAATGCGTTTTAACTTTCCGGCGTCAAACAACGAAGCTGAATACGAAGCCCTGATATGTGGAATTCAGATGAGCAAAGCCGCGGGGGCAACAGACGTCCTGGTTTTATCTGACTCGCAGTTAGTCATCAGTCAAGTCAAAGGAGAATATGAGGCCAAGGATGAGGCCATGATAAAGTATCTGGAAAGGGTCCGTCAAGAAGTTCAGCGGCTGTCTAACTTTGAAGTAAAACGCATACCCTGGTCTGAAAATAACAAGGCAGACGCTTTATCCAAGCTGGCAAGCTCAGCATCCTGTGACACGCCACATCATGTATTCTGGGAGGTAAAAGAGTCCAAAAGCATCGACGCCTCGAGAACATACATGTTAGACCGAACAGCCACCTGGATGGATGATATTGTCAACTTCAAAATGAATGGAGTACTCCCTGATGATCCCAAGCAGGCAGAAAGATTACAAAAGAAATGCACCTGGTTCGAGATATTGAATGGAACTTGTTAGGGGGGAAAATACCCTCTTGGTGACGTGGGCATGCGTGGCAAGAATTGTGTGCGTGGATGCCAACAAGGCGTGAGGTGGTACTATTCGAACGGTCTTCCCAACTGCTGGGCTCAAAACGGACGTTACAACCGTTGATGGAGCCGGATTTCATTACGGATTTATTATCTAATTATGGGCAATTATTTCATAAACGTTACACTCATGTTGTGAATGCCTATAAAATGGCTTAGTTGTGTTTGTTTTACATACGCAATTCTCAAGCAATAAACTTACAATTACCTTATGCTTTTACAACTTGTTCTCACCATATTCAATTATCTAGCTCGATCGATTGTTAGCACCATCATCAAGACAAGTTCGTCCCTAAGTCGAATTTGTCCAAAACAATTTGGCGCCCACCGTGGGGCTGACAATCAAAAGCAGCTCGATAATACCATTCCAATCACCATGGCCGGAAACGCTAGCTCATCCGAAGACATCACTCGTCGCTTCGAAGCCATGGAGCAGCGCATCAGCATCCTCCAAAGGGAAAACGAAGCGCTGCAATCCCAAGTCAGGTCTACCGCCTCCATCGCCACCGGATCCAGGTTCCAATACCGACGCGACACCTCCGGGCTGAACCGCCGCTTGGATCTCGATGCTGCCCCGGATCACCCCCTCCACGTACCCTTTGGCGAACCTGGAGGTCCTGTTCTCCAGCAGATCCGCGAGTTCGATCCACTACCGAATCATCCCCGCTCTAACCCGAGTTGGCTTCCCCCACCTCCAACTCAACCATTTTCCGCAGGAACATCGACGACAACCGTCACCACGACGGCTGCTCGGGTCATCCCACCTCAGGCCGGCACGGCGACATCCGCCATGATGTCGATCCCTACCTCCGCTCCAGCATCCCGACCGTTACCTCCCCCAATGGTGACCATGTCGATGCCTCTACCCGTTTCACTCCCAACACAAGGATTGGCGCCAGTAGTTCAGATGCAACGGGACCAGATCCTCTCCCAGCAATTCGTCAAACCCGTTGTCAACGTAGTCGCTTCGGCACCAGGAACGCTCCCCCAGTTGATGACAGCTCCTCCAGCCAGCCAGGCACCACAAGCAGCGTTGCCAAGCGCACTAATGCGACCTGACTCTTCTCGAAACTATTCTCCATACACCCCTCTTAACAGGTCAGTCGCTCCGGTTAATCACGGCTTTGTAACGCCTTTCCCTTATGTTGCAGGTACCCACGCGACTCAAGGAACGCCCCAATATATGCAGCAAGTGGTACCGCGGTTTACTCCCCACTAGCCTCATGGCGTATACCCCCAAAGTACCTATTATCAGCATCTCCACGCCAGTATTCCCGAAACCTTTAGCCCACTTGTCCCGGTGCTCAACAGCATCTGCGAGAACACTAATTACCAACTCCAACAAATTATGACCATGATAAACAAAATTCCAGGAGTACCAACACCAATCAAAGAAGCCAGCCTAGACAGTTATGCCGACTCGCCGTATGCTGATCCCATTGATGCAATAGATATCCCTAAACGGTTCAGTCCACCCAATATGCCTATGTATGACGGGACGTCCGATCCAAGAGAACATATCCTGACCTATAAACAACGGATGATGACCATTCCAGTTCCCAAACAAATGAGAGAAGCCAGCCTCTGCAAAGGGTTCGGTTCAACGCTAGTTGGGCCCGCCTTGAAATGGTTAACCAGCCTACCAAATGGATGCATCACCTCTTTTGCTCATCTCGACAATATGTTCAATCAACAATTCGCCAGCAGCAGGTGCCTAGAGAAGCAAACAAGTGACTTGTACCGAGTAATTCAACGCCCCGACGAACCTCTGAAGGACTACATAGCCCGTTTCATTAGAGAGAAAGTGACCGTCCCTGAATGTGATGTCCCAACAGCTATCGAAGCATTCAGACAAGGGTTATATGGCGAAACTGACCTCTGGAGGGATCTAATCAAATACCCCTGCAAGACGTTCGAAGATGCTCAAGCTAAAGCAATGGCCCAAGTGAGGCTGGAAGAAACTCTCCATTCTCGGAAAGGGGGCAACGACTACTCGAAGACGGAAAGACGATTGCCCTACCCCAAGAGAAGCAATGATCGTCCTGCTCCTTATTCCCGACCTCAGCACGTAGCAGTGGTGGAAGATGATGACGACTCCGACTGGAAGAACAGCCCGGATCTACCTCCAAAAATTAACTAATACTCTTTTTGTGTTGACACTATAGGTCTAATGAACCACCTTTCAAAGATGGGGAAAGCAGTGCAATGGCCGCCAAAGTCTAGCAAACCTGAGTCGAAGAAGGATCCCTCGAAATGGTGCGACTTCCATGCTGACATCGGCCACACAACCAACGATTGCGTCGCATTAAGGAGAGAAGTGGCTTACCTGCTAAGGAACGGACAGCTAAAGGACGTCATGTCAGACAAAGCTCGTGGAGTCGTCAACAAAAACAATTCTAACTCTCCATCTAGACCTCCTCCACCTCCCCCTCATACTAAAACTGTGAATTTTATTGCTGGAGGTTCTGACATTTGTGGTTTAACTTATTCCGCAGCGAAGAGGCACGCTCGAGAGAACGAGATAGATAGACCGGCCCGAGCCGCCAAGTACCTAACCCCAATATCCTTTGACGAATCTGATGCAGGGGACATCTCGGATAAACATCACGATGGCTTAGTGATCTCCATTCCTGTTGGGAATTGCATGATCAAACGCGTCCTTGTCGACAACGGCAGCTTAACTAATGTGATGATGCTTGATGCCCTCAAAGAGATGGGGCTTAACCCAGATACGGACGTCATTAAAAAGTCCACCGTGTTGATAGGGTTCATCGGCGAAGCAAAGACTACCTTCGGAGAAGTCACCTTACCTGTTTACGCGCAAGGGATCAACCAACAGGTAAAATTTTGTGTTATTGATTGCCCTTCATCTTACAACATTATCTTGGGCAGGCCATGGATCCGCGACATGAAGGCCATCCCTTCGACGTATCACCAAACCATCAAGTTCCCAACTCGATGGGGAGTTCAAGAAATCAAGGGAGATCAACAAGAGTCCAAAGAGTGCTACAAAGCGGCCCTGAAGCCTTCGGCCACTAACAAATCCTCTTTATAGCAATTACAGTCCAGTTCTGAACCGGTAAGCTACAACGAGCCCAAGTCCGAACAGCTCGATGAGGTCATCCTGGATCCCGCAAAGCCAGACCAGGTTGTTTTTATTGGATGCGATGTTCCTGACAACATCAGGTCGGAACTTGTCGCTTTTCTCAAAGCCAACGCAAATTGTTTCGCATGGTCCCATGAAGATATGCCCGGCATGAGCCCAGACGTCATCACTCACAAGCTCAGTATCGACCCCAATCATAAGCCCGTCAAGCAGAAGCGACGAAAGTTCGCTCCTGAGCGCAACCAAATCATCAATGACGAAGTTCAGCAACTGCTAGATACAGGGAAGATCAGGGAAGTAAAGTATCCGGACTGGCTAGCCAATGTCGTCATAGTAAGAAAGAAGAACGGGAAGTGGCGAGTCTGCATAGATTTCACCGACATCAACAAAGCATGCCCCAAAGATTCTTTTCCTCTACCCCACATCGACGCCATGGTTGATGCTACTGCAGGACATGAGATGCTCTCATTCATGGACGCGTTCAGCGGGTACAACTAAATTTTGATGCACCCAGAAGATCAAGAGAAAACCGCCTTCATCACGGAGCGGGGTACTTATTGTTACAAGGTCATGCCATTCGGCTAAAGGAATGCCGGCGCCACCTACCAACGCTTAGTCAACAAAATGTTCAGAAACCAGCTAGGTGACACAATGGAAATACATCGACGACATGCTCGTAAAGTCCAAAAAAGCCTCGGATCACATCACACATCTCCGACAAGCTTTCGACGTTTTGCGAGAATACATCATGAAGCTCAACCCCACCAAGTGCTCATTTGGAGTCTCTTCTGGAAAATTCTTAGGCTACATGGTTACACAAAGCGGGATCGAAGCAAGTCCTGATCAGATCCGTGCAATCATCAACCTACAATCACCTCGGAACCAGAAAGACGTGCAAAAGTTAGCAGGCAGAGTGGCCGCCCTCAACCGCTTCATCTCCAGGTCGTCCGACAAATGCAAATTGTTCTACGATATTCTCAGGAAGAATGAGAAGTTCAGATGGACCGACCGCCACGAAGCCGCTTTACAATAACTCAAGCGATACCTGACGAACCCTCCCCTGCTATCCAAACCAAAAGACAATGAAGAATTACAGGTGTACCTTGCGGTGACGGAGTCGACCATCAGTGCAGTATTAGTACGAGAGGAAGACGGGAAACAACTACCTGTTTATTACATCAGTAAGTCTCTACTTAGCGCCGAAACAAGGTACTCTCATCCCGAAAAACTTGTCCTTGCACTTGTTGTTGCTTCCGCCAGTAATAACCAGTTCGCAAGGCTTTCTCTGCCAAAGCTCGTCCTCCAATGTGGGAGCTACATAATCCCTGGTGCAAATCATCTAGAATTTCTTTCCCTTTCTCAGGAGTGACACACCGCAGGAGGGGTCTAGAAAATGACTTCTTGTACAAAACTCCATTCCACCATTCAAACCAAGAACTCTTCTTTTGTATTTTGGCGGCCAGACTTGAGTCGTCCGGAAGCGAACCTTCCACTTTGTAAGCAATGATAGGGTCCATCCAGGTTGACGACCGATCAAGAATAGCTACCATAGGAGCGCAAAATTCCTGCTCAATAGTTCGCTTATCTTTCACTTCCCAAAACACGTGACGCGGGGTATCACAGGAAGCCGAGCTAGCTAGTTTTGACAGGGCATCGGCCTGATTGTTCTCCGTTCTGGGAATCTGCTTAGCTTCAAAGCTCTTTAGATGTTCTATTTCTTGATGCACAGCTTGCATATATTTGATCATGTTAGGGTCTCTTGCCTCATAGTCCCCATTCACTAGACTCACAATGAGCTGTGAGTCAGAAAAGGCAAGTATTTCTTGAGCTCCGGCAGCTTTGCACATTTTTATGCCGGCTAATAAAGCTTCATATTCTGCCTCGTTGTTGGATGTTTGGAAATTGAATCTCATGGCATACTCATACTTGTCTCCTTCAGGGGATTGACATATTATGCCGGCTCCACACCCGTTCTGGGTTGACGAGCCATCTACATAGACTGTCCAGCGAGTCGCCACATTCTTTTCAAAAGTTGGCCTCGCCATTTCTGCAATGAAATCTGCAAATGCTTGTCCCTTGATAGCTTTTCGAGGCTCATATGAGATATCAAATGCATTCAGCTCAATTGCCCATTTCAGCATTTGCCCAGCAGCGTCTAGCTTAGTAAGGGGTTCTTTCAAAGGTTGGTATGTGTATACCACCAGTTTGTGTGCCAGAAGGTAAGGGCGCAGCTTCTTGCTGGCCATAAACAGCGCAAGTGCAAACTTCTCAATTGGAGAATATCTTAATTCAGCGTTTTGCAGGACATGGCTCACGAAATAGACGGGGAGTTGCACTCCCTCCCTTTCAGTTAGCAACACAGCACTCAAGGACCACTCAGAAATGGCCAAATACACATACAAAGTTTCCCCCTGAAGAGGACTGACAAGCCGAGGTAAGGTGTGGAGGTGTTCTTTTAATCGGACGAAGGCAGTTTCTGCCGACTCAGTCCATTCAAATTTGCTCTTCTTCTTGATTGTGCCGAAGAAGTAATGACACTTGTCACCTGCCGTTGATAAGAACCGCCCCAGGGCCGCTAGACATCCCGTCAGGCGTTGGACTTCCTTGACTGATTTTGGCGACGTCATATCTATTACTGCCTGTACTTTATCAAGATTGGCCTCGATTCCCCTTTCATCAATAAGGAATCCCAAGAACTTTCCAGCCGTTACCCCAAAAACACACTTCTTTGGAGTCAACCTCATCTGATATTTTCGGAGCGTCTTAAAAGTTTCTCTTAAGTCAACCAACACGTTGCTTGCTTTTTACTATCATATCATCAATGTAAGCTTCGATGTTTCGTCCTAACTGACTAGAGAAGACAGTGTTGTGACTAGACGTTGAAATGTGGCTGGCGCATTCTTTAAACCAAACGGCATCACTTTGTAACAGTATAGGCCTTGCTCAGTAACAAATGACGTTTTTTCCTGGTCATCTGGCCACAAAGGAATTTGGTGAAAGCCCGAGTATGCGTCCATGAAAGACATCAAAGCATGGCCAGCCGTTGAATCTACCAACCGGTCTATCTTGGGTAGAGGGAAGCTGTCTTTTGGGCAAGCCTTGTTTAAATCTGTATAGTCCACACACATTCTCCAAGATTTGTTGGGCTTCGGCACCAACACTACATTTGCCACCCAATTTGGATATTGACTTGGCCGAATGAACCCAGCCTCCAACAACTTCTGCACTTCTTCAGCTGCGGCTTTGTTTCTTGCTTCCCCATGATTTCTCTTCTTCTGACGAACGGGTTTTAAGGACTCATCTATATTGAGCTTGTGGACGGCTATGCTTGGATCAATGTCTGGCATCTCCTCCACAGCAAAAGCAAAAATGTCCTAGAATTCCCTCGGGAGAGTGACCAAATGTGCCCCAAGCTGGTCGTCAGGAGAGACCCCTACTGGCACCGTCCTATCTGGACGCGCTTCATCAAGGATGATTTCATAATGTCCACCAACCGACCCAGGCCGCCTTGTTTCCATGTGAGCCGTGGCAATGGTAAAGATCTCTTTCTTGACTTTCTCCTCCATCTCATCTAGTTTTCCTTTTGAGCTTGCTCTTGCTTCGTCAGTTTTCCCCCAAGCCTCGGGACTTAGCGTAGTGAGGTAACAATCTCTTGCTAGCTGTTGATCACCATGAATTATGCCGACCTGACCTTTATCACAGACATACTTCATGAGCATAAGATGAGTGACGACCACTGCCTTGGCCTGATTCAAAGTTGGACGACCCAGTATGATATTGTAAGCAGTGAGGTCCTTTACAATTAGAAAGCGGACGTTCAAGTTCTTACTTTGATGCCGGCCTCCAACTCGTAGGGGCAGAGTGATTATCCCCTGGGGATGAATTATGCCGCCTCCGAATCTAATGATCGGATAATGTATCTTTTCAATTGTCTTTGGATCATGCTCAAGACGACTTAGACAAGCTGTGCTGATAATGTCTGACGAACTCCCCGTATCTACTAAGATACGCCTTACTTTGAGGTTTGCTACCTTCAATTCAATAACCAAGGGGTCGTCATGTGGAGTGGCGACCTTGCCCCTGTCAGATTCACAAATCTCCACTTTAGGGAAATGGTCAATTGGAGCTTTTCCAGACAGCATGACCTGTCCCAACCGGCTTGCATAGTCTTTTTGACCTCTCATTGTTGGGCCCCCAGCGGCTAGACCTCCTGAGATGACGACCACAAGTTCTGGGACAGTGTCATTGTCATCACGTCGGTATGACGGTGACTTGCTTTTCTTGTAGAATTTTTTACCACTTCCCCCTGTGCTTGTGCTGAGATAGGATTTCAGGAACCCTTTAGCGGCTAATCCATCGAGAGCCCTTCGTAGGGACTTGCAATCTTTTGTATCATGTCCCACATCACAATGGAACTTACAGTAAAGCGAGCTGTCCCGAGTTTCCACCGGCGACTTCATGGGGAATGGTCGATCAATCTCATACCTATCACTGACATCTAGCAGTATCGTATACAGGTCAATGTTGTATTCGAACCTTTCTTTGTCATAGGGTCGTCCTCTCTTCTGTCCTTGGGAGCGGTCTGCCTGATATCCTTTCTTTTCAATGGCCCATGCCCCATTCGGACGGCTGGTCTTTTTGTCTGACTTATCCTTGCGCTGAGGATGATCTGTGGCCTCTGTTCCCTTAGACTCTTTGGGGACGGAGCAGATTTCAGTGGCATGAATAAAGGACTCGGCCTCATCCAAAGCGTCGGCCATATTTCTCACACTTTTCTTCACCAAATCGAACTTAAAGGATCCCTTCTTAAGTCCCCTAAAGAAATTATCAAACGCCACCCCGTCAGGTAGGTTTGGAATCTGTCCTGATTCCAAATTGAAACGTCGAACATAGCTTCGCAAAGATTCATCTTTTCCTTGCTGTATTCGCCCCAAGTGCATGCTCGTCTTTTTCTCTTCTTTATAAGCCATAAATCTTGCTGAAAATAACATCTCCAATTCGGCATATGTGTTGATCGTTCCCGCAGGCAACTTCTTGAACCATTTGGACGCAACCCCTTTCAGAGTGGACGGAAAGTATTTGCACCAGGTTGCATCAGTAGTTCCCTGGACATACATATGATGCCGATAGGCCAAGAGGTGTCTCAGGATCAGACGTGCCATCATAGGCGTCAATAGCCGGTGGTTTTACTTTAGGCTCCTTGGGAGCATTCATGATATCAGCATAGAATGGGGTGGTGTAATCGAGGATGATGCCGGCTACCCCTTGTTGAATATGGCATATTGGGTCCTGCCTTCTATTCTGGGATGTTCTACGCCACTCGCTGTCCGCGCGGCTGACATGAGTCCTGGTGAGACGGCGCGAAGGGGCAGCGAGGGGTGAATCTTGCATGACAGGGGTGGAACCTGTATCTGACAACTCAGTTTCTTGGGGCCTATCTAGCTGAATGATCGGTACTCTTCTGGACGGTCAAGGTTCAGGCCGAGAAGTTGGCAGGATCCGACGCGGAGCTATAGGCTGGAAAGAAGTTCTTGTTCTGTCAAAGCGTCTGTCATGATCGTCATTTCGTGCTTGGTCTTGCCGCCAGACATTAGACCGAGTGAGTCCATTAAAGAAAGGAATTCCCGTCCCATGAGACTGAGAACGGATAATCTTGATCTCATCTTGTAGAGTGTCCATCTGTGCTTTGAATCCAGCCAGGATATCTTTGAGCTGCCCAGCAGACACCGGCAAGTCTGGGTTCTCTTCCATAACTGTGTCGGCATCAGCCCTCAAGTGGCCACCTGGAGGAAACGAAGGTTGACCCGTCTCATCTTCCACTTGGACCTGCTTGGGTTGTGACTCAGGAGGAGGTTCAAGACGACCGTCCTGCCCTACAGACTGGTGGCTTCTGTCGTCCCTCCCTCGAGGAGGACGATCACCATTGATTGTGGTTTTGTCGTTTTCATTTCGACTGATGGGCGCGTCTCCAAAGTGCAGGACGTCTACCATGTTACCTTACCTCCCCACAGACGGCGCCAAATGTTGTGGGAGTTTTTCCTTTGGATGATGACGAGGAGGTATCAGGTTCCACGTAGTGTCGAGTCCAGTCCACGTCGGCGGCGTACCTACAAAACAAGAATATTCCCGAAGAAATATTCCCTCCGATGCTTAAGTAAGACACGGGTTTTTAGGAAGATGTAATTAATGAACAGAAAGCATTAAAGGTAAGTAGTAGAATGTTTCTCTCTCTAGAATTGTGTGTGCATTTCTTGGGAATTGGGTGTATTTATAGTCTCCCCCTTTTGGAAAAAAACCCTAGAGTCATTTCACATGATTGGCTAGTTTACCAGATAATGACATGTGTCACTATCATAACATTCCCTATGGGCCATGGGCCTCAAAAGGGACTAGCACATTTAGTTCAACCTTACATCAGCATAGGCTGATTCTTAGGTGGCAGCCAAAATAGGCGGCTGACCAATGTTTAGAAGCCACGTGTCGCGTGATGTTGGCGCCACGTAGGTGGGGTATTTTTACCCACATCAATAAGGATGACAACTCTTACCTTATGTTCAAGAGCAAGCATCAAGCGGCAAAGGAATTAGGAAATGCACACTTGTCCCTATGGACAAGTGGGAGACTAAAGGAAATAATGCCCTTGGTCCAAGTATGCATTTAATGCTAAGTCTAATAAATGTGTTTCAGTACTAATTACTTCCTCCGTCCCTTAATACTTGACCTGTTTTCCTTATCGGGTCGTCCCTTAATACTTGACCTGTTTCTAAAAATGGAAATATTTAACAATATTATATTATTTCTCACTCCCCCCTAGGCATAAGCTTGTTCTTGCATTTGCTTGTAAAATGCTTTCCTCAAATGAACCCAAACCAAATCACCTTCGACAAACACCCGAGGCTTGCGATTCTTATTTGATTTCTGTTTATAAAAAGGCATTGATAGCTTCAACACGGTCACGAACTTGTTGGTGCAATTTCATCATAGATTTCAACTTGGCATCGGCATCTTTGTGAACCAACTCATCTTTTGGCAATGGAATCAGATCCAATGGAAAATATGGATTAATCTCATATACCACTTCAAATGGAGAATGACCAGTAGCATAAGTAGGAGAACGATTATAAGCGAATTCAGCGCATGAGCCAGCTTGACATCCCAATCCTTTTGCGTCTTTCTTACCAACCCTCGTAACAACGTTCCCAAGGTTCGATTTGTAACCTCCGTTTGCCCATCAGTTTGAGGGTGATGTGAAGTGCTAAAGAACAAATTGGTTCCCACCTTTCTCCACAATGTATTCCAAAAGTAACTCAAAAACTTTGAATCACGATCCGAAACAATAGTCTTGTGAATTCCATGCAAACGAACAATCTGTTTATAATATAAATCAGCCACATTACAAGCATCATCCGTTTTGTGACAAGCAACAAAGTGAGCCATCTTGGAAAATCTATCAACAACGACCATGATAGCATCCTTACCTCTTTGAGTACGAGGCAAAGCCACTATAAAATCCATAGAAACATCTTCCCAAGGACGAACCAGAACTGGTAATGGTAACTACAAACCGGGCCTGAAAGAACTCTTGGCCATATGACAAGTGACGCACTTACCCACAATGTTCGTTACATCGTCCAACATTTTAGGCCAAAAGAAATGCTCCCTCAATATCTCCAAGGTCTTAGCTATGCCAAAGTGACCAGCCAACCCTCCACCATGAGCCTCCCGAACTAGTAGCTCACGAATTGAGTGCTTGCGAATACAAAGACGATTGCCTTTGAAAAGAAACCCATCTTGCAACATGTACTCTCCATAGGCACCAACTGCCCATTTCTCAAATGCAACTCCAAAGTCACCATCAGTCTTTCAAACATCAAGTGTAGCAAGCAAAGTATATCTCCGTGATAATGCATCAACCACCACATTGCTCTTACCTTCTTTGTACTTCGAAGAAAAATGAAAGGATTGCAAGAACTCAACCCATTTAGCATGCCTTGAACTCAATTTTTGTTGCCCATTAATAAACTTCAAAGATTCATGGTCAGAATGCAAGACGAAGTGACTAGAACGCAAATAATGACTCCAATGATCCAAAGCTCTAACAATGGCATAAAACTCTTTATCATAAGTGCAATAATTTAAACGAGCACCCCCTAACTTTTCCGAAAAATAAGCTATGGGACGCTTACCATGGATCAAAACAGCACCGATTCCCACACCACTAGCATCACACTCGACCTCGAAAGGTTGAGAAAAATACGGCAATGCCGAAATAGGAGCATCACACAAACGCCCCTTAATTACATCAAATGCCTTTTGAGCGTCCTCTCCCCATACAAACGAGTCTTTCTTAAAATGAAGCAAGACCATGAAATGAACGCACCTCACTTATAGTTTTAGGACTAGGCCATGATTGGATAGCCTCGATCTTGGACTGATCCACGGACACCCCATCCTTCGAAACCACATAGCCCAAGAATACCACATTATCAACAAGGAACGAACACTTCTCTAGCTTCCCATAGAGCTTTTGAGCTCTAAGGGTTTCAAAAACATCCCTCAAATGAATCAGATGCTCCTCTTCGTTCTTACTTTACACCAAGATGTTATCAAGATATACCACAACGAATCTGCCCAAAAATGATTTAAGCACTTTGTTCATTAGCCTTATAAACGTACTAGGAGCGTTAGTGAGACCAGATGGCATGACGGTCCATTCATACAAACCATGTTTTGTCTTGAAAGTCGTTTTCCACTCATCTCCTTCACGCATCCGAATCTGATGATAACCACTCCGCAAATAAAATTTTGAGAACAACTTCGAACCATGGAGCTCATCTAACATATCATCAAGTCTCGGAATTGGAAAACGATACTTGATGGTAATGTTATTCACAGCCCTACTATCAACACACATACACCATGTCCTATCTTTCTTAGGCACAAGCAACACCAGAACAACACATGGACTTAAGCTCTCTAACATACCCTCGACTCTCAAGTTCATCAATTTGTTTTTGCAATTCCTTTGTTTTCTCCGGATTGCAACGATAAGCAGCCTTATTAGGCAAAGAAGTTCCTGGAACAAGATCAATTTGATGTTCAATACCACGAATAGGAGCCAACCTGGTGGTAATTTGTCGGGAAATACATCCTTGAACTCAAAAAGCAACTCAGCAATGGGACTGCCTTCTTTCCAATTTTTGCCTTTGATCGAACTTTCCTTAGCCACGAGCAAATACACCAACTCTCCATGATCTAAAGCTTGCTCAATATCTCGTTCACAAGCCAACATGGGGAGATTCGACTTCGTTTTTTGCTGCTCACTCATGGATCGAACCGCTTGTGATGACATAGGCTTTAGCACAATCTTCTTGCCTTTGTCTCTCAATTCATACTCGTTGCTTCTCCCTTGTAAACCACGTCCCTATCAAACTGCCAAGGATGACCCAACAAAATATGACAAGCACCATAGGAATAACATCACAAAGAATCTCATCCACATACGATTCCATAGTCAAACCAACCCTTACTTGTTTTGACACTTTCACACTATTACCATCATCGAGCCAATGGAGTGCATATGGCCTAGGATGGGCTGTAGTGATTAAGCCTAATTTCGAAACCATCTCACTAGAAGCAACATTGGTGCAACTCCCCCCCCATCAACAATCACACTACACCACTTATCTTTCACTAGACATTTAGTATGAAACAACTGATCTCGTTAATCCGAATCAGTAGATGCAATTTGGGTTTGTAGAGCTCTAAGAACCAGATTTGTGTCATGAACTGGAGCCTCATACCCCTCCTCCTCCTTTTCATCGCCACTCTCATCAAACACAAATACGTCCCCCAACCTCTTCTCCTCTTCAAACAATTCCTCACGGCATTCAACAACTTCTCTCAAGGTCACTACCCGTTAATTTGGACACGCATTTTGATAATGCCCAAACCCTTGACACTTAAAACAACGCACCTTGGACAGACTTGTTTCTTTGGTTGAGTTAACTAATTTTTGGGCAGCTGTAGAATTACTTGAACCTACGGTACTAGGTGATGTGTTTGGTTTCAAGATAGGTTCGGATTTAGACCAAGACTTGGCCTTACTATCCATACTTGACCCTCCCCCATATGTTTCTTTCCCTTGGTTTTCCAATTTTAAAAAAATTCCACAAAGAGTATCAAAATCAAAATATGGATAAAGGTCTACGGTATTGTCATTATTGTAGTTTAAACCCCTTAAAAATCTAGACAGTTTTTGTTCCTCAATCTCCTCAATTCCCCCCATTAAGGACAACTTTTCAAACTCATCAATATATTCAGCCACACTCATTTTCCCTTGCCTCAATTTAGCAATTTTACGATAAGTCATTATTCTATGAGTTGTTGGCACATACCTTTTACGTAGCTTACGTTTCAAAGACTCTCAAGAGGTGATTTTGTCCTTCCCATCTCAAATTCTCTTGGATTTCAGTCCTTCGAACCACAATGAAGCTCCTCGTCCTAGCTTCAATATGGTATACTTACAATGCTTCTCATCATTAATGTCCTTGAAATCGAACATTCGCTCTATCTTGCGCTCCCATTCCAAATAAGTTTCCGGATCTGTTCCACCAACAAATTCAGGAAGTTCCATGACTTTTAATTCATCCACAACCCGTAGTGGATAACGTCTAGGATGCCTTCGAAATCCCCCATCTCGAACGTTCTTCAAGGCTTCTTGGAGATGTTGTAGAAAGTCAGGATCGTCAAAATCCATTTTAGCTCGTAAGAATCACGAACCTGGCTCTGATACCACAAATGATACGAGTTTAAAAACTCGTTGTATGAGTAAGGATAGCTGATTAACAAGCTAGACCTATAGCTCGTCAAACGTGATTGAAAGGCAAGACCTATAAACTTTACTCGTGTACGGTTTTGCAGGAGTGGAAGATCTATGAGAATATAAGACAAAGTGTCCAATAAGCTTGTTAGTTTTCCTAATTCTCTAGTTAATAACATGTTTATAGTTATCATGTTATGGTTTTCTAATTGCAAGCTTGAATAACTAAATGACTGAATTATTGATGTTTTATGGCTTTAGTTACATTATAGTAAGAAAACTAGAAGTAACTCTTGGGCATTGATATACATGACTATCCCTACACAAAATAGAGCGAAAAGGTGATCAGTTGATTTATGTTTACTTTCCTACTACTTGGTAGAAAAGTTGTACTCGATTACCTTTAGCTCTTTCTTTTACCGTCTCAGGCATGTTGCAGGTCTAGTCTCTTTAGCTTTCTGGTCAGATCAGCAAGTTCTGTTCAGGTCTCAGGTAGAGGTTATACAATGTTACAACATGTCACGTGCTGAATATTTCCAAGCCTTTAGCACGCTGCCTACTAGCGTCACAGTCCCGTCGGATCACTAGTCAAGGCTACCCGATGTTTTAGCTATGCTAAGTGTGCTACAAAAATGGCTAAGTAAGGAAACTTGTATGCAAGAGAGCTTTGGAAACTTTTTGTATTGCTTGAGAGAATTACAAATGTGTTGGCTGAATGTACAAATGAATGGGGAAGCCTATTTATAGGCACCCAAGTCCCTAGAGCCTTCTACACTACTCCTACAAAGAATGGCCTACATGTTTCTAGAATGTTCCCACCTCCAAGGGAACCCTCTTATACAAGGAGGTCTCTAGAATTATCTCCCCTAATCTGTGCAGCAAGGTTCTACACTCTTACTAGCTAGAACCTTCATGAAACAACCAAGCTAGAGTGTCCAAGATGCCTCCGGAGCACTCTAGAACCTTCCGGTGCACAACCGTGCATACCTGCTGCAAAACCGGGCCTTCTGGGCCTCAAACCCAAAATCTAGCCCAACCATTGTCTTCATTGGGATAAAATACGTGGGACCCCCAAGTTTCAGCCCATTTGGATATCATTTGGTCCCCCAAACAGCCCATTATTATGTTGTTGTCATGTGGGTGTTCACTGGGAATTCATGGCTAATTCAAAATAATCCTCTATAGGGGGTGGGTGTTGCTCATGCTGCCAGCACCTAGGCACACCCCTACGGCCAACCTTGCTGCCTAGCGCCCAGTGCCAGCGCCCATGTCCCTGCACCATGATGCACTCCGATGCATCAACGACCCACACGAACCAACTTCCGATGGAACACCACGTTGCCCGGTGGTGCCCAACGACCTTCCCTCCACCCTTGGCGTTGCACCGCGATGCCTTGCGATGCTTGTTGCCTTGAGTGCTGCCACATGCGATGGTGTGGGAAGCCATCCGTGACATTCTCCCCTACTTAAATTCTTGACGCCCTCTTCAAGACGACCCGTTGCACGTGCACACGACCCGAACCATGCACCTCTGCCGATGCCTTGCCGTTGCACGACCCCAACCTTGGGCACCTCGCCCATACCATAGCCACCATGCCTACCTACCTTGCTCCTCCCTCGGAGCACACAATCAGCTGCCTCTCGTGCCCACGATCCGAACCACACGTCCCTTTGCCTTCGGCACCCCTTGGTTGCCGTTGCACGAGACTTCAAGGAAGAGATTCTCATGCATTCTTCCTTGTCGCTTGCGAGCCGAATGTCGACCTCGCTGCCCTTGTGTGTGATGGTCAGCACGGCATCACCAACTCAAAATGGTAGGACCGAGTCTAGGAACTCCATACCTAGCACCACGTCCTCATCATCCATGTCGACCACCATGAAGTCGACCTTGCCCACCTTGCCGACCATGGTTCCTTCTCCATTGTGCCGACCATTGTGCCGACCCTCGGTTGATGCGATGCTGCCTCGTTGCCTTCGTCCTCCTCGAACCTCCGACCCTTGTCCCATCTCGAGTTTGGCAGCTCATATAAGGACTCCGCCACTGCTATGGCCTCGGCAAGATCCTTGGCTCCTCGTCGCCGTACCTCTTGCTCCGCCCAACGCTGTAGCCCATCCATGAAGTATATGAGTTGGGTCTTCTCCGGAAGATCCGATATCTCTAGCATGAATGAAGTGAACTCCTTTACGTACTCCTTGATCGATCTGGTATGCTTCAACCCACGCAGCTTCTTCATCGCAATTTCTTCGGAATTCTCCGGTAGAACTGCCTCTTGAAGTCGGCCTTGAACTCGTCCCATGTCTTGATCGAGCACAACCTCTTCTGTATGTCCAACTCACGCCTTCTCCACCATAGGATGGCATCCTCCGAAAAGTACATGGTGGCTGTGGAGATTCTTGTAGCATCGTCATCCAAGTGCATGGCCTCGAAGTATCTCTCGATGCTCCACAAGAAATTATCGATAGCCTTCGAGCCACGCTTGCCTTCGAACTTAGACGGCTCCCGCACCTTCATCCTTGGTCCCTCCCGCATAGCAGCACCCCCGACCACTGCCGCCTTTAGTAGAACCACGTCCCCCTTGACGGATTCTAGTTTCTCCTTCATGGCATTGTAATGCCCCTTGATGGCATCCCGTAGTTGTGCCACCTCTTCCCGAAGTGTGGCAGCAACTTCATTAACGAGGGAATTCATGGCTTCCCTTGCCTCCTCGACCGTCGCCGTAGCCCCCAACTCCAACACTTGAACACGGCTATCGACTCCCTCGATGCCTTGCCCATGACTAGCAGCAATCCCCTTCAACTCTTCGAGTTGCTGCTCCGCAATCCCCATACTGTCGACGAGATCCGCCGTCGCCAACTCCACTTTAGCCAACCGACCGTCAAGCTTCGCGGTCGATGGCTTCCCCCTCTTGGTGGGATCCTCCACCACACCAGATGCACCAACACTTTCCTTCATCGATGCCATATGATCAGTCCTCCGATCAGAATTTCGTCCACACAACAGCAAGCACTTCAACGTAACCGATGTTACGTCCTAACTAACGTTCCCGCTCTGATACCACTTGTCACGTGCTGGTCTGGGTGTTCAAGGATAAGCTAGCTTTTTCTGGCCAACATTAGAAACTAGGAAGGTTGCTTGGGTGTGGGTTATGAAAGCTTCTGATTTAGCCTTGAAAACAATACAGTTTTCCCCTTGAAATGTGATAACTGAAATCTTGAACCTTAAGAAGAATGGCCAATAGCCCCTACTATGAACGTTTGGAGACTTGCCACCCTACACTCACAGAGTCACTGTGAGCAAGGGTACATTTTCTTGTTCATGATTATAATCTTGTTAATGTATGAGTTTTTTGTTCTAATTTCTTCACTATTTTTTTTCCAACTTTCTCTGTGTTTTTTCTTCAGTTTATTCAAATAAAAATTTGCAATATTTCAGTACCCAAGAACTGAACTTTTTCACAATCTAAGAACCTCAATTCCTTAATAAACCAACATGAGAAATAAATTGTGTTTGGAATCACAACAACAATAAAAAAAACAAAACAAAAAGTAGCCAAATATGCATCACTCCTCAAGTTTGCCATCACATGGAAGACGTGAGAAGTGAGAATTGGTTGAATGATGAAAAAGGGACGCAAGCAAGTTAAGGGCAAATTTCTGATAATGAAAAGAGTTTAAACTTAACCCATAATTCAAGGAGATGTAATGATGACACATTAAAAGTGTAGAAGTTGTATGTTTTGGTAATTTATGCATGACTTTGTTATCCAGTCAGTTAATTAGAGGATAAACTAGAAGCTTTCATAACCCACACCCATACAACCTTCCTAGAACATTTTGAGCTAATCACAACACCTTAAACCACAATAACTGCTAAAGCCCCTACTATGAACCCCACAAGGCCATAATTAACCACACTGAAATCATCACAATTACAAAAGCTTCAAAAAACACCCATGAGAATATGCTGAATATATTCATTGGCTAAGTGATTTTGCTTAAAACCTTGATTTACTAGTGCCCCGTGAGAAGATGTTATATTATCCTTATTTTTCATTGAACAAGCTGTTTCAGAGTATATATTATGCATCTAGATTAGCTTTCTACAGCTTCTGGACACTATAAAAGTTGAATCAGCTCAAAGTATGCAGGTAATATTTCCAATTGTGTATGTATGGCCTTAGCGATAACACGTACATGTTATGTCTTCTAATCTCTGCATCCATTGCCAAAAGTATCTTACTTTCTTAACACATCAATAGGAAACAATTTCCTCAAGTTAATGCAAAGCTCCTCCGTCTCCATGAACTCTAGTATACATTTCTACTTATTCCATCGGTTTTAAGAATAAATATAAAAGCTTCTGCAGTCTGAGTTCCAGAAGTCTCTATTTACTAAGTTATATACAGTCTCTTGCAATTCACTACCATGTTCTCGTGGGCTTAAGTATGTGATGATTTTAAAACCTGAACATTCTCAAGATACATGCAGACTAAAACCTAAGATACCTGAACTAGCAGTATACCTGCAACATTGAACTAGCCCAACAGCTTCAAAATAAATCCCCACCAGTTACACATCCGTCTCAAAGAAATTATAGGAAATTCAGAAAAAATTATAGGAAATAACATAAACTATAGGAAATTCAACATACATTATAAGAAATTCAGCAAAAATTATAGGATATTCATCAAATACTATAGGAAATTTAGCAAAATTGGAAATTCAGAGATATGTTAAATGTGCGAAAATAAAAAAAACACAAGCAAAGAGATAAGAACCTCGAAGAAGAGCGGTGCCAGAAACGACCTCGCCGCCGATCCACCAACCTCCCAACCTATAATTTTTAAAAATTAATAATGAATTGAATGAATTTAGAGATTGAGCGCTCAATTCTCTGTAAATTAGCCAACAAATTTGAATTCCTCTGTAAATTAACCGAAAAATGAATTTCTATGTAAATTAACCGAAAAAATGAATTCTCAATACTTTTTCCTATAATACCTTGAAGCAGAAACGCAAGAAAACTAACAGTCAGATTCACCAACGGAACAAAAAGAGCGGAAGGAGAGAGAGGTGGAAGAGTTACTCAGTTTTTTGAAGTGTTTGGAACTTGAGGAAGGTCGTGGGGGAGTGGGATATAAGAAGCGGGATATATTTTCCGCCTTTTTTTTTGCAAGGGCAAGAACAGATTAATTTTGGGCTGGGTCATTAATTTACAATGGGCAATGACATGGAAGTAGGTGGTTGCACAAAGATATTAAAGGGCAACAATATAAAATTTTGTGGCCCAAACTATAATTTTGGGCAACAGGTTTATGTATTGTCGCCCATAAAAGGTCTTGGGCTACTGAAAATCTTATTGTCGCACAAAATTAGACATTTGGGCAACGAACTTATACACCGTCGCCTTTTGTTCTATTTTGGGCTACAAACATATTTTTCGTCGCCCATATATTATTAACCCATCGCCCAAACCTTCTTTGTGATGCATTAGGGTAATGATGTTCCCTTTGACTTCCATTCTGACCTTTTGATGAAGTGAAGAAGGCACTTCCCTATATCACGAATACAGGGTCGCCCAAGAAGAAGATTGAAGCTATTTTTGATGTTGAGCACTTGGAAGCTCACTTTGCACTCAATGGGGCCAATTCGCAATAAAAGTATGAGGGTCCCCACGTCCTCACGACGGGTATTATCATATGCACGGACACCTTGAGATGAGCTAGAAAAGTCACGTTGAGTGAAACCCAGATTTTCAGCGGTGCCAAGAGGACACACATTTATGGTAGACCCATTGTCGACCAAAGTTATGGAAATGATTTTGTCATTGTATTCAACGGTCAAATATAGTGCTTTATGGTGATCCACCCCTTCAGGAGGGAGGTCTTCATCGGTAAATGTGAACCCTTTTTAAGGATTTGCATGGAGCGTTTCTAGATCAATCAGAGTGGTTTACCAAGTAACATTCGGTTTGGCAAGAACATTGATTAGGGCATTGAGATTCTCAACAAAGGAAGTTATGAGTTGCCAAATATTGATTTCTGCTTTAGTCTGCTTCAGCTGCTTGATAAGTGGATTTTCATCGATCAGAGATGAAACCTTAATTGTAGGGACAACCATTTTGGTTAGTTCTTGAATTCTACCTTACCAGGTCGTAACTTGAACACTGATTTTAGCTTTAGTGCCAAGATACCAATCAGGACTCACAACTTTTTGGCATTCTTCATCCTCTGGGACATAGAAGGATTGTAGTAAACGTCTTCATCATCACTAGCCCATATTCCAAAAATACCACTCTAAGGGAAACCCATGAGAAAACCAGATCTCGGGTTTTAGTTTGTCATAATGTAGCTCATAGGGTAATAGGGAGCCTCTGCATTATCAATGTAGTTCATATGGTTGTGGGGAATCTCCAGATTTTTAACACATCCCCTTGGATCAAAAAGAGCCTCTAGATTCTTTTCGAGAGCTTTCAGACGAGCCTCACCTTCTCCCATTCGGTCATAGAGCTCGGAAATTTCCACTGCCATTGAAGTCATTTTAAACTGGATTTTGAACGGCTAGTCCAAAGATCCTAAAGAACACATGCAATGACTTTAGAACTTGAACTTTATCCGACACATGATGTGATGATATGTATGCAAAATGAGATGAGACCTAGACTGACACTAAGCACCTCTCCGCTAGATTCGGGATTTTGGATCTGTATTTGTAGCTAGTTTTGGGAAATTTGACCATTTTGTCTTTGTACTTGTATTGGGACTTGCAAGCCGTTGCAAATTTTTCAAAGGAGATTTATCTTTTTGTACATTTGAACTAGGATTATTTCAATTGATTTACAACCCGTGGGATTTGTACTTGTATCATTTCTAGGGATTTCCACCCGAATTCAGGACTTTGGAAATTGTAGTTTTGGGGGTTTTCAACCCAACTTCGATGTAAAAGATTTTTGGATTTTGAATATTTTAGGGGAGTTTCAACCCAATCGTAGAATTTGGACTAGGAATATTTCTGGGGAGTTTAAACCCATTTGAACTAGTTTTGAAAATGTGTTATTTCTGGGGATTTTGAACCCGTCCCTAGGACTTTAAATTTGTACTATTTCTAGGGATTTTCAACACGTGGAAATTGTTTTGAAATTTTATGGGGTTTGTATTATTTTTGGGGATTTTCAACCCATCATGGAATTTTGTATTTGGTATTAACTCTAGGGATTTTCAACCCATAATGGAATTTTGTATTTGGTATTACATCAAGGGTTTTTCAACCCCTCATGGAAATTTGTATTTGGTATTATTTCTAGGGATTTTCAAACCATCATGTAATTTTGAATTTGATATTATTTCTAGGTATTTCCAACCCATCATGGAATTTTGTATTTGGTATTATTTATAGCGATTTTCAATCCATCATGAATTTTGTATTTGGTATTATTTTTAGGGATTTTCAACCCATCATGGAATTTTGTATTTGGTATTATTTATAGGGATTTTCAACCCATCATGGAATTTTGTATTTGGTATTATTTCTAGGGATTTTCAACCCATTGGAAATATTTTGAAATTGTATCTAAGGGTCAAGACTCGATAAGGTAAGCAAAGATTTTGGACTTGTAGTTTCGGCTCGGGTTTGATAGATGACAACCATTTTTGAATTTGGGGAATATAGGATTTGTGTTTCGAATTTGGGATCTTGAAGGATCGAAGATGATTTGTATTAGGAATAGGACTAATTTGCAATTTTGAACTTGAAGGTTTTTTTACATGGGAATTTGGACATGAAAATCCGTCATTACGACGCCATGGATTGGACTCTTGAATTTGGTAATTTGGGAGTAGAAATTGGACTACAATATTACGACGCCATGGGTTGGATTCTTTAATTTTGATATGGAAATTTTGAACATGAAAATCTGGCATTATGATGCCTTGGGTTGGACTCTTGAATTTGGATATGGAAATTTTGACTTGAAAATCCGGCATTATGATGCCATGAGTTGGACTCTTGAATTTGGATATGGAAATTTTGACTTCAAAATCCAGCATTATGACGCCATGGGTTAAACTTTTGAATATGCATATGGAAATTTGAAAATCCATCATTATGATGCCATGGATTGGACTATTGAATTTGGACATAGTAAGAGGTTTGGACTCTTTTGTGTGAGGCGTGTTTTAGGGATTTTTGAACCAAACGTAGTGGTACTCCTAAATGATGACCCTAAATCAGCGATTTTAATGCATGAGGTTTTGATGATGCTACTAGGAGGTTTGGTTTTCTTAATTTGAAGGCTACGTTTTTGGCAAAGTAAGAACGTGAAGGTTAGTCATTTACGCGTGCAAAGGCGCCCACACAAAATGCATATATAAGCACGTTGTCACACTAACATGGATATGAATGCGACATGCAAAGTTCTCGACCTAAGGTCGGTCTAAGTTTTGGATGATGCAATAGTCGGTTTAGGATGTCAAACGGGTCCTTGACTAAGAGGGGAATTCGGAACAAGGGGCCTCCCCCCCAAGGGAAACGTATGTTTGCGAACACCCTCCATGCACACAATGTCGGAAGCAAAGATAGTAAATGTCAAGGTTTGGTAGGCTCGAAAATTATCAAAAACTTTGGCCTGGAGCCGTATAGAGAATGACCAAGTCTGTGCCCCCATGGTTTACCTCGAATGTAGAACACATCCGTATGAGGTGAAGCTAGAAAATTTAATTTTGTATTTTCGAAAAAACATGCATGCAATGCCTAAACACAATTGTATGAACCAAAACTTGAAAAATCAACCGTTTCGGCGCTCGTTCTCAAAGTTTAGGAGCGACTCTTTCGAAAGACAATATTCGAGCTAAACTCCCATTTCAAACATTTGAACCGAATTGGGTTTATGCCACTACGAGCCACTGCGCAGGATGCAAGACAGCTGCACGAAGCGCAACAGGGTGCGCCAGGCGCTGCTGACCTGCGCCATGCGCTTCAGAAGGTTAGTGTTAGTTTTCCCGAATTATATTCGTGCTCGAAATGCAAAATTAGGAGTCCCCGATGGGGTCGCCATATTGTAAGGGTTTTTTTTTGTATATGTACCTTGTTTCTTTCGTATTTCGGATTTTGTAAATGCAAGTTTTGGTACTTTGACATATCCCATTTAGGACATGCCAAGAACTCAAACTTGGTCAATGAAATCAAGAAGCCCAACACTTGGATTCGACTTGATTTTTGCAAGCCCACCCCATAAAGGGGAGTCAAATTCGAAGGTTGAACTTGGTGATAGTAATTTATTTGAACATTTAGAAAAAGGTAACCCAAATGAAACGGAATATGCTAGAAAATACCCCTACTGTTATCGAATATTGGGTTTCAAAGGAGTCTTCATCAAACAAGATTATGGGTTCGGTTTGGAAAGACCCAAGATGACTTGAGATACGACAATGACTTGAAAACGATTGAGACTCGGGTAAGGGAACGACACACTTATTTGAGTTGATTTGACAAGTTGGTTCAAACAAGACAAGGATCATTTTCGTACATAATCTAATCATGGTACTAAGTTTAGGTCGGTGATCATGAATTTTTAGAACATCTAAATTTAAATTTTGCATGTGATCACTTTGCTTTAATTCCAATTTAGGGAAGCTAGTCTAGTTGTCCAAAAATTATATTTGTTAAGCGTGATTAGAACTTGTAAATTGTTGATCTATCATGTTGGGTGAAGAAAGCAATAACAAATAAAGCAAAGCATCATAATAGAAAATAAAGTGCAAAATTTAATGATTATACATCACCACCTAAAAAAGGACTAGGTGTAAACCAAATGAATATTAAAGGTGCAAAATTGAAAGGTGCGGAATTTAAAGGTGCAATATTGAAAGAAGCAATAAAGTAAGCAATAAAGTATTTAAATTGCAATAATAGAACTTGTATAAATGATGTTGGAATTCCAAACGAGAGACAATTATTCAAGTATGACTTGGCCCCAATATAACTTTGAAATCAGTTTGCTCATTAAAAAGTATCATCGATTTTGTACTTGAATATTGAAATAAAGCTTGAATATTGAATTTGAACTTGAATGTTGAAATTAGGAGGCTAAACCCTTAAAGTTTAGAACTTTCAATCTAAAAGTCTCATCATTAATAAGTTTCATGACTTGAAATTGATTCTTGTTTAAAGAGAAGTTGATCTCATTTAAACATGATTTAAAATTGGACATAGAAATTGTATATTGAACATAGAAATTTGGATCTTCATATGTTCTAGTTTGGAAAAGGGTTTGGACTTTTCCAAACATCCTTGAACTTGCATAAAATTAGATTTTTTTGAAGACTTGAATGATGATTATTATAAGGAACACTTTCAAGAGTTAAAGCCTCAACTTATTAATCATGTTTTATTGAAAACAAAGCTTAAAGATTGAAACTTGAAACTTGGGAAATGGAATATGGAAGACCATTTAAGGGGGATCCAAGTATGAAACCCCTTAATGGTTACACCTTTTGTACAAAATCCAAATTTTCATGAGTTATGAACTCACTAAACATCCTTGGATTATTGAAAAAGCTTGAAGATTAAAGCATGAAATTTAGAATTAATAGGATTTAGGGACTCATATTATCTAGATTTTCTAGGTTGACGCTTCCATGATGTTTTCCCAACTGCTTTTGTATTTAGAAATTGTTTCTTTTTTTGAAAGATTGAATTTTGGAGAGGATTGTATGTAAGGAGTGATTTTTGCATTACGACAATTATTGTATTCTGATTATTTTCTCCTCCCATAATTATAAAAAATGGGGGGTTTATAAAGGAAAGCAACTGGAAAAAATCCAAAAAGGCTTGCACCTGGCGCAGGTGCCTTGCTGGCGCCTGACACGTCACAAACTGCCAAAAAGAAAGACGATGACATCACTTTTAGGCGCGTTGGCATCTGTACTATTGTACCTTTTTGGACGATTGCAAAAGATTCTTTTCTTGGAGATTACGGTGGGACTTTTACGAATTAAGCGCGTCGTTTTCGAGATTTTTGTACAGTTTGAACTCGGTTTTACAGGTTGGAGCCCGGGATGCTCGGTTTTGTGGGTCAGCGCCCGAATTCGAAACGCTTAATGGAATTTTGATTGGAAAACGGCTTCGGATACCAAATGTGGTGTCCATTTTGTGAGTTTGTGTTTGGATTTCCGAATCGTATTTTAGGAATCGGAATTTGTACCAAATTCCAGGATGGGAACGGACTTGGGAATTGGATTTTGGATATTTGGACATAGAATTATTTCCTTGTACTTTAGCAATTGGGAATTCCACTCAGAGTTGCACCAACCTTGGAGTTAGGCTAATGGTTTCGTCATCGGCCTTAAGGGGAGACACGAATTAGGTGCCTCCATGGAGCATTCTTTTCCTAGCTATTACTCAAAGGATATGACTTTGAAAGGCACAGAAGATGGGCTATTCACAAGTGTCTTGTCATGGATCTTATCCTTTGCTCAATCTCTTCAGAATGAAGGTAAACGTTCGACATTATCGAGCCTTATTCACTCCTAAGGCATCTCAGGGATAGGTGTCGAGTAAAGTATCCACCTAATGGCCAAGCCATTGGATACGGAGTGATGAATTGGCTAATTCAATGAGCGATTTAAAGCTCGTTACTTCACAAGGCATGTGTTTCAATTTTGAGATTCACGAGGCACAAAAATGCATCATCCAATCTAAGATGAAAAAGAACACACAAGTTCGGTCTCATGTGAAAAAAATGGTTGGACTATTTCATCGCATTGAGGTACTTGGTTGTTTCGTTTCAAAGCCAATAGCTATAGTTTTATGCTAAATTCTCCACATAAGGACTATGAGAGATTCAAGATGTACTATTTATTTAATCTGAAAGAAAACACATTCAGTAAGCTGTTGGAGATGCTTAAAAGCAACGAACTATAACTTGAAAAGATTGAGCAAGCGCCACATACTGTGAAGTGTAAGAAATTCAAGAAAGTAAAAGGGGATAAGAAATGCAAGGCTACATCTTCATCGACTCCAGAAGGGCAAGTGGCGCCTTCCAAGAGGAAGATGAAGAGAAATACTTCTCCTTCTACGGCGCAATGGTTCTATTCTGATGAAAAAGGTCATTACAGAAGAGATTCATCAAAGAAAAAGGAAGATGTGAAGAGCGGAAACGTTGCTTCTACTTCAGGTATGTATGTTATATATTGTAATCTTGCTAACTCTACTTCTTGGGTATTGGATACTGGTTGTTTCTCACACTAATGTTCCAATTTACAGGGACTAAGGAGAAGTAGAAAGCTAGATAAAGGAGAGAAGGATCTATGCGTGGGAAATGGAGCACGGAATGTTGCATTAGCCGTAGGATCTTATTTTTATATCTTTGCCTAATGGTTTTGTTTTGGAACAAAAAAACTGCTACGACATTTCTAAGAAACATCATTTAAGTTTCATGTTTGGATTCTAAAGGTTTTAGTTTTCAGTTTAAACACAATGGTTGTTCTTTTTTCTTGAATGGTATGTTTTATCGTTCCGCACAACAAGAAAATGGTCTATATGTGCTTGATATGAACAATCAATTCTTTAGCATAAATACCAAAAAGGCTATAACTAGTGACTCGGATCTCACATATATGTGGCCTTGTCGATTAAGCCATATAAACATAAAGCGCATAGAACGACTTCAAAAGAAGGTACTTGTAGAATCATTTGACTTAGATAAGCTGATCCATGCGAATCATGTTTGCTTGGAAAAATGACAAAGCAACCTTTCTCATAGTTGGGAGAAAGAGCAAGCGAACTACTAGGGAAAATACATACGAACGCATATGGGCCTATGAGTTCGAAAGCTAGAGGTGATTTCAGTTATTTCATCACGTTCACAGACGATTTCAATAGATATGGCTATGTCTACCTAATGAAACACAAGTCCGAATCGTTTGAGAAATTCAATGAATGTTTTTTATAGTAGAGAATCAAGTTTGAAAGAAAATCAAAGCTCTATGATCGGATCGAGGAGGTGAATATCTTAACCATGAGTTTGATGACCATCTTAGAGAATGTGTCATTCTGATACGAGTTTAAAAACTCGTTGTATAAACAAGGATAGTTGATTAACAAGCTAGACCTTTAACTCGTTGATCGTGAATGCAAGACAAGACCTATTGACTCACAATCAGTTCTTTGAATAGGAAACGCGTCCAAAACAAAGAAAAAGGCTGAATTATAAACTATAATTCGAAATGTAACAAACAAGTGTTTTAATCATCCAGTTGGTTGTTATTCCAATCAAGAAGCTGACTATAAATATCCAAAAACCAACAGCTACAAGAGCTTTAAACGGCTAATTAAGAGCCATTTAAGAGCCTTTAAAACTGGCAATTACAAGCTCTAAAGCCTCCTAATTCAGTCACTAAATTGGAGGTTACAAAGGCTTAAAACTCTCCTTACAAACAACAATAATCAAAGCTAAGTAATGACTGAATTTAAATTGGGGATTTAAACAAATATCCCTTTATTAAACTGACTTTAACCAAAGCAATTAAAAATAATAAGTGCGTACAATCTGTTTAAACAAGCGGACCAATGTGATTAAACGGACCAGTTTGATTAACGTACCACCTTGATAATAAGGACCATATAACGAGCTCACTCAATCCAAGTCACCATGCACACAAAATGAGCCATTGAACCCAAATCAGTTTTGGTTCCAATTGCTAGCATAAGACTATCACTTTCATCTATAACCGTATCATCCCCTCCCCCTTTAA
The DNA here is from genome assembly GCF_020520425.1 of Spinacia oleracea. NCBI lineage: Eukaryota > Viridiplantae > Streptophyta > Magnoliopsida > Caryophyllales > Amaranthaceae > Spinacia > Spinacia oleracea. The sequence continues at coordinate 72,653,561 of NC_079490.1, forward strand.
AAGGAATTGACCTCAATTCAGCAAGGCCATCATCATCAAGATAAGGTGAAAGATCACCTACATTGAAAGTAGCATGGACACACTAGTCTCCCGGAAGCTCAATCTTGTAAGCATTATCATTCACACGTGCAACCACCTTGTAAGGACCTTCAGCCCTAGGCATAAGCTTGTTCTTGCGTTTGCTTGGAAAACGCTCTTTCCTTAAATGAACCCAAACCAAATCACCTTCTTCAAACAACCTCGGTTTGCGATTCTTATTTGATTTCTGTTTATAAGAGGCATTAATAGCTTCAATTCGCTCACGAACTTGTTGGTGCAGTTTCATCATAGACTTTAACTTAGCATCGGCATCCTTGTGAACCAACTCATCTTTTGGTAATGGAATTAAATCCAAGGGCAAGTATGGATTAATCCCATATACTACCTCAAATGGAGAATGACCAGTAGCATAAGTAGGAGACCGATTATAAGCAAATTCAGCGTGAGCAAGCTTGACATCCCAATCCTTTTGCGTTTTACTTACCAACCCTCTCAATAGCGTTCCCAAGGTTCGATTTGTCACCTCTGTTTGCCCATCAGTTTGGGGGTGATGTGAAGTGCTAAACAACAACTTGGTTCCCACCTTTCTCCACAATGTATTCCAAAAGTAACTCAAGAACTTGGAATCTCGATCAGAAACAATAGTCTTTGGAATTCCATGCAAACGAACAATCTCCTTATAATACAAATCAGCCACATTACAAGCATCATCCGTTTTGTGACAAGCAACGAAGTGAGCCATTTTTGAAAATCTATCCACCACGACCATAATAGCATCCTTACCTCTTTGAGTACGAGGCAAAGCCACTATAAAATCCATGGATACATCTTCCCAAGGGCGAACTGGAACCGGCAAAGGTGAGTATAAACCGGGTTTGAAAGAACTCTTGGCCATATGACAAGTCACACATTTATTCACAATGTTCGTTACATCACCTAACATTTTAGGCCAAAAGAAATGTTCTCTCAAGATTTCCAAGGTCTTGGCTATGCCAAAGTGACCAGCCAATCCTCCACCATGAGCCTCACGCACTAGTAACTCACGAATTGAATGCTTAGGAATACAAAGGCGATTACCTTTGAAAAGAAACCCATCTTGCAACATGTACTCCCCATAAGCACCAACTGCACATTTCTCGAATGCAACTCCAAAATCACCATCATCATGATAATAATCTTTTAAGGTCTCAAACCCCAACAAACGAACATCAAGTGTAGCAAGCAAAGTGTACCTTCGTGATAATGCATCATCCACCACATTGCTTTTACCATCTTTGTATTTCGAAGAAAAATGAAAGGATTGCAAGAACTCAACCCACTTAGCATCCCTTGGGCTCAATTTTTGTTGCCCATTAATATACTTCAAAGATTCATGATCAGAATGGAAAAAAAAGTGGCTAGAACGCAAATAATGACTCCAATGATCCAAAGCTCTAACAATGGCATAGAACTCTTTATCATAAGTGCAATAATTCAAACGAGCACCCCCTAACTTTTCCGAAAAATAAGCTATGGGACGCTTACCTTGGATCAAAACAGCACCAATCCCCACTCCACTAGCATCACACTCGACCTCAAAAGGTTGAGAGAAATCTGGCAGCGCCAAAATAGGAACAACACACAAACGCTCTTTAATCACATCAAACGCCTTTTGAGCGTCCTCTCCCCATACAAAAGCACCTTTCTTCAAGCAACTAGTGATAGGACTAGTAATAGTACTGAAATCACGAATGAAACGTCTATAAAATGAAGCAAGACCATGAAATAAACGCACCTCACTTATAGTTTTAGGATTAGGCCACGATTTGATAGCCTCGATCTTGGACTGATCCACGGACATTCCATCTTTCGAAACCACATAGCCCAAGAATACAACATTGTCAACAAGGAATGAACACTTCTCTAGCTTCCCATAGAGTCTTTGAGCTCTAAGTGTTTCAAAAACATCCCTCAAATGAATCAGATGCTCCTCTTCGTTCCTACTATACACCAAGATGTCATCAAGATATACCACAACGAATCTGCCCAAAAATGATTTAAGCACTTCGTTCATTAGCCTCATAAACGTACTAGGAGCATTAGTGAGACCAAATGGCATGACGGTCCACTCATACAAACCATGTTTTGTCTTGAAAGCCGTTTTCCACTCATCTCCTTCACGCATCCGAATCTGATGATAACCACTTCGCAAATCAATTTTTGAGAACAACTTCGAACCATGGAGCTCATCTAACATATCATCAAGTCTCGGAATTGGAAAACGATACTTGATGGTAATGTTATTCACAGCCCTACTATCAACACACATTCGCCATGTTCCATCTTTCTTAGGCACAAGCAACACCGGAACAACACATGGACTCAAGCTTTCTCTAACATAGCCTCGATTCACAAGTTCATCAATTTGCTTTTGTCATTCCTTTGTTTCCTCCGGATTGCAACGATAGGCAGCCTTATTAGGCAAAGAAGTTCCTGGAATAAGATCAATTTGATGTTCAATACCACAAATAGGGGGCAAACCTGGTGGTAATTCATCCTGAAATACATCCTTGAACTCAAACAGCAATTCGGCAATGGGACTGCCTTCTTTCCAATTTTCGCCTTCAATTGGACTCTCCTTAGCCACGAGCAAATACACCAACTCTCCATGATCAAGAGCTTGCTCAATTTCTCGTTCACTAGCCAACATGGTGACATTCGGCTTTTTCTTTTGTTTCACACTCATGGATCGAACCGCTTGAGATGACATAGGCTTTAGCATAATTTTCTTGCCTTTGTCTCTCAATTCATACTCATTGCTTCTCCCTTTATGAATCACCTCCCTATCAAACTGCCAAGGACGACCCAACAAAATATGACAAGCATCCATAGGAATAACATCACAAAGAACTTCATCCACATACGAACCCATAGTTAAACCAACCCTTACTTGCCTCGACACTTTTACACTATTACCATCATCAAGCCAATGGAGTGCGTATGGCCTAGGATGGGCAGTAGTGATTAAGCCTAATTTTGACACCATTTCACTAGAAGCAGCATTGGTACAACTCCCCCCATCAACAATTACACTACACCACTTATCTTTCACTAGACATTTAGTATGAAACAACTGATCTCGTTGGTATAGATCAGTAGGTGAAATTTGAGTTTGTAGCGCTCTAAGAACCAGATTTGTGTCATAAATTTGAGCCTCATACCCTTCCTCTTCCTCCTCATCACCACTCTCATCAAACACAAATACATCCCCCAACCTCTTTTCCTCTTCAAACAACTCCTCACGACATTCAACAGCTTCTCTCAAGGTCACTACTCGTTTATTTGGACACGCATTTTGATAATGCCCAAACCCTTGACACTTAAAACAACGCACCTTGGACAGACTTGTTTCTTTGGTTGGGTTAGATAGTTTAGGGGCAGCCGTAGAATTACTTGAACCTACGGTACTAGGTGATGTGTTTGGTTTCAAGCTAGGCTCGGATTTAGCCCAAGACTTGGCTTTACCATCCATACTAGACCCTCCCCCATATTTTGCCTTCCCTTGATTTTTCAATTTTAAACAAAGTCCACAAAGAGTGTCAAAATCAGAATATGGATAAAGGTCTACGGTATTGGCAATATTATAATTTAGACCCCTTAAAAATCTGGACAGTTTTTGTTCCTCAATTTCCTCAATTTCTCCCATTAAGGACAACTTTTTAAACTCATCAATATATTCAGCCACACTCATTTTTCCTTGCCTCAACTCGGCAATTTTACGATAAGTTGTCATTCTATGAGTTGTTGGCACATACCTTTTAGCTTACGTTTCAAAGACTCCCAAGAGGTAATTTTCTCCTTTCCTTCACGTATTCTCTTGGATTTCAGTCTCTCGAACCACAATGAAGCCCCTCGTCCTAGCTTCAATATGGCATATTTGCAACGCTTCTCATCATCAATGTCCTTGAAATCGAACATTCTCTCTATTTTGCGCTCCCACTCCAAATAGGCTTCCGGATCTGTTCCACCAACAAATTCAGGAAGTTCGGTGACTTTGAGTTCATCCATAGCCCGTAGATCACGCCTAGGAGGCCTACGATACCCCCCATCTCTAACGTTCTTCAAGGCTTCTTGGAGATGTTGTAGAAAGTCAGGATCATCAAAATCCATATTTCAGTTTGTAAGAATTACGAACAACAGCTCTTTTTTTTTTTTTGGGCGGATCACACGAACAGCAGCTCTGATACCACTAATGATACGAGTTTAAAAACTCATTGTATAAACAAGGATAGTTGATTAACAAGCTAGACCTTTAACTCGTTGATCGTGAATGCAAGACAAGACCTATTGACTCACAATCAGTTCTTTGAATAGGAAACGCATCCAAAACAAAGAAAAAGACTGAATTATAAACTATAATTCGAAATGTAACAAACAAGTGTTTTAATCATCCAGTTGGTTGTTATTCCAATCAAGAAGCTGACTATAAATAGCCAAAAACCAACAGCTACAAGAGCTTTAAACGGCTAATTAAGAGCCATTTAAGAGCCTTTAAAACTGGCAATTACAAGCTCTAAAGCCTCCTAATTCAGTCACTAAATTGGAGGTTACAAAGGCTTAAAACTCTCCTTACAAACAGCAATAATCAAAGCTAAGTAATGACTGAATTTAAATTGGGGATTTAAACAAATATCCCTTTATTAAAACGACTTTAACCAAAGCAATTAAAAATAATAAGTGCGTACAATCTGTTTAAACAAGCGGACCAATGTGATTAAACGGACCAGTTTGATTAACGTACCACCTTGATAATAAGGACCATATAACGAGCTCACTCAATCCAAGTCACCATGCACACAAAATGAGCCATTGAACCCAAATCAGTTTTGGTTCCAATTGCTAGCATAAGACTATCACTTTCATCTATAACCGTATCACATTCATCCTGAATTGGCAGCTCCGGAGACAGCTCAATATAAAGGTGTGTCGGGACGGAGAAACAAGACCTCACTTGATATGCTCAGGTCAATTATGGGTCAAGCCAAACTTCCTTTATAATTTTAGGGACATGCGTTGGGAACAACAACAATCACACTAAATCATGCTCCATCATAAGCTGTTGAAAAGACTTTATACGGATTATGGACTGGAAACTGCCAAAGTTGTCTTTTCTCAAGATTTGGGGTTGCGAAGCATATGTCAAGCGATTAAAATGTTTCTTCATTGGGTATCCAAAATAATCTATGGTTATTAATTCTACAACAAGTCAGAGAACAAGGTCTTTGTTGTTCGTGATTGTGTCTTTTTGGAAAGAAATCACATTTCCAAAATGACAAGTTGGAGAAAAATAGACCTCGAAGAGATTCGAGACGAACAATAAATCGAGGACTCTTTGGAAGAAGTTCAAGATGAAGAACCTCCAAGGTCTTTGGAAGAGCTAGTGGGAGTAGTTCCTCAAGACGTTGTTTCCCCTTGTAGATCACACAGAACTAAGGTTCATGAAGATAGATGAATTGGAGTCCTCTTGACTGAAATCTTAGAAGTTCTCATATTGCATAATGAAGAACCTATTTTCTACAAGAAATATATGACTAGTCCAAGCTCCACAAAATGGTTAGAGGCCATGAAATCTGAAATAAACTCCATGTTTGAAAATCAAGTCTGGGATTTGGTTGATTTCTCGAGTGGGTTTACACCTATTAGAAGAAAATGGGTCTTCAACTTGAAGAAAGACAAAGATAAAATATATATGTATACAAAGCTAGATTGGTAGAAAAAGGCTCCAGACAAGTTCACAGCGTTGACTATGGTGAAACCTTTTTTCCAGTTGCAATGCTTAAGTCTGTTCGTATAATCTTTGCAATTACTGCGTTTACATGACTATGAAATATGGAAAAGGGATGTCCCTTCTTAAATGGTATTCTTGAAGAGACTGTGCTTATGAGACAGCCATGGGGTTTTATTGATCCAAAGAATGCAAGAAAGGTATTCAAGCTCGAGAAATCTATTTATGGATTGAAGCAAGCATCCATGAGTTAGAATATACGATTTTTTGAAGTACAGTGCATTGGCTTCATTAAGACTCTTGATGAGTCTTGTATAAACAAGAAGTTCAGTGGGAGTAAGATTGTATTGCGAGTCTTGTATGTTTATGACATACTAGTAACTGGAAATGACATTCCTATGTTGGAGTCTGTAAAGGCTTGGCTTGGAATGTGTTTCCCAATGAAGGGCTTAGGATAGGCACAATATATCTTGGGCATCAAGATCTATAGGGATAGATCTTAGAGGATGATTAGACTAAGCCTAAGCACTTACATTGACAACGTGCTAGCTCGGTTGAATATGATGGAAGCCTAGAGAGGCCATCTACCCATGACACAAGGTATATATCTAAGAAAGACTCAGTGTCCTAAGACATCCAATGAGAGTAGAAAGATGAGTACGATTCCATCTGCTTCGGCAATTGGCTCTATCATGCATTCCATGATTTGTACAAGTTGGATGTTCTCAGTGCAACAAGCAGATACCCGTCATACCCAGGAGAGGTGCATTGGAATGCTGCCAAAAATATCTTAAACTACCTGAAAAGGAAAAAGGGTCAATTCCAAGTTTGTGGTGGAACTGAGGTGTTGATTGTTAAGGGCATACGGGCGCCTGTTTTTAAACCGACAAAGATGATTTCAGATTGCATTCTGGTTTTGTGTTCTGCCTCAATGGCGGAGCAGTAAGCTAGAAAAGTGCTAACCAAATAACTATTGTAGATTCTACAACTAAAGCAGAATACATTGTTGCCTCAGAAGCAGCAATGAAGTTCATCGAATAACTTTAGGTTGTCCCCTCCATAAAGGAACTAGTGGCTTTGTATTGTGACACTAGTGGAGCCATTTCCAAGGATAAGGAGCCTAGGAGCCACCAGAAACTCAAACACATATTGCGGCATTTTCATATATTTCGAGAAAGTTAATCTAGATTTGCAAGGTTGGAATGGACGACAACGTCGCAGATCCATTGACTAACACTAAATGAAAATTTACATTTAGAAGCAACACCTTGAGGCGGTTAATTATTTTTGGCCTCTAAAAGTGCCTTTTAGCCTTTATTAATTATGGTAGCCTCTAAAATTATTTTTAGTGTCGGAGAAATTTAGGCTGCCCCTAAAAGTACCTTTTAGCATGAATAAAATAATGTTTGCCTCTAAAATATTTTTTTAGCATCAACAAAATTCAAGTTCCCCCTAAAAAGTACCTTTTACCATTAATGAAAAAATAGTTGCCTCTAAAACTTATTTTTAGCGTCAATGAAATTTAAGTTGCCCCTAAAAAGTAATCTTTAGCATTAATGAATTAATAGTTGCCTCTAAAACTTTTTCTTAGCCTTAGTGAAATTATGTTTCTCTAAAAGTACCTTTTAGCATTAATGAAGTAATGGTTGCCACTAAAACCTATTTTTAGCACCTGAAATAGCGGTTGCCTAAAAAACATTTCTTTTTAGTATCAATGAAATTTAGGTTGCCCCTGAAAACTACATTTTGGCATTAATGAAATAATGATTGCATCTAAAACTTTTTTTAGCATCAGTGAAATTTAAGTTGCCATAAACAACAACCCTGCCTTCTCCTGTCACAAAAATATACCGATTAAAGGATTGACTTTAACAATACAATTGATATTGAATTAACATTAAGGATTGACATAAATATAACATTCGATTTTCATCTCTTTCTTCCTCGTTAGCCACAACATAAACAACCCACTTCAAGAAAGGATACCTTGTAAACAAGTACATCGTTGTGCGCAGTATGTACTACGTGATGCAGCCCAAAAAGCCATACAAATAAAAAGTTATAATTTTTGCACCAATACAAAGGCATGTCCAACAATATAAAATCTTTAAGAAAATATACCCCCTAATTGATGAAAAACTAACAAAACCTTAATTGAAAGAAATAATAATAATATATGGTCGTGAAACAGATTAGCAAAAGGAGATCATCAAATTTAAGTACATGGATGAGCCAGCCAAAGTTCAAGAATCGTGATTAAATGGTAAAATTCAATATCTAAAGATACAACATTCGGAGACTTCTTTATGTATTCTCAATTAGAAATAACGCAAGGGGAAATCTAATACATAGAAATAATAAGAAAACAAGATTGGGCTATCTAAAGTTCAAACAACTACTCTTATCTCTCTTTCTTCCCTAACGTGTTATAGTTTAATGTTTCACGATATATATCCAAAATTTCTAAACAACGAAAATGAAACATCTTGATGAAAATTGCTTTTGGGGAGGGCTCTCCAGCTGATATCTTGTGGATAAAACCCTTCAGGCCACTATCTCGTGCTTCTTAAAGGTCATCCCCCTTGGCTGTAATTCCAAGAACCCTGCCCAGCAAAAATCAAGTTGCCTTCAAAATCTAAAGCGGTTCCTGCATGTAATACTCTTCTTCTGTTGCTTCTACATTATATATCACAGTTCCCTTTTTATAGCTTCCCAGATATCCCTTGCTAGCCATGATTACTACCATAGCAGAACTAGGAGACCATTTTAGTGATACTCTAGTTAGATCACCTCTACAAGCAGCAAAAAGAACTTGTGCCAAATCCGACTCCAAACACATCATCAAAAGTTGTGTGAATAAGTGGTCACAGATTTAATAACAGGTGATCACTCGTCATTTTATAAGACCATCAATCTTGTTGTTCGTATAAATATATAATAGTGTGAAAGCTACTTGGAACCATTCTTAAATTTTACAAACTTTACCTTTCCAAATAGCAAAGAACAACCACATCTTTTAGATAAGATGTATACAATTTTCAGTCCTTATATGCAAATATTTATAGTACTCTACAATCAACAAACGAGTAGCTTAACAACAACTAACTGTCTGCTCACCTGGCATTCTGGTATCCAAACTGGACATTGTACTTAATAAGCATAGGAAGTTCAAATTTCTTTTCAATCATAAGCCCGACATACACGACCCAAAAAAATTGTAACCTTATTCTCCCATCCCTTTCACAGTGGGAATAGCTATAGAACTCTTCACCAAAGATTGAAGTTCTTTTGTCAACACATGTGCAGGCGAATATACACCAATTCCACATGTGTTTGGCCCTGTGTCGCCATCTCCGGCACTTTAATGTCTGATACTGTAGCAAGCCATCCAAAGAACATGAATATGAAAATTACATAGGCAAGTGTTTATGCCAAAATTCGTATGGGGGCGACTTTCGGCTAGGGTCGACACTAACTAAGCAAAGAATCAACGACACAAATAAAGAGACACGACACAGAGGAGTGTTGACGCGGAAAACCCAGGAATAAGGTAAAAAACCGCGGATAGCTATGAGGCTATCAATCCACTAAGTATTCTATATGATTGTTTATGCTTTTCTTTCTGAGAATCGATATCAAAAATCTCAAGTACAATAATGAATACTGAAACAGTTTATAGCTTAAGAGTTTTAGTGCTTGAGTGAACGTGCTTTGCTTATCATTATCTTCGTCCTTTTATAGGATATTCTCATCGGTCTAATCGGTTGAGAAAATCCCATAAAGATAGGAGTATCTTTGTCACACGTCTCTTCAGTCTTCAACTGCTTCCGCGCTTCTCGCGTGTGTCTTGGACTCGTTCTTGCTAGCTTGACGGCGCTGCCTATCATGGGCTTTAGGTCAACTTATCTTCATCAACCCGTTTCTCGAGGACGTGTCTCAGTTGCCTGTACTTTGTCGCCTGTCCTTCGTCGGTTATACCTCGTCGTACGATGCTACGTCGGACGTATCTCCCTGGAGCTGTGTTTACCTGCGACACGACAGGACCTGGCTGACACGACATGATCAAACGTTAGAACGGTTATGTCGTTAGTCCAAAAAGTGGGATAACAGTTTGCCCCCAATTGTGAATTTGCGGAGTCACACAGAGCAAAAGAAACAATTCAAATTAAAAAACCGTCTCCAACTGCCTAGTTCGTGGGATAAAACCGTTCAAAATTCTAGAGTAATAAATACCAATTCACGACATGCAATAAAGTTCTTCACACCAAGTTTTTTCAAAAAATTTCTAGATCCGAAAGCAGGAGAGAGAAGAGGGAGAAAGCGAAGTCGATTTTCGCACTGAGTTTGTTCGATTTCAGGTAAAATTTGCTTTCTTTTTCGATTTCCTTGTAGATTTTTGTAAGTGAGATGGGTAGATCTAAGTCGGTTGTAGCGAGAGGAAAGGGGGAGTCGGGTTCCACTCGGGTTAAGTCCCTAAACCCGATATATTCTACTGTGGTGGATCCGGCGGCTTTTGTTGAACTTGCTGGTTTGCCGCCGTCGGCGGAAGTGAAGATTCCCGGCTCGGATGAGGAAGCCTTTGACTGTCCAGAGGGGTATGTGGTTATGTATGAGTATCCGTTCACAATTGGCTTCAAATTTCCTTTCACTCCTCTAGTTAGGTCCTTTATCGAGGTTTTCCATTTGAGCCCGGGTCAGTTGATGCCCCAGATATGGCGGGTTTTCACGGTGGTGCACGGAGTTACTGCGAACTGGCGTACGCCGTTTGACCTGTCTGATTTGATGTACACTTACGACCTAGCACTGCAGAAGTGTTGTAGGTATACCTTGGTTACGAAGAAGGGGAAGACGAACTTAGGTGTTGGTTTAGGTGTGAACGACAGGGGTTGGCAGAGTCGTTTTGTCTTTGTAGGCAAAGATTCTCTGGGAGATAAAGGGTGGTTTCTGGTCGAGGGATGGACGATGGAAGGTAAATGTGTCGTTTTATCTTTGTTTCTCGTCGTTTTACTGAACGTCGCCTTACTTGGTTTTGTTTTGCAGTTGTCAAGGCGTCGTCGTTGACTGAGTTGAACGCTGATTCTGAGGATAAGTATCGGAAGTTCTTGGGTTATTCTGTCGAGGATAGGTCTTTCAGTCGCGACGGAGAGTTTTTAGACGAGCAGGAGGTGGACCGGTCAGGCGACGTCGCCGAGGAGGAGGAAATAGACGAGGAATCAGGTCAACTGACTCGTCGTCGGAAAAGGTTGGATTTGCTTGAGGAGGTAGTGGCAAACTCATCGTCCGCCGAAGGTGAAGTAGGTGATATGGCTGACAACTCAGGTATTTGTCGTTTGTTTATTTCGGGGTTTGTATATATTTTTGTTTTTGCTTTGGATAATGTTTGACCTTTATTTTTTGTATTGGGTGTAGAGCATACTCTTTCGTCTCGGCCTGTGTCGAGGATGTCTCAGAGCGAGATTCAGGAGCGTGCAAGGAAGCGACTGAGGTCGTCCTCGACTTCTGGTGGACGAGGTATGACGGTCGTACCTCGGTTTTCTGCGATAGGTGCGTCGGCCGAGACGCCTGTCGTCATAGGAGCCGAAGGCTTTCACCCGATTGCTTCGTCGTCGCCTCCACAGCCGTTCAAGGCGTCGTCTGCTGCTGTCGACGTTAGTAAAGTGTCTACTTCGTCGGCCAAGAAGCGTCCTGTCGAGACGGATCCTGTCGAGGATACGGTTATCACTTTGCCCCCAAGCTTCTTGGGTGATGAAGAGGCGTCGGTTATATGGCCTTTCGCTGATCGCTTGATCTTGCCTACGACGTATCGACGATATCACGAGGTGGATCCTCTTCCTGTCGCGTCGGACGCCGCTGAGCTTAGTCTGCGGGTGAGTTTTATTTAGTTTTTTCTTCTTTTTTGTTTGCGAGAGATGTATGTTGTGTAAATCTGTTTTGGCATTGGTTTTGCGCAGGCGTCGCAGGCTGCCTTGGCTGTACGTAGGCAGTGTTCGTTGCTGTGCAACGAGGTGACGAATGCAAGGCAGCTGACAGCGACGGCGAAGAAGGCGGCCGCGTCGTGGGAAGCGAAGTGGAAAGCTGCTGAGAAGAAGGTCGTGGATCTTGCTGCGGTGGTTAAGGCCAAGGGTGATCAATTGAAAGGTAAGGATAAGCAGTTAGCCGACGTGGCTAAAGATCTGGAGAAAGTGAAGGAGGAGTTGACCTCGACGACGGAGGAGTTGGATGGATTGAGGAGCTTGTACGACGCCCTGCAGGAGGAGGCGAAGGACGTCGAGGCTCTCGCTATATGGAGGACGCGGGCGCAGATGATGTATTCTTGCCTGATTGGGGAGACTAGCCTTTGGCCGTGTCAAAAGGAGGTGGATGACTATCTGGCTAATGGCGGTACCATGGCTGACCTGTCGGTGCCTGTGGTGGATTCGGAGGAGTTGGCGAAGACGGCTGACACTGCTAGTACTGAGGCGACGGAGGTGGATGCGGCTTTGTTGGTGGTGAGTGCGCCTGTTCCGGACCAAGAGGGGGAGGTTTTAGCTGTTGGGTGCGAAGGGGAGGCCCTCGTCGTCGTTTCTCAAGACGAGACGTTGGACGTGGCGTCGGTGGAGGTGCCAGTCGTGCCCCCAGAGCAAGAGTCGGAGCAGGAAGCCGTGGTCTCTACTCAGGAAGAAGGGATGTAATAGTTTGTAGTTTTCGAATTTCTGTTGGTTTTTGTGTTTTGTTGGTGAACTTCTTTACTCGTCGTCGATGGCGACGACGAGGTGGTTTGGATGACTTGTGTTTTGTTTTTGTGTTTGGAATGTTTTTATTCGTCGTCGGTAGTGGCGACGCGGTGTTTGGATAATGTTTTGTGTTTGAATTTCGGAAGTCGTGGCCTTAGGGGTCGCGCGTCGTGTATGTTAAGTTTGTTTTTCTTTTCCTTAGTCGTTTGTTCTTTATGGTTATCCCGTTGCGTTTTGATGGCTTAGTTTCGTGTAGCAGATGCTTTGCAAGTAATAAGTATTGAACCGACTGATGTGTAAAATCATACCTGCGTTGTTAGTTCGTTGTCTCTTGCGATCTCGTTCTGAGTCGTACGTTGTTGCTTATGGATGTCATTCGTCGTGCGTCTTGCATTCTGCAAAAGAAAACAGGGGTCGCTAGGAGGATTGGCCGTTGGGGATGCCAACGGCCCTCCGATGCCTAAGTCAGTAATGGTTTTTAAAATAAAACGATAAAGAAAAGTAAAGACGACGATACGACGACTGATAAAATTGGTTACGACGAGATTTCAAAAATGGTAGAGTTTAAGATGTGTTGCGTTCCAGCTTCGGGGGACCGACTTGCCATCTTTGGTAATGAGTCTGTATGCCCCCTTTCCGACGATTTTGTCGATCAAGTACGGTCCTTCCCAAGCTGGTGCTAACTTACCCGCGTTTAATTCTTTCGTGTTTTGAAATACTCTGCGCAGTACCCAATCTCCTTCTTTGAACATTTTCACTTTGACATTTTTGTTGAAGCATTTTGCCACGATCTGTTGTTGTGACGCCATTCTTATCAATGCTGCTTTCCTGAGATCTTCTGTGTTGTCGAGGTTTTCGCTGAGTTCTACGTCGTTTTGCTCTGGCGTCATGAGTCCATATCGTGCACTGGGCAACGTCACTTCAGGGGGAAGTACCGCTTCGCATCCGTAAACGAGTGAGAAGGGAGTCTGTCCCGTCGCCGTCCTAGGCGTCGTCCTGTTGGCCCATAGGATGGATGGCAATTCTTCTGCCCATCGCCCCTTCTGGTCGTCCAACCGCTTTTTTAGCGACGCGATGATCGTTTTGTTGCTGGATTCCGCCTGTCCGTTTGCTTGGGGGTATCTGGGCGTCGACGTCTTTAGCTCGATGTTCCATGTTTTGCAGAAAGCTCTTGTCTTGTCGCTGATGAATTGTGATCCGTTGTCGCAGATGATTTCTGACGGTATTCCGAACCTGCATATTATGTTAGTCCATATGAACGAGCATACCTCTTTGTCCCTTACTTGTTGGAATGCACCTGCTTCTATCCACTTGGAAAAATAATCTGTTAGGGCTAACATGAAGACCTTTTGTCCTGGGGCGACGGGCAATTTGCCAACGATGTCCATCCCCCATTTCATGAAAGGCCACGGAGTTAGGGTTGGATGCAAGAATTCGGATGGTTTATGTGTCATACCTGCGTGTCGTTGGCACTTGTCGCACTTGGATACGTACCTCATGGCGTCCTTAAGCATTGTTGGCCAATAGTATCCATTTCTTTTGATTCTGGTTGATAAGCTTCGTCCTCCTTCGTGTACTCCGCATTCTCCTTCGTGGTATTGTTTCAATAGTATTTCCCATTCGATCTCTTCGGCACATCGCATCAACATTCCGTTTGCTGATCGCTTAAATAGTACGTCCTGCAAAATAACATATCGTGAAGCTTTGAAAAGTATCTTTCTGGCGTCTAGCTTGTCGTCGGGTAGAGTTTCGTGCTTTAGGTAATCGAAGATGGGTTTGGTCCAACTGTCTATGTTTAAGGTTGATAGGACGAGGCTGGCGTCTTGTGGTATGTCTTTTTCGACGGCGGGCGACAGTAGGTGTACTAGAGGTATGGTCGAGAATGGTGATTTTCTGAGTGCGGATCCTAGGTTGGCAAGGGCGTCGACTTGCGTGTTTAGGTCTCTTGGGACTTGTTTGATGGAGAAGGGTTTGAATTTGGAAGTTAACTCTTTTGCTTTCTCGAGATACAAGGTCATTTTTAGGTCTTTAGCTTCGTAGTCGCCGTTAATCTGGTTGACGATTAGTTGTGAGTCGCTGAAGATGTTGAGTCCGCTTGCCCCTAATTCCATAGCTAATGTCATTCCGGCGATTAGCGCCTCGTATTCTGCTTCGTTGTTAGTTGCCTTGAAATCGCAGCAGATTGCCTGTGCTATCATGTCCCCTTGTGGTGACTTTAGTACGACGCCTAAACCTGCACCACGAAAGTTAGATGAGCCGTCGAAGAAGAGTGTCCATATTCCTTCTATGTTGTTGATGAGTTTGACTTCGTCGTCTGCTATCCTCTCTAAGTCGGGGCTGAAGTCTGCCACAAAATCTGCTAGGGCCTGTGATTTTACAGCCGTCCTTGGTTGATACTTGATGTCGAACCTTCCTAGTGCCATTGTCCACTTCTCCATTCGACCTGTCAGTTCTGGCCTACGGACTTGATTGGATAGTTAGTCATCACCACTATTTGGTGAGTTTCAAAATAATGCCTTAGTTTTTTGGCTGCGGTAACGAGTGCTAAAACGAGTTTTTCGAGGGAAGAATACCTGGTCTCTGCTTCCAGTAGTGACTTACTGATGTAATAAATGGGTAGTTGTTGTGCTTCGTCTTCTCGAGCTAGGACCGCGCTCACTGCCGTCGAGCTAACGGCTAAATAGAGTTGTAAGACTTCTCCTTCTTTTGGCTTGGATAGGAGGGGCGGCGACATCATGTATTTTTTGAGGTTCTGCAGGGCTGCTTCGTGGTCGTCGGACCAGTTAAACCCCTTGTTTTTGCGCAGGACGTCGTAAAATAATCGACACTTGTCCGACGACCGTGATATAAAACGGTTCAGTGCCGCCACTCTCCCTGTCAAGCGTTGTACCTCTTTTATGTTCCGCGGGGATTGAATGTTGATGATCGCGCGCACTTGGTCGGGGCTGGCCTCGATTCCTCGTTGGGTGACGATGTAACCTAAGAATTTTCCTGCGGACACTCCGAAAGAACATTTAGTCGGGTTAAGTTTCATACCGTACTTTTTTAGTATGTCGAAGGATTGTCGTAAGTGTTCCACGTGATCGTCAGCCTTCCTCGATTTCACCAGCATGTCGTCAATGTATACCTCCATTGTGTCTCCGAGTTGGTCTTTAAACATCTTGTTGACTAATCTTTGGTACGTCGCACCTGCATTTTTAAGACCAAAAGGCATGACTTTATAACAATAAATTCCTCTATCCGTTACAAAAGATGTTTTTTCCTGGTCGTCTGGGTGCATAAGGATTTGGTTGTATCCTGAGTAGGCGTCCATGAATGTGAGTAGCTCGTGTCCGGCTGTGGCGTCGACCAGGGCGTCGATGTGCGGCAGAGGGAATGGGTCCTTGGGGCAAGCTTTGTTGATATCTGTGAAGTCGATGTAGACTCTCCATTTTCCGTTCTTTTTGCTGACGACGACGACGTTTGCTAACCAGTCTGGATATTTGACCTCTCTGATCTTCCCTGAATCTATCAAGTTTTGGACTTCTTCGTCTATGATTTTATTCCTTTCGGGTGCGAACTTACGTCGTTTCTGTTTTACCGGTCTGAAGCTGGGGTCGACGTTGAGCTTGTGGGTAATCACGTCTGGGCTGATTCCTGTCATGTCCTCGTGCGACCAAGCGAAACAGTCCGAGTTTTCTCTTAGAAACGACACTATCTGACTTTTGATGTTGTCAGGCAGTGAGGCTCCGATCCTTATGACTTGGTCTGGCTTTGTCTGGTCTAGTACTATCTCGTCGATTTGTTGGTCGTCGGGATCGTCCGACGTCGACCCTGGCTGTAATTGCTAGATGGGTGACTTGGATGGTTTCAGTGCTGTCTCGTAACATTTCTTCGCATCCCTTTGCTGCCCTTTGATTTCCATGACCCCCCACTTGGTTGGAAACTTGATTGATTGGTGATATGTTGATGGCACTGCCTTCATTTTGTGGATCCATGGTCGTCCTAGGATGACGTTGTACGCTGATGGACAATCGACGACGTTGAACTTGGTCATCATGTTGACGCCTTCTGCGTATGTAGGCAGCGATATCTCTCCTACCGTCCGTAGTGCTTCTCCACTGAACCCTACCAGAAATGTTGATCTCCTTACTATGTTTTTCTCTTCTAATCCCATTTCTTGTAGTGCTTCCAAGAACAGTACGTTGGCTGAGCTTCCGTTGTCGACCAGTATCCTTTTGATCAATGCGTTCCCTATTGGGAGCGATATTACCAACTCGTCGTGGTGCTCCCGCTGTGTATCTACAGAATCTGAATCGTCGAAAGTGATAGCCATTGCGGTCAGGGACCTGTGTAGTGCGACCTCGTCTTCGGTTTGTCCCTCTTCTACGGTCTCAGATTCTCCCCTGTTAATTTTTTTAGCTGCAGAAGAGGTTAGTCCACAAATATCTGAACCACCGGAAATAACATTTACCACTTTACTGAATGGTGGTGGGTCTGGTCGCTCGCTGCTTGTCGCTGGGCCGGGCAGGGTGGTTTGCTCTTTGGAAAATGTTTCTTTTCCCTTGTCGCTCAACAGTTCCTTTAGATGCCCCCGTTTCAGGAGGTATGCGACTTCCTTTCTGAGGGAGATGCATTCCTCGGTTGTGTGTCCGTTGTCGCAGTGGAAGTCGCACCATTTGCTCATGTCCTTCATGGAGTCCGGTCTGTCGTTCTTCCGGGGCCATCTGACTGTTCCACCTACATTTTGAAGGGCGTTCACCACACCTCCAATGTCGACGTTGAAGCCGTAGTCGGAGATGTTAGGGTGTTCGACCCGCTCGTTCCTGTAAACATTGTTAGTATCATAATACTGATTGACACTTTGTACCTGGTTTTGCCGAACATATGGTTGGTGTCGCCAATTGTTGTTCCTTGGGGTGTACGATCTTCTGTCGCTGCTGCCCCCTATCGATCGTTGAGATGCTGTTCGGATAACCTCGTCGTCTTCGATTCGCATCTGGGCGGTGGCCCTTGATCGCACCTCTTCGAAAGTTGCACAGGGGTATTTGGTTATTTCCCGGTATAGCTCCAAATTGGGGATGAGGCCTCTCTTGAACGCCTCAATAGCAGTCCTGACATCACAATTTTTTATACCAATTTTTTCACAATTAAAACGGTTAAAATAATCGCGTACCGACTCGGTTGGCCCTTGAACCAACCGATAGAGATCACTGGTTTGTTTTTCTAACTGGCGACTGCTGGCGAATTGTTGATAGAAGGCGTTGATGAGGTCGGACAAACAGGAGATGGATCTGGGAGGGACGTTCGTGAGCCATTCCAAAGCTGCTCCATCAAGGGTGCCGCCGAATGATTTGCACATAACAGGTTCCACTAGGTCGTGCGGAATCCCGATCTGCCACATGCGCTGCTTGTAGAAGTTGACGTGCCTATAGGGGTCGGATGTCCCGTCGTACAGGGTGGTCCAGGTTGGGAGCCGGAGTGTGTGCGGAACTGTCACTCTAGCGATCGCTTCGCAGAACGGCGACGCGGCATACCCGTCGGTCGGCTCGGTCTCCACTGGTGTAGGTGCCCCGGGGAACCTGGTCATCAACTTCATCAGGCGGGAATAGTGCTTTGTCATGCGTGCATCCACCTTGTTCAGGCGTTGGGTCACCGGATCGGGAGCTTCTTTGTCTTCTTCCTCACGGGTTTCCTCCTCATCGTCGGTCACATCTTCAAAGTCATCGGGCATCTCGAACGTTAGCTTTTTTGGCTTCCCACCTTTGTAGCGGGACTGGTGCTTGTTGCTCTTTACAGATTCGAGCTCTTTCTGGAGGGTTTCATTGGATGCCCTCTCTTGGGCTAGCTCGGCTTGGGCTTTCTCGTAAGCCGCCTTCATCTCTGCGATCGTCATCTCTCCAGTAGTCATGGTGAAAGGGGTGCTTTTGTGTAAAACCTAGTTAATGTCCCCACAGACGGCGCCAAACTGTTTATGCCAAAATTCGTATGGGGGCGACTTTCGGCTAGGGTCGACACTAACTAAGCAAAGAATCAACGACACAAATAAAGAGACACGACACAGAGGAGTGTTGACGCGGAAAACCCAGGAATAAGGTAAAAAACCGCGGATAGCTATGAGGCTATCAATCCACTAAGTATTCTATATGATTGTTTATGCTTTTCTTTCTGAGAATCGATATCAAAAATCTCAAGTACAATAATGAATACTGAAACAGTTTATAGCTTAAGAGTTTTAGTGCTTGAGTGAACGTGCTTTGCTTATCATTATCTTCGTCCTTTTATAGGATATTCTCATCGGTCTAATCGGTTGAGAAAATCCCATAAAGATAGGAGTATCTTTGTCACACGTCTCTTCAGTCTTCAACTGCTTCCGCGCTTCTCGCGTGTGTCTTGGACTCGTTCTTGCTAGCTTGACGGCGCTGCCTATCATGGGCTTTAGGTCAACTTATCTTCATCAACCCGTTTCTCGAGGACGTGTCTCAGTTGCCTGTACTTTGTCGCCTGTCCTTCGTCGGTTATACCTCGTCGTACGATGCTACGTCGGACGTATCTCCCTGGAGCTGTGTTTACCTGCGACACGACAGGACCTGGCTGACACGACATGATCAAACGTTAGAACGGTTATGTCGTTAGTCCAAAAAGTGGGATAACAGCAAGCACCTGCAAAATAAAATGAAAATAATATGTTTTAGCCTGAAAGTACTAACATAATAGTGTATAGTCTGGTGGTGAGAGTGAGGTCTGACTGTCAAACACACGGAACACCTAACCAATAAAAGGTTCAACTTAAGCTTAATGATAGAACAAGATATAATCATAATTTATCCTAAAGAATAACAACGAATTGCAAGATAATATAAAAGGGAAAAGTGGAACTATATAATGAATCTTAAACCTCTCAACATAATCACCAATCTGTTTAAATTGTCAAATATTTCAACACTCCAAATTTAACAAAAATTGCGAGTGACTCAGTTTATAAAATATCATTTGATTGATCCTGGAACTGGGTTTTTTTTTACAATAGGGAGTGATCTTAATGCGTTCATTTTGTTGTGGATAAAAAACGAGCAATATTGGACTAGTGGCCTATGGATTCCTGCTAGTTCTCTAGTTTGTGTAAACATTATACATGTTCGACACTGCACAAAACTCACCTTATTTGGTAAAAATATGTTTTTTTTTATCTGATACGAGTTTAAAAACTCGTTGTATAATTAAGGATAGTTGATTAACAAGCTAGACCTTTAGCTCGTTGATCGTGATTGCAAAACAAGACCTATTGACTCACAATCAACTCTTTGAGTAGGAAACACGTCCAAAAACAAAGAAAAGGCAGAATTATAATCAATAATTCAAAGTAAACTGAAAACAAGTGTTTATTCTTCAAATTGGTTGTTTATTCCATTCAGCAAGCTGGCTATAATAGCCTAAAATAGCAGCCAAAGAACGACAGCTACAAAGCTTTAAACAGCCATTTAAAAGCCATTTAAGGGCCTTTAAATTCGGTGATTACAAAGCAATGAGAGCCTCCCTAATGCAGTCACTAATTTGCAGTTACAAAGGGCTTAAAACCCTCCTTACAATCAGCAACCTTTAAAGTTATTGAAATGACTGAATTTAAATGGGATTAAAACAATTGTCCCCTTATTAAACTGAATTAAACAAAAGAAAATAACAATCAGATTTTAACCAACGAACCACCTTGATTAAACGAACCATCTTGATTAAGTGCAACGAACCACCTTGATTAAATAGACCATCAAACGAACTCATTCAATCCAAGTCACCATGCACACAAAATGAGACATTGAACCTAAATCAGCTTTGGTTCCAATTATTAGCATAAGACCGTCACCTTGACCATCAACTTCATCCATGACCGTATCAATCCCTTCCCCTTTAAAAGGAATTGACCTCAATTCAGCAAGACCATCATCATCAAGATAGGGTGAGATATCACCTACATTGAAAGTAGCATGGACACCATAATATCCCGGAAGCTCGATCTTGTAAGCATTATCATTCACACGTGCAACCACCTTGTAAGGACCTTCTGCCCTAGGCATAAGCTTGTTTTTGCGTTTGCTTGGAAAACGCTCTTTCCTCAAATAAACCCAAACCAAATCACCTTCGTCAAACACCTGAGCCTTGCGATTCTTATTTGATTTCTGTTTATAAGAGGCATTGATAGCTTCAATACGGTCACGAACATGTTGGTGCAGTTTCATCATAGACTTCAACTTGGCATCGGCATCTTTGTGAACCAACTCACCTTTTGGTAATGGAATCAGATCGAATGGCAAGTAAGGATTAATCCCATATACCACTTCAAATGGAGAATGACCAGTAGCATAAGTAGGAGAACGATTATAAGCAAATTCAGCGTGAGCAGGCTTGACATCCCAATCCTTTTGCGTTTTACTTACCAACCCTCGCAACAACGTTCCCAAGGTTCGATTTGTAACCTTCGTTTGCCCATCAGTTTGAGGGTGATGTGAAGGGCTAAACAACAACTTGGTTCCCACCTTTCTCCACAATGTAGCAATTTGGGTATGCAGAGCTCTAAGAACCAGATTTGTGTCATAAACTGGAGCCTCATACCCCTCCTCCTCCTCTTCATCTCCACTCTCATCAAACACAAATACGTCCCCGAACCTCAACTCCTCTTCAAACAACTCCTCACGGCATTCAACAGCTTCTCTCAAGGTCACTACCCGTTTATTTGGACACGCATTTTGATAATGCCCAAACACTTGACACTTAAAACAACGCACCTTGGACAGACTTGTTTCTTTGGTTGAGTTAACTAATTTTTGGGCAGCCATAGAATTACTTGAACCTACGGTACTAGGTGCTGTGTTTGCTTTCAAGATACGTTCGGATTTAGACCAAGACTTTGTAGGGAAATGCAGTTAAACATAATAACATGTGCGGAAACAATCCCCAAAGCCAGGAAACATGTATAAAGCACAGATTAAGCAAACTTACATTCGAAGCGTGTTTTCCACAATAATCTGTCAACGAACACGAACAAAGAACTCCACTTGTCGTTCCTCTACTTGGTTCACCGACACGACCAAATCCGTCTGATTATCGTAGCTTAAACAATCGATCAAGAGTTTGTGCTTTTGGGGAGAACACATCCATGGAGGCTAAGAGAGAATTAGGGTTTCTCTCTCATCCTTAGGGTTTGATGTGTAATCTGATTTTTGCATTAGGATTAGGAAAAACCATAATAGACTAGGTTATATCAATAACCTATTAAGTGAGCCAAGCCAACCGGCCAAGCATAGAGCCCGACCGGCCAGCAAGGCCCACGACCAAACCACTGCACAAGCGCGCAGCACACAGCACGCAGTGGGCTGGGCCACGCTGCTGCTGTTGCTGTTGCTTCTCCGTGCATGCACAGCCAAGGCAGCAAGGCCATGGGCCCTTTGCTCCTTGAGCTTTGCTCGTGGGCTTGCATTCGTGTTTGCATTCGATAATTCATTTATCGTTTCGTACTTGACGATCCATTGTCATACGATACGATTATTCGTTTCGCCTAGCTTACGAATATATGCAATCACGATATACGATTTCACCATCTAATGTTAAATCGTATAATTATGTTTTCCGAACTAATTTCCCGAAAAGCTATTAAATGAATTTCCGATTCATTAAATCCGGTGATCTGTTACGTGCCATTGGTGTGACCTTGTAGGTTCAGTCAAGAGTAAGTTGTGAGCTTAATATTCATTAGAACTCACTGATCGGAAGCATTGCTCCAGCTAGCGGTTCCGATCACTTGATCTCACTGAATTAATTGTTCGCAAATAATCTGAACCTTGGTATTAGACTTAATGCACCATGGGTGAAGGACATATTTCCTTCAGTCTCCCACTTGTCATTCAGACAAGTGTGCATCCACATTCCTTTGTCACTTAGTGTTACTTACTGAACATAAGGTAAGATCCAAGCCATCCTTTTTAGGTCCATAAGTGTTTCTCGGATTACAGAGCTCAACTGTTAAACTTTTGCAGAAGGTTAAGCCTTAACCATTCTGAGCACGGCCATGCATTTTCACAGTATCTAACTCTTCGAGAGGCCTTGTTACACAAGAACACCATATCCTATCAAAGATAGGAGAAAAATCCATGCTTGCAATTTCTCTTTGATTCATAGTACGCCCAATAACTGCTTTTATAGCCTCCTTTTACGGTGCGACGTTTAGCGAGCATCAAAGCGAACTAATTCTCAAACGAGCAGACATAATCGCTCATGTTCTGAGGAACGGTTTCTAATCACCATTAATGAGAACTACCTATGACATGACTTTAATCTCTTAAAGCGTTCTCATGGTCAATCCGATACAAGATCCAATAAGTATCTATGCAAATGATTTCTGACATCCAATCCATCTAGTTCAAGAAACAGAACTATAAATCAACTTGCAATCTAATCTTCATTAGTCATTGGTTGTCCACCTTTCAATGACCTGGATTAGGGATCCTTTGTGACTTCAATATTCAAGTTCACTTATGGGTGTTTCTTTGTCGAAGAATCCATCTTGACATCCCATTTGAATGATTTGAATCACATGGACTTATCATTTAATACTAAACCAAGATTAAATGAACTATGAAATATAATTTCATAAATGATAAATGTTTAAACCAAATGCTTACCAATTTGTGGGCCTCTAACCCAAAATCAAGCATTTAATGTTTTACAGATATAGGCCTTTCACCCAATACTTAAAACATTCATGGAACTCAAACTTGATTCCATATCTGCATATGAATGTTGTGTATCATTCAATGCAGAGGTTTAGTTTATCATACTTTGCTATCCTTAGCATCTTTTCAATCGAAAGCCTTTCAATGTAAGATGAAAAGATCTTTGAATATGTTTCTAGAACGATCTAGTCTTTCGTTGCTGTTTAGAATGATAATCATATCTAAAATAGAAAATCATCCAGGTAGCAGACCTGTGATCAACCTGAGTTCATTGAAGAACTCCCACTAAAAACAATTCCCTTTCATTGCTTCTTAGGCAACAATGAATTCATTTCAATTATGTAGAATTTCAAATGATGCCATCCTTTTGGAATACTCCAACCAGTTCACATAGATGTGGGAGATACATCTTTCAACTGAGAACTTGGAAACTAATCATTGATTTAGTTTCCCATGCATCACATATAGTTTAGAACCTATGTAACCACCTTTTAATCACGACGCCTAATTGCTCGTGTTTGTTTGTGGTTTGCCTAACAACAAGATTCAACTTTTGCTTAGGCAAATGCATGTAGCATCAAAACTTTAGTTATCTTCACTTCCTCTTATCAAGTGCTCATCCTACATATCCAAATGTATTGGATGTTCTTGATACTGTTCCAATGATCTTTGATCCAGATCAATAGAGATTGGTATAAACTCGTCACGATCCAATGTTCACGAGTTTTCTTGGCGATCTATATATCACATCATACATGATTGATTGTAATGCAAAAACCATTCGCATTTTAAAATCCATCCATGTGACTTTTAGCTTTATTCTGTTTCAAGAGATACTGAATTTTAAGCCTTTGTAACCTTCAAATTGGTGACTGAATTAGGAGGCTTTTAGAGCTTTGTAACCACCGGTTTTAAAGGCTTTTAAATGGCTTTTAAACGGCTGTTTAAATCTCTTGTAACCACCTGTTTATAGCTTATTGTTTAGGCTATTTATAGCCAGCTTGTTGAATGGAATAAAACAACCAATTTTGAAGAATAAACACTTGTTTTCAGTTTACTTTTGAATTATTGATTATAATTTAACCTTTTCTTTGTTTTGGACTTGTTTCCTACTCAAAGAGCCGATTATGAGTCAATTGGTCTTGCCTTTCAATCACGTTTGACGAGCTATAGGTCTAGCTTGTTAATCAACTATCCTTACTCATACAACGAGTTTTTAAACTTGTATCATTTATGGTATCAGAGCTGCTCTTCGTGACAATTGGAACCAAAGCTGATTTAGGTTCGATGGCTCATTTTGTGTGCATGGTGACTTGGATTGAGTGAGTCGTATGATGGTCCGTTTAATCAAGTGTGTTTGATTGACCGTTTAATCAAGTGCGTTTGATGGTCTGTTTAATCAAGTGTGTTTGATGGTCCGTTTAAGCTTATCTTTATTTGTTTTCGTTTAATTCAGTTTAATAAGGGGACAATTGTTTTAATCCCATTTAAATTCAGTCTTGTATTTAGCTTTAAATATTGCTGTTTGTAAGGAGGGTTTAAGCCTTTGTAACCTCCAAATTGGTGACAGAATTAGGAGACATTTAGAGCTTTGTAACCACCTGTTTTAAAGGCTCTTAAATGGCTTTTGAATGGCTGTTTAAAGTTCTTGTAACCACGGGTTTTTAGCTTATTGTTTAGGCTATTTATAGCCAGCTTCTTGAATGAAATTAACAACCAATTTTGAAGAATAAACACTTGTTTTCAGTTTAATTTGAATTATTGATTATAATTCAACCTTTTCTTTGTTTTGGACTTGTTTCCTACTCAAAGAGCCGATTGGGAGTCAATAAGTATTGCCTTTCAATCACGTTTGATGAGCTATAGGTCTAGCTTGTTAATCAACTATCCTTACTCATACAACGAGTTTTTAAACTCGTATCATTTGTGGTATCAGAGCTGCTGTTCTTGATTCTTACGAGCTAAAATGGATTTTGACGAACCTGACTTTCTACAACATCTCCAAGAAGCCACGAAAACCGTTCGAGATGGGGGATTTTGAAGGGATCCTAGACATGATCCACTACGGGTTGTGGATGAATTCAAAGTCACGGGACTTCCTGAATTTTTTGGTGGAACAGATCCGGAAGCTGATTTGGAATGGGAGCGCAAGATAGGGAGAATGTTCGTTTTAAGGACATTGATGATGAGAAGCGTTGTAAGTATTCCATATTGAAGCTAGGACGAGGAGCTTCATTGTGGTTCGAAGGATTGAAATCCAAGAGAATGCGTGATGGGAAGGAGAAAATCACCTCTTGGGAGTCTTTGAAACGTAAGCTACGTAAAAAGTATGTGCAAACAACTCATAAAATAACAACTTATCGTAAATTTGCTGAATTGAGGCAAGGGAAAATGAGTGTGGCTGAATATATTGATGAGTTTGAAAAGTTGTCCTTATTGGGGGAAATTGAGGAACAAAAACTGTCTCGATTTTTAAGGTGTTTAAACTACAATATTGCCAATATCGTAGACCTTTATTCATATTCTGATTTTGATACTCTTTGTGGACTTTGTTTAAAATTGGAAAACCAAGGGAAAGCAAAACATGGGGGAGGGTCAAGTATGGATGGTAAGGCTAAGTCTTGGTCTAAATCCGAACCTTTCTTGAAACCAAACACATCACCTAGTACCGTACGTTCAAGTAATTCTACGGCTGACCCAAAATTAGTTAACTCAACCAAAGAAACAAGTCTGTCCAAGGTGCGTTGTTTTAAGTGTCAAGGGTTTGGGCATTATCAAAATGCGTGTCCAAATAAACGTGTAGTGACCTTGAGAGAAGCTGTTGAATGCCGTGAGCAGTTATTTGAAGAGGAGAAGAGGTTGGGGGACGTATTTGTGTTTGATGAGAGTGGCAATGAAGAGGAGGAGGAGGGGTATGAGGCTCCAGTTTATGACAAAAATCTGGTTCTTAGAGCTCTACAAACCCAAATTGTATCTACTTATTCGGACCAACGAGATTAGTTGTTTCGTACTAAATGTCTAGTGAAAGATAAGTGGTGTAGTGTGATTGTTGATGGGGGGAGTTGCACCAATGTTGCTTCTAGTGAGATGGTTTCAAAATTAGGCTTAATCACTATAGCCCATCCTAGGACATATGCACTCCATTGGCTCGATGATGGTAATAGTGTGAAGGTGTCGAAACAAGTAAGGGTTAGTTTGACAATGGGTTCGTATGTGGATGAGATTTTTTGAGATGTTATTCCTATGGATGCTTGTCATATTTTGTTGGGTCGTCCTTGGCAGTTTGATAGGGACATGGTTCACAAGGGGAGAAGCAACGAGTATGAGTTGAGAGACAAAGGCAAGAAGATTGTGCTAAAGTCTATGTCATCACAAGCGGTTCCATCCATCAGTGTCCAACAAAAAAAGAAGTCGCATCTCACCATGTTGGCTAGTGAACGAGAGATTGAGCAAGTTCTAGATCATGGAGAGTTGGTGTATTTGCTTGTGGCTAAGGAAAGTTCAATCGAAGGCCAAAATTGGAAAGAAGGCAGTCCCATTGCCGAGTTGCTTTTTGAGTTCAAGGATGTATTTCCCGACGAATTACCACCAGATTTGCCTCCTATTCGTGGTATTGAACATCAAATTGATCTTGTTCCAGGGACTTCTTTGCCTAATAAGGCTGCTTATCGTTGCAATCCGGAGGAAACAAAGGAGTGACAAAAACCAATTGATGAACTTGTGAGTCGAGGCTATGTTAGAGAAGCTTGAGTCCATGTGGTGTTCCGGTGTTGCTTGTGCCTAAGAAAGATGGGACATGCGTATGTGTGTTGATAGTGAGGCTGTGAATAACATTACCATCAAGTATCGTTTTCCAATTCCGAGACTTGATGATATGTTAGATGAGCTCCATGGTTCGAAGTTGTTCTCAAAAATTGTATTGCGGAGTGGTTATCATCAGATACGGATGCGTGAAGGAGATGAGTGGAAAACGGCTTTCAAGTCAAAACATGGTTTGTATGAATGGACCGTCATGCCATTTGGTCTCACTAATGCTCCTAGTACGTTTATGAGGCTAATGAACGAAGTGCTTAAATCATTTTTGGGCAGATTCGTTGTGGTAAATCTCGATGACATCTTGGTGTATAGAAAGAACGAAGAGGAGCATCTGATTCATTTGAGGGATGTTTTTGAAACCCTTAGAGCTCAAAAGCTCTATGGGAAGCTAGAGAAGTGTTCATTCCTTGTTGATAATGTGGTATTCTTGGTCTATGTAGTTTCGAAGGATGGGGTGTCCGTGGATCAGTCCAAGATCGAGGCTATTAAATCATGGCCTAGTCCTAAAACTATAAGTGAGGTGCATTCATTTCATGGTCTTGCTTCATTTTATAGACGTTTTTTTGTGATTTCAGTACCATTACTATTCCTATCACTAGTTGTTTGACAAAATGTGCGTTTGTGTGGGGAGAGGACGCTCAAAAGGCATTTGATGTAATTAAGGAGCGTTTCTGTGCTGCTCCTATTTTGGCATTGCCGGATTTTTCTCAACCTTTCGAGGTCGAGTGTGATGCTAGTGGTGTGGGAATTGGTGTTGTTTTGATCCAAGGTAAGCGTCCCATAGCTTATTTTTTGGAAAAGTTAGGGGGTGCTCGTTTGAATTATTGCAGTTACGATAAAGAGTTCTATGCCATTGTTAGAGCTTTGGATCATTGGAGTCATTATTTGTATTCCAGTCACTTTGTCTTGCATTCTGACCATGAATCTTTGAAGTATATTAATGGGCAACAAAAATTGAGTCAAAGGCATGCTTAATGGGTTGAGTTCTTGCAATCCTTTCATTTTTCTTCGAAGTGGTGGCTGATGCATTATCACGGAGATATACTTTGCTTGCTACACTTGATGTTCGTCTATTGGGGTTTGAGACCTTGAAAGACTGATGGTGACTTTGGAGTTGCATTTGAGAAATGTGCAGTTGGTGCCTATGGAGAGTACATGTTGCAAGATAGGTTTCTTTTCAAAGGCAATCGTCTTTGTATTCCCAAGCACTCAATTCGTGAGCTACTAGTTCGTGAGGCTCATGGTGGAGGGTTGGCTGGTCACTTTGGCATAGCTAAGACCTTGGAGGTATCGAGGGAGCATTTCTTTTGGCCTAAAATGTTTGGCGATGTAACGAACATTGTGGGTAAGTGCGTGACTTGTCATATGGCCAAGAGTTCTTTCAAGCCCGGTTTGTATTCACCATTACCAGTTCCGATTCGACCTTGGGAAGATGTTTCTATGGATTTCATAGTGGCTTTGCCTCGTACTCAAAGAGGTAAGGATGCTATCATGGTCGTTGTTGATAGATTTTCCAAGATGGCTCACTTTGTTGCTTGTCACAAAACGGATGATGCTTGTAATGTGGCTGATTTGTATTATAAAGATATTGTTCGTTTGCATGGAATTCCCAAGACTATTGTTTCGGATTGTGATTCCAAGTTTTTGAGTTACTTTTGGAATACATTGTGGAGAAAGGTGGGAACCAAATTGTTGTTTAGCACTTAACATCACCCTCAAACTGATGGGCAAGCGGAGGTTACAAATCGAACCTTGGGAACGTTGTTACGAGGGTTTGTAAGTAAGATGCAAAAGGATTGGGATGTCAAGCTTTCTCACGCTGAATTTTCTTATAATCGTTCTCCTACTTATGCTATTGGTCATTCTCCATTTGAAGTGGTATATGGGATTAATCCATATTTTCCATTGGATCTGATTCCATTGCCAAAAGATTAGTTGGTTCACAAAGATGCTGATGCCAAGTTGAAATCTATGATGAAATTGCACCAACAAGTTTGTGACCGTATTGAAGCTATCAATGCCTCTTATAAACAGAAATCAAGTAACAATCGCAAGCCTCGGGTGTTTGTCGAAGGTGATTTGGTTTGGGTTCATTTGAGGAAAGAGCGTTTTCCAAGCAAATGCAAGAACAAGCTTATGCCTAGGGCTGAAGGTCCTTACAAGGTGGTTGCACGTGTGAATGATAATGCTTACAAGATCGAGCTTCCAGGAGATTAGGGTGTCCATGCTACTTTCAATGTAGGTGACCACTCACCCTATCTTTATGATGATGGACTTGCTGAATTGAGGTCAATTCCTTTTAAAGGGGGAGGGGATGATACGGTCATGGATGAAGGTGATGGCAAGAGTTCTTTCAAGCCCGGTTTGTACTCACCATTACCAGTTCCGGTTCTTCCTTGGTAAGATGTTTCTATGGATTTTATAGTGGCTTTGCCTCGTACTCAAAGAGGTAAGGATGCTATTATGGTCGTTGTTGATAGATTTTCCAAGATGGCTCACTTTGTTGCTTGTCACAAAACGGATGATGCTTGTAATGTGGCTGATTTGTATTATAAAGAGATTGTTCGTTTGCATGAAATTCCCAAGACTATTGATTCTGAAACAAACACAACTCATTGAAGAATAGTGTTTAAGATAGGTTTAAATACAAGCTTAAAGAATCACTCTTAAAAGCAAAGTATTCTGTTTTTAATTAAGGAAGTGAATTACTCTCAACCTAAACTAAAAAGAGTTTAATTAACAAAATAAGTGAATCACTCTCAAATCTTGTTAATTGGATTGAATTCTTGTTGTTTTACCTCCCAAGAGATTCATGCAAGTTAGAATAAAAACAACGAGTTTTTAATCTTTAAACACAACGGTTTATAACAATGTTTTTCAACTTTTAAAATCTCTCTTCTTTGATACCCAGCTTACATATATATATTACATGAGCTAAAAGACTTAATTCATCAAAAACTAAGCCTTACACACTAAGGAAATAAATAAAGCAAAGAAATTACAAAATATCTCCTAAAACTGACTGAAATCAGCCCACCTTCCACTTGCTTGCTTCCTTATCTTCATTGGACGAATTTGTAAAGTAGGGAACCTATAGGAACCTTTCCTATACATGAAGACATCTCCAACCAAGAAAAGAAATCATTGATTTGCTACAAAAAGCCTCCTGCCCAAATCAGAATAAAAGGAAGGCTTCTTTTGTGTTAAGCAAATGGGAAGCTTTCCTAGCTAGGAAGGAAAGCATAGAATTGGCCCAAATTCTGCAACTAGCTTAAGCACCTTTATGAATAAGCTGTGAGCTTATTATACCTTGTTTTACACGTCCAAAATGCTTCCGTACTTACCAACACCCATCAGAAGCTCCTTGCTTCACCTACTTAGCTTCATTTCCTTCGTTGCTTAATACGAGCACACTAGTACTAATCTTTAGGCCATGGATCTCTCCTTTATTGTGATTAAGATTAGTACTTAGCAACACTTGTGGATTGGCATCTGATTTTACATCATCCTCCCCTTCTTCAAAAGGAATTGTCCTCAATTCTTGCACATCTTCATCTTCTAAGTAAGGGGATAAGTCACCTATATTGAATGTTGCTGCCACACCATATTCTCCAGGAAGATCTATCTTATAAGCATTATCTCCATACCTCTCAAGGACTTTGAAAGGCCCTTCAGATCTAGGCATGAGTTTGTGCTTCCTTTTGCTTGGAAATCTCTCCTTTCTTAAGTGAATCCACACCAAATCTCCAGGAGAAAACACCCTTGGTTTTCGGTTCTTGTTTGCTTTCTTCTTATACATCTCATTTGCCTTCTCTATGTTGGTGCGTATCTCTTTGTGCACTTTCACCATAGCTTCAGCTTGTTGCCTAGCATCTCCATGAATATAAGAATCTTTAGGCAAAGAAATAAGATCAATGGGTACATAAGGATTTACCCCATATACTATTTCGAATGGTGAATATTTTGTTGCAAAAGTTGGAAATCTATTGTATGCAAACTCCGCATGGCATAGCTTGACATCCCAATCTTTTCCTGTTTTGCTCACTAAGCCCCTTAGCAAGGTGCCTAGAGTTCGATTTGTCACTTCAGTTTGACCATCTGTTTGAGGGTGATATGAAGTACTAAATAGCAACTTGGTACCCATCATTCTCCATAGGGATCTCCAAAAGTGGCTCAAAAACTTACTATCTCTATCCGAGACAATAGTTCTTGGTACTCCATGTAAACGAACAATTTCCCTGAAATATAAACAAGAAACATTAATAGCATCTTCTGTTTTATGACAAGGCACAAAGTGTGCCATTTTAGAGAAACGGTCCACCACCACCATGATTGAATATTTCCCTCTTTGTGTTCTAGGAAGTGCTACAATGAAATCCATCCTAACATCTTTCCCTCTTTGTGTTCTAGGAAGTGCTACAATGAACTGGTAAAGGAGTGTACAACCCCTTATGAAACGTGCTCTTGGCTCTTTGACAAACTCCACAACGAGCTAGAACAGCATGAACTTCTTTGATCATGTGAGGCCATGAGAAGTGCTCTTGTAATAGCACCATAGTTTTGCTAATACCAAAATGGCCAGCCAAACCACCTCAATGAGCTTCTCTAATCAGCAAATCACGAGCTGGAACATTAGGAACACAAAGTTTGTTCCCTTTGAACAAGAACCCCTCCATTTGATGATAATGGTCTTTTGGACCATCTTTGGTAGCCACGAACAGGTCACACATCTCCTCATCAAGAGCATAGAACTCTTTGATCAATTCAAACCCAAGTACCTTGGAATCCCCCATATTAAGCAATAAGTGCCTCCGAGATAATGCATCTGCTACAATATTAGCCTTTCCAGCTTTGTGTTTAGCAACAAAATTGAAAGACTGTAAGAATTCTACCCATTTAGCATGACGAGCACTAAGCTTGTGTTGCCCATGAATGTATTTTAACGATTCATGATCAGAATGAAGAACAAAAGCTTGTGGCCTCAAATAGTGACTCCAATGATTAGGAGCTCTAACCATAGCATAAAACTCTTTATCATAGGTAGAATAGTTTAATTTGGCGTTGTTAAGCTTCTCACTAAAATAAGCAATAGTTTGCCACTTTGAATGAAAACAGCTCCAATACCTGTTCCACTAGCATCACACTCCACTTCAGGTTTAGTAAAATCAGCTAAAGCTAGAATAGGTGTGTTACACATCTTTTCTTTTACTAGTTCAAATGCCTTTTGAGCTGCTTCATTCCATTGAAATTTTCCATGTTTAGTGCACTCAGTTATAGGAGCTAATAAAGTACTGAAATTATTTATAAACCTCCTATAAAATGAAGCTAAACCATGAAAAGATCTCACCTCAGTGATAGTTTTTGGAACCAGCCAAGAGGAAATCGCCTCCACTTTGGATGGATCCACCTTCACACCTTCATCTGAAATGATGAAGCCAAGAAAGCCAATCTCCCTTTGCATGAACATGCACTTTTCAAGCTTGCCATAGAGTTTTTGCTCTCTTAAAACTTCGAACAGTTGTTGCAAATGATTTAAGTGATCATCCTTGTTAGAACTGTAAACAAGAATATCATCCAAATAGACAACCACGAATTTTCCCAAAAATGGCCTAAGCACTTCATTCATCAATCTCATGAACGTGCTAGGAGCATTTGTGAGACCAAATGGCATAACCAGCCACTCATACAACCCATACTTCGTTTTGAAAGTTTGTCTTCCACTCATCTCCCTCTCTCATGCATATTTGGTGATACCCACTCCTCAAATCAACCTTCGAAAATACCTTGGAACCACTCAACTCATCTAACATGTCATCCAATCTAGGCATAGGATATCTGTATTTTATGGTTATGTTATTCACAGCACGGCTATCAATACACATCCTCCACGTTCCATCTTTTTTTGGCACAAGTAAAGCCGGAACAGCACAAGGGCTTTTACTCTCCCTCACACAACCTTTCTTCACTAACTCACTGATTTGGCTTTGTAACTCCTCACTTTATTTTGGGTTACATCTATAGGAAGGCTTTTTGGAATTGGTGCTCCGGGAATGAGATCAATTTGATGCTCAATTCCACGTTTAGGGGGTAGGCCAGGTGGTAGGTCATTAGGAAACACATCCCTAAATTCCTCTAGTAACTCCCTCAAATTTGGATCTTTAATCTCCACTCCCTCTTTCACCTCCTTAACAACCAAAATATATACAATCTGGTTGGTCTCCAACTCCCTCTCAAATCTTTTTCTCCCCAAAAACATACTCCCACACACTAGGTTTTCTTTTGGTTTGGGTTTTGTGTTTCGGATTTTTGAAGGAGGTAATGGTAATAAGGTTTTGATTTTTCCATTCTTATTCACCTTATATACATTAGTAGAACCTTCATGAATAACTTTTCGATCAAACTTCCAAGGTCTATCAAGTAGAATGTGACAAGCAGTCATAGGAATCACATCACATAGAATTTCATCTTCATAGTTTCCAATTAAAAAAGTGATTAAAACTCTATTTTTCACCCTTACTTCACTATCATCATCTAACCATTTTAGTTTATAAGGATGTGAATGTTTAGTAGTAGGTAATGCTAACTTCTCTACAAGTTCAGTTGAAGCTACATTAGTATAACTACCACCATCTATGATTAACGTGCATAGCTTCTTATTTACTAAGCATTTAGAATGAAAAATGGTTTCTCTTTGTTCCTCATTTTCTGCCACAACATTAGAGTATAATGATCTCCTAAGAACCAAAGTTTCACCCTCCATTTCTGGATTACACAAGTTTTCTTCCTCACTTTCACTTTTATCACGTTCCATCTCTAAAAGAGATTCTTTTTCCAACTCTTCTATTTCCTCTACATCTCTTATAGTCACGACTCTTTTGGTAGGACAAGCAGATTGGTAATGACCATAACCTTGACACTTAAAACACTTCACTTTTAAGGTTTTATCATCTACAACTTTCTCCTTATCTTTCTTAATGAAATCATTTTTTTGGTTCTTATCAAAGTTACTAGTACTAATATTAGCTTTAGAAGTACTAAATGGCTTTGAATAAGACTTACTTGCAACTGATTTCTTCTTTTGGCTATCAATTTTTATAGCCACCTTGCATGCTTCATCGAAAGTAAGGTATGGATACACCTCTACTTTCTCACGTACATCTTCATTTAGGCCTCCTAAGAATCGGCCTAGTGTTTGCTCCTCCATTTCTTCTATGTCACAAACAATGGAAAGCTTCTCAAACTCCTTGATGTACTCCTCCATAGACATGGCACCTTGTTTGAGTGTGGACCATCTAACATACTGATTTTGCTTGTAGTTAGTTGGAACAAAACGTTTCCTCAATTGCTTCTTCAATTTCTCCCATGTAGCAATCTTGGATTTGTTCTCCTTCACCCTTTGTCTCTTCACGCCTTCTAACCAAATAGATGCATATTTGGTTAACTTCATAACAGCTACCTTGTACTTCTTCTCATCTGGAGTATCTTTGTATTCAAAGAAACGTTCTAAAGAACGTTACCATTCAAGGTACACTTCCGGATCACTAGCTCCATCAAATTCAGGAACTTCAATTTTTAATCCTCTATCATCTGCCTTAGAACTTCTCTCTTCCTCATTAGGTTTCTTTTTAAACACTTCTAAGGTTATTTGAGTCATCATAGCTTGCAATGCTTCATTCTCCCTAGCTAATGCTTCTAGCATGGCATCTTTCATAGCATTATCATTTACTTTGTCTCCCATTTCAGAACCTGGTTCTGATACCACTTGAAACAAACACAACTCAATGAAGAATAGTGTTTAAGATAGGTTTGAATACAAGCTTAAAGAATCACTCTTAAAGCAAAGTATTCTGTTTTTAGTTAAGGAAGTGAATCACTCTCAACCTAAACTAAAAAGAGTTTAATTAACAAAATAAGTGAATCACTCTCAAATCTTGTTAATTGGATAGAATTCTTGTAGTTTTACCTCCCAAGAGATTCGTGCAAGTTAGAATAAAAACACCGAGTTTTTAATCTTTAAACACAACGGTTTATAACAATGTTTTTCAACTTTTAAAGACTTAATTCATCAGAAACTAAGCCTTACACACTAAGGAAATAAATAAAGCAAAGAAATTACAAAATATCTCCTAAAACTGACTGAAATCAGCCCACCTTCCACTTGCTTGCTTCCTTCTCTTCATTGGACGAATTTGTAAAGTAGGGAACCTATAGGAACCTTTCCTATACATGAAGACATCTCCAACCAAGAAAAGAAATCATTGATCTGCTGCAAAAAGCCTCCTGCCCAAATCAGAATAAAAGGAAGGCTTCTTTTGTGTTAAGCAAATGGGAAGCTTTCCTAGCTAGGAAGGAAAGCTTAGAATTGGCCCAAATTCTGCAACTAGCTTAAGCACCTTTATGAATAAGCTGTGAGCTTATTATACCTTGCTTTACACATCCCAAAATGCTTCCGTACTTACCAACACCCATCGGGAGCTCCTTGCTTCACCTACTTAGCTTCATTTCCTTCGTTGCTTAATACGAGCACACTAGTACTAATCTTTAGGCCATGGATCTCTCCTTTATTGTGATTAAGATTAGTACTTAGCAACACTTGTGGATTGGCATCTGATTTTACATCAGATTCGGATCGTGATTCCAAGTTTTTGAGTTACTTTTGGAATACTGATAAGTGCATTATTTACCATATATTTATTCCCTTATTTTAGCTATGTAGTCATCATTTATTTACTATTTTGGGTCTTAAATTACTTTTAATAATTATAAGTATATTTTTCTTGTTTTATATTTTATTGTTAAATAAGCCTAAATAGTACTTGGTTATGCTACAGGTCGTAATTGCTTGAAAAGAAACCGAAGCCCATGGGATTCACATGAGATATTAACAGTTACAACTAATAAAGGGAAGTGAAGAATAGTCCAAGATGTCAAGCGAAGCTCACATTTAATAGAGATTCTGAAAGAGAATGGGTCCACTTAGGTTAAAGAAAGCCCATAAGTAGAAGAAAAGCCAACTAAAACAAGCATTACGTGAGAAATGCTAGTCCAAGGAAGGAAACCCACTAAAAAAATGGAGTTAAGTACTTTCCTTCAAAAGAAGCAGCGTATCAATAAGCTACCTTCGAGCTTCGAGATTGTCGGCAAAATTATAGATAGTTGGGTATAAACAGAGCTGTTCCTATCAAATCGGAGAGGGGTTATCCAAGCAGTAGAGGAGATCAACGAGATGCTGAAATTTCGGATCCCGATCTTAGCAATTAGGTTCCTTGTTGTTCACGCACTTGGAGTATCTCTATTATCTCTATTATATAAAGGAACAGCTGAGGGCATAATAGTAACATTACTTTTCGTGTCCCCCTGCAAAAAGACGAAAAAACCCTTCACACTAATCAACCCTAACCCTTACTGCTCAACTGTTTTCTCTCTCCTCCTCCCATTTTCTTTCTCGACCCTCTTCGATCTATTCCTCTACAAATACCTTCATCCTCTCCACGATCTTCTTCATCCTCTCCTTCGATCTTCTTCCTCTCCTTCAATTCGAGCCAACGACGAAAGCCACCCCTGGGATTTGGATTCCTTCGGATTTTCATCAATTTTGTGGTTTCTTCGGATTTGATTCTGTTTTTGCGACCCCGATTTTACAAGTTAAGGATTTGAATTTCTATTTAGTTTTCGTTTTTGCAATTTTCGTTACGAGGTTTTGCTTTTGATTAGGTTTTAGAAAACTGATTTGGAAGGAAATAGGTTTTAGACCGGCGGATGGAGGGCGGGGATGGCGATTTTCCGACAACAACAACAACAATAACAGCAGCAATAATCGCGGTGAATTTCATTTGATTTAATTTTGCCAATTTGTTTTTACTAATTTAATTTTACCAATTTGGGAATTTTTTTGTTATGGGATTTGACAGTTGGTTGGTTGATTTTGGTTGAAATAGTACTTGCTTTGATGAAATTGAATAGTACTCCAATATAAGGCTAGATATTGGTATTGATTTTTGTTGAAATAGCACTCCAATATATGGCTGTAAAAATTATCGACGGAGCTGTAATTCTGTAAAAAGTATTCAATATTTTTGCAACATTTATTATCTGGATCAATTGATTCTATGTTCATTTTCATGTGAGTCAGATTCCAAGTTTCGTTGATTTTTGCTGGTAATTTGATATTTAGGTTAAAAATGACTAAAAATTCACTATTTTGTTGTAGAAATATCACAGAGATGTTGTAATATCTTCCAACTACATTGAATTGGGTTTATTTGAAACTTTGATTTTGAATTGTAATGTTGCTGGTTCTTCCGTATTTTAATGTATGTTGAATTGCTGATGAACAATGATGCATGCTCAGTTCACTATAAATTTAGACAAATCCTAAATTAGTGTAATCATTTTAAGGTATTATAAGCTCTACTTTCTAAGCTCTACTTTCACAATTTACCATAGTGTAATCATTTTAAGGTCACTTTAATCACAACCTAAACCAGACTCATAACAATCAAATGCGTGTTTTGAGCACAATCACCTCAAAAGAAGTTGAAGCCAAGCTTTTCAGTGAAGTACTCAATGAAAGATAGATTTAGAAGCCTAGAAAGGATAAAGCAAACCAATAGAACATAATCTATGCCAAACACAAATAACCAGGTTTAGGTTCAGGTTCAGGTTCATCCAAACCCGAGTTCTGAATTGCAGGTTAAGAGGACAATGTAGGTCACTTAATCAGGCAAATAACGTATATTAAAACTTCAACACATACAGGACACAAGATTGATAAATAGTTCAGAATAGTCAGCAAGATAACTCCTCACTTATATAATAGAGATTAAGGTTTTAGCTTACCTGAGGTGTCTTCAGAGGGCAAAATTAGTTGTTTTAGTGCCTTAATAGTGAGTCTGTGGTGGTACTTCTGTTTTAATCTGCAACAGGTGTGTTGGGAGCCTGTTGGCTTGCTGCTGGTTTCTTGCTGAGTGCAGGCTGATAGCTTGCATTTGTTTTACTGTTTTCAGATTGGGCAGAACTTCTTCTTTTGGTTGTTTTGGACTACGATGCTGCTATTTGTTTTGGTGTATGCAGGGGGTTTATATAGCTCTACTTCTAAATGCAACTGTGGTTTGTTGTTTGCAGGAACAAAGCCGAGACAAGGGTGAAATATCAGGTTAAGGATTTGCAAGTTTCTGGGTTGGTTTTTGCTATATTGCAAGAATCGGCTACTAAGTTTTAGGTGGGCAGCTAGAGTTGGATTCTGATGGCTATGTGGTGACTACACCGGGGACGACGAAGACCAATGTTAAAGGAACATCGCTGCTGGTGATGTTCAGGATAAGAAGTATAGGCAGCCCGTCACTGTTGTTGGGATTGGTGAGTGGCATTTTGTTTCTTCTATTGACAGAACGCAGAAGATGGTCGACGCCTTTTACTTTCTATTTCTTTCTCTGATGATGTGTTGTTCTGCTCTTTTTTATTTTACCTTCAATATTTTCTCATCCTTTATTTGTTCATATCTGTTCATCTCTGATGTAGGTTATTAATGGCGGATTATTGCAGTAATTGTTATGCATAAGATTGCTTAATGCTTACGGATGAAAATTGTTCATTTTTGTTAGACATTGAGTGATTAAGGAGCTAATTTGTTGATATTTTCCTTAAACTTTCTTTGATTTTATCGTAATATTTGGTGAAATGTGTTTGTTTGGGTGAATATTGAAACAGAGAGAAAGATATTCACGAAGTGTTACAGTCGTATACTGTGTTTTAGAATGTTTCAAAAGGAGTTTTAGCCAAATTTATATACTAGATTTACCTCAACATTGAACTAAAACTCCCCCGTATAAAATTATCAGTTCTTTTCTAATTTTCTCTGCTGAGATGCTGCTTCTGTTCTGCGGTGATGAATTTCTTTTTACTATGTTCTGCTCTTTGGAATGCTTTGTTGCTGCTATATGTTTGGTGTGTTTGGTGGGCTTAGCCAAAGTCGGTATGTTCGTATGTAT
Organism: Spinacia oleracea; assembly: GCF_020520425.1. Taxonomy (NCBI): domain Eukaryota; kingdom Viridiplantae; phylum Streptophyta; class Magnoliopsida; order Caryophyllales; family Amaranthaceae; genus Spinacia; species Spinacia oleracea. Next base: position 72,692,586 of record NC_079490.1, read on the forward strand.
TCCTCTGTGAGAGGTAACAACTAACAAGTAATGAATACCTATAACGTGGTATCTCTCACCGGTAGAACTAGAAAATCTTTTTCTGGCAGACCATATTGGAACTCTAGATGAGATATGACTTTAGATCTTATTTATTTTCTTTTAGGGAAGCTAGAGATTTTTTAGAACTATAGCAGATTATGTCTTTTTGTTATGTCATAAATATTACTCTTTGAGGTTATGGAATATGTAGTATATCAAATTTTGCATTTCCTTTCGGTCTAATTTGCAAGATTCTTGCTATGTGCCACCAAGCCCACGATTTCAAACATGTGTCTGTTACCTATATATGCATATGTAGCAGTGTCTCCTTAACAATTTACTTCGTACATATTAATCGATTCAAATGTAAAAATTGCACCATGTACGCTTGAAGGAATTAGCCTTTATTTGACATGTGAGAGCTTGATGCTCTCCTGTTTTATGACCTCACTCCTAAAGTTAACTCATCTGGATAATCTCCCATCCAAAAATCATTCTGATTGTGCTGGAAACTTCATAGTTGTGATCTATTGCATTGCAAGATTTATCAGGTTTAACATTAAAACTTATATAAGCTGTTGGAAATTTCATAGTTAGGTGTTGGAAATTTCAGGTGTTATACGTCATTGCACCATGTACGCTTCAGTTAGAGGCATGCTTTTTTTAGGCGTGTTGAATTTTTCCAGGTCTAGGTGTATGTGGCCATTTTCGTTCGAGTTTCTAAGCTTATGAGAAGCTTCATATGGTAATCCCGGTGTATGTGTCCGTTGTTCAGGGTATGTGTGTCCGTTGTTCAGGTCTTTTTCCAACTTGGTTTTGTTTTCGTTATGTGAGTACACCAAGTATGGTATGTCTGTAATTTCTTTTTGCCTTCTATCAAATAAAATTACTACTAGGCTGCTGGCTGCAGCACCCCAAGTGAATTATTTGCTGCCATTTTGTTTTTGTCAACAGATTTTAGTAGTTGTAACTTAATTCTCTACTCTTGAATGAAAATATATATAATGATTGCCCAGATTGTTCAGGAGATCAAGGCAACCAAGATGGAGAAGATGAGGATAAGCGTGAGACTATGTGGTTCTACCTGGTCGTGATGTCAGGATTTGGTCGTGATGTCAGGATTTGCTACTGGGTTTTGGTGTGTTGTAGGAACTTTGTTGCTGAAAGAGAGTTGGAGACATGCTCTCTTTATTGTATGATATTTATCCAAGTATTTGTACCTTTGTATTTTATTTTTTCTGTATTAATGAAGTATAATTTACAAGGGAGTCAGGGATGCAACTTCTGTTTGTAGTTCCTCTGTTAGGGTTTTCGGAGGCTTTGATTCCAATAGAAATGCATAATTAAGTCAATACGTATTCATGGGAGGAGTAAACCTTTATGGTAAATGTAAACATCATTTTGCAAATACTCACGCACGCATCGCGTGCATATAAGACTAGTATAAATATACTTCCCCTGCTCAGTTTAGGAGGAGGATATACACAAAAACCTAGCCGAAAATCACACAAAGAGCAAGGGAATTTGAGTGACTCGTAATTGGGCAATTAGTGAAGAGAAGATAGCCATTGGAGGGAAGCTTAGTCTCAATTCCAAGGTTGAACAAGGTCGACGGTGAATCGCAGGGTCGAAGCCGAGGTTCTTTCGGATGTTCTTGGGAGTATACTTAATAAGTCTTCTTCTTACCCAATTGTTCATATTACTACTTATTTGAAGTACTTTGTTAATTTGATGAGATACTTTGATTGAAATATTGGTATTATTATTGATTTATGGTTATGATATTTTTCAATTTAATGATTATTTGAATTTTGCTTGTTCTTGATTATTAATTTTGCAATTTGACGTTGATTGTTATCTTTCAAGTGTTGGGTTGTGAATTATTTCTGTCTATACAATTTGGCTTAGTGTAAATCGTATAGTGAAGTAGTCCCTAATTTAGGTTGAGTCTGCGATTATGGTTTTGCTTAAATTAGAGAGCAATTTCAATCTAAAAAATCTTTCATTTATGTGATTAGATTAGTTAGGACTAATGAGGAATGATCTTTCATTTATGTGATTAGATTAATGCTTCCAATTCTAATTCATACAAGTCGCGATCATATTTGTGTTAATTAGATTGGTTTAGAGTCAATTGCGGCTTAGTTCAATTTTGATTTCAAGTAAGGGAGATAGGGAGTCTTTGTTATCTTAGGCTCTACAGTTAGTCTAGTTGTTAAAATGATTAATTTCATAAGGTTGATTGATTAATATTATCAATAGTTTAATTTTAATAGAGTTATAAATAGATTCGGTCAAGTTTGTTGTCACTTGTAAATAGTAGTTAGTATTAGTTTTAATATTAACAAATAACAATTTCATAAACCCCCATAATCGTAAGTATGTAAATACGTAAATAGCGAGCGTAAATATTGTGTATATATTGTATATATATATAATACTTCTTTTTAGTTTTAAATTTTGAGTTTAGGAAGTTAAAAATCTCCCAATTGGATCGACCCTTTCTTACCCTTTTACTACTTGTTAATATTTTTTTTTGAAGGTCTAAGATAGGTTTTTAATTTAATACGGTAAATGACTCGTATCAAATTTTGGCGCCGTTGCCGGGGAGATTATTATTCTAAAGTTATAAGTTTAGCTAATAATATGTTTATACTTTGGAGTAGTTTATCTGTATACTTATATGTGTAAATAACTAAACTAATACTCTGTAGTACGCAAATTCAGCACTACTACTCTTATTTTTGATGTCTGTAGTCAGTTTATTCAGTTAAAATTGCATAAATGATAGCCTAGACATGTGTGACTTCTGTACTAGTCCATTAGAAGTTTGTGCAATGAGACTAACATGTAATTTTGGTAGCTGCAGTAGAGAATGAATGAAATTAATCAGTATACTTTTTTTTTATAGCCCTATAGCAATAATTCTTTTCTATGTTTTGTATACTTAATGATTTTATAAGAACCTAACCACTAGTTTAAGGCCGAAATGGTTTACTTAAAAATTAAATGCAGTAAGGCTATTCATGTCCTCTATTCTTTGTATGCATAATTCTAGCTTTTAATAGTTAGATATGTTCATGCGATGTATATGATGTTATAAGTAGTCTGAATTGTGAAAGTGATCAGTACATAAAATTATTTAATCTTGTACGAGTACTATTACCCCTATTTTCCATATGCATTGTTTAAGGAAACTCTATGAGTGGTTTCTAAATGTAAGACTAACATAGAGGACAAATCTGAAAGAAAAAAAAACAAAGAGAAAAGGGTCTTATATTATTGGAGATTGATTGCTTGTTTACTTTGGCCAACAATGATTGCGTGTTTCCTTATAATTTTTTTTTTTTTGCAAGCAAGTTCTGTTAATTAATTTTACATTTGATAGTGCGTATCGTAACATCAGAGAAATGCCAACGACTTAAAAACCATGTTTAACCATTTATGTGAGTTACACTTGTTACTACCCATAACCAATTCTTTTGTAAAATTTGGCTAGGAGTATTTTGGTATGTCCAACAACTTATATTTGGTGTATCTTGCTAATTGGTGTCCTGGTCAGTTATTTAATTGGACTTCGAGTGAATTTTAACTATGTATATATTGCAAGTTACTTGTTGAAATCTAGAATTTGTTAGTGTTTTCATAACTGCAGATTCTCTTGAGCTTAAACATATGTCTAATAGTATAAGATCAGTAGTTAATTAATCTAATAAATATGCACTACATTGTTAATCATGTCCCTAATTAACTAGTAGTTTACTTTTCAGGTGCATGAGTGGTGGCACACCTAATCCTAAACTCAAGCGAATCAGGAAATATATTGATTCGGTAAACGTCATAAGTCAAGAGAGATTAATCCACGCTTTTCAAATTGATCAACCAGAAGAAGTCAAACCAGAGGAAGTTGAATCAACAAAAGATAGTCTAGAAGGAGCGAAAATGGGTGAAAGAACCTTGAAGGAGATGGCAGCCCCAAATACGGGCGATGATCCTCTCTGCATTGTGTTTCCAGAGTTGGACAAACCCCTCAAACTGAATTCAGGTTTCCTTAATCTTCTTCACAAATACTATGGGAAGTCAGGTGAGAATCCTCATCGACATTTAAAAGAGTTTAAGGTTGTTTGTTCTTCTATGAATCTTGAAGGAGTTGAACAAGATCATATTAGATTGCATGCTTTTCCTTTTTCTTTGCAAGATGTGGCTAAAGATTGGTTGTATGATCTTCCTGCTGGATCAATTACGACTTGGAATGTTATGGCATCAACTTTTTTAGGAAAGTACTTTCCAGCAAGTCTAATTGGATCCATCAGGAAGGAGATATGTGTCATTAGGCAGCATGATAATGAGTCCTTGTAAGAGTATTGGGAACGTTTTAAGAGATTGTGTTCCTCCTGTACCCAACATCAGATTAGTGACCAACTATTAATTCAATACTTTTATGAAGGCCTATTGCCTACTGATAGGGGTATGATAGATGCTTCGAGTGGGGGGGCACTAGTGGATAAAACACCAACCCAAGCTAGGGCTTTAATTTCTAATATGGCTCAGAACACCCAACAACATGGTACTAGAAATGATGTTAAAAGAGTAAATGGAGTTGATTTAAGTGGTATTCAGAATCAATTACAAGAAAATGCTCAACAAATTGCTACTTTAACTACTCTTGTGTCTAAAATTGTTGCTAGTAATGAGTCTAAAGCTAGAGTGTGTGGAATTTGTTGTAATGAGTCTCATCCTACTGATAAATGTCCCGACTTGCATTCTGAGGATGTGAATGCTATAGGTGGTTATTCTGGTCAAAGAAAATATGATCCTTACTCACAAACTTATAATGAAGGTTGGAAAGACCACCCTAACCTAAGGTATGGAAATAGACCACAACTTCCACAATCTAATCAACCAAGGCAATATGGTCAACAAAATCCACCACCCCAATCTGGTCCTTCACTAGAAGATTTAGTTAAGCAACTAACAAATCAAATAGGGCAAGTCCATAACCAAGGTGTTGAGTATCAAAAGAAAACTGACACGCGCCTTCATCACATAGACACTCAAATAGGTCAGATTTGCACATCTCTAAGTAATCTTGAAACTCAACTTTCAAGTAAACTTCCATCACAAACAATCCCTAATCCCAATGGTCATGTTAAAGCTGTCACACTTAGGAGTGGTAAAGTGTTAAACTGAACCTAAAATGAAAAGTCGTGAAGTTGAAAAAGAGATAGAAGTCAATCCTAAAGTTGGATCAGGGGAAAGAGTGGAAAGTGAGGGTATTGGGAAGGAAACTGAAAAAGAAAATGCAGGGAAGGGTAAAACTGAAAATAATTCTGTTGTTCCTCGCTTTAAAGATTTGCCCCCTTTCCCTTCTCGCTTTGCTAATGCTAAGAAAGAGAGTCTTTACAATGAAATTCTAGAAACTTTTAGGAAAATTGAAGTCAATATTCCCCTTCTTGATGCTATTAAATAGGTACCTCGTTATGCAAAGTTTCTTAAGGAACTTTGTACTAACAAAAGACAGTTTCATCCTTCTGAAACTATGGGGGAAAATATTCAGCTATAAAGAAGCTTCCCCCTAAGTGTAAGGATCCTGGCATGTTTTGTATTCCTTGCAAAATTGGTGATTCTAAGTTTGAAAGGTGTATGTTAGATTTAGGAGCCTCCATTAACGTTATGCCGAAATCTGTTTATGATACTTAAAATGTGGGTTCTTTGTCTAAAACTGATATTGTTATTCAGTTAGCTGATAGAAATAGGAGTTTTAGAAGATGTACTTGTGCAAGTGAATGAATTGGTATTTCCTGCTGATTTTTATGTTCTTGTTATGGGTGATAGAAGCGATAGTGTTCCACTGTTGTTAGGTAGACCATTCCTAAAAACTTCTAAGACTAAAATTGATGTTCATGAGGGTAACTTCATTATGGAATTTGAGGGGGAAATGATTAAATTTAATATTTTTGATGCTATGAGATACCCAAGTGATATCAATAATGTCAGTTCTATAGATACTTTTGATGCTTTTGATTGGATGGCTCAGGAGGAGGCTTTTAGAGCTTTGTAACCACCGGTTTTAAAGGCTCTTAAATGGCTTTTAATTGGCTGTTTAAAGCTTTTGTAACCACCGATTTTTAGCTTATTGTTTAGGCTATTTATAGCCAGCTTGTTGAATGGAATAAAAAAACCAATTTTGAAGAATAAACACTTGTTTTCAGTTTACTTTGAATTATTGATTATAATTCAACCTTTTCTTTGTTTTGAACGTATTTCCTACTCAAAGGTGAGTCAATCGGTCTTGCTTTTCAATCACGTTTGACGAGCTATAGGTCTAGCTTGTTAATCAACTATCCTTACTCATACAACGAGTTTTTAAACTTGTGATACGGTTATGGATGAAAGTGATAGTCTTATGCTAGCAATTGGAACCAAAACTGATTTGGGTTCAATGGCTCATTTTGTGTGCATGGTGACTTGGATTGAGTGAGCTCGTTATATGGTCCTTATTATCAAGGTGGTACGTTAATCAAACTGGTCCGTTTAATCACATTGGTCCGCTTGTTTAAACAGATTGTACGCACTTATTATTTTTAATTGCTTTGGTTAAAGTCGGTTTAATAAAGGGATATTTGTTTAAATCCCCAATTTAAATTCAGTCATTACTTAGCTTTGATTATTGCTGTTTGTAAGGAGAGTTTTAAGCCTTTGTAACCTCCAATTTAGTGACTGAATTAGGAGGCTTTAGAGCTTGTAACTGCCAGTTTTAAAGGCTCTTAATTAGCCGTTTAAAGCTCTTGTAGCTGTTGGTTTTTGGCTATTTATAGTAAGCTTCTTGATTGGAATAAACAACCAACTGAATGATTAAAACACTTGTTTGTTACATTTCGAATTATAGTTTATAATTCAGCCTTTTTCTTTGTTTTGGACGCGTTTCCTATTCAAAGAACTGATTGTGAGTCAATAGGTCTTGTCTTGCATTCACGATCAACGAGTTAAAGGTCTAGCTTGTTAATCAACTATCCTTGTTTATACAACGAGTTTTTAAACTCGTATCATTAGTGGTATCAGTGCTGCTGTTCGTGTGATCCGCCCAAAACAAAAAAAAAAAGAAAAAAAAAGAGCTGCTGTTCGTAATTCTTACAAACTGAAATATGGATTTTGATGATCCTGACTTTCTACAACATCTCCAAGAAGCCTTGAAGAACGTTAGAGATGGGGGGTATCGTAGGCCTCCTAGGCGTGATCTACGGGCTATGGATGAATTCAAAGTCACCGAACTTCCTGAATTTGTTGGTGGAACAGATCCGGAAGCCTATTTGGAGTGGGAGCGCAAAATAGAGAGAATGTTCGATTTCTAGGACATTGATGATGAGAAGCGTTGCAAATATTCCATATTTAAGCTAGGACGAGGGGCTTCATTGTGGTTCGAGGGACTGAAATCCAAGAGAATACGTGAAGGGAAGGAGAAAATTACCTCTTGGGAGTCTTTGAAACGTAAGCTACGTAAAAGGTATGTGCCAACAACTCATAGAATAACAACTCATCGTAAAATTGCCGAATTGAGGCAAGGAAAAATGAGTGTGGCTGAATATATTGATGAGTTTGAAAAGTTGTCCTTAATGGGAGAAATTGAGGAAATTGAGGAACAAAAACTGTCCAGATTTTTAAGGGGTCTAAATTATAACATTGCCAATATCGTTGACCTTTATCCATATTCTGATTTTGACACTCTTTGTGGACTTTGTTTAAAATTGGAAAATCAAGGGAAGGCAAAATATGGGGGAGGGTCTAGTATGGATGGTAAAGCCAAGTCTCGATGACATCAAGTGTATAGTAAGAACCAAGAGGAGCATCTGATTTATTTGAGGGATGTTTTTGAAACCCTTAGAGCTCAAAAGCTCTATGGGAAGCTAGAGAAGTGTTCGTTCCTTGTTGATAATGTGGTATTCTAGTGCTATGTGGTTTCGAAGGATGGGGTGTCCGTGGATCAGTCCAAGATCGAGGCTATCAAATCATGGCCTAGTCCTATTTCATGGTCTTGCTTCATTTTATAGACGTTTTATTCGTGATTTCAGTACCATTACTAGTCCTATTACTAGTTGTTAGAAAAAAGGTGTTTGTATGGGGAGAGGACGCTCAAAAGGCATTTGATGTAATTAAGGAGCGTTTGTGTGCTGCTCCTATTTTGGCATTGCTGGATTTTCTCAACCTCTTGAGGTCGTGTGTGATGCTAGTGGTGTTGGAATTGGTGTAGTTTTGATCCAAGGTAAGCGTCCCATAGCTTATTTTTCGGAAAAGTTAGGGGGTGCTCGTTTGAATTATTGCACTTATGATAAAGAGTTCTATGCCATTGTTAGAGCTTTGGATCATTTGAGTCATTATTTGCGTTCTAGTCACTTTGTCTTGCATTCTGACCATGAATCTTTGAAGTATATTAATGGGCAACAAAAATTGAGTCCAAGGAATGATAAATGGGTTTAATTCTTGCAATTCTTTGCATTATCTTCGAAGTACAAAGATGGTAAGAGCAATGTGGTGGCTGATGCAATCCTTTCACTTTGCTTGCTACACTTGATGTTCGTCTATTGGGGTTTGAGACCTTGAAAGACTAATGGGAGTTGCATTTGAGAAATGTGCAGTTGGTGCCTATGGAGAGTACATGTTGCAAGATGGGTTTCTTTTCAAAGGCAATCGTCTTTGTATTCCCAAGCACTCAATTTGTAAGCTACTAGTTCGTGAGGCTCATGGTGGAGAGTTGGCTGGTCACTTTGGCATAGCTAAGACCTTGGAGATATTGAGGGAGCATTTCTTTTGGCCTAAAATGTTGGGCGTTGTAAAGAACATTGTGGGTAAGTGCGTGACTTGTCATATGGCCAAGAGTTCTTTCAAGCCCGGTTTGTACTCACCATTACCAGTTCCGGTTCGTCCTTGGGAAGATGTTTCTATGGATTTCATAGTGGCTTTGCCTCGTACTCAAAGAGGTAAGGATGCTATCATGGTCGTTGTTGATAGATTTTCCAAGATGGCTCACTTTGTTGCTTGTCACAAAACGGATGATGCTTGTAATGTGGCTGATTTGTATTATAAAGAGATTGTTCGTTTGCATGGAATTCCCAAGACTATTGTTTCGGATCGTGATTCCAAGTTTTTGAGTTACTTTTGGAATACATTGTGGAGAAAGGTGGGAACCAAATTGTTGTTTAGCACTTCACATCACCCTCAAACTGATGGGAAAACGGAGGTTACAAATCGAACCTTGGGAACGTTATTACGAGTGTTGGTAAGTAAGACGCAAAAGGATTGGGATGTCAAGCTTGCTCACGCTGAATTTGCTTATAATCGTTCTCCTACTTATGCTACTGGGCATTCTCCATTTGAACTGGTATATGGGATTAATCCATGTTTTCCATTGGATCTGATTCCATTGCCGAAAGATGAGTTGGTTCACAAAGATGCTGATGCCAAGTTGAAATCTATGATGAAATTGCACCAACAAGTTCGTGACCGTATTGAAGCTATCAATGCCTCTTATAAACAGAAATCAAATAACAATCGCAAGCCTCGGTTGTTTGTCGTAGGTGATTTGGTTTGGGGTCATTTGAGGAAAGAGTGTTTTCCAAGCAAACGCAAGAACAAGCTTATGCCTAGGGCTGAAAGTCCTTACAAGGTGGTTGCACGTGTGAATGATAATGCTTACAAGATCGAGCTTCCGGGAGATTGTGGTGTCCTACTTTCAATGTAGGTGACCTCTCACCCTATCTTGATGATGATGGCCTTGCTGAATTGAGGTCAATTCCTTTTAAAGGGGGAGGGGATGATATGGTCATGGATGAAGGTGATGGTCAAGGTGACGGTCTTATGCTAACAATTGGAACCAAAGCTGATTTAGGTTCGATAGCTCATTTTTTGTGCAGGTGACATGGATTGAGTGAGTCGTTTAATGGTCCGTTTAATCAAGTGCGTTTGATGGTCCGTTTAAGCTTATCTTTATTTGTTTTCTTTTAATTCAGTTTAATAAGGGGACAAATGTTTTAATCCCATTTAAATTTAGTCTTGTACTTAGCTTTAAATATTGCTGTTTTTAAGGAGGGTTTTAAGCTTTTGTAAACTCCAAATTGGTGACTGAATTAGGAGGCTTTTAGAGCTTTGTAACCACCGGTTTTAAAGGCTCTTAAATGGCTGTTTAAAGCTCTTGTAACCACCGGTTTTTAGCTGAGTGTTTAGGCTATTTATAGCCAGCTTCTTGAATGGAATAAAACAACCAATTTTGAAGAATAAACACTTGTTTTTAGTTTACTTTGAATTATTGATAAATAAACACTCGTAAAAATCAAATTCAAGATAGAGCGAATATTCGATTTCAAGGACATTGATGATGAGAAGCATTGTAAGTATGCAATATTGAAGCTAGGACGAGGAGCTTCATTGTGGTTCGAATGACTGAAATTCAAGAGAATTCGTGATGGGAAAGAGAAAATCACCTCTTGGGAGTCTTTGAAACGTAAGCTACATAAAAGGTATGTGCCAACAACTCATAGAATAACGACATATCGTAAAATTGCTGAATTGAGGCAAGGGAAAATGAGTGTGGCTGAATATATTGTTGAGTTTGAATAGTTGTTCTTAGTGGGGGAAATTGAGGAGATTGAGGAACAAAAACTGTCCAGATTTTTAAGGGGTTTAAACTACATTATTTCCAATACCGTAGACCTTTATCCATATTCTGATTTTGATACTCTTTGTGGACTTTGTTTAAAATTGGAAAACCAAGGGAAAGCAAAATATGGGGGAGGGTAAAGTATGGATGGTAAGGCCAAGTCTTGGTCTAAATCCGAACCTATCTTGAAACCAAACACATCACCTAGTACCTTACGTTCAAGTAATTCTACGACTGCCCCAAAATTAGTTAACTCAACCAAAGAAACAAGTTTTTCCAAGGTGCGTTGTTTTAAGTGTCAAGGGATTGGGCATTATTAAAATGCGTGTCCAAATAAACGGGTAGTGGCCTTGAGAGAAGCTGTTGAATGCCGTGAGGAGTTGTTGGAAGAGGAGAAGAGGTTGGGCGACGTATTTGTGTTTGATGAGAGTGGCGATGAAGAGGAGGAGGAGGGGTATGATTCACAATGTTTGTTACATCGCCTAACATTTTAGGCCAAAAGAAATGCTCTCTCAAAATCTCCAAGGTCTTGGCTATGCCAAAGTGACCAGCCAATCCTCCACCAGGAGCCTCACGAACTAGTAGCTCATGAATTGAGTGCTTGGGAATACAAAGACGATTGCCTTTGAAAAGACACCCATCTTGCAACATGTACTCTCCATAGGCACCAACTGCACATTTCTCAAAGGCCACTCTAAAGTCACCATCATCACGATAGTAGTCTTTCAAAGTCTCAAACCCCAATAGACGAACATGAAGTTTAGCAAGCAAAGTATATCTCCGTGATAATGCATCATCCACCACATTTCTCTTACCATCTTTGTACTTCGAAGAAAAATGAAAGGATTGCAAGAACTCAACCCATTTAGCATGCCTTGGGCACAATTTTTGTTGCCATTAATATACTTCCAAGATTCATGATCAGAATGCAAAAAAAAGTGGCTAGAACGCAAATAATAGCATAGAACTCTTTATCATAAGTGCAATAATTCAAACGAGCACCCGTAACGTTTTCGAAAAAAAGCTATGGGACGCTTACCTTGGATCAAAACAACACCAATTCCCATACCACTAACATCACACTCGACCTCGAAAGGTTGAGAAAAATCTGGCAGCGCCAAAATAGGAGCAGCACACAAACGCTCTTTAATCACATCAAACGCCTTTTGAGCGTCCTCTCCCCATACACAAGCACCTTTCATCAAGCAACTAGTATAGGACTAGTAATGGTACTGAAATCACGAATAAAACTTCTATAAAACGAAGCAAGACCATGAAATGAACGCACCTCACTTATAGTTTTAGGACTAGGCCATGAATTGATAGCCTCGATCTTGGATTGATCCACGGACACTCCATCCTTCGCAACCACATAGCCCAAGAATACCACATTGTCAACAAGGAATGAACACTTCTCTAGCTTCCCATAGAGTTTTTAAGCTCTAAGGGTTTCAAAAACATCCCTCAAATGAATCAGATGCTCCTCTTCGTTCTTACTATACACCAAGATGTCATCAAGATATACCACAACGAATCTGCCCAAAAATGATTTAAGCACTTCGTTCATTAGCCTCATAAACGTACTAGGGGCATTAGTGAGACCAAATGGCATGACGGTCCATTCATACAAACCATGCGTTGTCTTGAAAGCCGTTTTCCACTCATCTCATTCACGCATCCGAATCTGATGATAACCACTCCGCAAATCAATTTTTGAGAACAACTTCGAACCATGGAGTTCATCTAACATATCATCAAGTCTCAGAATTGGAAAACGATACATGATGGTAATGTTATTCACAGCCCTACTATCAACACACATTCGCCATGTCCCATCTTTCTTAGGCACAAGCAACACCGGAACAGCACATGGACTTAAACTTTCTCTCACCATAGCCTCGATTCACAAGTTCATCAATTTGCTTTTGCAACTCCTTTGTTTCCTCCGGATTGCAACGATAGGCAGCCTTATTAGGCAAAGAAGTTCCTGGAATAAGATCAATTTGATGTTCAATACCACGAATAGGAGGCAAACCTGGTGGTAATTCATCGGGAAATACATCTTTGAACTCAAAAAGCAACTCGGCAATGGGACTGCCTTCTTTCCAATTTTGGCCTTTGATTGGACTCTCCTTAGCCACGAGCAAATATACCAACTCTCCATGATCTAGAGCTTGCTCAATTTCTCGTTCACTAGCCAACATGGTGAGATTCTGCTTCTTTTTTTGCTTCACACTCATGGATTGAACCGCTTGAGATGACATAGGCTTTAGCACAATTTTCTTGCCTTTGTCTCTCAATTCATACTCGTTGCTTCTTCCTTTATGAACCACGTCCCTATGAAACTGCCAAGGAGGACCCAACAAAATATGACAAGCATCCATAGGAATAACATCACAAAGAATCTCATCCACATACGAACCCATAGTCAAACCAACCCTTACTTGCTTCGACACCTTCACACTATTACCATCATCTAGCCAATGGAGTGCGTATGGCCTAGGATGGGAAGTAGTGATTAAGCCTAATTTTGACACCATTTCACTAGAAGCAACATTGGTACAACTCCCCCCATCAACAATCACACTACACCAATTATCCTTCACTAGACATTTAGTATGAAATAACTGATCTCGTTGGTCCAAATCAGTAGGTGAAATCTGAGTTTGTAGCGCTCTAAGAACCAGATTTGTGTCATAAATTGGAGCATCATATCCCTCTTCGTCCTCTTCATGATCACTCTCATCAAATACAAACACGTCCCCCAACCTCTTCTCCTCTTCAAACAACTCCTCACGGCACTCAACAGCTTCTCTCAAGGTCACTACCCATTTATTTGGACACGCATTTTGATAATGCCCAAACCCTTGACACTTAAAACAACGCACCTTGGACAGACTTGTTTCTTTGGTTGGGTTAGTTAATTTTGGGGCAGCCGTAGAATTACTTGAACCTACGGTACTAGGTGATGTGTTTGGTTTCAAGACAGTTTCGGATTTAGCCCAAGACTTGGCCTTACCATCCATACTTGACCCTCCCCCATATTTTGCCTTCCCTTGGTTTTCCAATTTTAAACAAAGTCCACAAAGATTATCAAAATCAGAATATGGATAAAGGTCTACGGTATTGGAAATATTGTAGTTTAAACCCCTTAAAAATCTGGATAGTTTTTGTTCCTCAATCTCCTCCATTTCTCCCATTAAGGACAACTTTTCAAACTCATCTATATATTCAGCCACACTCATTTTCCTTGCCTCAATTCAGCAATTTTACGATAAGTCGTTATTCTATGAGTTGTTGGCACATACCTTTTACGTAGCTTACGTTTCAAAGACTCCCAAGAGGTGATTTTCTCCTTCCCATCACGAACTCTCTTGGATTTCAGTCCCTCAAACCACAATGAAGCTCCTCGTCCTAGCTTCAATATGGCATATTTGCAACGCTTCTCATCATCAATGTCCTCGGAATCGAACATTCGCTCTATATTGCGCTCCCACTCCAAATAAGTTTAAAAACTCGTTGAATGAGTAAGGATAGTTGATTAACAAGCTAGACCTATAGCTCGTCAAACGTGATTGAAAGGCAAGACCTATTGACTCACAATCGGTCTTTCAGTAGGAAACACGCCCAAAACAAAGAAAAGGTTGAATTATAATCAATAATTCAAAGTAAACTGAAAACAAGTGTTTATTCTTCAAAATTTGTTGTTCTATTCCATTCAATAAGCTGGCTATAAATAGCCAAAACAATAAGCTAAAAACCGGTGGTTACAAGAGCTTTAAACAGCCATTTAAAAGCCATTTAAGAGCCTTTAAAACCGGTGGTTACAAAGCTCTAAAAGCCTCCTAATTCAGTCACCAATTTGGAAGTTACAAAGGCTTAAAATCCTCCTTACAAACAACAATATTTAAAGCTAAGTACAAGACTGAATTTAAATGGGATTAAAACAATTGTCCCCTTATTAAACTGAATCAAAAGAAAACAAATAAATATAAGCTTAAACGTCCATCAAAGGCACTTGATTAAACAGACCATCAAACGCACTTGATTAAACGGACCATCAAACGCACTTGATTAAACGGACCATCAAACGCACTTGATCAAACGGACCAACAAACGACTCACTCAATCCAAGTCACCATGCACACAAAATGAGCCATCGAACCTAAATCAGCTTTGGTTCCAATTGTTAGAATAAGACCGTCATCTTGACCATCACCTTCATCCATGACCGTATCATCCCCTCCACCTTTAAAAGGAATTGACCTCAATTCAGCAAGGCCATCATCATCAAGATAGGGTGAGAGGTCACCTACATTGAAAGTAGGACACCACAATCTCCCGGAAGCTCGATCTTGTAAGCATTATCATTCACACGTGCAACCACCTTGTAAGGACTTTCAGCCCTAGGCATAAGCTTGTTCTTGCGTTTGCTTGGAAAACGCTCTTTCCTCAAATGACCCCAAACCAAATCACCTCCGACAAACACCTGAGGCTTGCGATTGTTATTTGATTTCTGTTTATAAGAGGCATTGATAGCTTCAATAAGGTCACGAACTTGTTGGTGCAATTTCATCATAGATTTCAACTTGGCATCAGCACCTTTGTGAACCAACTCATCTTTCGGCAATGGAATCAGATCCAATGGAAAATATGGATTAATCCCATATACCACTTCTAATGAAGAATGACCAGTAGCATAAGTAGGAGAACAATTATAAGCAAATTCAGCGTGAGCAAGCTTGACATCCCAATCCTTTTGCGTCTTACTCACCAACACTCGTAACAACGTTCCCAAGGTTCGATTTGTAACCAAGGATGATGTGAAGTGCTAAACAACAATTTGGTTCCCACCTTTCTCCACAATGTATTCCAAAAGTAACTCAAAAACTTGGAATCACGATCCGAAACAATAGTCTTGGGAATTCCATGCAAACGAACAATCTCTTTATAATACAAATCAGCCACATTACAAGCATCGTCCGTTTTGTGACAAGCAACAAAGTGAGCCATCTTGGAAAATCTATCAACAACGACCATGATAGCATCTTTACCTCTTTGAGTACGAGGCAAAGCCACAATGAAATCCATAGAAACATCTTCCCAAGGACGAACCGGAACTGGTAATGGTGCGTACAAACCGGGCTTGGAAGAACTCTTGGCCATATGACAAGTCACACACTTACCCACAATGTTCGTTACATCGCCCAACATTTTAGGCCAAAAGAAATGCTCCCTCAATATCTCCAAGGTCTTACCTATGCAAAAGTGACCAGCCAACCCTCCACCATGAGCCTCACGAACTAGTAGCTCACAAATTCAGTGATTGGGAATACAAAGACGATTGCCTTTGAAAAGAAACCCATCTTGCAACATGTACTCTCCATAGGCACCAACTGCACATTTCTCAAATGCAACTCCAAAGTCACCATCAGTCTTTCAAGGTCTCAAACCCCAATAGACGAACATCAAGTGTAGCAAGCAAAGTATATCTCCGTGATAATGCATCAGCCACCACATTTCTCTTACCATCTTTGTCATAAGTGCAATAATTCAAACGAGCACTCCCTAACTTTTCCGAAAAATAAGATATGGGACGCTTACCTTGGATCAAAACAACACCAATTCCCACACCACTAGCATCACACTCGACCTCGAAAGGTTGAGAAAATCCGGCAATGCCAAAATAGGAGCAGCACACAAACGATCCTTAATTACATCAAATGCCTTTTGAGCGTCCTCTCCCCATTCGTGATGGGAAGGAGAAAATCACCACTTGGGAGTCTTTGAAACGTAAGCTACATAAAAGGTATGTGCCAACAACTCATAGAATAACGACTTATCGTAAAATTGCTGAATTGAGGCAAGGGAAAATGAGTGTGGCTAAATATATTGATGAGTTTGAAAAGTTGTCCTTAGTGGGGGAAATTGAGGAGATTGAGGAACAAAAACTGTCTAGATTTTTAAGGGGTTTAAACTACAATATTGCCAATACCGTAGACCTTTATCCATATTCGGATTTTGATACTCGTTGTGGACTTTGTTTAAAATTGGAAAACCAAGGGAAAGCAAAATATGGGGAAGGGTCAAGTATGGATGGTAAGGCCAAGTCTAGGTCTAAATCCGAACCTATCTTGAAACCAAACACATCACCTAGTACCGTAGGTTCAAGTAATTCTATGGCTGCCCCAAAATTAGTTAACTCAACCAAAGAAACAAGTCTGTCCAAGGTGCGTTGTTTTAAGTGTCAAGTCTTTGGGCATTATCAAAATGTGTGTCCAAATAAACGGGTAGTGACCTTGAGAGAAGCTGTTGAATGTCGTGAGGAGTTGTTTGAAGAGGAGAAGAGGTTGGGGGACGTATTTGTGTTTGATGAGAGTGGATATGAAGAGCAGGAGGAGGGGTATGAGACTCCAGTTTATGACACAAATCTGGTTCTTAGAGCTCTGCATACCCAAATTGCATCTACTGATTCGGACCAACGAGATCAGTTGTTTCATACTAACTGTCTAGTGAAAGATAAGTGGTGTAGTGTGATTGTTGATGGGAGGGAGTTGCACCAATGTTGCTTCTAGTGAGATGGTTTCAAAATTAGGCTTAATCACTACAGCCCGTCCTAGGCCATACGCACTCCATTGGCTCGATCATGGTAATAGTGTGAAGCTGTCGAAACAAGTAAGGGTTGGTTTGACTATAGGTTCGTATGTGGATGAGATTCTTTGTGATGTTATTCCTATGGATGCATGTCATATTTTGTTGGGTCGTCCTTGGCAGTTTGATAGGGACGTGGTTCACAAGGGGAGAAGCAACGAGTATGAATTGAGAGACAAAGGCAAGAAGATTGTTCTAAAGCCTATATCATCACAAGCGGTTCGATCCATGAGTGTGCAGCAAAAAAAGAAGCCGAATCTCACCAAGTTGGCTAGTGAACGAGAGATTTAGCAAGCTCTAGATCATGGAGAGTTGGTGTATTTGCTCGTGGCTAAGGAAAGTTCGATCGAAGGCCAAAATTGGAAAGAAGGCAGTCCCATTGCCGAGTTGCTTTTTGAGTTCAAGGATGTATTTCCCGACGAATTACCACCAGGTTTGCCACCTATTCGTGGTATTGAACATCAAATTGATCTTGTTTCAGAAACTTCTTTGCCTAATAAGGCTGCTTATCGTTGCAATCCGGAGGAAACAAAGGAGTTGCAAAAACAAATTGAAGAACTTGAGAGTCGAGGCTATGTTAGAGAAAGCTTGAGACCATGTGATGTTCTGGTGTTGCTTGTGCCTAAGAAAGATGGGACATGGCGTATGTGTGTTGATAGTAGGGTTGTGAATAACATTACCATCAAGTATCGTTTTCCAATTCCGAGACTTGATGATATATTAGGTGACCTCCATGGTTCAAAGTTGTTCTAAAAATTGATTTGCGGAGTGGTTATCATCAGATTCGGATGCGTGAAGGAGATGAGTAGAAAACGGCTTTTAAGACAAAACATGGTTTGTATGAATGGACTGTCATGCCATTTGGTCTCACTAATGCTCCTAGTACGTTTATGAGGCTAATGAACTAAGTGCTTAAATGATTTTTGGGCAGCTTCGTTGTGGTATATCTCAATGACATCTTAGTGTATAGTAAGAACAAAGAGGAGCATCTGATGCATTTGAGGGATGTTTTTGAAACCCTTAGAGCTCAAAAGTTCTATGGAAAGCTAGAGAAGTGTTTGTTCCTTGTTGATAATGTGGTATTCTTGGGCTATGTGGTTTCATAGGATGGGGTATCCGTGGATCAGTCCAAGATCGAGGCTATCAAATCATGGCCTAGTTCTAAAACTATAAGTGAGGTGCGTTCATTTCATGGTCTTGCTTTATTTTATAGACGTTTTATTCGTGATTTCAGTACCATTACTAGTCTTATTACTAGTGCGTTTGATGGTCTGTTTAATCAAGTGCGTTTGATGGTCTGTGGGTCCGTTTAAGCTTATCTTTATTTGTTTTCGTTTAATTCAGTTTAATAAGGGGACAATTGTTTTAATCCCATTTACATTCAGTCTTGTATTTAGCTTTAAATATTGCTGATTGTAAGGAGGATTTTAAGCCTTTGTAACCTCCAAATTGGTGACTGAATTAGGAGACTTTTACAGCTTTGTAACCACCTGTTTTAAAGGCTCTTAAATGGCTTTTAAATGGCTATTTAAAGCTCTTGTAACCACCGGTTTTTAGCTTATTGTTTAGGCTATTTATAACCAGCTTCTTGAATGGAATAAAACAACCAATTTTGAAGAATAAACACTTGTTTTCAGTTTAATTTGAATTATTGATTATAATTCAACCTTTTCTTTGTTTTGGACGTGTTTCCTACTCAAAGAGCCGATTGTGAGTCAATAAGTCTTGCCTTTCAATCACGTTTGATGAGCTATAGGTCTAGCTTGTTAATCAACTATCCTTACTCATACAACGAGTTTTTAAACCCGTATCATTTGTGGTATCAGAGCTGCTGTTCGTGATTCTTACGAGCTAAAATGGATTTTGACGAACCTGACTTTCTACCACATCTCCAAGAAGCCTTGAAGAACGTTCGAGATGGGGGGATTTTGAAGGCATCCTAGACGTGATCCACTACGGGTTGTGGATGAATTCAAAGTCACGGGACTTCCTGAATTTGTTGGTGGAACAGATCCGGAAGCTTATTTGGAATGGGAGCGCAAGATAGAGCGAATGTTCGTTTTAAGGACGTTGATGATGAGGAGCATGGTAAGTATGCCATATTGAAGTTAGGACGAGGAGCTTCATTGTGGTTAGAAGGATTTAAATCCAAGAGAATGCGTGATGGGAAGGAGAAAATCACCGCTTGGGAGTCTTTGAAACGTAAGCTACGGAAAAGGTATGTGCAAACAACTCATAAAATAACGACTTATCGTAAAATTGCTGAATTGAGGCAAGGGAAAATGAGTGTGGCTGAATATATTGATGAGTTTGAAAAGTTATCCTTAGTGGGGGAAATTGAGGAGATTGAGGAACAAAAACTGTCTAGATTTTTAAGGTGTTTAAACTACAATATTGCCAATATCGTAGACCTTTATCCATATTTTGATTTTGATACTCTTTGTGGACTTTGTTTAAAATTGGAAAACCAAGGGAAAGCAAAAAATGGGGGAGGGTCAAGTATGGACGGTAAGGCCAAGTCTTGGTCTAAATCCGAACCTTTCTTGAAACCAAACACATCACCTAGTACCGTAGGTTCAAGTAATTCTATGGCTGCCCCAAAATTAGTTAACTCAACCAAAGAAACAAGTATGTCCAAGGTGTGTTGTTTTAAGTGTCATGGGTTTGGGCATTATCAAAATGCGTGTCCAAATAAACGGGTAGTGACCTTGAGAGAAGCTGTTGAATGCCGTGAGGAGTTGTTTGAAGAGGAGAAGAGGTTGGGGGACGTATTTGTGTTTGATGAGAGTGGCGATGAAGAGGAGGAGGAGGGGTATGAGGCTCCAGTTTATGACACAAATCTGGTTCTTAGAGCTCTACAAACCCAAGTTGCATCTACTTATTTGGACCAACGAGACCAGTTGTTTCATACTAAATGTCTAGTGAAAGATAAGTGGTGTAGTGTGATTGTTGATGGGGGGAGTTGCACCAATGTTGCTTCTAGTGAGATGGTTTCAAAATTAGGCTTAATCACTATAGCCCATCCTAGGCGATATGCACTCCATTGGCTCGATGATGGTAATAGTGTGAAGGTGTCGAAACAAGTAAGGGTTGGTTTGACTATGGGTTCGTATGTGGATGAGATTTTTTGAGATGTTATTCTTATGGATGCTTGTCATATTTTGTTGGGTCGTCCTTGGCAGTTTGATAGGGACGTGGTTCACAAGGGGAGAAGCAATAAGTATGAGTTGAGAGACAAAGGCAAGAAGATTGTGCTAAAGTCTATGTCATCACAAGCGGTTCTATCCATGAGTGTGCAACAAAAAAAGAAGTCGAATATCACCACGTTGGCTAGTGAACGAGAGATTGAGCAAGCTCTAGATCATGGAGAGTTGGTGTATTTGCTCGTGGCTAAGGAAATTTCGATCGAAGGCCAAAATTGGAAAGAAGGCAGTCCCATTGCCGAGTTGCTTTTGGAGTTCAAGGATGTATTTCCCGACGAATTACCACCAGGTTTGCCTCCTATTCGTGGTATTGAACATCAAATTGATCTTGTTCCAGGGACTTCTTTGCCTAATAAGGCTGCTTATCGTTGCAATCCGGAGGAAACAAAGGATTGCAAAAACAAATTGTTGAACTTGTGAGTCGAGGCTATGTTAGAGAAAGCTTGAGTCCATGTGGTGTTCCGGTGTTGCTTGTGCCTAAGAAACATGGGACATGGCGTATGTGTGTTGATAGTAGGGCTGTGAATAACATTACCATCAAGTATCGTTTTCCAATTCCGAGACTTGATGATATGTTAGATGAGCTCCATGGTTCGAAGTTGTTCTCAAAAATTGATTTGCGGAGTGGTTATCATCAGATTCGGATGCGTGAAGGAGATGAGTGGAAAACGACTTTCAAGACAAAACATGGTTTGTATGAATGGACCGTCATGCCATTTGGTCTCACTAATGCTCCTAGTATGTTTATGAGGCTAATGAACGAAGTGCTTAAATCATTTTTGGGCAGATTTGTTGTGGTATATCTCGATGACATCTTGGTGTATAGTGATGTGGGCTTGAATATCTCCACCACAAAGCCCAAAGAGGATACAACGATCAATACCGGCCAGCTGGGCTCAACCTAGAAAGAAGGCCCAAACCTTGGTACCCAAACGAAATAAGAGAAGAACTGCATTTTGGAAGGCCCATCCTCTCTGAGAAGGCAGGTCCAAATGGTAAAAGGTTCATCATTGCGGGCCGAATGCCACGTGTCCTAAATCCCCAAGGGGCACACACCCCACAGCTAGGGTTGAGGGCACAGTCCCCAAGAAACCCTAACACTATAAAAAGCTCAGATCCCAAGGTAAAAGGGCATTCAATTCATCCCCACCAACAAAAAACTTATCTTTGCTCTGCCTTCTCTCTACAAATTACTTATCTCTCTAGCTTATACTTACTTAAGCATCGGAGGGAATATTCCTACGGGAATATTCTTGTTTTGCAGGTTGCCAGAAGTTCGTGCAAGGTTATACTTGATACCTCCGAGGAACGCGTGCCACGTCAGCACCGTAAAAGATCCCACAACATTTGGCGCCGTCTGTGGGGAGGTACAATGTCATGGCTGAACTTCAAACTAACTACGGAAAAACCAAGGGCAAATCAGAACTCCCAGCCAGAGAAGGGGTGTTTAAAGACGGGTCCAACACTTATTGTGACGCGGCAGCTAGCCATCCTGCTGCCGTCATTTCTGTGCGGCCCTTGTTGGATGGTTCTCACGAAGTCAATCCTAAGCACGATAATGGCAGGATGGTAGAGTTTTTGTCAGAAGATCCCGACTCACCTATGAAGAGACGCATCCTGGAGGGAGCGAGTCGGCATGTCAAAGGAACGTCCAGGAAGATGAACGAGACGAACTTTACAGAAGAAAAATGAGGGCCATTACTCTCTTGAGGCTCCTAGAAGACAGCATGAGAGCGTCACCCGAAGGAAGAATGGTTGTGGCTCCGAGGAAAAAAGGGGGCGAAGGAGGTCGTCCTGTAGGGGTCCCTTTATGTTCAACACGGCTCTTGACGAGATCCTCCTTGCTGAAGGACCGAGTCTGGGAATAGAACCGTCCCCCCGACGATTGACCACCTCCTGCCCAGAAGCCCCTTTCTGTGCTTTCCACAACGACGCACACAAAGAAGTGAGCCCCACCTCTAAGTATTCAAACGAAAGAGTTATGGTAATATAAGGGGAAATAGCTGCAGGAGAACCATGTAAGGAAGGACGGAAAAAAGGTCCATCTCATCTTCGCCCAGCACAGAAGAATCTACCCTCTGTAGAAATTTCCAAAGACTATTACAGAAGGGCGGCAGCGCCATATGATGATGACCCTCTGGTTATAGAGATTAAGGTGGCTAATCTCAAGGTGAAGAGAGTACTGGTGGACACGGGGAGCTCGTCCGACATAATTAGTCTGCAATGTCTGCGGAAATTAAGGCACAATCCTGAAGACATAGAAAAAGTGTACGGGCCCTTGGTAGGATTCGGAGGGAGCATCGTTCGTCCAATCGGCTCCATTTTGCTTCCGGCCTCTGTTGGAGTTCCCCCAGTGACCAAAGAAGTTGTCATCAGGTTTATAATTGTAGCAAACCTCACCACATTCAACATCATACTTGGCCGTCCAACACTCAACGACCTAAAAGCTGTGATCGTTCCTCATTTACTGTTGGTCAAATTTGTCGGAAGTAACGGACGCGTTGGGTCTCTCTATGGAAATCAACAGTTGGCCAGGGATTGTTACTTATCGACATTGGAGCCGACGGCCTGGGGAGCCTCTCCGAAGGGAAAAGAGCAAGCTAAACCTTTGGCAAGCCGTCGTAAAACCCAGGAGACACCAACGGAGCACAATGCAGAAAGACGACCTGAGCCAGTGGGAGCACACTATGCTATAATTCTGGACTTAGCAGACCCGTCTCGAACGGTCCCCATTGGGGTCCACCCTGACGACCCCATGTCAGCAGCATTAGTGCAACTACTCCGAGAATACAAGGAGATATTTGCCTTCACGGTAAAGGAGATGCCAGGCATAGACCCAGCGGTGGCCGTGCATAAGTTGAATGTGGACAGCGCTGTAAAGCCAGTACGACAAAAGAAGAGGAATCATGGAGAAGCAAGATATTTGGCCGCCGCTGCCGAGGTTAAGAAACTAATGGATGCAGGCTTCATACGTCCGTGTCAGTACCCAGACTGGGTAGCTAACGTAGTCCTAGTACCCAAGCCCAATGGGACGTGGAGGATGTGTGTTGATTACACCGATCTCAATAAAGCTTGCCCTAAAGACAGTTTCCCAATGCCAAAGATAGACCGACTCGTCGACTCAACAGCCGGACATGCCATGATGAGCTTCATGGACGCCTACTCCGGATTTCACCAGATCCCATTATGGCCCGAAGATCAGGAGAAGACATCATTCGTCACGGAACAAGGATTGTACTGCTACAAAGTAATGTCGTTCGGTTTAAAAAATGCCCCCGCCACCTTCCAACGGTTGGTGAACACAGTTTTTGCAAAGCAGCTGGGGAGGAATATAGAAGCCTATATCGACGACATGATTGTAAAAAGCAAGCAGAAGATGGATAACCTCGACGATTTGAGAGAAACCTTTGAGACCCTCAGGACATACCAGATGAGACTCAATCCCAAGAAGTGCATATTTGGGGTATCTTCTGGCAAGTTCCTTGACTTCTTGATTGACGAAAGGGGCATTGAAGCAAATCCGGACAAAGTGCAGGCGGTCATCAATATGACGTCGCCAAGGACGGTCAAAGATGTGCAACGCCTAACTGGATGTCTTGCCGCCTTGGGACGATTTTTATCTAGAGCTGGAGACAAGTGTCACTACTTTTTCAGTACCATCAAAAAGGGCACCCAGTTTGAGTGGACGTCGCAAGCTGAGGCTGCCTTCCTTCGCCTAAAAGAACATCTGCATACTTTGCCACGACAGGTCAGCCCTCTCTTAGGGGAAGTTTTGTATCTGTACCTTGCCATCTCAGAATACGCACTAAGTGTCGTCTTGCTTACAGAGAGGGATGGGACGCAACTACCTGTCTACTTTGTCAGTCACATGCTGCAGAATGCTGAACTCAAATATCCAACAGTCGAAAAGTTTCGCTTTGCTCTGTTCTTGGCTAGTAAGAAGCTTCGTCCATATTTCCTGGCTCATCGACTGGTAGTATACACGGATCAACCGCTAAAGCGGCCTTTCACCAACCTTGAAGCGTCCGGAAGAATGCTCAACTGGGCAATTGAGCTTAACGCGTTTGATATCTCGTATGAACCGCGGAAGGCAATAAAGGGACAAGCATTTGCTGACTTCATCGCGGAACTGACCAAGCCACCCTATTTGAAGAATGAGAAAACCCTGTGGATAGTACATGTGGACGGCTCTGCCACTCAGAACGGGTCAGGAGCCGGCATTATCTGCGAATCACCAGAAGAGGATATCTATGAATATGCAATGCGGTTTAACTTTCAGGCGTCAAACAACGAAGCTGAATACGAAGCCCTGATATGTGGAATTCAGATGAGCAGAGCCGCAGGGGCAACAACGTCCTGGTTTTGTCTGACTTGCAGTTAATCGTCAGTCAGGTCAAAGGAGAATATGAGGCCAAGGATGAGGCCATGATAAAATATCTGGAAAGAGTCCGTCAAGAAGTTCAACAGCTGTCTAACTTTGAAGTACAACACATACCCCGGTCTGAAAATAACAAGGCAAACGCTTTATCCAAACTGGCAAGCTCAGCATCCTGCGACACGCCACGTCATGTATTCTGGGAGGTAAAACAGTCCAAAAGCATTGACGCCTCGAGAACAGACATCTTAGACCGAACAGCCACCTGGATGGATGATATTGTCAACTTCAAAATGAATGGAGTACTCCCTGATGACCCCAAGCAGGCAGAAAGATTACAAAAGAAATGCACCTGGTTTGAGATATGGAATGGAACTCTATACAAAAAAGCCTTCTCACGGCCTCTTCTTCGCTGCGTAACCCCCGAGAAGGGGCAAGAGGTACTGGACGATCTTCATCAGGGATTATGCATCTCTCACATAGGAGGGAGGGCCCTGGCCGAAAAAGCTTTAAGAAATGGATACTATTGGCCCACTCTCAAAGAAGACGCCCTCAATTTGGTCAAGCGGTGTGATAAATGCCAACGATTTGCTCACCTAATTCGACGACCAGCACAGAAACTGACGCCAATCACCAGCCCTATACCATTTGCCAAGTGGGGGATGGACTTATTAGGCCCCTATACGACGGCACCAGGAGGACTGCGTTATGTAATAGTAGCTGTCGACTACTTCACTAAATGGGTAGAAGCTGAAGCTTTAAAGAACACTAAGGCACAAGATGTGAGAGCATTCATCTGGAAAAACATAATCACAAGATTTGGCGTGCCTCAGTCTATTGTCTTCGACAATGGGCCACAATTCAAGACGCCCAAATTGGAAGATTGGTTGGCTGACCATGGTATCACAGCATGTTTTGCATTAGTAGGACGCCCCCAAGCTAACGGACAAGTAGAAGCATTCAACAAAATCATCTCTGAAGGGATGAAGAAGAAGCTTGATGAGGCAAAGGGTTTATGGGCCGACGAGTTACCCAATGTTTTATGGTCTATACGGACCACGGCAAAAAATTCCACAGGAGAAACACCATTCTTGTTAGCTTATGGGGCTGAAGCAGTCCTACCCATTGAAATGTGTGAACCAACCCTGCGCGTCATGTTGTTTAATGAAGATGCCAATTGGGAAATGATGAAGGCGGCCTTGGATTTCTTACCAGAAACCAGAGGGAACGCGGCTCTACGACAACAGCTATACAAACTCCGAATGACGAGGGAGTACAACAAAAGGGTTTCTAGAAGAATACTTAAAGTTGGAGATTTTGTACTTAGGAAAATGGAAGCCGCCGGACGCGCCAATGAACAAGGGAAACTCACCCCTACTTGGGAAGGTCCGTATGAGATTTACGAGGAGGTTCGAGACGGAACATACCGGATCCAGGACATGCAGGGACGTCCGATCTTGCGTACATGGAATGCGGATAACCTCAAGAAGTACTTTTTCTAGATAGACACTTATCTTGATTATATGCTTTGTAAAGACGTCTAGAACCTAGACGCACCATGTAGCATGTTTTAAACATTAAATGAAAAATTCCCTGCAAGCCGGCCTTGCTGGGAAATCCTTATGGCAAATATGTTATCAAATTCCTCGGAGAAATGCAAACTAACGCTCTCCCAAAAAAAGATTAGTCGTTTAAAGGCCTAAGAAGTGGCCCAGATTAGCACCCTCACTAGGCTGACCACCTAGAACACAGGGGTTACACATTTCTAACACATAGCTATATAAAGTAGCAAAAGACCTCGACAAAAAGACCAGGGCAGACATCTGACGTCTCAAGTTGGAGGCGTCAGACATAATCATAGCAAAAAAAATGATGACAAAAGCTAAAAAGCAATAAGACGTTCAAAAGACGCCATGTCATTCCCAAAAAGTTAGTCATAATTACAAAAATTATGCACAAAGCCACTAAGAAAGGCGTCACGAAAACATGTTCAAAATAAATACAAGACGCGTAGGAGCTCATTCCTCATCCTCGCTGGGTACAAACTCAGGAGGAGTGCGTCCTTCCTTTTGAGCCTT
The DNA here is from genome assembly GCF_020520425.1 of Spinacia oleracea. NCBI lineage: Eukaryota > Viridiplantae > Streptophyta > Magnoliopsida > Caryophyllales > Amaranthaceae > Spinacia > Spinacia oleracea. Next base: position 72,719,565 of record NC_079490.1, read on the forward strand.
CTCCACCTCAATCTGATAAGTGAGGAACTACTCGAACCAGCTAAAGGGACGTTCACTTGCAAATTCAGCATTCCATGCAAGCTCCATACCCCTTCGGGTTGATTTCTCACCTAGCATGGCCGACTGGTCGAGAACGCTCTATGACGAAGCAACCTCCTTGCTAGCCGCCTCCAGCTGGACCTCCAACTCCTTAAACTGAGTCTGAAGACGAGAAAACTCAGCTTCTTTCTCCTTGATTTCTTGGAAAGGTCCTCCATTTCAGAAAAGTTCTGATCAATTTGCAGGAGACGAGCTGTGTTCGCAGCATTTTGGGAGGCCAGGGCGGTAGTCACAGCGTCAATCTGCTCCCGCCTGTCGAAGCGAAGCTTCTCCAGCTCAGCAAAATGCTGGTCGCCACACTGACTGGCCAGAAGACGGTGTCGAGCTTCTTCATGCACTAAAGCAGTGCGCCACTTTTTCAGTGAGTCCAGCAGAACGAACATCTGCACAAAAATAGCAAGAGTCAAACAAAGAGAAACGAGTGTGTAAAAAAATAAAGGCATAATGAAACTCACGTCCAGTGCCGAGGACTGCATGGCGGCAAGCATATTCTCGGCCGCCTCGGGGAGAGTCTCAGCATATTGGGGAGGAATGGCATTGCGCATCAACGTCATTATCTTCCTGCGGTCATGAGAATTGAACCCGCCTGAAGAAGGGATCTGGTACAATTCAGCATCGGTGAATCGTAAATCAAAAAATATAAATTAATTAAATATAAAAAATTTCTATTCTATTATGGAACATATATACCAATATGCATGGATCATACCTTTCCTTCCACTTCCGGTTCCCTTGTTAATAGGAGCTGGACTTTTATTTTTTCCGACGGCAACAAAAAATCTTCGGCGTATATGGGCTTTTTCTAGTATTTCGTTGTTAAGTATAGTTATGGTTTTTTCGATGAAGCTGTCTTTCTGAGGATCGGGAATTTCTATGGGAAAAACAACGGCCTTAGAATCCCTGGGGGAAACTAGAGACTGCTAAACGAGGAACGGCAGGTGGTTACGATGTTGGAGTAAAACTTACCCCAGAATTCCTAGCTCTTTCCGCCGTCTTAAAAGGGATGTTTCGGCGGACGACTTTAGGAATCCCCGCAAGAGGATCAGCCGTCTCACCAGCTTTCTGGAAGCTAGGAGAAGCGGATGCAGCCTTGGGGACGGCAAACCCCTTAGAAGCCTTCGAAGCCACTGACTTGAAGACGGGTTTCCCTGTGCCGCCAGCCCTGCGCTTAGAAGAAGGAGTCGCGTCCGTGGCCGCCTTCCTTGTCTTCTGAAGAAATGAAAACATATAAGTTGCAAACAATAAAGGGAATTACATAGGAAGGTTCGATCAATACCTTCTCCTCAGCAAGAGGGGAGCCATTTGCTCTGGGATGGCTTGCTCGGCCGCCTGCTGACGCTGCCAAGCCTTATAGGTGCTGGCGTCGAGTACCTTCGCCAACCAGGACGGCATATCCACTTGGCCTTTGGAGGCATCATCCATCTTATCCATGGCCTCGTCTGAAAAAACAAATAAAGACATTAGTACAGTTTTGATAAAACAGTGAAGGAATGGAAGTATAGATACATTACCTCTCGGCATATACGGACACAAGCCCACAGCCGAGAGGAAAACGGGATCGCCCAGTTGATCCAGATGAGGCAACCACCCCTCGGGTAAGTAGGCCGTCTTGTCCTTAATGACGAGTGGCTTGGCCTTGAACAACGACGAGATCCGTTCCCAGAGATCGGCGGAGACTGGAGGGAAAGAGCTGCCGTTTCCAACCAAGTTGGGCTTGATGTTCCAACGCCTCATCCGCTCGCACATCTCCAGATTTGTGGTTTTGATGACCACCCACCTCTTCCTCCAGTGATGCCATTTAGACGCCTTCCCCATCACCGTCCGACAAGCTCCCTTGTACGTAAGAATTAGCCAGCCCGCGGCGGCTCTTGAAACTTGGGACATTGCTGTTTGTAAGGAGGATTTTAAGCCTTTGTAACCTCCAAATTGGTGACTGAATTAGGAGGCTTTTAGAGCTTTGTAATCACCGGTTTTAAAGGCTCTTAAATGGCTTTTAAATGGCTGTTTAAAGCTCTTGTAACCACCGGTTTTTAGCTTATTGTTTAGGCTATTTATAGCCAGCTTGTTGAATGGAATAGAACAACCAATTTTGAAGAATAAACACTTGTTTTCAGTTTACTTTGAATTATTGATTATAGTTTAACCTTTTCTTTGTTTTGGACGTGTTTGTATTTGATGAGAGTGATCATGAAGAGGAGGAAGAGGGATATGAGGCTCCAATTTATGACACAAATCTGGTTCTGACAGCGCTACAAACTCAGATTTAACCTACTGATTTGGACCAACGAGATCAGTTATTTCATACGAAATGTCTAGTGAAGGATAAGTGGTGTAGTGTGATTGTTGATGGGGGGAGTTGTACCAATGTTGCTTCTAGTGAAATGGTGTCAAAATTAGGCTTAATCACTACTGCCCATCCTAGGCCATACGCACTCCATTGGCTAGATGATGGTAGTAGTGTGAAGGTGTCGAAGCAAGTAAGGGTTGGTTTCACTATGGGTTCGTATGTGGATGAGATTCTTTGTGATGTTATTCCTATGGATGCTTGTCATATTTTGTTAGGTCGTCCTTGGCAGTTTGATAGGGACGTGGTTCATAAAGGAAGAAGCAACGAGTATGAATTGAGAGACAAAGGCAAGAAAATTGTGCTAAAGCCTATGTCATCTCAAGCAAAAAAAGAAGCAGAATCTCACCATGTTGGCTAGTGAACAAGAAATTGAGCAAGCTCTAGATCATGGAGAGTTGGTATATTTGCTCGTGGCTAAGGAGAGTCCAATCAAAGGCCAAAATTGGAAAGAAGGCAGTCCCATTGCCGAGTTTCTGTTTGAGTTCAAAGATGTATTTCCCGATGAATTACCACCAGGTCTGCCTCCTATTTGTGGTATTGAACATCAAATTGATCTTATTCCAGGAACTTCTTTGCCTAATAAGGCTGCCTATCGTTGCAATCCGGAGGAAACAAAGGAGTTGCAAAAGCAAATGATGAACTTGTGAATCGAGGCTATGTGAGAGAAAGTTGGAGTCCATGTGCTGTTCCGGTATTGCTTGTGCCTAAGAAAGATGGGACATGGCGAATGTGTGTTGATAGTAGGGCTGTGAATAACATTACCATCAAGTATCGTTTTCCAATTTCGAGACTTGATGATATGTTAGATGAACTCCATGGTTCGAAGTTGTTCTCAAAAGTTGATTTGCGGAGTGGTTATCATCAGATTCGGATGCGTGAAGGAGATGAGTGGAAAATGGCTTTCAAGACAAAGCATGGTTCGTATGAATGAACCGTCATGTCATTTGGTCTCACTAATGCTCCTAGTACGTTTATGAGGCTAATGAACGAAGTGCTTAAATCATTTTTGGGCAGATTCGTTGTGGTATATCTTGATGCATCTTGGTGTATAGTAAGAACGAAGAGGAGCATCTGATTCATTTGATGGATGTTTTTGAAACCCGTAGAGCTCAAAATCTCTATGGGAAGCTAGAGAAGTGTTCATTCCTTGTTGACAATGTGGTTTTCTTGGGCTATGTGGTTGCGAAGGATGGAGTGTCCGTGGATCAGTCCGAGATCGAGGCTATCAATTCATGGCCTAGTCCTAAAACTATAAGTGAGGTGCGTTCATTTCATGGCCTTGCTTCGTTTTATAGAAGTTTTATTCGTGATTTCAGTACCATTACTAGTCCTATACTAGTTGCTTGATGAAAGGTGCTTTTGTATGGGGAGAGGACGCTCAAAAGGCGTTTGATGTGATTAAAGAGCGTTTGTGTGCTGCTCCTATTTTGGCACTGCCAGATTTTTCTCAACCTTTCGAGGTCGAGTGATGCTAGTGGTTTGGGAATTGGTGCTGTTTTGATCCAAGGTAAGCGTCCCATAGATTTTTTTCGAAAAAGTTACGGGTGCTCGTTTGAATTATTGCACTTATGATAAAGAGTTCTATGCTATTATTTGCGTTCTAGCCACTTTGTTTTGCATTCTGATCTTGAATCTTTGAAGTATATTAATGGGCAACAAAAATTGAGCCCAAGGCATGCTAAATGGGTTGAGTTCTTGCAATCCTTTCATTTTTCTTCGAAGTACAAAGATGGCAAGGGCAATGTGGTGGATGATGCATTATCACGGAGATATACTTTGCTTGCTACACTTCATGTTCGTCTATTGGGGTTTGAGACTTTCAAAGACTACTATCGTGATGATGGTGACTTTAGAGTGGCCTTTGAGAAATGTGCAGTTGGTGCCTATGGAGAGTACATGTTGCAAGATGGGTGTCTTTTCAAAGGCAATCGTCTTTGTATTCCCAAGCACTCAATTCGTGAGCTACTAGTTCATGAGGTTCATGGTGGAGGATTGGCTAGTCACTTTGGCATAGCCAAGACCTTGGAGATTTTGAGAGAGCATTTCTTTTGGCCTAAAATGTTAGGCGATGTAACCAACATTGTGAATCATACCCCTCCTCCTCCTCTTTATCGCCACTCTCATCAAACACAAATACGTCGCCCAACTTCTTCTCCTCTTCCAACAACTCCTCACGGCATTCAACGGCTTCTCTCAAGGCCACTTCCCGTTTATTTGGACACGCATTTTGATAATGCCCAAACCCTTGACACTTAAAACAACGCACCTTGGACAGACTTATTTCTTTGGTTGAGTTAACTAATTTTGGGGTAGCCGTAGAATTACTTGAACCTACGGTACTAGGTGATGTGTTTGGTTTCAAAATAGGTTCGGATTTAGACCAAGCCTTGGCCTTACCATCCATACTTTACCCTCCCCCATATTTTGCTTCCCCTTGGTTTTCCAATTTTAAACAAAGTCCACAAAGAGTATCAAAATCAGAATATGGATAAAGGTCTACGGTATTGGAAATATTGTAGTTTAAACCCCTTAAAAATCTAGACAGTTTTTGTTTCAATCTCCTCAATTTCCCCCACTAAGGACAACTATTCAAACTCATCAATATATTCAGCCACACTCATTTTCCCTTGCCTCAATTCAGCAATTTTACGATAAGTTGTTATTCTATGAGTTGTTGGCACATACCTTATACGTAGCTTACGTTTCAAAGACTCCCAAGAGGTGATTTTCTCCTTCCCATCACGAATTCTCCTGGATTTCAGTCCTTCGAACCACAATGAAGCTCCTCGTCCTAGCTTCAATATTGCATACTTACAATGCTTCTCATCATCAATGTCCTTGAAATTAAACATTCGCTCTATCTTGAATTTGATTTTTACGAGTGTTTATTTATCAATAATTCAAAGTAAACTGAAAACTAGTGTTTATTCTTCAAAATTGGTTGTTTTATTCCATTAAACAAGCTGGCTATAAATAGCCTAAACACTCAGCTAAAAACCGGTGGTTAAAGAGCTTTAAACAGCCATTTAAAAGCCATTTAAGAGCCTTTAAAACCGGTGGTTACAAAGCTCTAAAAGCCTCCTAATTCAGTCACCAATTTGGAGGTTACAAAGGCTTAAAACCCTCCTTACAAACAGCAAATTTTAAAGCTAAGTACAAGACTGAATTTCAATGGGATTAAAACAATTGTCCCCTTATTAAACTGAATTAAAAGAAAACAAATAAAGATAAGCTTAAACGGACCATCAAACGCACTTGATTAAACGGACCATCAAACGCACTTGATTAAACGGACCATCAAACAACTCACTCAATCCAAGTCACCATGCATACAAAATGAGTCATCGAACCTAAATCAGCTTTGGTTCCAATTGTTAGCATAAGACCGTCACCTTGACCATCACCTTCATCCATGACGGTATCATCCCCTCCATCCAGCTAGCGCCAGGAAATAAGAAGCGCTCCTGATCAAAGCGCTATAATATTCTGGCACTGCTGGTTGTTTCACGAAAAGTTCAAATCTCTCCAATTGTCACTCTTATTCGGCCGGTTACCATTTCAGTTCGTTACTGATTTCTTGGGAATTCTTTATGGGTCTATTTGATGGACGGGAACCTCAGTGTTTTAGGTGATCAGCCTAATTTGAGGCGCTAATTTAGGCCATTTCTCAGGCCGTCAGTCGATTAGTCTTTTTAGACACCTTCCAAGGAGGAGGTCTCATGTTTGAATGTTTGCTCTTGTTGAATCTTCTCTTTTTTTTGGGCGCCTTCCAAGGAGGAGGCGTCATGTTGGATATCTGAACCCTTTGTGTTTATTAGCACTGGGTATTTTTAGGGTCAACGTTTATTTAGTAAATATTGACGCCACTATTTAGAGATTGTTTTCTTGTGGGTTTCTTCACCCCTTATTGTTTTTGAAGGGTTTAACTGAGACTTGCATTTGTCAGATAAGAAAATATTCATTTACTAAATTGCAAGCTAAATTCACCGCGTCTTAGGCGGGCATTTACAGGCCGTTTTGTGGGCTGTAGTACAATAGCTAGGCGGTTTGTAGGCTCTGGGTACAATAGTTAACTTAATGATATTCTATTCTTAGCCACTTTCTTCAATCTTAACCGTTTCTATTTGGACGGGTTTAATCTCCTTGGCGACTTGCGGTTCATCTTCATGCTTTCTTTTGCCTCTGACTTCGGCAGAATCTTGCTTCCATGCTGACGGTTTGAGGGTCGTCAGATAACAGTTCCTAGCCTGTTGTTGATCTCCATGTATGGTGCCTATCACTCCATCATTGCACACAAACTTCAAAAGCATCAGATGGGTGACGACTACAGCTTTAATCTTGTTCAAGGTGGGTCGTCCCAAGATGACATTGTATGCAGTCAAGTCTTTAACAATCAGGAAGTCCACCTCCATCCTTCGTCCATTTTTCCTATCCCCAATTCGAACCGGCAGAGTTATGACGCCCACAGGGTGAATGGTGCTCCCTCCGAAACCAATGATGGGATAGTGAATTCTTTCGATGGTTTCGGGATCATGCGCTAGGCGATTGAGGCATTCTAGACTCATTATGTCGGACGAGCTTCCCGTGTCTATTAGAAAGCGTTTAACTCTCATGTTGGATATCTTGAATTCGACCACAAGAGGATCATCATGCGGAGTGGCTATCCGTCCACCATCTGACTCACATATCTCTATCCGTGGGAATGGATCCACGGGTGATTTTGCTGACAGCAGTACTTGTCCTAGGCGGCAAGCATAATCTTTCTGTCCTCTCATGGTGGGTCCTCCAGCGGCTGGTCCTCCAGATATGACAGCTACAAACCCTCCATCGCTGTGTTGTCCCTCCGTAGGTGAGGTAGGTGACTTGTTCTTTTTGTATTGGTTTTTTCCAAAACCATGAGCATTCTTCTGTAAGTAGTTCTTGAGGTGTCCTTTGGAGGCTAGGCCGTCTAAAGCCCTTTTCAAGCTTCTACAATTCTTAGTTTCATGTCCTATGTCTTCATGGAACTGGCAATATAACTTGGGATCTCGACTCTCAGCAGGAGATTTCATGGGGAAAGGCCGTTCAAGGTCAAACCTTGTCCCGACGTCTTTTAGTATTGTGAGAAGATCTGTGTTATACTCAAAATATTCCCTTTCCTGCGGACGTTCTCTCTTGTGCCCAGGAGAGTTGGTATCATGCCCTTTTGAGAGGGCCCACATGTGCCATTTACTCGTGGGGTTTTTCGGTCCACTTTATCTTTCTTTCCGGAGGAGTCCGTTGTTTCTCCAATCCTTCCTTCCTTTGACGCACTGCATATTTCTGTTGCATGGATAAATGCTTCGGCCTCGTCCAAGACTTCGGCCATAGTCCTCACACTTTTGTTAACCAGATCGAACTTAAAGGATCCCTTCTTCAATCCTCTGATAAAATTATCAAAGGAGACGCCATCGGGCAAGTCTGGGATCTGTCCGGCTTTTAGGTTGAAACGCTTCACATAGCTTCTTAGGGACTCGTCTTTCCCCTGTTGGATCCGTCCCAAATGCATGCTTGTTTTCCTTTCTTCCTTGTGTGCCATGAACCTTGTGGAGAACAAAGTTTGTAGTTCGTTGAAGGAGGCAATTGACCCTGGGGCAGCCGTTCAAACCACTTAGACACCACTCCTTTGATGATGGCGGTATGCGACTAGGTGGTTCCGTCATAGGCTTCAATGGTAGGAGTTTTTACCTTGGGTTCCTTCGGGGCGTTCATGATCTCATCGGAGAAGGGGGTACTCATGTGCCTTAGCGTCAGATTATTAAACCCTTGCTGGATATGATAAGTTGGTTCACGACGGTTGGATAACAGGCGGGGGCGCATACTTACTCTGTTGGGCGTCATCTGGGTCTGCCCTCGTGTAGAGGGGTAAAATGGTGGATCTTCCATCACAGGGGTGGACCCGGTGTCTGATAGTTCAGATTCAGCTTCATAATGTTCTTGACGCCTTGAGGCAGGACGGAAGACGGCTGGTAGGCTTCCCCTAGACGGTGGTCGTATGACCGGGTCCGTTCGAGGTAAGAAAGTAGGGGGGTCGCGGCCGTTTCCTGAGTGCTCAGGCACAGGGCTGACTCCCCTGCTAGCTTGTGGACGAGAACCTTCTCCAGCCCTCCATACGTTGGATTTGAGTGGCATTCTGCTTATCCGATTGACACCTAGGCTGAGGGGTCTCTGTGGAGCCGTCCTCTCAGCGCTATAGATTAGCATATTTTTCCAAATTTCATCTTGCAATGTGGTGCTCATCTGTTGTCGAAAGGTTATATTCATTTGCTGTTGGAATCCTGCTAAGATCTCGCGTAAAGATCCCACCGAGACCGACAAGTCTAGATTCTTATCTAGCACGGCGTCTCGGACGCTGGGGCTTAGATGGCCACCTGGCGGAGACGCCTCTGTCATTGGTTCTTCTTCTACAACCACCTCAGCCTCCTGCACCCGACGTGGTGTTTTTCCTGCATTTCCGATTCGATTGACTTCTTCCATGTGCCGTTGGCTCCTTTCGAGAGGCCGCCTCTCTTCTCCCTCACCAGTGTATTCTCTGTCAGGGTGTAGTTCGGCCATGACACTGTACCTCCCCACAGACGGTGCCAAATGTTGTGGGATCTTTTACGGTGATGACGTGTCACGCGTTCCTCGGAGGTATCAAGTATGACCTGGCACGAACTTCTGGAAACCTGCAAAACAAGAATACTCCCGTAGGAATATTGCCTCCAATGCTTAAGTAAGTATATGCTAGAGAGAGAAATAATTTGTAGAGAGAGGGCAGAGCAAAGTTAATGCTAAGTTGGTGTGAATGAATTGATTGTGCCCTTTCCTTGGGATCTGAGCCCTATTTATAGTGCTAGGGTTTTTTGGGAGCTGGTCCTGCTTTGATTGGACAGTTCTTTGAGATCAAGACACGTGTCTGGCGTAAATACTGGGGGATTGATTTGAGTCTGGCAGGCTTATTAAGTGTTTTGGGCTTCTTGTAATTTAGTGGAGATGGGTCCCTTCTGAGTAAGAGGGCCTAAAGACCTTCTGGAAGGCCTTTTAATGGGCCATTACGGTTTAGCTTAGGTGGTGTTTATTTTAGGCCACATCACTAAATACTTTGTACTTTGTATTATGGTATTTTTTATAGAAAACTCTACTGTTTTGGCAAATTTAACAAATGTTTTATTACTTCGTATTTGATTTAATAATACAATTTATGAAGATGCATTTTGAATGAAGGATGATTGATGAAAAAATGAGAAGGAGGCTGGAGGGTCGAACAAGATGTTAGGTAATTTAAAAAAAATTAAAGGTTGCAAGTTGCGATAATATTTAGTTGTCGCAATCCTACTTGTCGAATTCTAAATGGTATATATAGGCATCATGTAAGTCATGGGTCATGTCAAAGCTTTGATTACGGGGATGGGGAAGGTGATTGAGATTGAGGAGGATCTGTGTAGGCACCTAATTCGTGTCTCCCCTAATGGGATAATGAGAAACCATTACCCTTGCTAGGTGGTTGGTACAACTTCATGCGGAAGTCCCAATTGCTACGACATATTCCAAAATAAAAAATCCAAAGTCCAATTCCCGAGATTGTTCCCATTCCGGAACTCGGTACAAAATTCAATTTCCAAAAAGAAAATTCAAAATCCAAACACAATCTCAACCAATGGCATCTCCATTGGTTTTACAAGGCTGTTTCCAGTCGAAATGACATCAAACAATCAAAATTTGGGCGCCGACCCATAAAACCGAGCATGCCGGGCCCCGTCCCGTAAAACCGAGTCCAAAAATACAAAACCCGGAAGCAAAAAGGTGTGTTTTTAGTCGCCAAATGACTTAACCACCAAGCAAAGCTACGCTCCAAATTCGTACAAATTCGTACAAGGTACAAAGCTACAATACAAAAGACAAGGCGCTGGCCTGAGACACGTCACCTACGCAAGGCGCTGGCCTTGTGCTGGGCGTTTAGCCGCAAAATCTTCTATTTAAACCCCTCATTTTCACACAAACCAGGGGAGGAACAATTAATACAACGTCGTAATACTGGTTTTTCCTCTCAAAATTCTAAACACTAATTCAATCTTCAATTTTCAATTTTCCTACAATTCTCTAAAATATCAAAGCAATTGGGAGTACAAATCCGAAAACTAGCCTAAACCTAGCAAGGTAAACCGAATCCCTAATACAAATTATCATGATTCAATCAAAGTTTCTACCTTTCTAATTTCAAGTTTACTAATCATATGGATGTCCTTGTTTTGGTTCATACACACTTGAACTGGGAAATATCAAAAAGGAGTAATCTTTAAGGGGATTCATAATTGAAACCCCCCTCAAATGATCATCCAAACTCCTTCCACAAGTTTCAAGTTTCAATCTTTATGCTTCGTTTTCATAAAACCTGATTAGTAAGTTGAAGCTTTCATCCTTGAAAGTGTTCCTTACAACAATCATCATCAAATCTTCAAAAACCTCAACTTTATACAAGTTCAAGGATGTTTGGAAAAGTGCAAACCCTTTTTCAAACTAGATCACATGATTATTTCAATTTCTATCATCAATATTCAAGTTCTATATATTCAATGATGTTTAAGTGAGATCAACTTTTCCTTAAACTAGAATCAATTTCAAGTTATGGAGCATATTAAAGGTGAAGGCTTTTAACATGGAAAGGTCTAATCTTTAAGATTCAGGACTCCTAATTTCAATATTCAAGTTCAATATTCAAGTTCTACATTCAAGTTCGAGTTTCCTTTCAAATTCTATATTCAAAATAAATGATGCTTCAAGATGAGCAACTCATCTAAAGTTAAGATTTTTAGAGAATTGAATCCGTGTCGGACACACTTATTATTAAGTAGTTGTTTGGCGTTCGGATTTCAAATACAATAATACAATTTCAATATCGTCATTTTAATATCGTCATTTAAATACCGTCATTTCAATAACGCACTTTCAATACCGCACTTTCAATACCGCACTTTCAATACCGCACTTTCAATACCGCACTTTCAATAGCGTAATTTCAATATAGCACAAATATCGCAATTTCAATAACGCATTTTCAATATCGCACCTTTATTTCCTATGCTTGCAATTTCAATTCTGCACTCTTTACTCACCTTTTTAAGGTGATGTGGTTTTGTGCGCATTTCGATAATTCCTTTACTTTGTGATGATGCTTTACATATTTATCGCTTTCATCACCTAACATGCTAAATAAAACAATATACAAAGGTTACATCATGCTTAACAAAGATAATATCTGGACAAACCGGCCTCAGGTTCCCTTAATTAACTTTAAAGAAAAGTGACCACGTACAAGTTGCAATTTCAATGTTCTAAAATGCACTATTCAACCTAGTGCCATGATTAGGATTTCACGAAAACGATCCTTGTTCCCGTACCCGAATCTCACACATTCAGTTTCAAGATTCGATGCCTTATCCAAAAGAGTCAGTTTTTTATCCTTCCAAACTGGACCCTTAAAATTTTTGGTGGCGACTCCTTCAAGTTTCAAAATTTCAAAAACCGTAGGGATTGTCCTATAAATTCAAAAACAAAACCCCTACTATCTGGCGACTCTGCCTAAATTTCAAATTCGAGTATGCGAGCAACTTATGAATAATCTGCCACTCCTATGCTCAAGTTCTGGATTCCAGCAGTAGCACTGGGCGCAGGCCCTGCATCTGGTGCCGCTGCGTGCTTTCAGCACAGTGGCTTCTAGTGGCTGGTTGCCCATTCGGACCAAATATTCAAGTGGAGTTTAGCTCAGATCTTGATCTTCAAAAGAGTGCTCCCAAACTTCGAGAACGAAAGTCGAAAGGTAAGTTTTTCAAAAACAATATTCAAATACAACTGTGATTCTAGGCATCTCATGCATGTTTTCAAAAACTCTATTTGTGCAAAACGGATTTCTACCTTGCCCAACATGAATGTGTTCTACATTCGGGTTAGCCCCGGGGGAAAAGGAGTGGTCACTCTCCATGAGGTTCCTAACCAAAGTGTTTGACCACTTCGGAGCCCACCGAACCTTGACATTTGCTTGATGTTCCTGACATCTTGCATGGAGGTCGTCTGCCAACAAACACTTCCCCTAGGTGGAGCTGAAACGATTGTTGCCGGATCCGCTCTTAGTCAAGGACCTTTTGCCTCCTAAGCCAACCACTTGCATCATACAATACTTAGACCGACCTTAGGTTGAGAACTTTGCATGTCGCATTCATATTCATGTTAGTGTGACAACGTGCTATTTGTGCATTGTGTGGGCGTCTTTGCACGCGTGAATAACTAACGTCGAGTTCTAGCTTTTCCAAAACCATAAGCCTCCAACTATGGATCCTAACCCCTAGCAGCATCATTCAAACCTCATGCATCTAAAATCGCAGATTTAGTGTCTTCTAGGAGTGCCACTCCATTTGATTCAAAACCCCTAAACACGCCTCACCCGCAAATTCCAATCCAACGGCGTCATAATGCCGGATTTCCCAGTCAAATTTCCAAATCCAAGTTTCAAAATTCAAATCCAACGGCGTCATAATGTCAGATTTCCTAGTCAAATTTCCAAATCCAAGTTTCAAAGTCCCAATCCAACGGTGTCATAATGCCGGATTTCCAAGTCAAATTTTCATCCAACGGCGTCACAATGCAGGATTTCCATGTCAAACTTTCAAAACCAAGTTTCAAAATTCCAATCCAACGGCGTCATAATACCGGATTACCAAGTCCAAGTCTCAAAAATCCAATCCAAACGGTGTCGTAATGCCGGATTTTCGAGTCAAATTTCCGAGTCAAGTCCTATGTCCAAAATCCTAAGTTCAAATGTCCTTATCTATGGTGGCGTAAAGCCGAATTTTCAAACCCTTACTCAAAACCTTTCAAGAATCGAGTTCCAAATGCCCCAAACCTATGGTGGCATAATGCCATATTTTCAAGTTCAAAAGTTCCAAATTCCAAATTAAAGGTCTCATGTACCATACAAATCTTCTCTTTTCGAATTCCGAATCCAATTTCTCAAATTAAACTCAAGAATCAAAGTTCAATTCTTATCCACCATTACTCTCAAATGCAAAATTCCAAAAACATTTCAACGGGTTTAACATCCCTAGAAATAATACAAATTTCCAAAAATATTTCCAATGGGTTGAAAATCCCCATAAATAATTCCAAAACCTTTGGGTTGAAAATCCCTAGAAATAGTACAAAATCAAATGGGTTGAAACTGCCTTGAAATAATCCAAACCCCTTTGCTAATTCCAAAAAAAATAAACATTTCCAATGGGTTGAAAATCCCTAGAAATAATACAAAATTCAAAAACATTCCTATTGGATTGAAATTCCCTTGAAATACTTCAAGTTCTAATGCCAGGTTGAAATTCCCTTTAAATATTTCCAAATTCTATCCCGTGTTGAAAGTCCCTTGAAATAATACACATTCAATTTCCACATTCTATCCCGGGTTGAAAGTCCCTTGAAATAATACAAATTCAATTTCCAAATTCTATCATGGGTTGAAATTCCTTTAAAATATTCCAAATTCTATCTCGAGTTGAAAGTCCCTTGAAATAATACAAAGTCAATTTATAAATTCTACCGGGTTGAAATCCCCTTGAATTACTTCAAGTTCCAATGTCGGGTTGAAATTCCCTTTAAATATTCCAAGTCCTAATGCCGGGTCGAAATCCCCTTTAAATATTCCAAGTGCTTATTCAAAAGAGCGTAGTCTCCACAAAAGAATGAAGCTCCTTTTCAAACATTTCCAACGGGTTGTAAATCCCGATACAAGTACATATTCCAATTCAAATTCCCAATAGGTTGAATTTCCTCTGAAATATTTTCAATAGGTTGCAAATCCCAATACAAAGTACAAATATCCAAAATCCCGAGTCTTCGGAGTGGCACTTAGAGTCAAGTCTAGGTCTCATTCATCTGCATGCATATCATGTCATGTGTCGGGCAGTCAAAGTTCTAAAGTCATGTCATGTCATGTGAAGGAATCAAAGGATCTTGTGGGTTCGCCGAAAGGAGAGAGATTGAGGAGAGCTCCATCAGTCCTAGCCTCCCCTAATAGCCGGCATCGAACATTCAGCAAGTCCGTCTTCTATAAATTAAACCTCAAACCCCTTTCTAGAACCAATCCAAATGGCAACTGCATATCAGATTACTTAGCTCATGGCCGCCATAGCCAACCTCAACACCAACTTGGAAAATATGAGTAACCGCTTTGGTGTAGTAGAGAAAATTTCAACCCCGGTCGATCTTACCAAGAAGACTGAGAGCATGGTCAACAAAGTAACCAACCGGGGGAATTACTTCGACACCACAGTGGAGGATGAACTTAAAGGGAAGGCCAATTTACCCGATAAATTCTCTGCTAATGACATTTTAATGTTTAAATCAACAACCCTAAGTACCATCTCAAGAATTTCAGAGCCACCATGGCTATCAAGGGAGTTGACCCCGATTTATACCCTGTAGTGTTTCCTATGTCTCAGTAACCGGTCTGTCAAAAATGGTACTATTCCCTCAAGGATCATCAAACCAGTACTTGGGACGCGGTGGTTCAAGCATTCATGGAGTAATACCAACCAAATTCAACTACAAACGACTCTTCAGGAGTTGGAGGTTCTTAGGCAAGGGCACCAAGAGGGCTTCACCAATTACCTCAACCGATGGATGGAAATGGCCTCCCAAATAGTAACCCAGCCATCCGAAAGAGAGCTAGTCAAAATCTTCATTGTCGGACTCTTACCGAAATACAACACTCATATGAAATATCTAGGCCTAGAAAGCTTCAAAAGCACCTATTATATTGGGGTCAACATCGAAGATGACCTCATGAAAGCCCCAGCTCCTCAAACCGATAAATGGAAGTGTAAGAAGGCCGAGACTACAACAAAGGTCCACGAGGTCAATGCTCTAGAAGCCCCTCGGGGACAAGTTCAAAAGGGCAGCAATTTCAAGAACAACCAACGCAACTTTCAAATCGACCTCAACGAGCTTTTCTAACCTGGGTATGTCTTACTCAGACGCTTTCGACCGCCTAGTGGAGAAACATTTGATCTCTCCTATTGGTCCAACAGAGGATCCTCCGGCTGACAAAAGGTCCAAAAGCTGGGATCCGAGTGCCTATTGCAAGTTCCATCAGGGAAATGGGCATGATATTGAGAACTGCTTCAAGCTTAAGCATCTGATTCAAAACATGGTGGACAACAAAACCTTACCTTTGCCCCCGGGAGCTAAGCCATCACCATCAGTCCAAGCCATATCTTAGGATTGCGGAGATGAGGAAGACGACTTCCCATGCAACTTGATCTCTACAATGTACAAACCATCCTTCAAATTGGTGGTCCCAAGTTTTCCATCATCTCATCCCACAGATTCAAGACTGGGTGGTCCCTAAACCTCGGGTAACCACTGACATTCAGGTGAACATTTGCCCCCTGTCAACTCTCAAAGCCATAGGCTTCACTGAATACGACCTAATGCTGACTATGGAGCGGGCAATCAAAATCCATTGCGTCACATACAAGATCTTGGGTATCCTAAACTTGGTCTTCTTTATCAAAACTTACTGCAACAATGTTGAGTTCCTAGTCATTGACATACCAACTGACTACGATCTCCTATTCAGGGATCCTTGGCTTGAGGAACTGCTAGATGGTCCTGCCTCCTTCACACACAAGGGCTCTAACTACTAAAGCACCTCCATCAAACAGACATTGGCTCTGCCCCAAGGGAGAGATGAACCTATTCATGAATACTACTACAGGTGGAAGGCCTCTGCTCATAAGATCCCACCTGAGCTGCTAGAGGGGAGGTTGACAAGGATGTTTCTTCTAAGCCTCAACGATCTAAGAAAGAGTCGCTTTGCCGCATTTCCACACATGATCGTCAAATCCAAATAACGTCATGAACATACAATAGTGCTTCGAAAATTCTTCAACAGACTCAGGCAATACAATATGAGACAAAATCCTCAATAATGTGCATTCGGGGTAACGTCAGGCAAGTTGCTCGGGTATATCATCAGTTCTCGGGGCATCAAGGCTGATCCTTCCTAAATCAAAGCCACTCTAGACATGAAACCACCAGCGAATGAAAAAAAATTTGGGGGTTCCTTGGCAAATTACATTACATCAGCAAATTCATATCAAAGCTCACCATGATTTGTGAGCCAGTATTTCAAAAACTCTGGAAGAGTGAGCTTAAGGTATGGGACGAGTACTGTCAACATGCATTTGAAACCATCAAGGGCTATCTTTCGAATCCACCAGTGTTGAAGCCAGCAATACCGGGCACCCCGTTCGGGGTTTATCTTACAACAACTGACTCCGCAGTTGGGGCTATGCTTGCCCAAGAAATTGAAGGCAAAGAAAATGTCGTGTACTATTTGAGCAAGAAGCTACTTGAGTACGAAACCAGATAAACTCAACTCGAAAGGCTCAGTATCGCCTTGGTTTGGGCCACAAAGAAACTCGGACATTACATGCTCTCCCATACAATGCATGTAATTTGCAAAGCAGATCATTTCAAGTTCCTATTGGAAAAACCGGCTCTCAACGGACAGCTTTCCAGATGGTTGGTTATGCTAGCTGAATTTGACCAAAAATACGTTCCTCAAAAGTCTATCAAGGGTTCAGCGGTCTCTGATGTCCTAGTCGACAGTCCTGTCGAGGCAGAATAGGAGAACTACGACCTACCCGATGAGAAAATTCTAATGACAAGTGACGATAGTTGGTCGTTGCACTTTGACGGTGCCTCCAATCAATGCGGATGCGATGTTGGGGTAATCTTAGTAGCTCTTGACGGCACTCACACTCCAATCTCACGAAAACTACAATTTAATGTTATAAACAATGCGGCCGAATATAAAGCATGCATTATGGGCCTGGAGGCCGCCATAGCATTGGACTCGTCCCTAATCGTCAACCAAATTTCCGGCAAATGGAAGGTCAGAAGTGAAAGTATGGCCCTTTATTAGTCCTATCTCGAAAACGTGTCCGCCCAAGTGGAAGAGTTTCGTTACACATATCTGCCTAGAGAAGAGAATTTGTTTGGCGATGCACTGGCAAAACTAGCGTCAATGATCAACATTCTAAATGGCATGGCTGAAATGGCCCTTACAATCAAAACCCGTCAAGAAGCAGCATATGTCCATGCTAATGACGATGTCTAGCCTGACGAAGATGAACCTTGGTTTTTAGACATTCTAAGGTACCTACAAACTTCCAAATATCCATCACATTTTTCAAGCAAAAATCAAAGGGCTTTGTGCCTCCAATCAACCAACTTTGTCCTAGAAGTTGGCATCCTATACAAAAGGTCTCCCGACGGCCTCAACCTCCGATGTGTTGACAAACACGAAGCACAAAGGGTCATGGACACCGTACATGCCGGGTTCTGTGGCACGCACATGAATGGGAAGATGTGAGCTCTCAAAGTCATCAGGGCTCGGTATTACTGGACCACCCTCGAACGAGACTGCTACTTCTTTGTCAAGAGACGTCCTATTTGTCAAAAGTGTGCAAACCTAAAGCACATTCCTCCATCCTTGCTATATTTACAGTCATCACCATGGCCATTCTCATCTTAGGGTATCGGCGTCATCGGCAAAGTCACTCCAACAGGCACCGGGGTTCACGAGTTTATACTGGTTGCAATCGATTACTTCACTAAGTGGGTCGAAGCCATATCATTCAAAGTATTAGGTTCCAAGCAAGTGTCCCAGTTCATTCAAGAAAAAATCATATGTAGATACGGCGTTCCTCACGAGTTCATCAGTGATCAGGGAACCCATTTCCAAGGCGAGTGTGAAGATCTATTCACCGAGTACAAAATTCAACATCACCGTTCTTCGCCTTACCGCACACAGACCAATGGGGCAGTCGAAGCGGCCAACAAAAATGTCAAGACCATCATCATGAAGATGACAACCAATTACAAAGACTGGCCCTAGAAACTACACTTTGCATTATGGAGGTGTCGAACTTCAATTTGCACTTCAACTTGCGCAACTTCATTTTCATTGGTCTATGGAATGGAAGTGGTACAACCTATTAAGCTGGATCTGCCTTCTTTAAGGATAGTCCTCGAAAGAAAAAATTCTAGAAGCTGCATGGGTACAATCAAGATACGATTAGCTAGTCATGCTCGATGAGCGCCGACTTCAAGCCGCTCACCATGTACAAGTTTATCAACGTCGAGTGGCTAGACATTTCGACAAGAGGGTCAGAACCCGAAATATCAAAGAAGGCGAGCTTGTCTATAAAGCTCTTCGCAAGAGTGTCATGGATCCAAGGAGAAAATTCAGACCCAACTAGGTCGGGCCATACATTGTCAAGAAATCCTTTCCGGGGAGCAGTAGAATTGACAGATGTCGATGGGACTAAGTTCTGTTCTTTGACGAACCTGGATCAACTCAAAAATTTCTATCTTCAAAAAGTTATGTAAGTTAGAACTACGTTCAGCTTGATTCCTTAACGGGACACTTAGGCAACCACATTCCAAGGCCCGGCCACCTTAATACAAAAAAACAAAGTTTCCTCAATTAAGGGCATCCTAAAAATCAAATCAAATTCAAAGTCCGATTGTTGTTGTTGTTCTTTTTCCAAATGTGCAAATCAAATAAAATCATGTTCAAGCGAAATTTGGCACAACTTTCAAATAACTATTTTTTTGGCTCTAAAGCCTCAATCCAAGCTGATTCGATTACAAGGTGGGGATCAAGTGAAGCAAAGTTATTGAAAGCCTTTTCACTTCCACTAAACACATTTTCTAAACACACTTCTAGACACACTCTAAAACACGTTTCCTACAAATACAATTCCAAACACTTCAAGCCTACAAAGATATGGGATTGGGCGACTATGCTCTTAAGTCCTAGCACCTCGAGTACTATCCCCTTGCCCTTCTCGCAATAATTCATCCATCTTTCTCCCCTTGCCCAAGCAGCGGGAGAATGAATTAGCAAATCTTCCAAGGCGGGATGATGACGAGCCTCCTCTGGACCCAGAACGGTCAAACACCGAATGGGCCACACTCTCATCTCCCTCCTCATAAGCAATTGATGCAGGATGTCTAGCTCTAGAACCTCTTACTCCAAAAGACTCAGAGAAAGAAATGTCCCTTTGGCTTGGACCTTTCATCCATACAACATACCCCGAATACAGAGTAGCAGGCTCAGGTGGGAATTGAATTCTCAAGAATGGTTTGGCAACCCAATGCCTCCTCCACCGTGTAAGACGGTCAATGTTCAGTACAACGGGCTTCGGATGCTCCATAGCACAATCCAGAATCTCTTGCCTCAAGCCATATCGTCTCATCACTCGAGCAGGAGAGTAGAAGACTAATGTAGAAAGGCTAGGCACCCTCAAAACAGTAGAGCCAGGTGCATGTCTCATGGAAGCAATTCCCCACCACGGAATTACCCATCTGATGGAAGATCCAATCCCCGAGAGTGCGCAGCGCCACTCATCCAAAGAAAGTCGGCCATACAGCATGGGCCGCACAGTGAACCCCTTTCTATTATAGCTTGCCATGTTCTCTGGTGGTTCCACCAACATGAGTCTCTCCATAAGCCAGACCTTGGAGAAAGTACAAGAAAGCAATTCAATATTCATTGTTCTAAATACAAATACAAATTTCAATATACAAGAAACTCTAGATTCTTACTTGGAGTAGCGTAGGGCTTCCCGAAGTCATGGAAGAGGGGCCCGACTTCAGCACATCAAGGCCTAGCAGTGTCTCGCCAATCACAAGCAGCATTGGGTCTCTACCACAAGCAAACTGCTCTACATTCTCTATTATGGAGGCATCACCATTGCCAAACCCATGCTTTGAAAAGAGGAAGCGAGCAAAGATACAAAAACTCAAAGCCCTCAAGCGGTAGACCTTGGGGATATCCACTCCAGCAAAATGGGTAATAAAGACGGATAAGTCCACCCCTTGCCCATATACAACAACATTCAAAAGTGGGGGCTTAAGACCCAAGTACCTCTCAAAAGTCAAAAAGAAGTGTTCCTCAACACTAGGCAAGCAAGGCTCTATCATAACCGGCCAGCTCAATATAGCACTAAACTCTTTAGGGAGGGGACATACCTCGTTGTTACCAAAGCGGAAAATATGGTGCATCGGATCCCAAGCCTCCAAAGGAGCATGGACAAAATACATATCAAGTTTCACAAACCGGAAGGAGGCAAGCACTCCAAGATGCATGGCATCTAGCTCTCTTTTCTCCAGTTTGCCTAGTGAACCAAACCAAGATATCAAGGCATTTTCAAAAGACACAACCATTTGCTTTCTTTTTTGAGAGGAAGTAGAAGGCAAGACAAAACAGGGAAGGAGAAGTGCAAAGAAAATGATTCGAAAGCCCTCTATTTATATAATAGCCAGCATTTATAGCGGTACTTGGAAGTACCACCAGCGTTGGGCGCAATGCCTGCGCCAGGCGCAGGGCCTGCTAGAAGGACTAGCCCAACTTCCCCCATTATGGCATCGAGTGCGCCTCTCTTCATTACATTGTACAACTGAATCAGCTTCAATGATTTGTGCTGAATATTCCAAAAAGCCGCAAGTTGCACAAATTTAAGCAGTTCGAATAAGCAACAAGTCAATTTCGGGTTATTTGTCCAAAAATTCAAACAGTCTAGTCCTAGATCGACGTCTTAGGCCGAGTCATCATATGCATAAGAAAAAGTTGAATATTCTTTGACTTGCGCTTTTCCTAACCAAAAAACCTCAGTCAAAGTGGGGGCTTATAGTGGGTATATACACCCGAAAAAATGGGCAATTTTTTTCATTTTGCATGCATACATATAGCCACAAATTTCAAAATGTACACACAACGCATACAAGTTCAAATTCAAACCATAAAAATACAAAATCCAAAATTCAAAAACCATACAAGTACAAATCCGAATGTCAAATACAAAAAGTACAAATCCTAAATTCAAATACAAACCGTGCAAATATCCATACAAATACAACCCACAAATATCCATACAAAATCCCACAAACAAAAACCTATCCGAGGCAAAGCTAGGACTCGCTACCATGCAGGATCAGTCCGAATCATCCTTATATACAATCACAATCTCAACAGGTCCCCTGCCCCTGTTCCGACTCATGTACCGCTTCAGATTCTGGTCAAGCTCTATCTCTAGAGTAGCTGGCTCCTGCTCAGATTTATGAAGGGTACTGGGAAACTGATGAGGTCCCTGTTGATAATACTGAAAAGCCTAAAACTGGTGCATCCTCTGATACTCCTGCCACTGAGTCCAAGGAACAACACCATAGCCATGTCCCCAGGACTAAGAGCTGCTCACTCCCAAGTGACCACCAGGAGGAGTCATATAAGGCATCTGACCGCTTGCATCTCCAAAGGAGTACGAATACCTGCCAAGCTGGGTAGAAGAAGAGGGAACATCCCTTGGATCAACATCTAAGCTCCTCCGATGAGTCTCAGCACTAGAGTCAAAGCCCCGACCCAAATTCCGCCCGGTCTGCTCCATCGAAACACCGGCCCGAGGAGCCCTATCCTCAACTTTTGACATTCAAGTTCACTTGATAGACATTTCTTAGTCACAGGACTGGTACTGACAGTCTATCTTGAATATATCATCAAATTGAAGGGACTCATCATTTAATCAACCACAAATTAAATGGAAAAATGAATTCTATTCATTAATGTGAATGGTTAACCAATAATGTTTCACAAAGTATTAAACTCTAAAACTGTAAAACATTAAATAAGGACATCAAATCCATTCTCCAACATGCTTGATTCCCATAGCTTCGGTGTGCGAGTTGTGCTTCGCTTGCGGCAGAGGTTAGTTATTGGCTCTGAGATGTTGTCGTCAGTTCCAATCTTGCTTACCTCGACTTCTTTTCTTTCAACGAACTCTCGTAGAAGGTGAAATCTACGAAGTACATGCTTGACTCTCTGGTGGTGTCTAGGCTCCTTTGCATGTGCAATAGCTCCGTTATTATCACAATATAGAGCTATTGGTCCCTTTATGGAGGGGACTACACCAAGTTCACCTATGAACTTCCTTAGCCAAATAGCTTCCTTTGCTGCTTCATGTGCAACAACGTACTCCGCTTCAGTTGTAGAATCCGCAATGGTTCTTTTTTTAGCACTTTTCCAGCTTACTACACCTCCGTTGAGGCAGAAGACAAACCCAAACTGTGATCTGAAATCATCTTTGTCGGTTTGGAAACTTGCGTCCGTATAGCCTTTAACAATTAATTCATCATCTCCACCATAGACCAGGAAATCATCTTTGTGCCTTATGAGGTACTTCAGAATATTCTTGGCAGCAGTCCAATGTGCCTCTCCTAGGTCTGACTGGTATCTGCTCGTAGCACTAAGTGCGTACGCAACATCCGGGTGTGTACATATCATAGAATACATTATTGAACCAATCAATGATGCATATGGAATCCCACTCATTCGTCTACGCTCATCTAGTGTTTTTGGGCACTCAGTCTTGCTTAGAGTCATTCCATGAGACATGGGTAGGTAGCCTCGCTTGGAGTCTGCCATATTGAACCTTTCAAGCACTTTATTGATATAAGTGCTTTGACTGAGTCCAATCATCCTTTTAGATCTATCTCTGTAAATCTTGATGCCTAGTATGCACTGTGCTTCTCCTAGATCGTTCATCGAAAAAAATTTCCCAAGCCAAATCTTGACGGAGTTCAACATAGGAATGTCATTTCCGATAAGTAATATGTCGTCGACATATAATACTAGAAAAGCAATTTTGCTCCCACTGACCTTCTTGTATACACAAGATTCGTCTGCGTTCTTGATGAAACAAAAGTCACTCGCTGCTTCATCAAAACGTATATTCTAGCTCCTTGATGCTTGCTTCAATCCGTAGATTGATTTCTTAAGCTTGCATACCTTTTTAGCATTCTTTGGATCCTCAAAACCCTCAGGCTGTGTCATAAACACAGTTTCTGTTAAAACGCCGTTTAAGAAAGCGATTTTGACATCCATCTGCCATATTTCGTAATCGTAATATGCAGCGATTGCTAACATTATCCGAATAGACTTTAGCATTGCAACTGGTAAAAAGGTTTCATCGTAATCCACACTGTGGACTTGCCTGTAACCTTTTGCAACCAATCTAGCTTTGAAAACTTCCAGTTTCCCATCCTTGTCCTTTTTCAGTTTGAAAACCCATTTGCTTCCTATGGATTGATAGCCATCTGGCAAATCGACCAAATCCCAAACTTGGTTTTCAGACATGGAGTCTAATTCAGATTGCAAAGCTTCTTGCCATTACTTGGAGCTAGGGCTCGTCATAGCTTGTTTGTAAGTCGCAGGTTCATCACTTTCAAGTAATAGAACTTCATAGCTCTCGTTTGTCAAAACACCTAAGTACCTTTCCGGTTGAGATCTATATCTCTGCGATCTACGCGGGGTTACATTTCTAGATGGTCCTTGATTCTCACCAGATACTTCTACACATCTCTGAGTTTCATCTTGAATGTCATCTTGTGCATTCTCTAGAGTTTGTTGATCGACTCGAATTTCTTCGAGGTCTACTTTTCTCCCACTTGTCATTTTGGAAATGTGATCTCTTTCCAAAAAGATACCATCTCGAGCAACAAATACCTTGTTCTCAGATGAATTGTAGAAGTAATACCCCTTTGTTTCCTTTGGATAGCCCACAAGGATACATTTGTCAGATTTTGGTTGAAGTTTGTCTGAAATTAATCGTTTGACGTATACTTCACAACCACAAATCTTAAGAAAAGACAGTTTTGGAGGCTTTCCAAACCATAACTCATATGGAGTCTTTTCAACAGCTTTAGACAGAGCTCTATTTATAGTGAGTGCAGCTGTGTTTAGTGCATGTCCCAAAAATTCTATTGGAAGTTCGGCGTGACCCATCATTGATCAAACCATGTCTATCAAGGTTCTATTCCTTCGTTTTGACACACCGTTCCATTGAGGTGTTCTAGGAGGAGTCAATTCTGATAGAATTCCACATTCTTTCAGATGGTCATCAAATTCATAGCTTAGATATTCACCGCCTCTATCAGACCGCAGTGCCTTAATCTTCTTGCCTAATTGATTCTCTACTTCACTGTGAAATTCCTTGAATTTGTCAAAGGATTCAGACTTATGCTTCATCAGGTAGACATAACCATATCTACTGGAGTCATAAGTGAAAATGATAAAGTAGCTGAAACCACCTCTAGCATTTGTACTCATTGGTCCACATACATCTGTATGGATTAAACCCAATAGTTCATTTGCTCTTTTCCAACTTTAGAGAAAGGTTGCTTTGTCATTTTGCCAAGTAAACATGATTCAGACTTACCATAATCCTCTAAGTCAAATGGTTCTAGAACTTCTTCCTTTTGAAGTCTTTCTATGCGCTTTATGTTTATATGGCCTAATCGACAATGCCACAGATAGGTGAGATCTGAATCATTCTTTTTGGCCTTTTTGGTATTTATGTTATAAACTTGTTTGTCGTGATCTACTAAATAAAGTCCATTGACTAATCTAGCAGATCCATAAAACATCTCTTTTAAAATAAAACGAGCAACTATTGTCTTATTAAAAAGGAAAATCCCTTAGCATCTAAGCAAGAAACAGAAATTATGTTTTTAATAAGACTTGGAACATGGAAACAATCTTCTATTTCCAAAACTAGCCTAGAGGGAAACGACAAATAATAAGTTCCTACAGCTAATGCAGCAATCCGCTCCATTTCCCACTCGTACGTCGACTTCACCCTTGCTTAACCTTCTACTTCTTCTTAGTCCCTGCGAATTGGAACATAAGTGTGAGCCAGAACCTGTATCTAATACCCAAGAAGTTGAATTAGCAAGTATACAGTCTATAACAAAAATACCTGAAGATGGAACAACTGTTCCGTTCTTCTGATCTTCCTTAAGCTTCAAGCAATCTCTCTTCCACTACCCCTTCTTCTTGCAGCAGAAGCATTCAGATTCAGAAGTGGGTTGGCTCACCTTCTTCTTTTCAGACTTGGTGCCGCCAGATTGCTTAGTCGGGCTGGCCTTATTGCCACCTTTCTTAGCATTCATCTTCTTGCCAGATTTCTTGAACTTGCCCCCACGCACCATAATCACATCTTGCTTATCACTTTTGAGCGTCTTTTCAGCGGTCTTCAGCATACCTTGAAGCTCAGTAAGCGTTTTGTCCAGACTATTCATACTGTAGTTCAGCTTGAACTGATCATACCCGCTATGAAGAGAATGGAGGATGGTGTCTATAGCCATTTCCTGAGAAAATTGCTGATCCAGCCGACTCATATTCTCAAAAAGATGGTTTATCTTTTTCCAAAAATCAAAAGATGGTTTCCCTTTTCCAAAAATCAAAGGATTGTTTCCCTTTTCCAAAAATCAAAGGATGGTTTTCCTTTTCCAAAAATCAAAGGATTGGTTTTCCGTTTAGAGTCCAATCATTTTGAGAACATGTGGACTTACGGGCTCTCCTTTCTTAAGCTTGGTCTCAAGAATTTGCCTTTGAATCTTGAATCTTTCGACTCGAGCCAGATCTTGGAACATTTTCTTTAACTCACTGATGATCGTGAAAGCATCTGAGTTGATGAATGTTTTCTGTAGATCTGCACTCATGGTTGCAAGCATTAGACATTTCACATCCTTGTTGGCATCAATCCAACGATCGAGGGCTGCCTGAGTGACCCCGTCGCCTGCGGCTTCGGGTATCGCCTCTTCCAGGACATACTCCTTTTCTTCCTGCATAAGAACTATTTGCAAGTTCCTTTGCCAGTCAAGGAAGTTTTTCCCGTTCAACTTCTCCTTTTCGAGAATGGATCGGATGTTGAATGAATTGTTGTTTTCCATAGTAAAAACTACAATTGAAAAAGAATAAACAAATAAATAACCAATCATAGTTTCTCTTAATAAACTCAAATTCTAGCAAACATGCATAATTTATCATTTATTAAGCATTTTATTCAAGTTATGTGTTCCGGCAGGTGTGAATAAAATGATTCCAAGATCCTTAAATCATTGAAGAATTAAGCACATTATGTATTTAGACTCAATTCTAAAATATTTTAGGTAAGCAAAGCCTTTGCTAATAGTCTAGAAACTACTCTTGGTTGATAGGTACGTCTAAGAACTTATTAGGTAAACCTATCTCATTTGCCACGACATAAAAGGACTCCTTACTTATATCGTTGAGTTTCACCAAAACTAACATGTACTCACAATTATTTTTGAACCTTATCCCTTTAGGATCAATAAGTACCACCTCGCTTAGGCGGAAAACTATTACTAAGATTGATGTAAAGGTTTATCCAAGTAAGTGTTATTTTGGCATGGCACCTTTTAACTCAATTTTAAAGTTTGGAACTTAAGGCTCTTACTATGTTGGTTAGATTTTAAGTGAACTAAAATCCTTAATCATGCAACATAATCAAGCCACAATCTCATGCATAATTAAGACATATTTAAAGCAATAAATAACTTAAAGCATGCACAAGATATAAATGTGATCTAGTATGGCCCGACTTCATCTTGAAGGTTCAACCTCAAACTCCGTCTTGAAAATGGATTGGAAACTTCGTCTTGAATTTCACCATGGGAGGCACCATTTTCTTCAAATAGGATAAGATATAATTTAAACTAATTACAACTATTTGATGGTACGCATACCATATTTAAATTAAAAACTTTGGTGCATTAGACCAAATTTACATTCAAATTAATGGTACGCAGACCATATTTGGACCATATACCATTCACCCATTCATTTATCAATGAATGGCCCACATAGCTAGTTAGTAAAACATATTATGCATCACATAAATATTTGCAGCAATTAATCAAGGCTTCCAATATTCTACCAATTATTCAATCCTTATTAATTCTAATCAAGTTGTTTTAACCTTAAAGGAATGTAGACCTAATCAAGAGTTTATGACTAAAAACTCGCACTTAAACCAATAAATTTACATGCTTTACAAATTTTAAACATAAAATTGTATTTCCTAGTCTAACCGGAAACATACAAATTTAATTAAAATTTAAAGCTCATATAAATTAAAATTTGAATCTTTTAATTTATTTTCAGTTTATTAAATTAATAAATTTAAATTTATTCAAGGTTTTAATTTTAGTAAAATAATTAGTATAAATAAAATTTATAATAATCAGATTATTCAAAATTAAATTTCGAGAAAAAATTAAATTACGAATTTTAAAATTAATTAAAATCATTTTTGAACTGGAAATTTAAAATTAAATTCAAAACACATCAACTGGATCAAGACGAGGCCATGGGATTGCGCCCATGCCCCGCCGAGTGCACGAGGCAGCAACGCCCCTCGACTGATCGCAAAGCAAGGCACGAACAGCAGCCACGCCTGGACGCAGCAAGCCGAGCCACGCCTAGACGCAGCAGCTCGCTCGCTGTGGCGCATAAGCGCTCGCTGGGCGAGGCAGCGCTCGCTGTGGCGCAGCATCCCTCGCTGCCCACGCGCGCCTGCCTGCTCGGCTTGTGCCTTGCCTCATCGCCCCATCGCCCATGGCTCGCAACACACACGCCCAGGCAGCCCATTGCCTTGCACGCATGCCACGCTCGTTGCTCGCTGCATTCGTACCGCATGGGCGACGAGCTCCCTTGCTCGTCGTCGCATGCCCGCACTATACAACACCCCTTAAGGATAACACGTAGCATCCATTGCTTTGTGCATGCAAAATTCATGAGCAAATTATATAAAAAATAAAAACTTTTTAATTCAAATTTATAGACAAATTAATAAATCATATTAATTTCATAAATTTAGGGTGAAAAAATCGAAAATTTATTATTCAATTAATTTCCGATTATCATGGATTCAAATCTAGGTCATAAAAATTTAAAATTTATCAAATTTAACAACTTTTATGGTGGTTTTAATCATGGATACCTAATTAAATTGTCAATTAATTATGAAAATCAAATCAAATTCTAAATTATTCGAATTTCAACAAATTAATTACAATTACAAATTAGGTTGTATAATTAACAAGCTTAGGCATATAAATTTGTTAAACATATACAGTAGGTCAATAAAAAATTCAAGATTTACAAACAAGAATCGCAAATATTTAATTTAACATCTTAAAAATTACAAATTTTGTGTTCGAAAAACTAAAACCTCAGAAAAGTCATAGTTAGTCTTCGAATTTGGGAATTCTGGGTTCGGCAACAAATCTTTGATTTTAGTCAAAATTTTAAAACGCCGTTTACATGCGAAATACACTATAAAATTATACGATTCCGACCATTATTGACTAAACTGCCGAAAATTCTGCGAAAATATAATTAAATAATGGCACGAATTTGCAATTAATTAAAAAATCAAAAATTTTGAAATTAATCACCCCTTTAATTCATTGCAAATTTATAAAATTTAACCATGTTAACTAATTATTATGGAATTATTAGAGGCTTGTGATACCACTGTTAGGTTATGATACATATAATTGAATTATCATGCGGAAAAACCATAAAGCCAGGAATCCAAATTAATTTCCACATAACAATTAGCATAATTTAGGATACATACACTTTGTAGCGTGCCCTCCCTAGCTGCGCCCGAACTAAACAAGAACAAGTCTAAGACTCCAAATGTCGTCCCTCCGTAGATAGTCCACAGCACGTTCGGATCCGCCTTAATTAACTAGAATTGCACCTAAGGTTCTATGAATACGTTCGAATATTTTGGGCAAATATTAGACTTAGTTTGACATTATGTGTTCTTAACTTTGTGAATGCCATCACATATTTATAGAGTTGGAATAATGGAATTAGAAGTCTACTAGGATTCAAGTATTCCAAATCTATTAGAATTAGAGTTTACTTAAAACTAGTAACTTAGGAAATTATCTTTAATCTAATCCTAATCGCTTAAGGATTCGATGCATGCACAAACTCCAACACGCACACGAGCACGACCCACAAGCGAGCAGGCCATGCCCGCGCGCGCGAGAAGCCAATCGCAGGCTTAGCAGCCCAAACGAGCTCGCTGCCCCTTGCTCGCAGCCCGCGTGCTGCCTCGCAGCCCAAGGGCGCGCTGGGCCTGGCCTTGCGCTGGGCCTTGCGTGCCTTTGGCTGTTGTGTTGCTCATGCCTTGCGCGCTGGGCTTGCTAGGCGTGGGCCTGGCTTCGTGCTGGGCCTTCGTATAGCAAGCACGTCCGATGCTTATTTCGTACGACGCGCTTCCGATTAATTTTCCGATTCCGGAATTCATTTCCGATTCGAACAATATTTAACATTTCCGATTCCGGAATTAATTTCTGGCTCGAACAAATATTTAATATTTCCGATTCCGGAATTATTTCCCGATTCCGATAATATTTCCGATTCTAACAATATTTCCGTTTCCGGCAATATTACCGATTCCGGCAATATTTCCATTTCCGATAATATTTTCCGATACGTACTATGTTTCCATTTCCGGCAACATCTACGACTTGGATAATATTTATTTTTCTGATACGATCCATATTTCCGTTTTCGGCAATATGATCGTTTCCGGAGTATCCATAATTTGCCTTTTGACGATTTCAGCTCCCACTGGAACCGAGATCTGTCGATTCCGAATATTCATAAATGGAGTATTTAATTCCATTAAATACTTGATCCGTTCACGTACTATTTGTGTGACCCTACGGGTTCAGTCAAGAGTAAGCTGTGGATTAATGTTATTAATTCCACTTGAATTGAAGCGGCCTCTAGCTAGGCATACAATTCACTTGATCTCACTGAATTATTAACTTGTATAATTTAATACTGAACCGCATTTATTAGACTTAGCATTGAATGCATATTTGGACCAAGGGCATTATTTCCTTCACATAAACCTTTACATAATTAATATACTTAGTATTAGGTTGTTTTCAATGCTCACTATGATCCACTTTGGTCAAGTTATGCTTATTTAAGGCTCGTTTGATCGTTATAGGATATATTTTTACTATAAAAGATGTTTTCGCTCTCAACTCTCAACTAATGTTATATTTAACTTAATGTAATTTATTCGTTTTCGTGTTGCTTTTTAAAAGGTTTTCAGTACTCAAAGGAAAAGGCCCTTTACCAAAGAGGAGATGCATGAAGTTCGAGACAAGTAGGTTACTTACTTCACCGATTGTGTAATACCCTCGTTGTAAATAGAACAAGCTAGTAGTTATCCGTGACTCTAAAGTTACTTTGTTATTTATTGATTTAATTACATTTGAATTATTGTGGTAATATTATTGTAAACATGAAATTTATCTAATCTTTAAGGAATGTCAAGGTGATGTTTGGTGAAAGAGTCTGCTAAAAATTAATATGTATTGTATAGGAATTTAATTGAAATTATATTGCAGAATTTTTTTTAAATATAAATAATCACAAAGGTGACGCTTGTTGTAATAAGCCCCACTTTTGTGAAGCTCAAAAGTGGCGCTTGTTGTACTAAGCGCCACTTTTGTGAAGCTCAAAAGTGGCGTTTATTTAAAATAACAAGATAAGCGCCACTTTTGAGCTTCACAAAGGTGGCTCTTTTTTTAATAAGTGCCACCTTTATGAATTGGCCAAATGTTACCAGGCCATGTGATGTCTTATAAAGCGCCACCTATACCCTGTTTTAAGCGCCACCTTTTATGTTTTTTCTACTAGTGAATTGTGGTGTGATTTTGGATTGTTGTAGTTGGGTTAATTGTAGTTGTTGGTGCTTGTGGTGATTGTTTGTTGTGGGAGTTTGAGTTTTCTCTTTAGTGTCACCTTGCAAAACAATGTTTGGTAGGTAGAAGTCCAAAATTTCAATAGCACCCTCTGGGTCTAGGAAAAAAGCGGTTAGACCTCCCAATGTCGATACCTTGGGGATTGAGTTTGATGATCAAACCTCGTGAGATTAGTTTATGGGTCTTTGTGACGGGACAATCCGCCCCACTAGGTTTTATAATGCAGTGGAGGTTGATGAGTTGGGGATAAGGTCGTAGGTGGTGTATTTACTTCGGAGTTTTGGGTGGGAGCAGTTTATGACAATGCGGGCCGACACATATAGACGGTTAACCTTGGAGTTATTATCCTCGGCCTGCTTGAATGTTGTTGATGATTGAGCCTCAATTGAATTTTCATGTATTCAATGACTCCCACACCCTTTTGGAGGACCAAATCAGTGACATTTTTCACTTCCGCAAAGTGAAGATCTATGCTCACCATTCGTAGCTCTATGCTTCTTGTCCGGAGTATAGTAAGAAAATGTGGTGGAAGTCTTTGACGGGTGCGCTGGTATTTGCTACAAACTAGTGTTTTGTTCTTTCTCAAAAGCTAATGTGGGGACTCTCTCAAGCTTGGAGTTAGGGGCGTTATGTTTGGCCCATCATGGGGGTCGGAAAGGCTATCTTAACTTTGGAGCCTTGCTTATGAATTGGATCATCGAAACAACGAGCGGTCGGCCTCTTAGTGGTGAATCCTCATTGGAGGGATTCTCCCCTTGATCATAGAAGGGCCCAACAAGAACTTTGAGCAATATTTGTTTGTGTTACCTCCCGTGGGGGAGGTAAAAGGGTACAAGTGGTTGCACCAGACCGACTACATAGAAAAATTCATATGGTGTGTTGGTCCTAGTGAGGTGGAGTCGTGTGCCTTCTCCCAGATCCCACCATCCCCAAGGTGATTTCCTCTGATGAAAATGTTTGGCTCATGCCAAAGGTCCCCTTCCCGGATTTTGTTCGTGATAAGTCAGCTCTAAAGAGGAAAGCCCACCCTTCACTCCCCGTTGATCCTACTCCGGTCCCTAATCCCCTCCAAGAGGGTGGTATGTCTTCTTCCTCTTCTATATATGATTTTGATGACTTGTAAGCCACTCTTTTGGCTATCTTGAATGGGAAAGCCGAGCAAGCTAGTTCCATAGCTTCTCTTGCTCCTCAAGGTAGCCGTGAGGTGGGTTCTTATGATTCTTTTGATTCGTCCTTTTACGATAGGCGGGTTTATGACTACCACGTGAATAAAGGGGATTTTGAACCTTTTGTCAATTATCCCTACCATCCACCCCAACAAGAGCTCGTCTCTATTTGGAACGAGGGGCATTGTCCCACTTTTCCATATTGGACCGGACCGTCCCAACCAAGTGTCACTCCCCCCACGTTCCCTCCTTATACCCAAATGCGGGCAAGTTATTATTGTAGTGATCCTATGTACCCCACAGTGGCACCAGATTTTCGGTCCGTTGGCTACGCCGATGGTTGGCCCAAGGATTACACCTGTGGTTGGGATTATCCGAGCGGAGAGCCACCCCAAGGCAATTGCCCCCTTGAGCCTAATTATCCTGCCTCTGGAGTTATCAAAGAGCGAGTACTCCTCTCGGTAGTTACAGTCCCCCGAACCCTCAATCTCTACCTTGCGGGTGTATGTTGAGAGATCCCCACACTAGGGATCACAAGGGAACCTACGGCCGTCGTGGTCAAACATAATTGCACTCCCTTTATGTCACGATAACCAGGTTTTGTCAATTTTTCTCATTGTCGTTAAAAACTGAATGGCGACTCCTATATTACTAGTCAATTGGGTGTAAACTCACAGGAAATCCAATTACACTTGATTTGACAAAAAGAAACGTCACACCCACGAGGGACGAGGTCACGCATTAGCCTCGTGCTTTTTCGACCCCCTCACAAAGTCCATTGACTAATTTAGCAGATCCATAAATTTATATCTGTAATACAAATAAACTAGAAACGAAACCTTGTTCAGGATTACCTTGATAAACCATCAAAGCAAGCAAGATAAGCATAAAATCTTCCCTAGATTTGCAACTCACACCTAAGCAGGATCATAGGAGAAATAACTAGGCAAATACGCATAAGGCACTACTTCACTACCAGTCTACCACAGTTCAAGGTTGCATTCAGAGTTAGCAAAGTCTTCATCCCTGTAGACACCCAATTTGTGTCTCCCCACTGGGATGATGACGATACCATTATCCTTATTAGGCGGTTGGAGTAACTCCGTGCGGAAATTCCAATTGCTAAGAACATGTCCAAAATCCAAAAGCCAAAATCCAATCCCCGAGGTCGTTCCCCTTCCGGAACTCGGTACAAAAATCAATTTCAAAATCCAAGTACAATCTCACCCAATGGACCATTCCATTGGTTTTACAAGGCCTTTTCCAGTCAAAATGACATTAAGCAATCCGAATTCGGGCGCCGACCCATAAAACCGAGCACGCCGGGCCTCGTCCCGTAAAACCGAAATTCAAAAACCCGAAACGGCTTGTTTTTAGACGCAAATCAAGTCTTAATCCCCAAGAAAACACTACGTGCCAAACTTTGTACGAATAGTACGAAGTTACACCAATACAAGACAAAGCAAGGACGGAGCCCGCGTCCTTGTTTTGGCAGCATCTGCGCCACGTCAGCAGCGTCTGGCGCTGGTGCTGCGCTGGACGCTGGCTGGCTGGCATTTAGCAGCAAATCCTCCTATAAATACCCTTAATTCTAAACATTAAGGGAGGCAAAATCGAAACATAACGTCGTAATACAAAAATTTCCCCTTAAATCAAAGTCCAAAAATCTTACAAAATTTCAAGTTCTAAGCAATTGGGAGCTCTAAAAGGAATTCTTGCCTAAGCCTAAATAGGCAATTCCGAATCCCACCATATTCAATCATGTTTATTTGATTTTCCTATTTCAAAAATGATTATTAAGTTGACATTTTTAACAATAAAAATGTCACTTACAACATTCACACATTTCTTCAAAATCCAAACTTTTCAAAATACAAAAATGCAAACTTTCAAGATTCAAAGATGTTCAAAGTTGTTTGTAATCACTTCTTTGAACTAGAATCACCTTCAAAATATGGAGTAATCAAAGATGATACCTATCTAATGTTTGAAGGTTTAGTCTTTGTGATTCAAGACTCCACTTTCCAAATTTCAAGTTCAAGTTTCAAGGTCCAATGATGTTTAGGGTTGTTCATAATCACTTCCCTAAAACTAGGATCATTTCAAAGTAAGAGCTCATCAAAGATCTAACCTTTTCAACATTAAAAGGCCCGATCTTTGAGATTCAAGTCTCTTAAGTTCAATATTTCAAGTTTCAAGTTCAATATTTCAAGTTCAAGTTCAATATTTCAAGTTCAAGTTCAATATTTCAAAGTTCAACATTTCAAGTTTCAAACTTTTCAAGTTCAAGTTCTATATGCAAAATCTAGGATACTTTGGGTGAACAATCCATCCTAACTTGAGATTTTTTAGCTTTGACTCCGTATCGGACGTGTTGTGGGGTTTTTCCGGTGAGATACCTGGGAGGTTTCTTGGTAACTTTTACAGATTAAACAAGATTGTATTTTTATAGAGAGAGAAAGTAGAGAGAAGGCAGAGCAGCAATTGCTCTAGAATGTATTGATTGTGACCCTTTTTTCTAGGGAAGTGGGAATATTTATAGTACTAGGTTTTTGGGGGAATGACCTAATATTCCCCTTACATGATTGGCTGGGGAATGGGAGGAGGACACGTGTCCTTTCTCCTTACAATTCTCTGGCCTCATTTGGCAATAGTGGGCTGTTTGGGCCTATTGTGCTTAGTCATTCACTTGGGATACATACTAATTAAGCCCCTTTCCAGGTATAGGTTTTATACATACATTTATACACACTTAAATACATACATTGTAGATACCTAGATTAATACTCATGCCTCGGAGTAGACTTCGTATGATTTCTGCTTTAGGGGGCGCAATACGTGCCATGTGTCACGTCCTCATTGGTACACGAAGGCACGGTAATTTTGCCCACAACATTTGCCCCTCAAGAAGGGCATTTCTGGAAACACATTCCGGGTATCGCTTCTTGACTCTTGTTTTGCATCTTCATCTTTGGGTCAGGTGTTGAGATGGTGACACGTGTCACCTTTCTCCATTTTGCCCCTCCCTATATATAGAGGTGAGGGGGGTAAATTTCATTTTTTACATTTCATTTTCACAGAGCTTTCATAGGCGATTTCCGGCGTGTTCCTACCACCATCAGGCGATTTCCGGCCACCACGAGACTCATCCTTTTCCTCGTCACACTCATCCCGTTCTTCGCGAAACTCATCTCGTTCTTCGCGAAACTCATCCTGTTCTTCACCAAGTACTTCGCAGATCTTTCAAGGTTAGTTTTCGCCTTTCTTGTTTTTGTTATCCTCTCGTCATTTTTCTCTTTGTTAGCGGCCGACCTCTTAGTACTAGGTAAGGGTTTAAAGGTTTTATTTAAGATTTTTCCGCCGTTCATCTTTTGTCGGGGCGGACGTCCAATCGCGTCTTTTTCTTCATTGTTGGTCACCCCTAAGCCGTGCTTCGTTCACTATGCAGAAGGCATGGCTAGAACCAAGCAAACGGCAGATCCGACGCGCCTGCGCTTGCGAGAAGAAGCATCGACACCTCCTAGGGAGAGATATTCTTCCACCGCCTCGGCAGTCGACGAAGAATTTGCCGAACTCTTTCAAGAGATCGACGAGTACGTCGAGGCGGGGGAGCAGGCGGCAAGCTCGTCGGAGGGTACAGCGAGCCAGGCAGTGGGGGAGCCAAGCGTCGCTCCATTGTCATCGGCCGCCGAGGAACAAGAAGCTGCTCCCCAGCTTATTAGACCCAGAGGACGGGAGGAGGCCCAATTGCTTCCGTCAGAGATTCACCCAGACGTGGGCTGGATGCGGTGGCTAGACAGGCACGGAGCCAAGATGAGGGATGACCTCTGCGTGGGGGAAGGGTACCAAATGCGCGTGCCGGCCGGTCTGGACTCGACCGTCAGCCTGCTTGCCGAGGGAGAATTCCCTGTGTATGCCGCGTCAATCAAACTCGGCATGAGATTCCCTCCACACCCCTTCGTTGTGGAGGTGTTAGATGGTTTCAATATTGGGGTGGCCCAGCTGACCCCCAACTCATGGGCGGATATCTTTGGCTACATTGCCAAATGTGCACTGAACGACGTGGAGCCGTCCTTCAATGCCTTTCTGCATCTGGTCTCCCTCTCTCGTTCCCCCAGTGCCGCCAAAGGGTGGTTTAATCTGAGCAGCCGTGGTACCTACCAGACAGTGGTCGGCAAGCTCAGCAAGTGGCATATGTGGAGGAAGAGGTGGGTCGTGTTTTACACTGACGACCAGGAGATGTATGAGAGAATGAGCCGTTGGAACTGTGACGCCAACTTCATGGATCGTGACGAGCCCCTTCCCCCCCTTACTGCCGAAGAGTGGGATCAGATAATGGTCCTGTTCAGGGCCAACACTTACCACTTAACAGTGGATAAGAGTTTCCATGTGCCGGCCGAGTGGTTGCCGCACATTAGCCAGTTTCGGAACGAGGCCTTTCTAGCGGCCGTAGGCTTAGGATATTCCATGACTCGAGGTTGTATGCCAATTTATGTGCCGTTCCGCGTTGGTCTATTTTATCTTCATTTTTTCTAACTTTGGATTTCTTTCGTTCACAGAGGAAGGAATGAGCAAGCTATCGGCGGCGGATATTGGGAAGGGCGATATGACCGATTGGATGGCGGACATCTATGAGGACAAGATGCAGAAAGCCAAGGCCGAGTTGGAGGAGAAGGTAAGTACTCTCTTAGGTTGTTGTTTTTTGCAAGTTAAACTTTTCCCGTCCAGCGTCTACAGTGGACGACCTTTTAGTGACGAGCCGATATCCTGATATCTGACCCGTGTTTGCTAAGGTAGGCCTCGTCACTTTTTATTGACGGGCCCCTTAGTTAGTGTTTTTTTTTTTTTTTTTTCAAGTGACTCGTGATTGATAGGGTATGCCTCGTCATTTTTGGGACGGGCGTCCTTTTTAATGACGAGCCACTTTTCTGCGATTGACTTGCACATGATAAGGTACGCCTCGTCACTTTTAAGACGGGCGTCCTTATTAATGGCGAGCCACTATTTATTGAGTGACTTGTGATTGATAAGGTACGCCTCGTCATTTTTAAGACGGGCGTCCTTTTTAATGACGAGCCACTATCTTGTGAGTGACTTGTGATTGATAAGGTACGCCTCGTCATTTTTAAGACGGGCGTCCTTTTTAATGACGAGCCACTATCTTGTGAGTGACTTGTGATTGATAAGGTACGCCTCGTCATTTTTAAGACGGGCGTCCTTTTTAATGACGAGCCACTATCTTGTGAGTGACTTGTGATTGATAAGGTACGCCTCGTCATTTTTAAGACGGGCGTCCTTTTTAATGACGAGCCACTATCTTGTGAGTGACTTGTGATTGATGAGGTACGCCTCGTCATTTTTAAGACGGGCGTCCTTTTAAATGACGAGCCACTATCTTGTGAGTGACTTGTGATTGATGAGGTACGCCTCGTCATTTTTAAGACGGGCGTCCTTTTAAATGACGAGCCACTGTCTTGTGAGTGACTTGTGATAGATGAGGTACGCCTCGTCATTTTTAAGACGGGCGTCCTTTTAAATGACGAGCCACTGTCTTGTGAGTGACTTGTGATAGATGACGAGGCCTAATATTTGACTGTCCTTTCTTTTTTAGCAAGCTAAGGACGCGGCTAGGGCGTCAGGGAAGAAGAAGGGGACGACTCTGTCCCAGCTGAAGAAGAGAGCTGTGCCGGCTGGCTCGGAGACTCCGAGTACCTTCAAGAAGCCAAAACCCCTACCTCGCCGTCTCGTGAAGAAAGACGAGTCGAAGGTTGCTGAGGGGGGATGCCCTGATGACGAAGAGATGGGCGTGGACAAGCCGTCTCTGGTGGTGGACTTGGTGGAGGACCCTCTTTCGGGAATCCCGGCCGACGTCCGCTCTCAGATACCGGCGGAGGTGGCCCGCCGAGCTAGGTCTTCGGGCGGTAAGTATTATTCGAACGTCGTTCAGACGTATCGAGCCTCCTCTGGCAGTTCTTCTTACTCTCCGCGTCATCCTAAGGCCATTGTTTTTCCTATAGCCAAAGACAAAGGGAAGGATGCAGCTGCTGCCGAGGATGAGAACGTACCTGCTACTCCCCACTATTCGTCAAAGGATAGGGTGGCTATATGCCGCAAGGTTTTTAAGGCCGTCCCCGCAGAGTATGTTGCTTCTCTTCCTGGCCGCAAGACTGACGCCCAGTTTGGTGCGATCCAGGCCACTCTTCTCGACGTAAGTCTATTTCCAACTTGCTTGTACTTGTCTTCCCTTTGAGTCATTTACTAATATGTAGCTTCTTCTGCAGTTGTTCTGCCGCATGGAATTCTGCAAGAGCTGGAAGACCCGCACTGCTGAGGAGCTCAAAGCTCAGGTGGCTGAGTCCACCCACCATGGTGACTATGCGTTCAAGTCCATTGAAGAGGTCCGCCTGCAGATGCAGACGACCATAGACCTTCAAGCGAAGGAGGTGGCTGCGTTGAGATCTGACAAGGCCGAGCTGCTTAAGAAGATCTTGGCGCAGGACAAGGACATGGTGGCAATGGTCGAGGAGGCCAAGACAGCGGCGGCGGAAATACGGGCGCTTCAGGACCAGTTGCGGGAGTACCCTCAGGTCAAAGAGGCGGCTGAGGAAGCCGAGCATCTTCGTGGGGAGCTAGAGACGGCCAGATCGCAAGTTCGCACCTTGCGTGAGCGTCTTCTGGAATCCTATGATCAGGGGGAACAAGCGACCAAGGACGCTGTTAAGCACGCCTGGGAGAGCCACATGTCAGAGTATGATCTTGGGTGGTTCCAGCGGCGAATGGAGCACAGTGCCGCTGTGTTGGCTGCTGAACGTCTTGGTCAGCCGCCCCCTGAGTTTGTATCATCTGATGACGAGGACGATGCGGCCGCCCCCTGATTTGCTTCCTTTCCTATTTTTTTTAAAAAATTTTATTCAAGCGCTCCCGTGCCTAAGGGCAAAAACAATTATGTTGTAAAGTTTTGGCGCTGATGGCGTCTGTATCATTGTGCCTGCTGAGCACACAACAATTCTCTTTCTTTTTCCTGATCAGGAATTCTGAGCTACTTTCACACGCCTTTCTACGGGCGTTGTTTTATAAGTAAATAGGTTTTTTGATGTTTCTCCTATCTCGCATTTACTTGCTCTTCATAATTTGATTATTCCTTGATCAATAGGCTTAATAGGCTTAATCAATAGGTATGATTGCCAAGGTGCATCCGAGTGTACCCTAAACCCTACTTTGGTCGTCACTTTCTTTGGCGAGCGTGTCTATAACGATATTGATTGACGCAAGTCAATCAATAGGTATGATTGCCGCTAGACATGCTCGTCAAATGGACTGGCCGGCCAAACATTCGTGCCGCCGCGCTTTTTAGCAAGCAACCTTCGTTTCGAAGTTAATCGTGCCGCTGAAATTTTGAGCGGACAACCTTTGTTTCCAAGTGGTTGGTGCCGCTGGCAACTGAGCATGCGCTAGGCCCTACTTTGGTCGTCACTTTCTTTGGCGAGCGTGTCTATAACGATATTGATTGACGCAAGTCAATCAATAGGTATGATTGCCGCTAGACATGCTCGTCAAATGGACTGGCCGGCCAAACATTCGTGCCGCCGCGCTTTTTAGCAAGCAACCTTCGTTTCGAAGTTAATCGTGCCGCTGAAATTTTGAGCGGACAACCTTTGTTTCCAAGTGGTTGGTGCCGCTGGCAACTGAGCATGCGCTAGGCCCTACTTTGGTCGTCACTTTCTTTGGCGAGCGTGTCTATAACGATATTGATTGACGCAAGTCAATCAATAGGTATGATTGCCGCTAGACATGCTCGTCAAATGGACTGGCCGGCCAAACATTCGTGCCGCCGCGCTTTTTAGCAAGCAACCTTCGTTTCGAAGTTAATCGTGCCGCTGAAATTTTGAGCGGACAACCTTTGTTTCCAAGTGGTTGGTGCCGCTGGCAACTGAGCATGCGCTAGGCCCTACTTTGGTCGTCACTTTCTTTGGCGAGCGTGTCTATAACGATATTGATTGACGCAAGTCAATCAATAGGTATGATTGCCGCTAGACATGCTCGTCAAATGGACTGGCCGGCCAAACATGCGTGCCGCCGCGCTTTTTAGCAAACACCCTATGTTTCAAAGTTTGTTCATGCCGCTGGGCTTTTGAGTGAACAACCTATGTTTCAAAGTTTGTTCATGCCGCTGGGCTGTTGAGCGAACAACCTATGTTTCAAAGTTGTTCATGCCGCTGGGCTTTTTAGCGAACAACCTATGTTTCAAAGTTGTGAGTGCCGCTGGCACGTATTATGCTGTACTGGTCGGCCAGCGGCTTGCTTATATTAGGAGGGGAGTTGGATAGGTGATCAGCCTACAACTTGGTGCTAATCTGGGCCACTTCTTAGGCTTCAAACAATTAGTCTTGCTGAGTTTTTGCTAATCTGGGCCACTTCTCAGGCCGTCATACAATTAGGCTTTGGTTATGCATTGGAGTGTGTATGTTTATATTCATTGTGCGAACAATAAATATTACGAAACAAATAGAGTAGTATTATTTATAACTTTGCAAGGCGAATTTAGCCGGTTACAAAAGTAATTACTACCCTACTATGACCATTAGAGGCCGCCCCTTTGGCAATGGATCGTGGTAAGTAAGACAAGGCTTAGCACATATATAGAAGAAATATTTCTTGAGGTTGTCGGCATTCCAAGTGCGTGAAATAGGGCGGCCTTGCATGTCTTGAATGCGGTAGGTTCCATCTCTAACTTCATCATAGATCTCGTAAGGTCCCTCCCAAGTGGGCGTCAGCTTACCTTGTTCATTTGCTCGTCCTGTGGACTCCATCTTTCTGAGAACAAAATCTCCCACTTTGAGCACTCTATTAGAGACTCTCTTGTTGTATTCTCTTGCCATCCTTATCTTGTACAGCTGTTGTCTGAGCGCTGCATTTCCTCTAACCTCGGGCAGAAAGTCCAAGGCTGCTTTCATTGTCTCCCAGTTAGCATTTTCGTCATACAGCATGACTCTCAACGTTGGCTCACACATTTCTATGGGTAGGACAGCCTCGGCGCCATAGGCTAGCAAGAAGGGTGTTTCACCGGTTGAATTCTTAGCCGTGGTGCGGATGGACCATAAGACATTTGGCAGCTCATCAGCCCATAGGCCTTTGGCTTCGTCAAGCTTCTTTTTAATTCCTTCAGAGATAATTTTGTTGAACGCCTCAACCTGACCATTGGCTTGGGGTCGTCCGACTGATGCAAAACAGGTGTGTATGCCGTGATCTGCCAGCCACTCTTTCAGCTTAGGTGTCTCAAACTGGGGCCCATTATCGAAGACGATAGCCTGTGGAATCCCAAAGCGAGTCATGATGTTCTTCCAAATGAATGCTCTCACATCAGCAGTTTTTATGTTTTTGAGCGCTTCTGCCTCCACCCATTTGGTGAAGTAATCTACGGCAACGATGACATAACGCCTTCCTCCTGGTGCGGTCGTGAATGGGCCTAGGAGATCCATCCCCCATTTAGCAAATGGAATTGGGCTTATAATGGGCGTCAGAACTCGTGCCGGTTGATGTATTAGGTGAGAAAAGCGCTGACATTTGTCACACTTCTTGACCAGTGAGATTGCGTCCTCCTTAAGGGTCGGCCAGTAATAGCCGGTTCGAAGTGCCTTTTCAGCCAAAGCCCTTCCACCAATATGCGAGCTGCACAACCCCTGATGAAGGTCTTCTAAAATTTCCTGCCCCTTCTCAGGTGTTACACATCTTAACAAAGGACGGGAGTAGGCCTTTTTGTAGAGGGTGCCGTTCCACATTTCAAACCAAGAACATTTCTTTTGAAGTTTTGCCGCTTCCCTTGAGTCTTCGGGCAAGACTCCATTCATTTTGAAGTTTACTATGTCATCCATCCATGTGGACGTTCTGTCAAGAGTTTCTACTTCCATTTGCTCAACACTTTTGTGCTCTTTTACCTCCCAGAACACGTGCCGAGGGGTATCACAAGACGCGGAACTTGCCAACTTTGACAGGGCATCAGCTTGGTTATTTTCCGAGCGAGGGACTTGCCTTACTTCAAAGCTTTTCAGTGGCTCTACTTCCTGATGGACGGCCTGCATGTATTTGACCATAGTCGGATCCCTAGCTTCGTAGGTCCCATTAACTTGGCTCACAATCAGTTGGGAGTCAGAAAGTGCTACAATCTCCTCGGCGCCTGCCGCCTTACACATTTTAATGCCACAAAGCAGGGCTTCATATTCGGCTTCATTATTTGACGCCTGGAAGTTAAATCGCATAGCATATTCAAAAGTATCTCCTTCTGGGGAGTGACAGATTATCCCTGCTCCACATCCATTCTGTGTGGATGAGCCGTCTACATACACTGTCCACACTGTGCTTGTATTCTTGGCAAAGTCTGGCCTCGTCATTTCAACAATGAAGTCGGCACATGCCTGCCCCTTGACAGCTTTCCTCGGCTCATAGGTGATATCAAAGGCGTTCAGTTCTATTGCCCAATTCAGCATTCGTCCAGACGCCTCCAGCTTTGTGAAGGGTAGTTTGAGCGGCTGATCGGTGTAGATCACTATTTTGTGAGCTAAGAAATAAGGACGGAGCTTTCTGCTGGCCATGAACAGAGCTAAGCCAAACTTTTCCACTGTAGGATATCTAACTTCAGCATTTTGAAGAACATGACTGACAAAGTATACCGGCATCTGTATTCCCTCCCTCTCTGTCAGTAGAACGGCACTCAACGAGTGCTCGGACACGGCGAGATACATGTACAAAGTCTCTCCTAGCAAGGGACTAACAAGACGAGGCAAGGTGTGTAAGTGATCCTTTAATCTGACCAATGCCGCCTCGGCCTCGTCCGACCATTCAAACTTGGCCTTCTTTCTGACAGATCTAAAAAAGTAGTGGCACTTGTCTCCAGCCCTGGAAAGGAATCTGCCCAGGGCGGCCAAGCAACCTGTGAGCCGCTGGACCTCCTTCACTGTCTTTGGTGAGCTCATATCAATTACTGCCTGGATTTTGTCTGGGTTGGCTTCAATTCCTCTTTCATCAATCAAGAAACCTAAGAATTTGCCTGCCGTCACCCCGAACACACACTTCTTAGGATTCAACCTCATGTTGTAAGCTCGAATAGTCTCAAATGTCTCTCTGAGATCAGTTATATGCGCCGCCCTCAGCTTACTTTTTACGATCATATCGTCAATGTAAGCTTCAATATTCCTGCCGAGCTGCTTAATGAACACAGTGTTAATAAGACGCTGAAAAGTGGCCGGTGCATTTTTTAACCCAAACGGCATCACCTTGTAGCAGTAAAGGCCTTGTTCAGTAACAAATGACGTTTTCTCCTGGTCGTCAGGCCACAACGGAATCTGGTGAAACCCTGAGTAGGCATCCATAAAGCTCATCATGGCATGCCCCGCTGTAGAGTCGACGAGCCGGTCAATCTTGGGCAATGGGAAACTGTCCTTTGGACATGCCCTATTGAGGTTGGTGTAATCAACACACATTCTCCAGGTACCATTAGGTTTTTTGACGAGGACCACATTAGCAACCCAGTCGGGGTACTGACTAGGCCTGACGAACCCAGCCTCCATCAACTTCTGTATTTCCGCGGCTGCCGCCTGATTTCTATCTTCCCCATGGTTCCTTTTCTTCTGACGAACCGGTTTAAAGTTTGGGTCCACATTCAGCTTATGGACGGCCA
The DNA here is from genome assembly GCF_020520425.1 of Spinacia oleracea. NCBI lineage: Eukaryota > Viridiplantae > Streptophyta > Magnoliopsida > Caryophyllales > Amaranthaceae > Spinacia > Spinacia oleracea. The sequence goes on from NC_079490.1 coordinate 72,763,570, forward strand.
CAGCCGGGTCAATACCCGGCATTTCGTCCACCGTGAAAGCAAAGATATCTTCAAATTCTCTCAAAAGGTGGACCAATTCTGCCGCCAGCGGGTCGTCAGGAGAAATCCCGATGGGCACTACTCTGTCAGGTTTGTCTGTGTTTAAAACCACATTGAAATGGGCCCCAACAGGCTCTGGACGTCTCTCTTCCATGTGCCCTGCTGAGATAGTTAATGTTTCTTTGACGACCTTGGGTTGTGTGTCGCCACATTTTCGTTTGTTGCTCGACGTCCCTTTCTCTTCACCTGTCCCCCATGCTTCTGGACTCAAGGTGGTTAGGTAGCAATCTCTAGCTTGTTGCTGGTCACCATGTATAGTGCTGACGCTCCCATCGTCACAAATGATCTTAAGAAGCATCAGATGAGTCACAATGACAGCCTTTGCCCTGTTCAACGTGGGACGCCCCAAGATGATGTTATATGCCGTCAGATCTTTCACTATGAGAAAACGGACATCCATTTGCCGAGATTCCTTTTTATTTCCCATCCTCAGAGGAAGGGTAATTATGCCGACTGGGTGGATGACACTACCTCCGAAGCCTATAATGGGATAGTGGATTTTCTCAATTTTTGAGGGATCATGTTGCAGCCGATTCAAGCACTCTAGACTAATTATGTCCGACGAACTTCCTGTATCAACCAAAATACGCCTAACCCTTAGGTTAGCAACTTTTAACTCAATTACCAAAGGATCGTCATGCGGGGTGGAGATTTTCCCACGGTCGGCTTCGCCGATTTCAACTTTTGGAAACGGGTCAACTGTGGCCTTGCCGGACAGCATCACTTGTCCCAATCGCTTGGCATAATCCTTCTGGCCCCTCATGGTCGGCCCGCCGGCGGCCAATCCTCCTGAAATGACTGCCACGCACTCTGGGTCGGTACGATTCCCATCTTCCTCCGAGGGAGGGGATTTGTTTTTCTTGTAGAAGGGTTTGCCAGAACCTCCCGTGTTCCTGCTGATATAACTTTTTAAGAACCCCTTGGTGGCTAGGCCATCCAATGCCCTTTTCAAGCTCTTACATTCATTGGTGTCATGCCCAATGTCACTGTGAAAGTGACAGTACAGTTTGGGGTCCCTACTTTCTGGTGGTGACTTCATGGGAAATGGACGATCAATGTCATATTTGGACCCGACGTCCATCAGGATTGTGTACATGTCTGTGTTATACTCGAAACGCTCCCGATCATAAGTTCTGGGCCGTTTCTGACCTGCCGCTCCGGGGGCCCTGTCTGATTCTTTTGCAATAGCCCACGTCCCGTTAGGCCGGTTCTTCTTTTCAAATTTCTCCTTTTTTTCCGCTAGCTCGGCGTTATCACTTCCTCTGGGGTCTTTCGGGACGCTGCAAATCTCTGTTGCATGAATGAAGGCCTCCGCCTCATCCAGCACTTCTGCCATTGTTCGGACGCTTTTCTTTACCAGATCAAACTTGAAAGAGCCCTTTTTAAGCCCTCGAATGAAGTTATCGAATGCAACACCATCTGGCAAATCCGGAATTTGCCCTGCCTCTAGATTGAATCTCTTCACATAACTCCTCAGGGACTCGTCCTTCCCTTGCTGAATCCTACTCAGATGCATGCTCGTCTTCTTCTCTTCCTTGTGAGCCATGAACCGAGTAGAGAACAATAGCTCGAGCTCCGAAAAAGAGCGAATAGTTCCGGCTGGAAGTCTCTCGAACCACTTAGAGGCTACTCCTTTGAGTGTGCCCGGGAAATACTTACACCAAGTTGAGTCAGTTGTTCCTTGGACATACATGTGATGCCGGTAAACCAAGAGGTGCATGTCCGGATCTGTGGTACCATCGTAAGCATCAATGTTGGGCGGCTTGACTTTGGGTTCCCTCGGGGCTCTCATGATAGAGTCTGCAAAAGGGGTGGTGTGCCCTAGGGCCATGTTGGACACCCCCTCCTGAATGTGATATACAGGGTCTTGGCGCCTGGAGTAAGGTAGCCGCAGGGAGGACTCGCGTCCGCGAGTTTGACGGGTTGGACGGGTGGCCCCTGGACGTGCCTGGCTCAGATGCGTATAAGTTGGATGAGGGAGAGGTCTATCCGGCATGACGGGGGTTGACCCAGTGTCAGAAAGTTCCGACTCAGAGTCGGGCAACCGCTCTGCGCGTGGCTGCTCACGTCCTCGGGACGTTTCTCCGATCAGCCGCCGTGGCATTCGGCGTGGTAGGTAAGACATGGTCTGATTTGGCTGACTTGTTGGCGGCTGTCTCCTTAGGTCCTCGCCTGTCAGCCTGGTCCAGACATTTGGGGGGCGCAAAGAAAGTGTTGGCCTATTGCTTGCCGGCCTCTCATGATTTGCAGCCACAGCAGTGGTGTAAATCAGCATACTCTTCTGTACCTCAGCATTAACTGTCTTCCCTACATCAGCTTGGAACTCAGCCAAAATAGCCCGAAGAGCACCCACAGAGACAGGCATATCAGGGTTCTCCTCTATTACCGTATCCACCCGAGGATCCAGGTGTCCTCCAGGAGGGGTGCGATTGGCCTGGTCGTCCTCCTCGCTGAGCACCTCTACCTCGGCAGTGTGACGAGGGGTGTGCCCGGCCGCAAATGTACGTGCGGCATCTTCAGTGATTCTTGTGGCCGGCGTATGATGTTCAGTCGGCATTTCTCTTTCGAGGGGTGGCCGCTCTACGCGTGTAGGCCGCCCAGCATCGTTGTCCTGTCGTTGATCTTCCATGTTACCGTACCTCCCCACAGACGGCGCCAAATGTTGTGGGGTTTTTCCGGTGAGATACCTGGGAGGTTTCTTGGTAACTTTTACAGATTAAACAAGATTGTATTTTTATAGAGAGAGAAAGTAGAGAGAAGGCAGAGCAGCAATTGCTCTAGAATGTATTGATTGTGACCCTTTTTTCTAGGGAAGTGGGAATATTTATAGTACTAGGTTTTTGGGGGAATGACCTAATATTCCCCTTACATGATTGGCTGGGGAATGGGAGGAGGACACGTGTCCTTTCTCCTTACAATTCTCTGGCCTCATTTGGCAATAGTGGGCTGTTTGGGCCTATTGTGCTTAGTCATTCACTTGGGATACATACTAATTAAGCCCCTTTCCAGGTATAGGTTTTATACATACATTTATACACACTTAAATACATACATTGTAGATACCTAGATTAATACTCATGCCTCGGAGTAGACTTCGTATGATTTCTGCTTTAGGGGGCGCAATACGTGCCATGTGTCACGTCCTCATTGGTACACGAAGGCACGGTAATTTTGCCCACAACAGGACGCACTTATTTTTAAGTAGCCGTTTCGCGTTAGGACCTCATGTGCTTAAATTCTATTTCAATATTGCAATTTCTATTCCGCAATTTCAATTATGCACCTTTCAATTCCGCACCTTTCAATTATGCACCTTTCAATTCCGCACTTTTCAATTACGCAATTTCAATTCCGCATTTCAATTCCGCAACTTTACTTGCCTAGTCCTTCTAGGCAATGTGGACCTACTCCCTAGTCCATTTCTAGGGGGTCTTGTACTTTACTAACTCCGCCGTTATTTTCAATTGTGACGTTGCTTTAATTGTTTATCGCTTTCATCACCTCACATGCTAAATTCAACAAAATACAAGGCCAGTTACATCAAGCTTAACAAAGATAATTACTTGGACAAACCGATCTTAGGTTCCCTTAAATTAACTTTAAAGCAAAGTGACCACCATACAAAGTAGAAATTCTATTTGTTCTAAATTCAAACCCACATAGTCTAAACTAGGGTATTTTTGAAAATGTTGTGTCACGCACTTGAATTATTTCTAAAGCTCGCGGAATAAGCATCTCGTTCCCTTGCCTAGATCTCACCCATCCGTTTCGAAGATTCAAAGCCTTATCCTAATAGAGTCATTTTCGGTCTTTCCAAACGAGACCCTAAACAATGTTTGGTGGCGATTCCTACAAAGTACAAAAGTACAAAAGGTGTCCAAAAGAACCACCCCGTAGGAAGAGGAATAAAAAACTAGTCCTACAATTCTGGCGACTCCACTGGGGAGTCCCTGATTTCAACTTCGAAAATACGAGCAGACTTCGAGCAGCCAGCCACTGATCTGCTTAAGTACCGGATGCCAGCACTGGCGCCAGGCGCAACCACCTGCGCCAAATGCCACTGCCTGCATCCAGGACGGTGGCGCACAGTGTCTTGTTGCCCACTTTTTCTCGAGTTTTCAAGTGGGATTCAGTCTATTTCTGTACTTTGAAGGACGCTCCTAAACCTTGAGAACGAATGTCGAAAAACGAGCTTTTCAAATACAATATTCAAGTGCGATTTCAATTCTCAATTTCTAGGCATTTCATGCATTTTTCGAAAACCATATTTGTGCAAAACGAATTTCTACCTTGCCCAAACGGATGTGTTCTACATTCGGGCTAGTCCCGGGGGCAACGAAATGGTGACTCTCCATACGGTTCCCAACCAAAGTGTGTGATCATTTCCGCGCCTACTGAAACTTGGCCTTTACTTGACATTCCCGATGTCAAGTATGGAGGTCGTCTGCCGACACACACGTACCTTAGGCGGATGTGCAAGTTGTCGCCGGATCCGCCTCTTAGTCGAGTACCTTTTGACACCCAAAGCCGACCATTTGCATCATACAAAACTTAGACCGACCTTAGGTTGAGAACTTTGCATGTCGCATTCATATTCATGTTAGTGTGACAACGTGATATTTGTGCATTGTGTGGGCGTCTATGCACGCGTGAATGAGTAACCTCAACTTCTAGCTTGCCAAAACCAATTAGCCTCCAACTAGGAAACCAAACCCCTAGGAGCATCATTCAAGCCTCATGCATCTAAAATCGCCGATTTAAGGTCTTTTAGGAGTGCCACTCCATTTGATTCAAAACCCTCAAACACGCCTCACGCACAAATGCCAAATTTCAAATTCAAATCCAACGGCGTCATAATGGCGGATTTTCTAGTCCAAATTCCGAGTTTCAATTTCAAATTCAAATCGAACGGCGTCATAATGCCGGATTTTCTAGTCCAAATTCCGAGTTTCAATTTCAAATTCAAATCCAACGGCGCCATAATGCCGGATTTTCTAGTCCAAATTCCGAGTTTCAATTTCAAATTTCAAATCCAAATTCAAATCCAACGGCGACATAATGCCGGATTTTCCAATTCAAATTTCCAAGTTTCAAATTCAAGTTCAAATCCAACAGCGACATAATGCCGGAGTTTCCAATTCAAATTTCCAAGTTTCAAATTCAAGTTCAAATCCAACGGCGAAATAATGTAGGATTTTCCAATTCAAATTTCCAAGTTTCAAATTCAAGTTCAAATCCAACAGCGACATAATGCCGGATTTTCCAATTCAAATTTCCAAGTTTCAAATTCAAGTTCATATCCAACGGCGACATAATGCCGGATTTCCCAATTCAAATTTACAAGTTTCAAATTCAAGTTTAAATCCAACGGAGACATAATGCCGGATTTTCCAATTCAAATTTCCAAGTTTCAAAGTTCAAATCCAACGGCGTCATAATGTCGGGTTTTCCAATTCAAACTTCAAGATTCAAATTCAAAACTCAAATCCAACGGTATCATGCCGGATTTTCTAGTCAAAACTTTCAAGTCTTCAAACCTCGAATTCAAATTACCAATTTCAAGTTCGAAACCTCAAGTTCAAATGTTTGAATTCATGCTGTCGTAATGCTGACTTTTCCATTCCATATTCCAAACCTCAAGTTCAAAATTCCTATATTCAATCTTTCAAATCTCAAGTCCCATGTTCGAAACTTTCCAATTCCAAATCCATGATGGCGTAATGCCGGATTTTCCTCATTCAATTACAAATTCCATGATCAAACACGTCAAAATTCCAAGTCCACGGCGGCATGATGCCAGACTTTCCAAATTTCAAATCCAATTCCAAATCCATGATGGCGCGATGCCGGAATATTCAAATTCAAACATCTCATGTGCCTCTTTCCCATTTCAATGCTTAAACTTCGAATCAAATTCAAACTTCAAACTCATCTTCAAGCTACAAAAAGTCCTTGCCTTCCGTTGCTCCCAAATACAAATTCGAAAATATTTCCATTGGGTTGAAAATCCCTTGAAACAAACTCAAATTCTATCATGGGTTGAAACTCCCCAGAAATAATACAAGTTCAAAACTCCTATTCCATTGGGTTGAAACTCCCCTGAAATAATACAAATTCGATCCCTCGAAACATTTCCATTGGGTTGAAAATCCCCTGAAATAGTACAAATCCGATTTCCTCATTCTATGACGGGTTGAAAATGCCCTGAAATAATACAAGTTCCAAATTCTACTACGGGTTGAAACTCCCCTAAAATATTCCAAATCCAATGGGTTGAAATTCCCCTAAAATATTTACGGGTTAAAATTCCCTTGAAATAATACAAAATTCAATTCCCTTTCGATCGGGTTGAAATTCCCTTTAAATAATACAAAATTTAATCTCCTAATACAAGTCCAATTTCCAAATTCTCAATGGGTTGAAATTCCCCTAAAATAGTCCAAGTTCCAATAGGTCGAAACATTCCTCTTTTTCGATATTCCAAGTTCTAGTACAAGGAGACAAGTTCTACAAAAGAATGAAGGCTCTTCTCAAAGACTTCCAACGGGTCGCAAATCCCGAATACAAATACAAAATCCAAAATCCGGAGTCTTCGGAGTGGCACTTAGAGTCAAGTCTAGGTCTCATTCATTGCATGCATATCATATCATGTGTCAGGAATTCCAATGTCTAAAGTTCAAAATCATGGGGTAAATAGGCGCCCGGACTCGTTCTCTCAGAATCCTATTCTCAAAAGGGATTCTATACCCTGGATTCGAGATCTTTCAAGACTGTCACTTTCTCGAGGATGCTCCTCCGATCAGCTTTTGGTCTCCTATTTGGCCAGGAAACAACACCGATCATTCCTGAAGATACTATGGTCCAAATGATCACTTAAATCGAAGATTTCGACCCATCTAAGCTGATTACTCCAAGTGAGAAGATGGCCAATGGCTGGAGAAAGTCCCTCAAGATATCTGCTCCAAATGGTAAAATGTTCAAGATTACTGTGGGCGAAGGATCTATGATGAGCGAGTCCGAGTCAGAGGATGAGTCTGAATCCGAGTCTAGTGATGAGTCTAAGAGTCTAGGGCTAGAGTCTTGCATCAATCAAGAGCTTCTAAATGGCGAGCTTCAAGTCAAAACTGTCGATGTAATGATTGCTGAATTCAATAACACTTCAATTTCCTCTTACACTTCAAGTCCAAATTCAAAACACACTTCTAATCCAAACAACTTTGCTTCACAAGAAACTGACCTTGAAATACTAAAAGCTATTGAAAATCATGAAAATAGGACGCCCATAATTGAGGAAATAGAAAAAGTTAACCTTTCTAACACCAGTGATTCAATACTAGTTCAGATTGGTCTGACTCTATCTCAAGCAGAGCGAGATGATCTTATCAAGCTACTTTCAGAGTACATAGACGTCTTCGCATGGTCCTATCATTATATGCCAGGGGTTGATCCAAGCATCGGTCAGCATATAATTCCTCATTCCAGGTTCAAAACCCATCAAGCAAAAACTCCGTCGCATGAAACCGGACGTTTCCCTCAAAATTCAAGAAGAGGTCTCTAAGCAGCTGGAGGCCTGGTTTATTCGAGAAGCCAAATATCCGGAATGGATTGCAAATGTCGTCCCAGTTCCAAAGAAAAACGGCAAAGTACGAATGTGTGTGGATTACAAAGATCTTAACAGGGCCAGCCCTAAAGACGGCTTTCCATTGCCTCACATCGACATCCTAGTCGACAACACCGCAAATCATGCCTTACTCTCTTTTATGGACGGGTATGCATGCTACAATCAGATTCCCATGGCAGAGGAAGACATGGAGAAAACAACCTTCATCACTCAGTGGGGTACATATTGCTATACAGTCATGTCGTTCGGACTGAAGAACGCAGGGGCAACCTACCAAAGAACAGCCACAGCTATCATGAGCGATATAATTCATAGGGAGATTGAAGTATATGTCGATTACATGATCGTCAAGTCCAAAGGGCGACATGAGCATACCTCAGTACTCCGAAAGTTCTTCGACAGGCTCAGGCAATACAACATGAGGCTCAATCCTCAGAAATGCGCATTCGGGGTGACGTCAGGCAAGTTACTCGGATATGTCATCAGCTCTCGTGGCATCGAGGCTGATCCTTCGAAAATCAAGGCCATTCAAGAGATGAAGCCGCCAACGAATGAAAAGGAGATTCGAGGGTTTCTCAGCAAACTGCAATACATCAGTAGGTTCATTTCAAAGCTCACTATGATCTGTGAACCGGTATTTCGAAAGCTCCGCAAAAGAGAACCCAAAGTCTGGGACGAGAACTGCCAGCAAGCATTCAATACTATCAAAGACTAAGTTTCCAATCCGCCAGTGCTGAAGCCAGCCATGCCAGGGATTCCCCTCAGCCTTTACCTTACAACAACAGAATCAGCAGTCGGGGGCATGCTCGCCAAGGAAATTGAAGGCAAAGAAAACGTCGTAAACTACATCAGCAAAAAGTTAATCGAGTACGAGACCAGATACACTCAGCTCGAGAAACTCAGCATCACCTTGGTTTGGGTCACAAAGAAACTACGACACTACATGCTCTCCCATACAGTGCATGTAATCAGCAAAGCAGATCCTCTCAAGTACTTGTTCGAAAAACCAGCTCTCAACGGACGATTATCCAGATGGTTGGTCATGCTGGCAGAATTTGATCTCAAATACACCCCGCAAAAGTCTATCAAGGGTTCAGCAGTCTCAGACTTCCTAGCCGACTGCCCTGTCGAGGCAGACGAGGAGGATTATAACTTACCCGACGAGCAAATCTTAATGACCAGTGATGACAGTTGGTCGATGCACTTTGTCGGTACTTCAAATCAGATCGGATGTGGAGTTGGAGTAATTCTAGTAGCCCCAGACGGCACCCGCATTCCGATATCAGCAAAACTGCAATTCAACGTCACAAACAATGCGGCAGAATATGAAGCATGCATTATGGGCCTGGAAGCCGCCTTAGCATTGGGTGTCCAGAAACTTCGAGTCTACGGGGATTCCTCCCTAATCATCAATCAAATTTCTGCCAAATGGAAAGTAAGGAGCGAGAGCTTGGCTCCATACCAGTCCTATCTTGAGAAGCTGTCTGAGCAGGTAGAAGAGCTTCGCTATACATACCACCCGAGAGAGGAGAATCAATTTGCCGATGCACTGGCAAAGCTGGCCTCAATGACCAACATTCCAAACGGCAAGGCTGAAATGCCACTTACAATTGAAACACGTCAAAAAGCAGCATATGTCCATGCTATTGACGATATCGAGCCAAGCAGAGAGGAACCTTGGTTTACAGACATTCAAAGGTATCTGCAAAATTCTGAATATCCCCCACACTTTTCAAACAAGAATCAAAGGGCTTTACAACTACAACTAGCCAATTTCGTCATAGAAGGCGGCGTTCTATACAAGAGGACCCCTAACGGCCTCAATCTTCGATGAGTTGACAAGCACGAAGCTCAAACAGTCATGGACACCGTACATGCCGGAGTCTGTGGCACCCACATGAATGGGAAGATGTTGGCCCTCAAGATCATCAGGGCTTGATATTACTGGACTACCCTCGAACGGGATTGCTACTTCTATGTCAAGAAATGTCCTACCTGCCAGAAATGTGCAAATCTAAAGCACATTCCCCCATCTTTGCTTTATTCTCAGTCATTACCATGGCCATTCTTAGCTTGGGGTATTGACGTCATTGGCAAAATCACTCCAACAGGCACCGGGGGTCATGAATTCATACTGGTTGCCATCGACTATTTCACCAAATGGGTTGAAGCCAGATCATTCAAAGTGTTGGGTTCCAAGCAAGTGGCCCAGTTCATACAAGAAAACATCATATGCAGATACGGAGTTCCTCACGAGTTCATCAGTGACCAAGGAACCTATTTTAAAGGAGAGTGTGAAGATCTATTCACCGAGTACAAAATTCAACATCACCGTTATTCACCTTATCGCCCGCAAACTAATGGGATCATGAAAATGACAACCAATTACAAAGACTGGCCCCAGAAGCTACACTTCGCATTGTGGGGGTATCAAACTTCAATTCGCACTTTAACTGGTGCAACCCTATTCTCAGTAGTCTATGGAATGGAGGCAGTACAACCTATCGAGCTGGAGATACCTTCTCTAAGGATAGTTCTCAAAAGCAAAATCCCAGAAGCTGCATGGGTACAAGCAAGGTATGATGAGCTAATCATGCTTGATGAGCATCGGCTTCAGGCCGCTCATCATGTACAAGTCTATCAGCGCCGAGTGGCCAGACATTTCAACAAAAGGGTCAGAACCCGAAACATCAAGGAAGGCGAGCTTGTCCTGAAAGCCCTTCGCAAGAGCATCATGGACCCAAGGGGAAAATTCAAACCCAACTGGGCAGACCCATAAATTGTCAAGAAAATCCTCTTCGGGGTAACAGTCGAATTAACAAATGTCGACGGAACAGAATTCCGATCTCTGACAAACCTCGATCAACTCAAGAAGTTCTATGTCTAAGTTCAATGTTCAAATTCAAAGTCCAATTCAAAAATGTCCTGTAAGGGTTAGAAGTACGTCCAGCCTGATTCCTTAACGGGACACGTATGCAACCTCATTCCGAGGCCCGGCCACTTTAATACAAAAAAATAAAAATTTCCTAAATTAAGGGCATCCTAAAAATCAAACTCAAAATTCAAAATTTAATTGTTGTTGTCTTATTCCAAATGTGCCAATTCAAAGCAAAGCATGTTCAAGCGGAATTTAACACAATAACTCTTTCTTTGGCTCTAAGGCCTTCAAAGCTAATTCAAAAGCAGGGTTGGAATCTAGTGAAGCAAAGTTCAAAGCCTTTTCACTTCCACTAAACACATTTTCTAAACACACCTTCCAAACACATTCTTCAAACACAATTCCTTCTAATACAACTTCAAACACATTTAGGTTTCAAAGATCTAGGGTCAGGCGACTATGATCTTGAGTCCTGGCACCTTGAGTACTATCCCCTGGCTCTTCCTGCAATCAATCTTCAATCTTCCCCTTGCCCAAGCGGCGGGAGAAGGAACTTGCTAGTCTTCCAAGACGGGAGGATGAGAAACCTCCTGTGGACTCCGATCGGTCAAGCACCGGACGGGCCACACTCCCGTCACCTTCCTCATAATCAGTTGATAGAGGGCGTCTAGCTCTACAACCTCGGACTCTAGCTGGTCCAGAGAAAGAAATGTCCCTCTGTCTTGGGCCATTCGTCCATACAACATAACCCGTAGACAGAGTGACTGGCTCAGGTGGGTATTGAACACTCAAGAACGGTTTGGCGACCCAATACCGCCTCCAAACTTCAAGTCGATTGGCATTCAAAACAATAGGTTTCGGGTTCTCTTCAGCACAGTCCGGGATTTCCTGTTTCAAGGCATACTGTCTCATCACTCTAGCAGGCGAGTAGAAGACCAGCATTGTGAGGCTTGGCACCCTCAAAGAAGTAGAGCCTGGGGCATGTCTCATAGCAGCAATTCCCCACCAAGGAACTACCCACCTTATACAAGATCCAATCCCAGAGAGTGCGCATTGCCACTCATCCAATGAAAGCCGGCCATACACCATGCGTCGCACAGTGAATCCCTTTCTATTATAGCTTTCCATGTTCTCCGGTGGTGCCACCAGCATGAGCCTCTCCATAAGCCAGACCTTGGTGAATATACAAGATTCAATACAAGTACAATTTCAAATTACAAGAAATCTCCACATCCTTACTTGGAGTAAAACCGGACTTCCCGACGGCAAAGAGGAGGGGTCCGATTTCAACATATCAAGGGCCATCAATGTTTCGCCAATCACGAGCGGCATTGGGTCCCGACCACTAGCAAAATGCTCTACAATCTCTATCAGGGAGGCATCACCATTGCCAAACCCCTGTTTCGAAAAGAGTAAACGAGCAAAGATATAAAAACCCAAGGCCCTCAAGCGAAAAGCCTTGGGAACATCAAGCCCAGCGAAAATGGTTGACAAGGAGGGACAAATCCACCCCTCTGCCATATACAACAACACTCAAAAGTGGGGGCTTCAAGCCCAAATATCTTTCAAAACCCAAGAAAAAGTGTTCTTCAACACTAGGTATGCATGGCTCCGACATAATGGGCCACCCCAATATGGCACTAAACTCTTCAGGGAGGGGACATACCTCATTATTTCCAAAGCGGAAGACATGATGATTCGAATCCCAAGCCTCCATAGCAGCAAGAATGAAGTGCACATCAAGTTTTACAAACTGGAAGGAGGCGAGCACTCCAAGATGCATGCCATCGAGCTCCCTTTTCTCCATCTTGCCTAACGAACCAAGCCAAGAGTTCAAGGCATTTTTAAAAGACAGGGCCATTTTCTTTATTTTCGTGAGGAAGCAGTATGCAAGGCAGAGCAGGGAAGGAGTGATGCAAAGAATGATCCGAAACACTCCCTATTTATACAAGAATCGGCTCTCATCACAGCACACTGACGCCAGGCGCCGAGACCCGCGCCAAGCGCAGGGGCCTGCGACAAAGGACGAGGCCACCGTCCCCTTTATGATTCCGAGTACGCACTCTTTAGTGCTTCGGACAGCTGAGTACAACCTCAATTATTCAAGATTCCAAAGCCGCAAATCGCGCAATTTCAAGCAGTCCGAGTCAGCACCTCGGGCCGATTTCGGGTCAATCTGTCCAAAATTCAAGCATTCTAGTCCTAGATCTGCGCCCTAAGTCGAGTCTGCATATGCATTAGCAAAAGTTAAATATACTTTGACTTGCGCTTTTCCTAACCAAAAAACCTCAGTCAAAGTGGAGGCTTATAGTGGGTATATACACCCGAAAAAATGGGCAATTTTTTTTGCAAATTTTTCATGCATGCATATAGCTACAAATTTCAAAAGCACACACAACGCATACCAAGTTCAAATTTCAACCATGCAAAATTCAAATTTTCAACCATACAAGATTCAAAAATTCCAAACCTTGCAAATTTCAAGTACAAAACCATCAAAAATCAAACCATACAAACCCATACAAATACAATCTATACAAAATCCAACCTAGGCAAGCTGGAATTCGCTACCATGCAGGGTCAGTCCGAGTCATCACCAGCCGTAATGTCAACCACAGGCTCCTTGCCTCTGTTTCGACTCCTATAACGCTCCAGATCCCGATCCAGCTCTGTCCTAGGGGTACCAGGCTCCTGCTCCGAGATACGAAGAGTACCGGGAGAAGGATAAACTCCCTGCTGAGAAGAAGGGTACTGATAAGGTGGCGGCATCGCCATGAACTGGTGTGGTGCCCCAAACATCTGGGCCTGACGCATCCTCTCCATCTTCGGCCAGTAAGCCCAAGCATCCACACCCCAAGGCTGAGGACCGCTCCCTCCGAAGTAGTAACCAGGAGGAGGAACAAAAGGCCTCGTACTGCTCGCACCCCCAAAAGAATGCCTGGTGGAATCAGCATATACAAAAGGGGTAGCTCCCCTATCAGCATCAGAATGCCTCTGATAAGTGCCAGCACCGGATCCCTGTCCCAAATCCAAAGTCGGTCCTTACTGCATCAACGAAGTCTCCACCTGGAGCTCCCTGTTGACGGAACCTCTGCGACCTCGACGATGCTCCTGTAATACAAAATTCAAGAATCAGACATCCAAGTTCGAATTCTAAAGTACAAAACCTCACAGTCAATGAAAGCACCTCTCTGTCCCGGCCAGAAAGCTTCTGGGTCAGCTTGACACAATGCCTCTTCAAAAAATCAATCAAAAGCATCCAGCGACGCACTCTCACCCGAGGCGCCTGCATACAAAATTCAAGATCAATTTCCAGATAAAATATTACAATCAGTTTCAAGCAAATGCAAAAGTACTTACAGCTGCATAATGCTTAGGTACATCATCTTACGTCCTTCGGTGCGGAGGAGAAGCTACAGGGACGCTCACCTCCACCTGCTCCCCATCCGAGTTCTCATAGCGGATGACCCTATCAGCATAAGGAATGTCCTCGGGGTCGACCTCCTCATCCTACAAACATTCATACAATGATTCAAGAATACAAGAATACAAGAATACAAAAATTCAAGAATTCAAGAATACAAGTTCAAAAGCTCACCGGCAGTACAAAGCGTACTGGTGGAGCAAGCCTCTTCAAGAAGTCTTCATAGCGACCCCTCCTATCTACAAATTTCCTCCAGGGGAGACAAACAGCATCGCCCCTAGCACTCAAATAGAGCTGGGCGAGTTCCTCGTCTGGCGCCAACATGGACTCTGGTGGGTCCATAGGGACAAGTCTGTCCCCCGTGCTATGCTGAAGGGACACTCACTCCCCCATATACCACATGTGGAGGTACACCCCCGGGAGCAAGACCTACCGCCCGAACAAGAAGTGGGCACGAGCAGCCGAGGCAGGTACAGGCGCGTCAGCAAAAGGGCGCCAAATCACCTACAGAGAAGACAACTCAGGCAACAATACAAGTGCAAATACAAAAAGATAAAACAATACAAAAGGTTTACCTCATCAAAGGGTAAAACTCTCAAAGCTCTGTGGGAGGCCGCCAGAGGCACCCTCCTACGCACCGTTCCTATCAAAGAGGCAGCATACAGGTAAACCGCATCTCTAGTGCGAGCCGGCGCTAAAGTCGGGAAGTGCTCGTACATCCAAATCTTTCAAAAACAAGCAAAGCATCAGTCAAGTTCAAGATACAAACATACCAGTACAAAATACAAGATACAAAGTACAAGGAGTCTCAAATACCTCCAGCACACTCCACAAGGCAGCAATATTGGGCTCACTCTCCGGCGCAGTCCGGGAGGCCCACTTCATGTCATACAAGAGGTGGCTACATGCCAGACCACCCAAGCTGTAGCTCGAGACGACCCTCAAATCCTGCAAAGCTGTCAGGAAGCTAATATGCACCCGACTGTTCCTGCTCGGGGCCATCACCCTACTCATCAAAGCCAAGAGGAAGAGCCTAACCCTCTGCTCTGCAGATACACCCACGCTACGGATCGCGGCCATGATCACAGTCACAGAAGCGTGGGTGTCATCGTCCGCCAAGTCAACAACAGGGCCGAGCAAGTCCCTGGCGACGGCCGAGCGCCATGTCAGCTCCGAATCAAAAGTCACGTTCCTCTCAGAAAAAGAAAGACCCGTGATCATCGCAAACTCAAAAGGGGTGATGGTAATCTCCCCCCATGCCATATGAAAAGGGTTGGTGGTATCCCACCACCTCTCCAGCAAAGCCTGTAACTAGGGTTTGATGCCTGTCTTCCTCGTAGTATCTCCCATGGCACGCCAGAAGTCTACTAGGCCCGTCTGCAGCCAGATCTCCATAGCCTCCGTGTCAGCCTGTACAGCCGGGAAAACCGTGTGAAGGTCCGCCAAGGACCAATAGGTGCGCAACGGATCTCCATCAGCCTATGGATAAGTCTGTCAGTTCAAAACCTATACAAGTTCAAGCGATAAAACACAGTACAAGACTCACTAAACCAGCGCGAGGCCGCTGAGACAAGTGAAATTCCGGTCGAAACGCCAGATCGGAGGGACTCCAGCCAGTGCCAACGAAAGTAGGTACTCTCCGGGGGAACCATACCCCCTTCCGGCACGTTTATGGCAGCCGCTTCATCGTCTGAAGCATCCTCCTCAGCAGCTCGGACCATCGAACACTCGGCGAGCTTCCTCCGAGTATGACGAGGCATACTAAATCAAGCAGAGTACAAAATGTCAAGATTCTAAACTGGGGGCTATCCTATACTAGCCCGCACAAAAGTCAAAGATTCAGAGGCTATCCTATACTAACCCGTACAAAAATCAAAATTCAAAAATCCCCAATGGCAACACAGGCTCAGCCAGGGACCTTCTATACCAACGTCTAGGCTATCCATGCCGAAGCAGGAATACAAGTTCTACACCAACGCCTAGGCTATCCATGCCGAAGCAGGAATACGAGTTCTATACCAACGCCTAGGCTATTTATGCCAAAGCAGGTATACAAGTTCAAGAAAATTTTCAAAATTCAAAAATTCAAATCTACAAGTTCCAACAGTTCAAGTTTAAATGGCTATCAAATAATTTTCCACAAGATTCGGGAAGCCTAGTATCATACAAGTATTATTCCAAGTACAAGAAAAATCAAAGCTACATGCAATCCTAGAGATTATTTCATAAGAAAAATATGAAATACTTACATGGACAAGGCAAGAACAAGACCAAGGGGAGAGATTATTCGACCTTTGAGAGAATGAAACAAGAGAATGCAAGAGAGTGTTCTTCAAAATGGTACGGCAAGGGGTGCTTTTATAGCACAGCCCCGCGTCGAACGCCGAGCTCAGCGCCCAGCGCTGCCTGCTGCATGCGCATGAATCTTCAGCGTGCGGTCTCCCGTGCTGATTGCACGTCCTTTGTTGCTACGGTTTTCTGCACCAGGCATCAAAAGTCGAATCGTGATATCCTCCAAAAATACGGGTATACATCCGCACCTCCAAGCACAAACAGATGAGTATTTCAAGAATACGAAGTCCAAAAAATACAATGACTCAGGCGTTCGACTCCCAACGGACCCAAGCTCCAAGAAAGTCAGCCGAAATTTCAAGACCCTAAGAGCCAATAAAAAGCTCTTATCCCAAGTGAAACGCATCCCCAACGGATTAATTCGGGGTATTCAAAATTCAAAATTCAAGATTCAAAAAATTTTCGATGCCAAGCTCCGGCCCAGACCAAAGGCGGAAGAGCAGTACAAATACAAATTGGAGTCGTCACAACCGCACGGAGGTAGACTCTATCCTTTTTTTCTAACACATGTTTTGTGCTTGTACCGGCGTACAAAGAATGGTCTTGATTGCAGAACATCTTGATCATTCTTCGTCCCTTTCAAAATACTTTGACTTGTGCTTTCCTAACCGAACGCTCAGTCAAAGTGGGGGCTTCTGTAGACACCTAATTTGTGTCTCCCCACTGGGATGATGATGATACCATTATCCTTATTAGGCGGTTGGAGCAACTTCGTGCGGAAATTCCAATTGCTAAGAACATGTCCAAAATCCAAAAGCCAAAATCCAATCCCCGAGGCCGTTCCCCTTCCGGAACTCGGTACAAAATACAATTTTCAAAAATCAATTTCAAAATCTAAGTACAATCACACCCAATGGACCATTCCATTGGTTTTACAAGGCCTTTTCCAGTCAAAATGACATTAAGCAATCCAAATTCGGGCGCCGACCCACAAAACCGAGCATGTCGGGCCTCGTCCCGTAAAACCGAAATTCAAAAACCTGAAACGGCTTATTTTTAGACGCAAATCAAGTCTTAATCCCCAAGCAAACACTACGTGCCAAACTTCTTATGAATAGTACGAAGGTACACCAATACAAGACAAAGCAAGGACGGAGCCCGCGTCCTTGTTTTGGCAGCATCTGCGCCACGTCAGCAGCGCCTGGCGTTGGCTGGCGTTTAGCAGCAAATCCTCCTATAAATACCCTGAATTCTAAGCATTAAGGGAGGCAAAATCGAAACATAACGTCGTAATACAAAAATTGCCCCTCAAATCAAAGTCCAAAAATCTTACAAAATCTCATACAACATTTCAAGTTCAAAGCAATTGGGAGCTCTAAAAGGAATTCTTGCCTAAGCCTAAATAGGTAACTCCGGATCCCACCATATTCAATCATGTTTCTTTGATTTTCCTATTTCAAAAATGATTAGTAAGTTGACATTTTGAACAATAAAAATGTCACTTACAACAATCATACATTTCTTCAAAATCCAATCTTTTCAAAATACAAAAATGCAAACTTCAAGATTCAAGGATGGTCAAAGTTGTTTGTAATCACTTCTTTGAACTAGAATCACCTTCAAAATATGGAATAATCAAAGATGATACCTTTCTAATGTTTGAAGGTTTAGTCTTTTAGATTCAAGACTCCACTTTTCAAATTTCAAGTTCAAGTTTCAAGGTCCAATTATGTTTAGGGTTGTTCATAATCACTTCCCTAAAACTAGGATCATTTCAAAGTAAGAGCTCATCAAAGATCTAACCTTTTCAACATTAAAAGGCCCGATCTTTGAGATTCAAGTCTCTTAAGTTCAATATTTCAAGTTTCAAGGTCAATATTTCAAGTTCAAGTTCAATATTTCAAAGTTCAACATTTCAAGTTTCAAACTTTTCAAGTTCAAGTTCTATATGCAAAATCTAGGATACTTTGGGTGAACAATCCATCCTAATTTGAGATTTCTATTCCGCAATTTCAATTATGCACCTTTCAATTCCGTAATTTCAATTCCTCACCTTTCAATTATGCAATTTCAATTCCGCACTTTCAATTCCGCAACTTTACTTGCCTAGTCCTTCTAGGCAATGTGGACCTACTCCCTAGTCCATTTCTAGGAGGTCTTGTACTTTACTAATTCCGCACTTATTTTCAATTATGATGTTGCTTTAATGGTTTATCGCTTTCATCACCTCACATGCTAAATTCAACAAAATACAAGGTTACATCACGCTTAACAAAGATAATTTCTTGTACAAACCGATCTTAGGTTCCCTTAAATTAACTTTAAAGCAAAGTGACCACCATACAAAGTAGAAATTCTATTTGTTCTAAATTCAAACCCACATAGTCTAAACTAGGGTATTTTCGAAAATGTTGTGTCACGCACTTGAATTATTTCTAAAGCTTGAGGAATAAGCATCTTGTTCCCTTGCTCGGATCTCACCCATCCGTTTCGAAGATTCAAAGCCTTATCCTAATAGAGTCATTTTTGGTCTTTCCAAACGAGACCCTAAACAATTTTTGGTGGCGACTCCTACAAAGTACAAAAGTACAAAGGTTTCCAAAAGAACCGCCCCGTAGGAAGAGGAATAAAAAACTAGTCCTACAATCCATAAATGCCTAACTAGATAAGAAAAAAGTAAAGCAAACAAAAACCCCACTTAAATAGGAAGAAAAATGATTATATTGGATTACATATCCCCAAAACTCTCAAATTTCAACTAATCAATCACAAACATGACCTTCAAGAATCCCTTAATAAAACAAAAACTATTGATTTCACCCAATTCTTGGTAACAATACACAAAGGTCCACAATCCCATAAAATAAACACAAAATTAGACCATTCATGTGTTCGACAAAATGATCCAAAGAAATATTGTAGACAACAAAAACATGTACTTAAATCATCACAATTCACTATGGCGAAAAAATCATTCTCATAAGAGAAACTATCAAAATTTTCAAATCTACAAAATTCAATTACGAATAACAAAAATCAGCATAAATTTCAAATCAATTGAATATTAACGAACAATATTGGAGAAGAAAATCACCCGAAAACTATGCGGACTTTTGATAATCTAATCCCTTGAGATGAATGAAATTAAAATGAAACACCACTAGAGTTATCAAACCATTTCCTGTTTTTAACGAGTAAGAGCTCCCTAGCTAGGATCTCGAGTGAAAATTAAATTCAGAATTTGGGAGTGAATCAAGTTGAGTTCCTAGATCCAGAAAAAATGGCGCTGAAGTGGTAAGTGAAGAGGGAATGAATTTTTTTTAGTGAAATTCGCCTAATAGAAGGGCGGGTAGTATAATTATTTTTAACGCATAAAAGAGAAAAGGAAGGTAGTATAATTGAGAATTAGTTTTGAGTGAAATTCGTGAAAAAAGGTCGGTATTGTAATTAGATTTTATTCGATCTCTATTATTCGAGCTTAATATGACAATTTCAAACTAATACGATTTTTAATATTATATTTATTATCTTTTCTTTATTTAACTAATGGTTGTATCATTTTAACTTTTATATTTGTCAAAATATAACTTTTATTGTTAATATCTTATATACTTTTTTATTAGTTTATGTACATGTAAAAAGAGAGTCAAAGTTAATAAATGAATAATGCACAATGTCAAAACGGGCTATTAAAATGAATTCCAGCGGCATTATGAAATTGGAAAATGTGGAATAACGGGCTCCTAAAAACTAATTACGTTTTTTATGAAATATATGATTTATAATATCTAGAAGGAAATTTCCCGCTTAAATTTTTATCCAAATGAGTACGACTTGCTGCCGTATTTATTTAGGGTTAACATATACTACTTGTGGCCATTGTTTTTCTATTTGTTTATTACTCTCATGTCCAGACCAAAATCGATATGTCTAGATCATATCAACCAGGTCATGTTAAAATCAGAATCAGTTTGTCCATATCATGTCCAGACCAAAACTGGTATGTCCATATCATATCATCCAAGTCACGTCAAAATCAGAACTAGTATGTCTAGATCATATTTTTACTCAATTGGTTTAAATGACGTGCAGTCTCAATTTTTATAGTTGTTTTTTTTCCTTTTAGCTATTTTAGACTTCATTGTATTCGACTTATTTTGTCTTAATTTATCTTATCTTATCTTATTTTGAACTTAACTGAATTTATTTTAACATATTTTATCTGGAAAAAATTTGTGTCTAAAATAAACATAGGCTCTGTTTTATTCGAATTATTTTGTCTGAATTTATCTTAACTCTGACCTTATTTTATCTTAATTGAAAAAACTTGTTTGTCTGAAATAAAAAAAAAAATTATCTAAAAATGAGTGAAAAAAACTTATTACTTATTTTAAATTATCTTACTTGAACTTATCTGAACCTATTGTCTGGAATAAGTTAAAATAAGTTGAAAAGAACATACCCTTATTTGTCTGTGAAATTTTTTGTCAAAAAAAAATATTTTCACAGAACTTATCTGAACCTATTTTGTCTAAAATAAGTCAAAGTAAGTCGAACATAACATATGCTTAGTATGAAGTATAGATAATTAATATTGATGAAGGTTATTGTATACTTCACGTGTCATTGAAGACCCCATATATAATCTGCACGGAGTTCGGGCCAGACCCATATATCACTAAAAGCTTCAACACCATTTGAGCACCTCTCTTAAGCATCTCGGAAACCTTCGACCTTAATTGTACGTACTTAGAGAGATATTTTCCTCTTAAATTTTAATCTAAACAATACGAAAATTTATTTTATAGTCGTGAATATGGGCTTGTTATTATTATAATTAAAAGAAATGAAAAATAAGTTACGCCAAGAGATATTAATGAAAAACAAGTTACGCCAAAACCTTGAACCCTAAAACCCTAAACCTGAATTTAACTGAACTTATTGGAATTGATTAAACTTGAATACTTGATTGATTCTAATTGAACTAATTAGACCTAGTCATACATGCTTGCAAGAGAGAAAACTATAGAGTTAGAGTGAACTTGTTAACTTGGTTGAAATTTATTGAAACCTATTGACATGATAGAGCCTATTTCAATTTTTTTTTTAATTTATTATTGAAGCATTACTACAAACCTTCACCCATGCCACAAGTTATGCTACATATATAGGAGCTATCATGCATAAAATTTTTTAAAGAAAGCTTATAAATATTCAAATGGCCCACTTGTTTACTCTGTAAAAAAAATTCCCTATTAAACCTCTTAATAGTTTCTCTCCTACCTACATGAGTTATATTCTATTGAAATTCATGTGACAATTGTACTTTTGTTGGACTGTCTTAGATTATAAAAGATACTAACATTCAAGGACAGAGGGAGTAAATTATATTTAATTGGACAAGTCAATGTTACTTGGCAAGTCAACTATGTCGATGTTACTTTATTATACACACTTAATTAATTACTTCTATATCACTATTATATATTATAAAATTGTATTTTAATCGATTATAATTACACAAACCTAAGTAATATATAAATAATTTAATACAGTACAATGATAAACATTTAATACTCTTCAATACTGGTTATTAAACTAATCATAGTTGTTAACTCGATTACAAATTTCCATGGTTATAATCGGACCCAATTTGGAAATATACCCATTAGTTTTCAAAATCAACCAAAATCAACCAGTTAGTCAAATGGACCCATTTCAACCTGACCTAGCTTAATACATATCTGTTCTACCCGATACAAAACCGAGCGATCAACCCAAGACAAAACCGAGCGATCAACCCGATATGAAAATAAAGAGTTGTTGTACAAGTAAAAATAAAGTTTGTAGGCTTTACAAAGATTAAAAAATCTCGCGGTTGAGATGTTTCGAAGGGGCGACCTCTTCGACACCATGGGAAGACCTCAAAAGCAGGCGAGCAAACACAACAATGGTGAGAAAAACTCAGCGAATGTGACAGTGACAAAGCCGATTACTCGTGAACATACCAAAGGATCCCCTAGCATTCCATTAGAGGACCTTGACACCATCTCTGAAAAATCAATGACAAACCCAGAAATTGAAGCTTTGATGGAAGCCCAAATTCTGTCTCCAACAACAACTCTGAGAGATTTGCAGCATCAATCTCAGGTGCGAACTGAGTTCAATGCTTGGATTAATGGATTGAGTGCTGGTAAGACCCTTTCCTCTCATTGTTCAATCACAAAATGGCAGGAATGGGGGTTTGTTTGAAAATAGGGCATCTATGATCAATAATGGAACGAACTTGACTGAAACCAATGTGAATGAAATCTCGCATAAACCTGGCTTGATTAAGATTGACGATGATGATATTGTGGATAAAATTGCATTTTGGAAATCATCGATTGTTTGCTATATTTTAGGTGCTAATCCCCCCCAAAATGTGATGGCTGGTTTTGTGAATCGAATTTAGGGAAAATAAGGTGGCAATGGTTGGGAAGGGAGTTTTCTTGATCCGTTATACTACAATGGAGAACTGCCAGAAGGTGTTGAAGGGTAGTGCTCAGTTTTTTGATTCAGAGCCTGTGATTGTTAAACCATGGACCCCTAATAACAATTTACCAAAGACCCTGTGAAACTGATTCCTATCTGGATCAAACTTCATGGTTTGGATGTTAAGTATTGGGGTGGAAAAAGCCTGAACAAAATTGCTGGTGTGGTTGGTAATGTGAACAAAGTTGACCAGGCAACCCAACATAGAGACAAACTGATGTTTGCCAAGGTGTTGGTTGAGGTGAGCATTGATCAACAATTCCCAGAAGTGATTCAATTTCTTGATGAAAAAGGAAAGGTGGTGGATCAGAAGGTGGAGTATTATTGGATTCCCATCTCCTGCTCCCTTTGCAAAGGAATGGGACACACACAGGAGAAATGTCATAGAAGGACCAACAAAGGGAGGAAGCAATGGGTTCCTAAAGTGGTTCAACCTGTAACTTCTTTGGTTCCCAGTTCTGTTCCTGCAGTCAAAGAGTCAACCATTGCTCCAGAAGTTGATGCAGAGGGTTTTGTTCTTGCTATTGGATTCAGTAGACACAGGTGCAGCCAGTTGGAACCAGTACACACTGGAAACTCATTCATGGTGCTACATTCTGATGATGACAATGAAGAAGAATTGCAGTGCATGGAATATGTTGGAGGTTCATTGGGGCAGGGGGTGACATCCCCTTCTCCCAATGGATAGCTTAATCTGCTGGAATGTTAGAGGGCTGAATAGAAGAGATAAACAAGGGGAGGTGAGGAGGCTTCTCATCACATCAAGTTGTTCAGCCTTCTTGAAACTAGGGTGAAAGCCCCTAGAATGGGTGATATGTACCTCAATGTTTTCCCTAGCTGGTGTTTTTCTACCAATCTCAGCTGCCATCAAAATGGTAGAATAGTTATTGCATGGGACCCTGATGTATTTGTGGTTGATATTGTGTTGATGCATGCTCATTTCATCCATTGTTTTGTTACTCCTAGAGGCACTGGTACTGGTTTCCATTGCACCTTCATACATGTTCTACATGATAGAACCACCAGAGAACCTCTATGGGATTCTCTTAAAGCCATTGCTGATAAGTGCAAAGAGGCTTGGATTATTATGGGGGATTTCAATGCCCTCATGGATCTTGAGGATAGACTTGGCTCCACTATTAGAACATCTGAAATCCAGCCTATGAGAAGCTGTATGAACTACTGCCAGTTGACTGAAGTAAAAACAGTAGGGAGGTTCTATACTTGGAACAATAAGCAAGATGGTGCAGATAGAGTGTTTTCCAGAATTGACAGAGTTCTGGCTAACACTAAGTGGGGAGATATGTTTGATTCAGCTGAAGCAAACTACCTGACTGAAGGTGACTTTGACCATTTCCCTATGGTTCTCACTTGTTGCCAAAAGCCTCCACAGAAAAGGCCTTTTAGATTCTTCAATATGTGGACCTCCTTTCCTAGGTTCAATACCATTGTGGATAGAAATTGGGGGAAGTATGTCTATGGATGCCCTATGTTTAGAGTGTTACAAAAGTTAAAATGGATTAAGGCTGATCTTAAGGATCTTAACAGGGAGGGTTACAGTGATGTTGAAACTGAACACTACAGGTGCCATAAGTTATTGATTGATACTCAAAACCAACTCCATGCTAACCCTGGGAACCATGACCTTGCTGCAGAAGAGAAAACTGTTGCTTCTGAATATAGGAAAGCTAAGGATAACTACTTGTCCTACTTGAAACAAACTGCTAAGGTTCACTGGCTTCAGAATGGATATGAAAACACCAAAGCTTTTCACCAAAGCATTACACAGAGGAGGAAACACAATAGAATCCACTCCATTCATGACAGGTCTGGTAAGTGGATACAAACTGATAGTGGAGTCCAAGATGCTTTTGTTCAATTCTACATGTCTCTTTTTTGCTCCAACATTGAGCATAAGACCTCTATTCTAAGTTCCATCATGGATAGAGGGCCTAGATTGCTTGATGATCACAGGAACAAATTGGAATGTTCCTTCACAGTAGAGGATATTAAGAGAGTTTTAGATGATATTCCTAGCTCCAAAGCACCTGGGATGGATGGGTTTAACAGCCATTTCTTCAAAGAAGCTTGGGGTACCATAAAAGATGATGTTCACAAGGCCATCACAGATTTTTTTACTACTGGCAAAATCCTAAGGGAAGTGAATGTCACCTCCATCACTCTTGTCCCTAAGGTCAAAGTTCCCTCTTCAGTGGGTGATTTTAGACCAATTGCTTGTTGTTCTACTATTTATAAAATGCATTTCCAAGCTGATGTGTGAGAGACTGAACTCTGTGCTTCCAGATATCATCTCCCAAAACCAGGGTGCTTTTGTGGCTGGTAGGTCTATTCTGCATAATGTCCTAGTTTGTCAGGATATTGTGAAAATGTACAGGAAAAGTCAGCACGTTCCTTGCTGTTTTATGAAACTAGACTTGTAAAAAGCCTATGACACTGTTGAGTGGAGTTTCTTGGAAGAATTCATGACCAACTTGGGCTTTCCTATTCACTTCATTAACTTAGTCATGACCTGTCTTACCACTACTCAGTACTCATTTCTGATAAATGGTGCTCCTACAGAGCTGATTCAACCAACTAGAGGTTTGAGACAGGGTGACCCTCTCTCCGCTCTTCTTTTCACTCTCTATACGGAGTACTTTTCTAGAACTATGAAAACTGTGGGGGAACATCCACATTTTAGGTTTCATTCTAGATGCAAATTACTGTCCTTGAACCACCTGTGCTTTGCTGATGATCTACTTATATTCTGCAGAGGTGATCCAAATGTTGTTTCTGTTATGTTGGAGGGGTTTAAGTTGTTCTCTAGCACTACTGGCTTGCAAGTTAATGCTTCTAAATCCTCTATCTACTGTTGTGGTATCAGTTAGGAACATAGAGAAACAATCAGTCAGATTTCTGGTTTTAAGTTTGGCACCCTCCCCTTCAAATATCTGGGGGTTCCTATTAGCACTAGAAAGCTCAAAAGTTGTGACTGTGAAGCTCTTGTAGAGAAAATGACTTTGAGAATTAAAATATGGAGCTCTAGGCATATCTCTTTTGCAGGCAGAATTGAGCTCATTAATTCAGTACCGATGAGCATCTGTGTTTATTGGGCACAAATGTTTATTTTCCCTAAAGCTGTGCTGAAAAGGATAAATGCCATTTGCAGATCCTACCTTTGTCATGGTTCTTATGATGATGGTAGACCTGGTGCAGTGGCATGGGATAAGCTTTGCTGGCCTAAATCTCATGGTGGGCTAGGTTTCAAAAACCTTCTGTGGAATCAAGCTGCAGTGGGCAAGCTGGCATGGGCTGTGGCTACAAAAAAAAGATAATTTATGGGTTAGATGGGTGCATGCAGTGTATATTAAGAGAAAAGTGTGGGCCGAGTTCACACCCTCCTCTACTGCAAGTTGGGTGGTGAAGTACATCTACCAAGTTAAACACTGGTGCAATTTGAGATTCTCTACTCAATGGCTCTCCTCTCCTGGTTACTCAATTAAGGGAATGTACACCAAACTCATTGAGGGAGGAGATAAAGTCAACTGGTCCACTTACATCTGGAATAGACTCACCATTCCTAAGCATAGATTCATTCTATGGCTAGCTATACATGACAAACTGAAAACTAAGACTAGACTGCATCAGTTTGGTATTGGGATTGATAACTTGTGTGTTATCTGTGGCAATGCCCCTGAGACCAGGGATCACCTGTTCTTTGATTGCTTCTTTAGTACCAACTGCAAGGAAATGATCTCTTCCTGGTTGAGAATTCAAGGCAGCTCTCTTCGTCTTATTTCTTTCCTCAGGAAAGTCCAAAGATGTCTAAGGGTGATTTCAGAAGAAGAGTGGCATATACTATGATAGCTAGTCTAGTCTATCACATCTGGAAGGCAAGAAATGCAAGTGTTTGGTTGCAGCAGGTTCCCACTGTTGCTCAGGTGGCTTTGAGGATCCAAATTGGTGTGAAATACATGATCCAGAACATCATTAGTGCTAAAGTTAGTACCAGAGATAGAGATTGGTTTTTCTCTTTGTAATTATTGTTGGGGTTGTTTTTAGCTAGGTGTTCTTAGCTTTTGGGTCAAAAGTTGGCTGCTACCTCCTTTTGCTAGTTTGTATTGAAGTAATTAATAAAATCCCTTTCTTGCTTGCCAAAAAAATAAAAAATAAAAAATAAAGTTCGTATATCAAAGCAAACAATTCAGGAACAAACTCTAAAGTCTTAATTTGAGGAACAAACTCTAATCAATCCTTTATTATTAACCACCCATATGGCCATATTCATCTTCAAGCTTACTTAATGTTAAGAGTTCGGTTTTCTTTTCTCATTGGGTTTGCAAAAAATTCATTTCATCTCTTACAACATTTTAAAGCCGGGTTTCTCCGACGCTACGTTGCTTCGCCCACCAAAACCCACGCCAAACTCCACCACCACTGCCCTCCACTGCCGTCGCCTGAGTTTCTCGCCGACGTGTCCCTCCTCTCTCTCGCTGCTGGTTCCGCTGTTATCTTCTCTCATCTAGAAAACTCTAAAAGACCAAATATTTCCATAAAATTCTTTCAAATTCTCTGATAAATTCCTATCATCAATGTCAACTCGTCGTCGTCCCTTTCTCTTAGTCATTTTTCTCAGCAATAGTGGTTAATTTTCTCCTCAATTTTATTATTTTCTCAAATCCCCTTGTTTTGAGCTTCAAAAATTATGATTTATCAAAAAAAATTAGGGTTTTGTTTAGTTGATCCGATTAATTTGATTTTCTGGTTTCTATGTTATGAAACCCTAATTAGTCACAGGTTATCTAATTATGTGAGTATTTCCAAGTTTCCCATTGTTCTCTGCAATTTGTGCTTAGCCTTGGTTCATTTGGTTTCTTCTTGTAATACAGTAATGTTTTTGTCCCTACTAAGTCTACTGATGAATTTCTTGTGGAACTTTGTTGTTTATGCTTGATTGATGTTGTTCCTGCTTTGAATATGTTGAAAATAATTGAGAAAGCCTGCATCTGCTTTAATTTGCTCAATTACTCCCTCTGTATTTATTTAAGAGATACACTTGACCGGGCACGGGTACTTAGAAAAAGAATTGAATGAAATAAAATAATAAAACAAGTGGAGTTGGTTGATATTTTAATAAGTAAAACAAGTGGGAACCATGTCATTTTAGGTGGTGGGAGGTGGGGGTGGATGTATATAGATTATTTAATTAGATGGTGGGGTTGATAAGTTACTAAAAATGGCAAGTGTATCTCTTAAATAAATACGGCCGGAAAAGGCAAGTGTATCTTTTAAATAAATACAGAGGGAGTAGTTTTATGCAAACTATTGAAATCTTACTTTGATACACAATTCAGAAGGCAAGGACTAAATTCAACCATTTATTTATTTGTCTATATTACAACTGACAAGTGGAAATATTCACTAGTTATACTTTAGGAATTGGGTAGATTACTTGCTGCCTTGCTGGAGATGAGGGTCTTGCTCAACTAAGTGGTATGCAGTCGTGGCTTAGGGTGAGACAACAACATTTGGTTTCTCAAGTTGCATATCTTTATCCAATAATTTGCTTCATCTTTTACTTGAGCTCAACATTTTTGAGTCCCCTTCTCGAGAGATGGAAAAATGGTATTCGGTATTTTCATGTCTGGATTCATACCAGATTTCTAGGATCTGTTTGATTTTTTCTGGGAAATCTTAATGCAATCCAATCTATTTTGAATGAGATCTTTCTAGTCCGAATTTGAGATGTCATGTGTCTTATGCTTTTTGTCGGATTTGAGATTCTCACATGTCTTGCGTAATATAATGCTGCAACATTCCAAATAATGCACAGAACTCTAAAACTAAATAAATAATTATACATGTTTCAGATCTCCTCTTACCTTGTTGCTATCCACATCATATGAGTCTTATGTAAGCATCAGTTTTCTTTTGATTCCTATTTTCCTATGCTGAGAAAATGTTTAAAATGTTTCCTTCACAAGAGAAATTTCAGTTTTAAAAGAAAATGGGATAAATACTGATAAATGCCGTACTCTATATGTATTTAGGGGTCTTGGTCCAAACAATTTCTCTGGATCCCTGCCTCTAGAGATTGGAAAACATACAAGATTGCAACAATTGCAAGTTTCCAACATGATGTATGAATAAGACTCTTCATGGTAAAAAAAAGTATGGATTTCTTTTAAACTACATGATCTTCAAAATCTTTTTTCACTCTCCAAGGCTGGTGGTTCTAATTATGGATCTATCAGTAATTTCTGATTCATGGTGGAGGAAATATGTTTCTGTATTTGTGATGTAATACAAGTTTATTGATTTCAAGTTTAATCCAATGATAGTTGAACTTCTTTAAGTGGTCTATTATCTGATATCCAATAAATGTCTGGTTCGTGCGAGGGAGTTAGATAGAGATTTGTTACATTTCACGCACTTGTTTCCAATAGTTGGGATGAATGGGTTGACACGGATTGCCTGATGAAAATTTGCTGAGAAATAGGTACTTGGGCGTTTTCATATTTGGATTCATATCAGATTTCTAGGTTCAGCTTAATTGTGCTAAGAAATCTTAATACAATTCAATTTAGTTTGAATACGATCTTTCTACTTTCAATTTAATATGTGTCATGTGTCTTATGCAGTGATACTCAATTAGATTTGAGATTCTCATGTGTTTGTGCAATATATTGTTGTCTTATTTCATTCAGTTACACTTGTTTTATTTGATCAGAATTAAGCACTTAACATAATCTATTTATTATATGTATTACATATAACTACATAGATATAAATATTCTCTAATCAATTACCTGTAGGGGAATACAGTTAAACATAATAACATGTGCGGAACAATCCCCAAAGCCAGGAAATATGTATAAAGCACAGATTAAGCAAACTTACATTCGAAGCGTGTTTTCCACAATAATATGTCAACGAACACGAACAAAGAACTCCACTTGTCGTTCCTCTACTTGGTTCACCAACACGTTCAGATCCGTCTTGATAATTGTAGCTTAGACAATCATTCAAGAGTTTGTGCTTTTGGGAAGAACACATCCATGGAGGCTGAGAGAGAATTAGGGTTTCTCTCTCCTCCTTAGGGTTTGATGTGTAATCTGATTTTTGCAATAGGTTGTTGGAAAACGTGTGTTGGAATAATATTATAACCCTTAGGTTATAATATCAACCGGCCAAGGCACATAGGCCATGCGCCAGCCAGCCCCGTCCGTGCAAGCCCACACGCGCACAGCCTCACAGGCGCTGGGCCTTGGGCCGCGCTGTGTGCGCTGCTGCTGCCGTTCCTCGTGTGCGCGCGCGCGCCCAGCCAAGGCTTGGGCCTTGCGCGTTGGCTCGCTACTACGCCCAGTGGGCCTTGCGCGCTTGCGCGCCTTGGCTCGTTGGGCTAGTAGCGTTGCCCCTTTCGTATCCGCGATTAATATATTTCCGATATATTATTTATCGTTTCGTATACGACGAATCACCGTCGTACGATAAGATTTATTCGTTTCGCCTAGCTTACGAATATTCGCGATACGATATACGATTCCGATGCAAGGTCGTATCGTATAATACGTTTTCCAACTAATTCCCGAAAAGCTATTAAATGAATTTCCGATTCATTTAATCCGGTGATCTGTTACGTGTCATTGGTGTGACCTTGTAGGTTCAGTCAAGAGTAAGTTGTGAGTTCAACATCCATTAGAACTCACTGATCGGAAGCATTGCTCCAGCTAGATGTTCCGATCACTTGATCTCACTGAATTAATTGTTCGCAATTAATCTGAACCTTGGTATTAGACTTAATGCACCTTGGGTGAAGGACATATTTCCTTCAATCTCCCACTTGTCATTCAGACAAGTGTGCATCCACATTCCTTTATCACTTAGTGTTACTTACTAAACATAAGGTAAGATCCAAGCCATCCTTATTAGGTCCAGAAGTGTTTCTCGGATTACAGAGTTCAACTGTTAAACTTTTGCAGAAGGTTAAGCCTAACCATTCTGAGCACGACCATGCATTTTACAGTATCTAACTCTCCGAGAGGCCTTGTTACACAACAACACCATATCCTATCAAAGATAGGAGGACAATCCATTCTTGCAATCTATGAATACTCACTTTGATTCATAGTATGCCCAATAACTGCTTTTATAGCCTCCTTTTACGGTGCGACGTTTAGCTAGTATCAAAGCGAACTAATTCTCAAACGAGCAGACATAATCGCTCATGTTCTGAGGAACGGTTTCTAATCACCATTAATGAGAACTACCTATGACATGACTTTAATCTCTTAAAGTGTTCTCATGGTCAATCCGATACAAGATCCAATAAGTATCTATGCAAAAGATTCTGACATCCAGTCACTCTAGTTCAAGAAACATAACTAAGTAATCTACTTGCAATCTAATCTTCATTAGTCATTGGTCGTCCACCTTTCAATGGCCTGGATTAGGGATCCTTTGTGACTTCAATATTCAAGTTCATTTATGGGTGTTTCTTTGTCGAAGAATCCATCTTGACATCCCATTTGAATGATTTGAATCACATGGACTTATCATTTAATACTAAACCAAGATTAAATGAACTATGAAATATAATTTCATAAATGATAAATGTTTAAACCAAATGCTTACCAATTTGTGGGCCTCTAACCCAAAATCAAGCATTTAATGTTTTACAGATATAGGCCTTTCACCCAATACTTAAAACATTCATGGAACTCAAACTTGATTCCATATCTGCATATGAATGTTGTGTATCATTCAATGCAGAGGTTTAGTTTATCATACTTTGCTATCCTTAGCATCTTTTCAATCGAAAGCCTTTCGATGTAAGATGAAAAGATCTTTGAATATGTTTCTAGAACGATCTAGTCTTTCGTTGCTGTTTAGAATGATAATCATATCTAAAATAGAAAATCATCCAGGTAGCAGACCTGTGATCAACCTGAGTTCATTGAAGAACTCCCACTAAAAACAATTCCCTTTCATTGCTTCTTAGGCAACAATGAATTCATTTCAATTATGTAGAATTTCAAATGATGCCATCCTTTTGGAATACTCCAACCAGTTCACAGAGATACATCTTTCAACTGAGAACTTGGAAACTAATCATTGATTCAGTTTCCCATGCATCACATATGGTTTAGAACCTATGTAACCACCTTTTAATCACGACTCCCAATTGCCCGTGTATGTTTGTGGTTTGCCTAACAACAAGATTCAACTTTTGCTTAGGCAAATGCATGTAGCATCAAAACTTTAGTTATCTTCACTTCCTCTTATCAAGTGCTCATCCTACATCTCCAAATGTATTGGATGTTCTTGATACTGTTCCAATGATCTTTGATCCAGATCAATAGAGATTGGTATAAACTCGTCACGATCCAATGTTCACGAGTTCTCTTGGCGATATGTATATCACATTATACATGATTGATTGTAATGCAAAAACCATTCGCATTTTAAAATCCATCCATGTAACTTTTAGCTTCATTCTGTTTCAAGAAACACTGAATCTTGCTAAAATCTTGGCATTGCCATGTGATATAAGGTGAAGGCCCCTCTTCAAGGTCCTTCATGCTTAACTTTAGTGATAACAGCCTAGCTTTATACTTAGTTAAAGCATTCATAACATAGACTCACTCATATGGGTTGAGAGTCTCTTTTGAGTCTCTTCATTGTGTTTGATTTAGTAATTACTTTTACAGAATCCAAACAACGCTTTAGATCCTATCCAATAGATCTTTAACCCAATATGTTCTAAGTTTCGCCATGGTTCTAATATTGACAAATACTTTCAAATCTAACCATTTAGAATTTGAATGTCATTTTCAATACAGAGATATGTATCTCATATATAGAACCAATAAACTTGACTTGGCTCCCACTAAACTCCTCATCTATAAGATGATCCATATTTTCATAAAGCTATGATTGCTCAATAGCCTTTTAGACAAATATGGTATAATTCCCACTTGCATGCTTTAATCTATGAATAGATTTCTTAAGCTTGCTCTTTTATCTAGCATCCAAAACTTTTACATTGTGTGATGCACACAATTCCTTTCTCCAAGTCCAATTGAGTAAGGTGTTTCGTTTTCCAATTGCCATATGCAATGATTGCTAGATTTATCCAAAATGTTTCAAGCATTCCGACTTGGTGAAAAAGATTTCAACATTATCAACGCCGTGAAGTTGTTTACAATCTTTAACCACCAATCTAGCTTCTCTTTTGTATGAGTATACAATATCATCTCTGTATGTTTTGAAAACATGTTTGCAACCAATGGGAGTAAACCCTTTATGCAAATCAACGTTGTATGTTTAGAAAACATGTTTGCAACCAATGGGAGTGAACCCGTTATGCAAATCAACGTTCTATGTTTAGAAAACATGTTTGCAACTAATGGGAGTGAACCCTTTATGCAAATCAACCAAATCATAGATTTGATTCTTCAAGATGAAGGTACTTTGGATGAAATGGCCTCAAACCATTTTGTATGGCCTCGAACCATACTTTATGTTTCTGATGGACTCAAACCATACTTGGGAATTTTTAATTCGCCGTAGCTAACCTGTAAG
Organism: Spinacia oleracea; assembly: GCF_020520425.1. NCBI lineage: Eukaryota > Viridiplantae > Streptophyta > Magnoliopsida > Caryophyllales > Amaranthaceae > Spinacia > Spinacia oleracea. The sequence continues at coordinate 72,797,002 of NC_079490.1, forward strand.
TCGTATGTTTTTGAAGCACTTTCCAAAGTCTTCATAGTTTTCATTCCTCAAGATATCTATGTATCTTTCTTGGTTGAATTCTATTCCTTATACGATTTACCTAGGTATTGAACATCAAACGTTAGTGTCTATAAAGACATTACTCAAGTCCTTTGAGTATTAGGATTCTCTTGAAGCACTTCTAAAGTCTTCATGAAGCTCTTCCAAAGGCTTCTAAGTATGGAGCTTTTCCAAAGACTCCTAAGTATCCTACATTTGTTTGTTGCTTGACTCGAAGTCCATTCGAGGTCATTTTTCTCCCACTTGCCTTTTTGGAAATATGATGGTTTCCTAAAAGACATTATCTTGAGCAACAACCATATGTTCTCAGATTTGTGGTAGAATCAATACCTTCTGTTTCTATGAGTCGCTCATAAAGAAACATACATCTATCCTTGAGTTTGTTTGATGTAAACACTAACTCCTACTGGGTTTGACAACCCTAGATATATATGCTGAAAAGATGTACTGAACCGAAGTTCAATCCTTATGACATCTTATCTTAGCTTTGACAACCTTGTTTAGTGTGAAAGTCACTTGAGAGTATCATTTAGAAACTATATAGGAAAATAGTCGTGATTATCGTTAATCGAATAGATTCCGATTTCTCCATTTGGACATACCATTTTCTTATGGAGCTTCGATTGCTATAATGCCATATAAACAATCTAGATAATCTTTCTTGGCTCATGCAAACATCACCTTGACCCAGCCTAGATGTTCCAAAATTCTTGCCAAGTTGATCTTATACCTTTTTGTGAATTACATTGAAGCATTTCACATATTTCACTTTGAGTAAATATAACCATATTTTCTCAAATTCTTGTGAAATAGGTAAGTCATAAAATCCATCTTTGGCCAATGAACTTCATTGTCTAGAAACTTCTAACAATAGTCCATTTCTATGTCATGTTCAACAAGCAAGACCCACGTGTCTTAAATTTACCAACTTTCAGAAATCCATGCCATGGAATCTTAGAATGTTGACTTGTTGATATGGTCGTATGACATGGCCAAAGATATGTGGAACACAAATCAAAATGTTTGATTTGAACCTTCTGAAGTTTGATTGTGAAGAGATCCGTTTGTTTATTAATCAATCATATGACTCAACCCTTAAATGACCATTTCATTCAAATAAACACTCAACGAATGTTTTTGTTTACTTTGAATTTGAGTCTTTCCGTTGTCCAAACAGAAATTGATTATGATGATTAATGGAACATAATACCATTAAGTTCCAGCCTTTAGAAGGACTTTAAAACAAACATGATGACTCTACAATTAATGTAGCACAATTTTGCTTCATTTCCCACTTGTAGGTCAATAACCAGACTTAGCTCCCGGAATTTGAGTTCTTAACATGAGTTAGAACCTCAAGCGGTAATCTAATACCATGGGGGTTTATTTGCTATGTCGTTTCTCTTTAACACAAACTTTTAGGTAGAAATTGAATATGAATTCATTTCTTTTGTTCCCCTTTCCTATCCTTTCTAGCTTGTTTTCTTATAGTCCTAAAGATTTTACTCTTTGCTTGATCTTCTTACTTTGTTATGCGTACAAAGTCCCTTTCTTTTATTCACTTTGAATGACCGCATCCAATGAGTCTAGTTCATTATCGAATCAAAAGAAAATTGGTTGTTAACCATTGGTTATACATGAGTCTTTAACTCAATACTTCATTATTTCAAAAGTACCCAATATTCTGAATATATGAGGTCCAATTGGTCTACCATTCAAATTTTATTTTGAAAACAACCATGAAGATCACTATAAGAAAATAGCATTCAAGATACGCTCTCACTCTCCTTTTGTTTGAGAATCGCTCTCAAAAATAGTTACCAATCGATCGAGGAAATATCGCAGTTCTATTGTCCGAACGCAATAAGGTTGAAGATTGACTATTCTACAAAATGAGCTAGCAAAGAAAACATTTATCATACTTTAATAACTTGAAATAAAACCATTCACGCAATCATCAAAGCTATTAAACATTTCATTCATGCAAAAATAAAACATGGTCCAAAATAAATGAAACGATTCCAAGACCCCAAAAGTCCTAAATCCTTAAGCAGCTTTAGCATGTCTTAAGTAGTTTAAGATTTTAGGTAAGCAAAACCTATAGCTAGTAATCTCCAAATTACTCTTGGTTAATAAATTAATACCATAATTTATCCCATTGCCACAACTTAATGCCATTGTTGTTTGAGTTGTAACCACAATCAACGTGCTCCTTTAGGACGCCTTACCACCTAAGTCAACTAAAATAGCACCTCGCTTTAGCGTAAACCTACTATCTTAGATCCCTAGATTTTTGTAAGTGTTGATTTGGAAGGCAATTTTTAAAACTCAATATTACTTGGACCTAGTTGTTTCTATGTTGGTTCGATTATTTAGTGAACTTAAAACTAATCGATTCATAGGAAACAACCTGTTCATGCAAAGCATACATACATTCATACATTCACGCATAATATATATATATATATATATATATATATATATATATATATATATATATATATATATATATATATATATATATATATATATATATATATATATATATATATATATATATATATATATATATATTAAATTGCATAAATAATTGGTGATCTAGTATGGCCCAAAACTTCTTGTCTTGAAGCATCCAATCTTCATCATCTCCTTGTTAGCTTGGCATCGTCTTGAATCTTTGTTCAAATGCTAACTTTAAAGTTCTAAGCTTAGAAATACTTGAAAATAATAAAATTACATCAAAATTTCCATGGTACGCAGACCATATTTAAAACTTTACATTCAAAGATAGAACGGTGCGCAGACCGTATTTAACTATCCTAAATTGGCCATACTAGTCACTTGGAGTACCTGCATTGCATAAAATATATATTCTACGCATTCACCCATTCGTATGCTAAAACGAATGGCCCATGTTAATATGCAAGTATTTACGTGAATTAATTAAAATTCACGTTCACATAAATGCGTCCTAAAAGATTAATCAATTTCCAAATTATTAATCCTTAGACTTTATTCTACTTAAAATGAATTTAATTAAAATCATGCGACCTACGAAATAAATAAAATAATTATTTCATTTTAATTTCATTTAGTGGCTCCCACTCAAACCAATAATTATTCCGGATAATTAATTATGAAATATTAAATTAAAACTCGCGGCCCGGCCCAAGCAAATAAAATATTAAATTAAATATCCCGTTAGCCCAAATTAATGCAAATATACGAAGCCCAACGAATTAAACGATTTAAAAAAAAGTTCAATTGCCGAATCGGGCTAGGCTTGCGCCCAGCCCCGCCTTGCGTGAAGCCCAAGAGCACACGAGCATTGCCCGCGCATCCCCAGCCCCATCGTGCGTGCGGCCCAAGAGCACATGAGCAATGCCCGCGCGCCCCAGCCCCATCGCACCGCATGCGCACCGCGTACCCGCAGCCATGCTGCCCCTGCGTTGCGTGTGTTGTGCATCGAGTGTGCTGGACGTCGCAAGGCTTGCCCTTGCTTCATCGCAGCCCCGCAAGCGCCCTCGCCTGCCCCTTCCTTGCCTAGCGCGCACGAGGCACGCAGCCTTGCTGCTGCTGCCCGTGTCGCATGGCTCGGCGAGCACAATGGCCTCGTATGGCTCGACGAGCCATACTTCCACCATGCTCATGTTCGTGTTTTTGGTTCGTAATATGGACCAACATAATTAAAATTAAATTTAATTCACGAACTTGCATTAATTTTATTTTTCAAAAAAGGTTACGATTTAATTTTCGAAAAACAACGATTTTTAACGATTTAATAAACTTTAACGACAATCCAATTTCGTAAAATTAATAAATCAAGGGCTAACAATATTCAAACTTTCAAGAACGATCGAATCAAATTTAAAGTTTGAACTTTTAATTAATAAAATCCGAAACTTTATATCGTTCATAAACAATTAAATTTCAGATTATTAATAATTTGGTTTAAGTGCGATTAAAATTAACGAAACCACTCAAAATTTTAATCCAATAATTTTTAAAATTAGCCACTGACCCATGAAATTATACCCCCTTCCCAATTAACCGAATTATTAAACCAAAACTAATTAAAATTCAATTAGGGTTGTAAATTTTACGAATTGTGGAAAGGGAAAATTAGGGTTTATACTTATCGGAAAAATCTGAAATTTTTACCATAGATCAAACATGTACCCAGCAACATTGTGTAAATATTTCAAGCAATTCCGAGTAGTTTTGGTCGACCATTTAATTGAATTACTGTCCGACACTTTTAATTTTTAATGAAAAATTAACAAAAACGCCCATAAAACGATACTTAGAGGCCTGTTTTCGCAATTCTATTCCCATGAGTTGATCTTAGAAAATCGTTTTCCATCAGATTAGGTTTTTAAAAATCGAAAAAGCGAATATTTTTGATTTCGGAACTGCCAATTTCGCAATTAATCCCATAATTCGAAAAAATTCCGAAAAATCAACAAAAATTCCAAAAATTTCGACAATGCAAAAACAATAATAATCATGCTAATTCATGCTTTGAATACAAAAGGCTCATGATACAACTGTAGGGGAATACACTTAAACATAATAACATGTGCGGAACAATCCCCAAAGCCAGGAAACATGTATAAAGCACAGATTAAGCAAACTTACATTCGAAGCGTGTTTTCCACAATAATATGTCAACGAACACGAACAAAGAACTCCACTTGTCGTTCCTCTACTTGGTTCACCGACACGTTCAGATCCGTCTTGATATTCGTAGCTTAGACAATCATTCAAGAGTTTGTGCTTTTGGGATCCATGGAGGCTGAGAGAGAATTAGGGTTTTTCTCTCCTCCTTAGGGTTTGATGTGTAACCTGATTTTTGCATTAGGTTGCTGGAAAACGTGTGTTGGAATAATATTATAACCCTTAGGTTATAATATCAACCGGCCAAGGCACATAGGCCGTGCGCCAACCAGCCCCGTCCGTGCAAGCCCACACGCGCACAGCCTCACAGGCGCTGGGCCTTGGGCCGCGTTGTGTGCGCTGCTGCTGCTGTTCCTTGTGTGCGCGCGCGCGCCCAGCCAAGGCTTGGGCCTTGCGTGTTGGCTCGCTACTACGCCCAGTGGGCCTTGCGCGCTTGCGCGCCTTGGCTCGTTGGGCTAGTAGCGTTGCCCCTTTCGTATCCGCGATTAATATATTTCCGATATATTATTTATCGTTTCATATACGACGAATCACCATCGTACGATACGATTTATTCGTTTCGCCTAGCTTACGAATATTCGCGATACGATATACGATTCCGATGCAAGGTCGTATCGTATAATACGTTTTCCAACTAATTCCCGAAAAGCTATTAAATGAATTTCCGATTCATTTAATCCGGTGATCTGTTACGTGTCATTGGTGTGACCTTGTAGGTTCAGTCAAGAGTAAGTTGTGAGTTCAACATCCATTAGAACTCACTGATCGGAAGCATTGCTCCAGCTAGCTGTTCCGATCACTTGATCTCACTGAATTAATTGTTCGCAATTAATCTGAACCTTGGTTTTAGACTTAATGCACCTTGGGTGAAGGACATATTTCCTTCATTACCCATACTCAATGTATGTAGTATAAATCTATGACGAAAACAACTAATTAGGTAGTTTGGAAGTCTATAATATAAGAGAGAAGAGTATTGCATAGTTTCATATAGCCTGATATAGCCTCAAGCTGTTAGTTTTAACTCTAGCACAAGGGTGTTTGATTCTCAATTTTCCAGAGTAGGTTAGGTTCAGGTTGCTGAACCTTAGCAATTTAGTGGAAACACAAGCTTGCAAGTGTAGTATATTGATCTACTCATTTTGGTGGCACTTACAAAATCTTAATTTCAGGTCATGCTTGTTCTTTCCACTTACTACAGGACATTGTTCAAAGACTTCTGCCTCGATGCTAATACGACACTTGCCACTTTAAGACTTACCATGGTTGTTTTACCTTGTTTTTAACTAACATGATATGGCTTATCTCATCTTATTTTTTGAAATCTCTTGTCTAAATAGTACTCTTTATATGACCTTCGGGATAAGAGTTGTTGTTATATTGTGTTACACACTGATAATGTTTGTTGTTGCTGCTGATTTGTTGGTTATGTTGATGTTGTCTTACTGTTACTGCTGCTGTTTTGCTGATACGCTCCTGTTGTCACGCTACTACGCTCCTGCTGCTACGCTGTTGTTGTCCTATTGCTGTCTTGCTACTGTTGTCCTGCTGACCTGCTGCTGTCTTGCTGCTGTCATATTACTAATATTGTTGCTTTGCAGACACGGTTGACCTGCTGATAAATCTAGTGAAATCTCCAAGACATGTTGTGTGGTTTTTATTAGGTTTGTGCTTGCGGGTTGTTGCAAGCCTATGGTATTTTTTTGGTTGAGATTGAACAATAATTGGTTTTCTTTTGGTTAATAATATTATTGGAGTTGATAAATCTTCAATTTCTTTTTGGTGGTTTACTTTTGCTTTTTTTATCATGGTTATTTCTTATAGGTGATCGTGCTTACAATGTATGAAATAAATACGTTAGCTTTATTTCCGGTGCCTCTAAACACCTTTTATGACAATATCAAATTGCATTTAAATATCATTATTTTAAAAATAAGATATTGCCTCTAATTATATCTAAAGGCATAATTAAATGGCTGCCCTTAAATATACATTGTTTTAGAAACAACTATTTATACTGCCTCTAATTATATTTCGAGGCAAATAAGGCTGCCCCTAAATATATAGTGTCTTTAGAATCAATTTTTAATATTGCCTCTAAATATATTTTGATGCAAGAATATAGGTTAGCCTCTAATTATATTTTGGGACAAGAATATACGGATGCCTCTAATTATATTTCGAGGCAATAATATTTGGTTGCCTCTAATTATATTTTGAGGCAAAGATATAAGGTTGCCTCTAAATGTATGGGCTTTTAGAAGCAACAAATTATGTTGCCTGAAAAAGGGACCTTTAGAGGCAACCACTAATTAGCGACGGACTTATTAGAGGCATCCACTTTTTTTGCTTCAAACACTCATTAGAGGTTACATCACCATTTTTAGAGGCAATTATGACTTGCCCATATATACGACTTTTCTAGTAGTGAAAATATCTCTTTAAAATAAAACGAGCAACTATTGTCTTTTATTTCAAAACTTAATCCTTTAGCATTGATCTAAGAAAGAAACAGAAATGATGTTTTTAGTAAGACTTGGAACATGGAAACATTCTTCCAGTTCCAAAACTAGCCCAGAGTGTAACGAAAAATAATAAGTTCCTACAGCTAATGCAGCAATCCTTCCTCCATTTCCCACTCGTAGGTCGACTTCACCCTTGCTTAACTTTCTACTTCTTCTTAGTCCCTGTGGATTGTTCCAAAGTGTGAGCCACAACCTGTATCTAATACCCAAGAAGTTGAATTTGCAAGTATACAGTCTATAACGAAAATACCTGAAGATGGAATGACAGTTCCGTTCTTCTGATCTTCCTTTAGCTTCAAGCAATATCTCTTCCAATGCCCCTTCTTCTCACAGTAGAAGCATTCAGATTCAGAAGTGGGTTGGCTCACCTTCTTCTTTTTCAGATTTACTGCCGCCGGTTTGCTTAGATGGGCTGGCTTTCTTGCCACCCTTCTTAGCATTCCTCTTCTTGCCAGATTTCTTAAACTTGCCCCCACGCACTATAAGCACATCATCCTTATCACTTTTGAGCGTCTTTTCAGCGGCCTTCAACATACCGTGAAGCTCAGTGAGCGTTTTGTCCAGACTATTCATGTTGTAATTCAGTTTGAACTGATCATACCCGCTATGAAGAGAGTGGAGGATGGTGTCTACAACCATTTCCTGAGAGAACTTTTGATCCAGTCGACTCATATTCTCAATTAATCCAATCATCTTGAGTACATGTGGTCTTACGGGCTCGCCCATCTTGAGATAGGTGTCAAGAATGTGCCTATGAGTCTCGAATCTTTCTACTCGAGCTAGATCTTGGAACATGTTCTTCAACTCACTGATGATCTTGAAAGCATCTGAGTTAATGAACATTTTCTGTAGATCTGAACTCATGGTTGCAAGCATTAGACATTTTACATCCTTGTTGGCATCAATCCAACAATTGAGGGCTGCTTGAGTGACCTCGTCGCCCGCGGCTTCGGGCATCACCTCTTCCAGGATATACTCCTTTTCTTCCTGCATAAGAACTATTCGCAATTTTCCATAGTTAAAACTACAATTGAAAAGAATAAAAAAATAAATAATCATTCATACATGCTCTTAATAAACTTAAATTCTAGCATACATGCCTAATTCAAAATTTATTAAGCATTTTATTCGAGTTTTTGTGTTCCGCAGGTGTGAATAAAATGAATCCAAGATCCATAAAATCATTGAAGAATTAAGCACATTATGTATTTTGACTCAATTCTAAAATATTTTAGGTAAGAAAATCCTTTGCTAATAGTCTAGAAACTACTCTTGGTTGATAGGTACGTCTAATAACTTATTAGGTAAACTTATCCCATTTGCAACGACATAAAAGGACTCCTTACTTATATCGTTGAGTTTTACGAAAACTAACATGTACTCAAAACTAATGTCTACCTTACCCTGGCGGAAAACTATTACTAGATTTATGTAAAGGTTATCCAAGTAAGCGTTATTTTGGAATGGCACCTTTTACTCAATTTTAAAGTTTGGAACTTAGGGCTCTTACTATGTTAATTAGATTTTATGTGAACTAAAATCCTTAATCATGCAACATAATCATAATATCAAGACATATTTAAAGCAATAAATATCTTAAAGCATGCTTAAGATTTAAATGTGATCTAGTATGGCGCGACTTGAAGCTTCAACTTCAAACTCCGTCTTGAAAATGGTTTGGAAACTTCATCTTGAATTTCACCATGGGAGTCGCCATTTTCTTCAAATAGGATATGTTATAATTAAACTAATTACAACTATTTGATGGTACACAAACCATATTTAAATAAAAACTTTGGTGCATTAGACCAATTTTACATTCAAATTAATGGTACGCAGACCATATTTACTATCCTATTTGGGCCATACTAGTCACTTTCCGCAACCTGCAAAACAGTACATTTACAATATACCATTCATCCATTCATTTATCAATGAATGACCCACTTAGCAAGTTAGTAGAAAATATGCATCACATAAACATTTGCAACAACTAATCAAAGGTTCCAACAATCTACAAATTATTCAACCTTATTAGTTCTAATCGAGTTGTTTTAACCTTAAAGGAATATAGACCTAATCAAGAGTTTTAATGACTAAAAGCTCCCACTAAAACCAAGAATTTACATACTTTACTAATTTTAAACATAAAATTGTATTTCCTAGTCCAACCGAAAACTTACAAATTTAATTAAAATTTAAAGCTCACATAAAATAATTTTATATCCTTAAATTATTTTCCATTTCATTAAAATTAATTAATTATAATTTTACCAAGGTTTTAATTTTATTATAATAATTAGTATAAAATAAATTATAATAATTAAATAACAAAATTAAATTCCGAGAATAATTTAAATTACGAAATTAAATTTATTAAAATCGTTGTTCAACGGAAAAATTAAAACGAAACGACCCAGCAAACTAAGGCAAGGTTGTAGGCCAAAGCCCACGCCTCACCCAAGCCGTACAGCAGCAGCGCCCATGGGCCGCGTGCACGAGTGCAACGCCCGTGGCCTGCTCTGTCGATGGTCGTGTGGTGCATCGCAGCGAGCAACGCAGCAGCCAACGATATGCTTGCTCCATGTGCGCTGGGCAGTGGGCTAGGTGCAGTGGCACGCGAGCTCCCTTACTCAGCGTGCTGCTCGCCCTGCCTCTTGCCTTGCGCTTAATGCTCGTGCCTTTCTCGCTGCCTAGTACGTACCGCATGGGCGACGAGCTCCCTTGCTCGTCGTCGCATGCCCGCACCATGCAACACCCTTTAAGGGTAACACTTAGCTTCCATTGCTTCGTGCGTGCAAGATTGTGAACGATTCATAAAAATCAAAAGTTTTATAATTAAATTTAACGACAAATTAATAATCCATATTAATTACACTAAATTTAGACGAAAAATCGAAAATTTATTGATCAAATTAATTTCCGATTACATTAATTCTTAGGGATTAAAATCTAGGTCATAAAATTCTAAAAATTTTCGATTTTAACAAATTTCATGGTGGTTTTTCATCATAGGATCCTAATTATATTATCAATTAATTATGAAAATCAAAACAAACTCTAAATTATTTGAAATTCAACAAATTATTTGTAATTACGAATTAGGTTGTATAATTAACAAAATTAGACCTTAAATTTGTTAAACATATACAGTAGGTCAACAATAAAATCAAGATTTACATACAAGATTCGCAAATATTTAATTTAACATCATAAAAATTACAAATTTTGCATTCGAAAAACTAAAACCTCCGAAAAGTTATAGTTAGGCTTCGAATTTTGGAATTCTGGCTTCGGCATCTAATCTTTGATTTTTATCAAAGTTTTAAAACGTCGGTTACATGCAAAATTCACTATAAAAACATAAGATTTCGACCATTATTGACTAAACTGCTGAAAATCCTGCGAACATATAATCAAATAATCGCACGAATTTCTAATCAATTACAATCACGAAATTAATCACCCCTTTAATTCATTGCAAATTTATAAAATTTAATCCATGTTAACTATAATTGATAATGGAATTAATTAGAGACTCGTGATACCACTGTTAGGTTATGAAATATAAACGATATATTCGTGCGGAAAAACCATAAAGCGAGGAATCCAAATTAATTTCCACATTGTCAATAGCATAATTTAGGGTACATACAATGTGATGTGTGCCTTCCTAGCTGCTCCCGAACCGAACAAGAACAAGTCTTTAGAGCTCCAAGTGTCGCCCCTCCGAAGATAGTCTGCAGCACGTTCGGATCCGCCTTTTGTTCAATCAATTAGGATATTTACTAAGTTTTTATGCACTCGGGTTATGCTATGAATTATGTTCTCCCTTGAACACAATCTATGTAAAGTATATTGTATAGGTTGTATAAATTTGTGAATACTAATCACATATTTATAGAGTAGAAATTAGAGACTTAGAGTTCTACTAGGAAACCAATTACTAATCCTATCAGGATTACAATTATTAGAATCATAGGATTAATAAAACACCTAGTGTTTGAATCTAATCCTAACTATCTAATTCTAGTAGAAATAGGAAAACTATACTTTAGGTCCAAATTACTTGGCACCTAAGTAATCGTACAAGACTCGGTGCACAAGACGAACGCCACCAACGCAGCCACAAAGGCCCATGTTGGCGCGCCGTCTGGCTAGGCCCAAGCGAGCATTGCTGCTGGCCTTCGGCCCGCTGCTACGCTGCTCGTGCCTTGCCGGTCGATGCTAGCCCACTACTTGTTGCTGGCCCATCGCACAATGCCGCGCCCAGCTGGGCGCACGATCTAGCGCTGGCGCTGGGCCTTTGTGCTTGGCGCTGGGCCTCGTGCCTAGCCCTATGCGTTCGTCCCTTGCTCGTCGACAGATGGGTCGGCTCCCTTGCCGGCTAGTCGTGCTTACGATTCGTTTTCCGATTCCGAAATTTATTTCCATTTCGAACAAATATTTACGTTTCCTTTAATATTTCCGATTCCGGTAATAATTTCATATTCTGACAATATTTCCGGTTCCGGTAATATTTCCGTTTTCGGCAATATTTTTCGTTTCCGTCAATTTTTCCGATTCCGGCAATATTTCTATTTCCGATACGAACCATGTTACCGTTTCCGGCAACATCTACGACTTGGATATATTTATATTTTCGTCATTAACCATATTTCCGTTTCCGGCAACATCTTCATTTCCAGAATATTCTTTACTTTGCCTTTTGACGATTTCAGCTCCCACTGGAACTGAGATCCGTCATTTCCGAATGAACATAAATTGAGTACTTTAATGAACAATATATTCACTTAAATACTTGATCCGTTCACGAACTATTTGTGTGACCCTACGGGTTCAGTCAAGTGTAAGATATGGATTAATATTATTAATTCCACTTGAACTGAAGCGGCCTCTAGGTAGGCATTCAGTTCACTTCATCTCACTGAATTGTTAACTTGTTTAATTAATAATGAACCGCATTTAATAGACTTAGCATGAAATGCATAAATGCAAACTTGGACCAAGGGCATTATTTCCATCACATGTGTCCTCATCAGACATTTTGGATAGAGGGCTTAGTGTGCCTCTTCATACTGGGCTTTTAAGTAGTTGGGCCTCTTTAGGTAAAGTCCACTTGTTAGTTGAACATCTTCCTAGTAAGCATGGGAGTGCTACGTGTTGTTTTATGGTAGATCCAAGGTGGACTTCTTATTTTTGCCACATCAGAAAATATTTCCAATTCCGGTAATATTTCTGTTTCCGGCAATATTTCTGATTCCGACAATATTTCTATTGCCGATAATATTTCCGATACGAACCATATTTCCGTTTCCGGAAATATCTTCGACTTCGATAATATTAATATTTACGTTATGAATCATATTTCCATTTCCGGTAATATTTTCATTTCCGACAAATATTCTTTTTTTGCCTTTTGACAGTTTGTATAGCTCCCACTGAAACCAACATCCATCATTTCCAAATATCCATAATTAGAGTATTTACTGTATATAATATTCACTTAAATACTTGATCCATTTACGTACCATTTGTGTGACCCTACGGGTTCAGTCAAGAGTAAGTTGTGATATTAATAACATTAATTTCACTTGAACTGAAACGACCTCTAGCTAGACATTCATATCACTTGATCACATTGAATAATTAACTTGCTTAATTAATACCAAACCTCATTTATTAGGCTTAGCATTAAATGCAAACTTGGACCAAGGGCATTATTTCCTTCACAAGGAGCAAAGCTTGAGAGCAAGAGCAAAAGAAAATATTTGAGAAGAAAAATGAGAAAGAATGAGCACTCAACCAAACTCACGTAGGGGTATACATAACCCACACTTGCGCTAGGTGTAAGGCTGGCGCCAGGAGCTCGACGTGCTATTGGGCGCATGCGGGAATCTCCGCACGATCCTCCGTGATGATTACACGTACTTTTCTACTACGTTTTCTGCACCAGGCTCAAGCAACAAATAAAAATCCTTTCCGGTAAATATGGGTGTACGTCTGTTTCGGCAACCTTGACAGATAAACTTCTCAAACATCAGAACTCTGAAAAATATATGAAATTAAGCAAAGCAGTCCTAGAAGACTCTAGCTCCGGCAAAGTCAATTAATATGTCAAGGGGACAAGTTTTTCCCCAACGGGTATTTCAATTCTATTCCCCAGTGGATCAAGCCGAGTAAACCTCGAACGGCGTTTCAAGCAAATTCAAAAACCCAACGGATTTAATCTAGGGTATTCGAAATTCAAAAATTTTGATGCCAACCTCTGTTTCGCAAGGGATGGAAAATGTTCAAACCATACAAGATTGAGTCATCAAGCCAGTCCGGAGATAGACTCGATCGTTTTTCTAACGCTTGTTTTATGCAGGTACCGGCGTCCAAAGAATAGTCTTTATTGCAGAACATCTTGACTGTTCTCCGTCCCAATTCGAAAACTTTGACTTGCGCTTTCCTCACCAGACGCTTAGTTAAAATGGGGGCTTCTATAGACACCTAACTTTTGTGTCCCCTTAGGGGCGATGACGAAACCATTAGCCTAGCTTCAAGGTTGGTGCAAATCCGAGTGGAAGTCCCAATTGCTAAAGTAAAATGAAATTATTCCATGTCCAATCATCGAAAATCAAATTTCCAAGTTCGTTCCCATCCCACAACTTGGTACAAAAAGCAATTTTTACACACAAATCCAAAATCCAAACACAAACTCTCGAAACGGACATCACAATTGGTCTTTGAGTCATGTTTCTAGTCAAAATGACATTATGAAATCCGAATTCGGGCGTCGACCCATAAAATCGAGCATCCGGGGCTCCGACCCGTAAAATCGAGTTCAAACAGTGCAAAATTCTCAAAGCGATGCGTCCATAATCGTGCAAATAACCTCCCATAAAAAAGCATATTCCCACTACAATCCAAAAAGTACAAAGGTACGCTGCCAACACGCCTAAAAAGGACGGTGTCATCGTCCTTTTTTGGCAGCTTTTGCTGCGCCATGCGCAGGACGTTTGGCTGTTTCCAGCCGTTTTTCCTATATACCCCCCCCCCCCCCCCCATTTTTTAGAAATCAGAGGCAGAAAACACACAATTTGGCTTAACGTCGTAATGCTAAAATCAATTTACAACAAATAAATCCTCTCATAACATCAAACTTTCTAAAAAAAACTCTCACAATTTCTAAATACAAGAGAAATTGGGAAAACAACTTGGAAGCATCAACCTAGAAAAGCTAGGTAATCCGAGGCCATAAATTCTATTATTCCTAATTTTTATGCTTTAATCTTCAAGCTTTTTCAATAATCCTATGGTGTTCATGTGATGTTCATACTAACTCGAACTAGGAAATGCTTCAAAGGAGTAATCTTTGAAGGGTTTTCATACTTGAAACCCCCCTCAACTCCTTTTTACAAGTTCCAAGTTCTAATTTTTAAAGCTTTTATTTAATAAAACATGATTAATAAGTTGAGGATTTCACTTTTAAAAGTGTTCCTTATGATAATCATCATTCATATCTTCCAAAAACTCTAACTTTGTACAAGTTCAAGAATGTTTGGAATAGTGAAAACCCTTTTCCAAACTAAACCATATTAACATCTAATTTTCTATGTTCAAATATACAATATCTATGCATAATATTCAAGGATGTTTAAGTGGAAATCATTTCCTTTAAACTAGAATCAATTTCAAGAATAAGATCTTATTAAAGGTGAAGTCTTTTACATAAAAGTCTTAATCTTTAAGAACGTAGCCTCCTAATTACAAGTCCAATCTTCAATATTCAATATTCAAGTTCAATATCCATGCTTTATTTTAATGTTCATATACAAAACCCATGGACTTTTTAATGAGCAACTCATTTTAAAGTGACATTATTTACACTATTGGATTCGTGGGGAGCCAAATCACTTTTGAGCAAGCGTTCCTCAATCGGATTTTCAATATTCAAGTTATGCAACTTCTATCATACAAGTTCAATACTTTATTGCTTATTTTATAGCTCATTTCAGTACCGCACCTTTAAATATTGGACCATTCAATTCGCACTTACTATTCATGCTATTTTACTCGACTAGTCCTTCTAGGTGATGTGGCTTACACCTAGTCCTTTTCTAGGTGGTGATATATAATCTTTACTAATTCCCCACTTTATTTTCTATTGTGATGATGCTTTACTTGTTTATTGCTTTCATCATCCAACATGATAAATCAACAAAATACAAGTTCTAATCACGCTTAAAAAAGATAATTTTTGGACAACCGGTTTACGCTCCCTAAATTTTACTTAAAGCAAAGTGATCACCATACAAAAATTAGCAATTTCAATGTCCGAAATATGCATGCTCACCCACCTAAAAGTAGTGTCACGATAGGGTTATATCCGAAAATAATGCTTGTCTTGTATGAAATATCTTGCGAAATTTACTCAAATAAGTGTTTCGTTCTCTTACACGAGTTTCAATCGATTTCAAGTCCTAGCCTTATCCCGAGTCAAATTTTGGTCTTTCCAAACCGGACCCGAAAACTTGTTTGGTGGCGACTCCGTCGAAACCCAATGTTCAAAAAAACCGTAGGGGTTAATTTCTATGTTATTTTCTTGAACCTGGGTTTGCTATTTTCTAAATGCGAAATTCAATATTCAATCATTAGGTCCAACCTTGGAATTCGACTCTCCTTTTGGGGTGGGATTGAGAAAATAAAAAAAACCCTACAATATCCAACTTAAGTAAATAGGATAGAAAGTAATGTAACAAAGTAATTTTTATTGATATTTGAATGTTTGGGTACAATCTCTGTATCTGATAGTTTACAAGAAATAAACTAAGTCCTTTGATTCTATTCCACGACTGACGGTGACACGTGTATGGCACTTGTATTTGAGTATAGGGTGGTGGTCGCCTAATGACGCCAACCCGAGTTTGAGTGTAGGGTGATGTTTATGGACGTCACCCTGAAGGTTTTGTTTGAGTGCACTCGAACGAGAGCTTATAAAACTTGAGTATCTTTCGAATATGTTTGAGTGTATCTGAGCATTCACCACGAATTTTATGGGCTTGTTGACTACTTTTCAAAGAGAATTTCAAGAGAGTTGTATGAGCTCTTGAGAATAATGATTTTTGATCCACTCCACCGAAGTAGAAGAGTAGTATTTATAGGAGATGGAGACCCCTTTACTGGATTTGATAGGTTTGGGCTTGGATCCAATTTGTGACTTGAGAATCTTTAACCTGGTCCACTAGATGATTTGTTTATTCTGGGCTAACAATACTAACTAGCCCAAAATGTTTATGACCCAAATTGTATTTGATTACTTTGGGTATTAATTTGATGAGCTAAAATAATTTAAATAGATTAATTTATTTTTAATACACCAACAAATTTTTAGTGCCTGCAATGTCAAAATTAAATTGTGTCATCTAATAAGAAACGGAGGAAGTATAAAGAACAATGTAAAACATATTAAACGGGCTAAAATGAAAAGTGTAAACATCATTTTAAAATGGAGGGAGTAACAAAATATTGATTTTGTCACTTACTGCCTTTGAAAAAAAAAGTGTGAATGACTACTTTTTCAACAATAGACAATATTGTCGATTGCTACTTTTTCCCCCTTTCTAGTTATTTTATCCTTAAAATGACATCATATTTCAGTATTTTTCATTTATATACTTTCCTCTTTAATAATACATGTAATTATAAAATAAAATAAATTGTCCAAGCTAGCTAGCAACGGCTACACTTACTCTAAATTAGGGGGCTAGCTAGTTGTACGGGGACCCCTATCGACAGGATGATAGGAACCTTTGTAACAAGAATACATGAACGCATAATCTCATATATCTCATGTCAGTCTGTGGAAGACTCACACAACCGACATATTGTCTGGTCGGTAGGTCTGAGTTAATGGGATAGACCTAATGCAAACGTCATTCTATCTAGTACATAGTCAAGAATTCATAAAGACTATATGACTTTAGCATCAAAGGGGAATTCTCAAACCAACTCGAGGTAGCTAGCATTCTCACATGTGCAGATCCCTACAAACACTAAAGATCCGAGATAAGAGAAAGTTCTTCCTACGTTCTCATTCCACGTCAGGACATGAAGTTTTCAAAGATGGTTTTTTTAATGCTAAAATCTCAATTCTTTGAAAGGTTAGCTAGACATACAAAAAGCATAACAACAAATTCATAATTTTTTGATTAGACAAATTGTATTTTACTACCTAAAAAAATTGAAAATTTATTTTTTACCATCTAAAAAAACCAAACTTGTATTCTACCACCTAAAAAAAGTATAAAGTTGTGTTTTACCACCTAAATCAAACTTTACTTGTGCTTTGCTATCTGCTTTGCTTCTGCTTTTCCATCTTCTGTTTTGGCAGGACTTTTACAAATTCATGGTCATATTCCAATGCCCATTGAAGATGTTTGTGATTCTAACATATTGTGACTCATTTTTTGGGTTTGTAAAAGTCTTGTCAAAGCAGAAGATAGCAAAGCAGAAGAAAAGTTTATTTTCAATGGTAAAAAACTATTTTTACACTTTTTTTAGGTGATAAAATACAAGTTTTGTTTTTATGTGGTAAAAAACAATTGTTCGATTTTTTTTAGGTGGTAAAAAATAATTTTTCGATTTTTTTAGGTAGTAAAAATTAATTTGTCGTTTTTTATAAGTAAATAAAGCTAGGAAGTATCTTGTGTAGAAGCACTTTCTAAGCGATCACACTTCGGTGGTCAGAATTATATTGACCACCGAATTTGCGGGCCCCAGGAGTGTATAAGCCACCAATTTGTCCAGCTGTGCGGGTGCCATTTTCCAACTGTGTATTTGCTTCTGGTATTTCTGGTATTTCGGTAATTGATTTTCCATATTTCTGGAAAATGTTTTGTTAATTTCTGTAATTTCTGTAAATACCGTGTAAATAATTTCCTCACAATTCTAAAAAGAAAAGGCCCGCGGTAATTTTTTCTTCGCTCTCTCTCCTCTCAGTCTCTCCTCTCTTTCGTTGATTTTATTCTTCATCCACTGGATCTTCATCTCTCTCCTCTCAACTCCAATTATCCGTAAGTTTTTTTTTCATTTCTCCTCTGTAATTCATAAACTTTAGGATTTTTTTCCTTGTTTGAACCAATTTTCTCTTTCTTTTGGGAATGAATTTATTCACACAGTTGGGATTTCATATTTTTCATTTATATATGTTTGATTCGTCGGTTAACAAGTTCTGTTAATTGTAAGATGCTATATTAAAATTGTGATTATTTTTTGGAATTGGATAAGCTATTCGTTATGAGGAATTTTTTATTCTTTCCGGGCATGGATGTTTTTGTTTTCAATTTTTTTAATACCGAATTGTTTGTTCAATGACCTCAAATGTGTTGGCCAATAAGTCTTATGATTCAAGGTCTTGGACACAAATTCATGTGAAATTATCTTCTTCGCAATTGCTAATAAGCTTTCAAGAGTTTCAACCAACTTATTCCCTACCATCCGCGTCCCACCTTCTCTTGTTTGTTGACGACCTTATCTTGTTTGGAGACACCTCTAGTACCACTCTTCAAGGCATGAATGGTGTGTTGGCTACTTCTGGGAGTGTTCTGCCTAGAAAATGAATAATAGAAAAAGAAAAATTTTCCAAGCATACCCCCCATGATGAAAAAGATATGTTTTGTACCTCCCTTAGTGTTGTGGACAGCCCTGATCTTGGTAATTTCTTTAATTGGTTTTTCCAAGCATTCTGACCACTGAAATATGATCGCCAAATCTTGAACTGATCATATATGTAGGAAACTCAAAGGAAAGTTGGCTTCTTGGAAAGCTCAGTCTTTGCCTAAAGCTGGAAGATTAGTGCTCATTAAATCCTCCCTTTCTGCTAGTGCCAACTATTCAATGCAAGTGCTCTCTCTCCCGAAGTCCACTCTATCTGAGATAGACCAAATCTGTGCTATATTCCTATGGGACTCCACTCCTGATCATAAAATAACCCATCTCACTTCTTGGCTTCAACTCTGTGGTGACTCCTCTTATGGGAGGTTAAGTGTTAGGTATGATGTCCTTATGAACCAAACCTTGATGACCAAGCTCTTCTGGATGTTCAATTCTGCCCAAAACCTTTCTACTTACTTGATAAGGAAAAACTATTAAAAATAAATAAATAAATAAAAAGGTTTGCAAAACGCAAGAAGTAAACTAAGAGTCAAATAACGTCATCAATGTATATTCTCTCCCTCCACTCTGTCCCATCCAACGCCATATTTTCCTCAATCTCAAGTAGGCGCATATCGTGCTGAATCATCTTCCTCCATGTTTTCTTAGGAAGCCCTACCACTTGCATCCCTATCACTTTGCCACTCTTCTAGCCTCCTAACCGAGGAATCACTTGATCTTCTTCTTACATGTCCAAACAATCTTAAATGATTTTCCATCACCTTAAACTCAATTTGGTGCAACCCCTACTTTCTTCCTAATAATCTGTTTGGAGAATCTGGTTAAGAAGGAAATATTTTGATTTTTCAAAAAGAAAGTAAACCCATGAAGTTATGGTGGATGCAACTTTCTGTAACCCATGAAGTTATGGTGGATTCAAAAAGAAAGTAAACCCATGAAGTTGCTCCCAAACAATCTGACTTGCCTGTGAATTCAATACTTCCCTTCTCTCCACCACTCACTCAGAAATCTGTGCATATTGACTCCAAGGTTTATGCTAAGTTTATCAAGGTGGATGTAACTTTCTGTAACCTTTCTCTGCTAGCTGGTTATGCTGTGGTTTGCAGGTTCTCTGATAACCAGTTAGTTTTGCCTCTGAAACGCAAGCTATTCTCCTATTGAACCTATTGCTATTTGCTGGTATAGCTGGCACTTCCACTACCATTGCCCCTATTGCTGCTGAAACGCAAGCTATTCTCCTTGCTACTACTTGGGCAGAAGTTGTTATCCTCTCTGGCTGCAAGGCTGCTGTGGAGAACATCAATGAAATCGACACTGCTACAACTTGGTTAACTAACCTCTATGGAAAATGCAGGGACCACCTAATTAAATCAGCGAGGAAGAGATTGCTTGAAGGCAAGGAGAAGGCAACTACTCATGGAGGCAGACTTTGTGGCGAGGAAGGCCAAGGATCAGCTGAGTCTGTGTGTATCCAAGGCTGGATTTTCAACCTCCTTCTATGATCAGTTTAGTTATATTTTGTATAGATAATGACGTTTCCTTCGACGCGTTTCCTTTCTGGAAAGTAAATTGTTAGGTAGTGATGGTGCCAAGAATGGTTATATTTTTGTGCCACATGAAGTGGAAAATGCTATACTCAACCTTAATTTTGATGATATATTTTGGCAACGGTTTAACTTAATGGTGAAGTGTACCTTCAATATAAGCATGTCCAATATTTTGTTTTAAATTATTGTAACATTTTGTTGCAGGATGTGTAGCAAATATTTTTAAGGAGGTGAAGATTTCTTTCTAGTGTCACAGTCAAATCAAATTGCTCACCACTTCATAAAGGACAGTTTCAAGCCTTCAAGGAGGTGGAAGTCTTGAATGTTGAACGTAAACAAGTATCTAAATTATTTTCTTAGCTGCTGCCTTGAACCTTAAGTTGTGTTTTTCCCTTTTAATTTTAAAAGTATGTTATTGGTGTTATTACATTGTTTGGACTTGTCTTAGGGCCAAAGAGTTCTGGGGTTGTGTTCGATTTCTTCCTCCCTTCCAATGCTCAATTTCTCTCAGTCTTCGTTCAGAATATTCCACCCGCGGGAGCGAGACATCCCTAATTCTTCTCTTGAAGTTAACGTTCACGGTTCCTTTTGCCATGGATCAAAGGAAGTTAGCTGAGCAGGTATTTGCTATTTTACAGTGATTGGAAGCTTTTCTATGAAATACTTTACTTGGGATCTCCTGGAAACCAAATTTCTTTACCAATGGGGATATATCAACAATCACCCAGTAGGGCAAAGTAGATTGCATACCATTCTACTTAAGGCTCCGTTTGGTTGGGTGTAAAACATTTTCAGTGTAAAACATTTTCAGTGTAAAATGAATTTCGTGGAAAACAAGTTACAACGGAAAACACAATTTCAAAATTAGTTTTCCGTTGTTTGGTTCCATGTAAGAAAAATAAAGTAACAAAAGGAAAATGAAAGGGAAAGTAAGCAAGTAGTGAGAAGAGTATACAAGAGAGGTAAGGCAAAAGGAAGGAAAACAGTTTTCCCTTCATTTTTGAAGGGAAAATGGGTTTCCATCATTGGGAGAACAATTTTACTCCTAGGAAAAATGGTTTTACATTCCTTTGCAAACCAAACAACGTAAAATTGAAAATAGAGGAAAATCGTTTTCCCGGAAAATGTTTTACGCCATACCAAACGGAGCCTAAATGCACGGAGTTGCTCCCCACTCTTTCACGAAAAGTATTCGGTTTGAAGACCGGAATACTAATCCCTACTACAGATGCCGTTGCAAGGATGTTGAGTTTTTGTAATCGGTTTTGTGTTTTGCTTACCCCACCCCCAGAATGTAAAATAGATAATTTTTTTAGAATCTTATTGATAGGAGTCTTAGTGTTTCGCCAAACTTGAACGGCGTTCTGGTCTGGTTTTAATTAATACCTTGAGTTTCAAACTCTGCAGCGCAATTTATTTGATTACAAATCAATCCCAGAAGTTTTGATTGTAACCAATTATTATGGCTTAATCGTATTCATAGCTATTGAGTATTGACTAATGTCTTCTAGTGGTGGTGTAATTGTACGTGTTGTATTATGCTTCAAGCTATTAAAACGTAGTTTTATCCCTGGCTCACCAAAAAGGAACAACAGTCAAGTTTTTCCTTTTGTTTGGTACCTCCCAAGGCCAAGGCTACACCGCTACACCCACAAATTTTAGTTTGGAGGTGATGGCGGACACTTGAACCCCTGAATAACCTCATTCCAAATCCCTAGACTAGATAAACACCACGAAACCTCTACTTATTTCTTGGCGGTTGTGGGACGGTTTCTATAACCAAGGGTAGTTATTATCCTAGCTACTAACAAACACAAAGATTCGCACTGGCGTAGAATCGTAGATGGACTATTTCACCTATCAAATTATCAATTACGTTACTCAATCTGTACCCAGCAACCTGCGACTGATCCCTTCCAAACTCCTATCCATAATGTGGTTGGATACACGTCTGTTGTCTCCCTCACTTTTTAACATTAACCGCTATATCGTGTCACTATTTGTCGGGCCACTGAACAACCTTGCACCTTCAAAGGTTATCAGGTCGATTTTGAGGTCATCTTGGTGTACGACCTCTGTGGTTTGGGAGCCATGGCGATTTGGATAATCATATATAGTTTCAAATTACTATATATCCATTGTTTGAGGTTTAAATGAATGAAGGGTTATCATTTTGCTATTTGCTATTTCTATTTGTCAACCTAATTTGGTTTACCATAGGCGTTCCACCAGGTAAACCAAGGCCCAGTTAGAGATATTGAGGATAAAAGGTTAACAGGTAGCATATGGGCTTTGATTCAAGGAAATTTATTACGCCTAAGAGTTCTGCTACATTTGGGGAAATTTATTAATTATTCTCATGTGAAATTTATTAAGTTATACACTAACACACACTACAAGAAATTGTACTATTAGCGACGGGAAATCCCGTCGCTAAAGCCAATAATTGTTGATTAAAGACGGGATTTTCCGTCGCGAACCCGTCATAAAAGGGGTCGTCGTTAATGAAAAATCTCGTCGTTAACCCATCGTAAAAGACATTTGCGACGGTTGTCCCCGTCGCAAAAGCCCTTTTACGACGGGATTTTTACCCGTCGTTATTTGGTTGTCATAAAAGATACAAATTTTCGTAGTGTGTACACCGAAAAGTATTTTGTGTGTTACCACCCGTTTCACCCTTAGCTAATCCGGATTAGAGGCGAGTTATGCGTGGATAGTTTCCAGTCCCCTCCCGATTGTTGTTGCGGGAATCCAACACTTGTTCCTCCCTACAAAGTTCGTTGTTATTGGCCGAAAACTAATAAGGCGATTGTGAATATAACTTTTAAATGCACGGACCAATGTGTAAAGAATGTTAGCTTCAAACTTGAGAATGGATTTAACAAGTTACACAGCCTATCCGGAAAAAAAATATGGTGATTATCAACAACTCGGTTCACGAGAATATCGATTCATAGTCCAACAATGAGTATTGCTGTATTCCTTGTATAAATTTATATAGAAGAGTACTATGCTATTATTCATGTATTTGTGGTGATACCTACGAATTATATAAATAAGTTTTCATTTTATGTCAAACTTTTTTGTTGGTAGACAAAAGTTAAAATTCAGTTGTAAGATAAATTATAAATATTATGATCGTCCCCAAATAAAATAACAGCATCGCCTAGTGACTGGGTTTATCAAGCTGCGCAGGATTCCCGTAAAGATTTTGGTGTTTATCAACAGCTTTATCTACGAGAGATTAGAATGATAACGTATATAACGATGGGATTGTGAGTACAAAGTTACTCTTGCGTTATATTCCCCGTAAAGGAATAAGACGATAATAATCCAACTTACAATGAGCATGGACATGTGTATAGAATACTATTCAATTATTGATGTATTTAGGGGTCACCGACTTGCATTCTATATGGGGTTTTTAAAAATTCTATTGACGAATACGGGATATGTTTTAATTAGTAGTAAAGGTTTTATGTTAGTATAGTGTAATTTTTATTTGCAGCTGAAAATTACTATAAACATTATAAGAGCCCCAAATCCAGCTTCAAACTTGAGAGTAGATTTACCAAGTTACAAGGATTCTCGTAAACAAATATGGTGATTAGCAACAACTTTGTTCACGAGAATATCGATTCATAGTCCAACAATGAGTATTGTTCGTTGTGTTATTTAATAATGAAGGAAATAATGCCCTTGGTCCAAGTATGCATTCAATGTTAAGTCTAATAAATGCGGTTCAGTATTAATTAACAAGTTAATAATTCAGTGAGATCAAGTGAGCTGAATGCCTAGCTAGAGGCCGCTTCAGTTCAAGTGGAATTAATCCACAGCTTACTCTTGACTGAACCCGTAGGGTCACACAAATAGTACGTAAACGGATCAAGTATTTAATGGCATTAAATACTCCATCTATGGATATTCGGAATCGACGGATCTTGGTTCCAGTGGGAGCTGAGATCGTCAAAGGCAAGCAAATGAATACTCCGGAAACGATGATATTGCCGGAAACGGAAATATGGATCGTATCGGAAATATAAATATTATCCAAGTCGTAGATGTTGCCGGAAACGGAAACATGGTACGTATCGGAAAATATTATCGGAAATAGAAATATTGCCGGAATCGGAAATATTGCCGGAAACGGAAATATTGTCAGAATCGGAAATATTATCGGAATCGGAAAATAATTCCGGAAACGGAAATATTAAATATTTGTTCGAAACGGAAATTAATTCCGGAATCGGAAATATTAAATATTGTTCGTATCGGAAATGAATTCCGGAATCGAGAATTTAATCGGAAGCGTATCGTACGAATTAGCATCGGACGAGGCCTGCCAGACGAAGGCCCAGCACGAAGCCGGGCCATCGCCCAGCAAGCCAAGCGCAACAACCACACGCCAAGCATGCGACCAGGCCCAGCTCAAAAGCCAGGCCCAGCCGAAGCTTGGGCGCGCGCGCGGGGCTGCGACGAGTGGGCTGGCGCTGTGCGTGGGCCGCAAGGCCTGCGTGCGGTGCTAGCGTATTACTCGAAGTGTGTTACTCGAATCCTAAAGCGTATAGAATTCGTTTGATGATTAAATTCCTAATCCTAAAAGATAAATTAATTAAATAAGAGTTCCACTAGGATTCTAATTTAATTAATTCGTATCCTAGTAGGATTCCAATTCTCTTTCCATACCCCTATAAATATGTGGCCTGGGTTCACAATTTATAACGATTTTTCAAGTATTCAAAGTGAGTTTTTGAGAGAAAAATTCAGTCACATACCTTGCCTAAAAGTGCCGAAATTATTAGTACCTTAAGGGCGATTCTAGTTGGTCAATCTTAAGGCGGATCCGGACGTGCTGTGGACTATCTACGGAGGGACGACACTTGGAGTCCTAAAGACTTGTTCTTGTTCGGTTCGGGCGCAGCTAGGGAAGGCACGCAACAAAGAGTATGCATCTAAACTATGCTAAATGATTATGTGTAAATAATATGTATTCCTGGCTTAATGGTTGTTTCCGCATGATTTATGAATTGTCATATGTATCATAACCTAACAGTGGTATCACGAGCCTCTTATTATTTTCATAATCTAAATTGCATGAACATGGTTAAATATTACAAATTTGCAAGAATTAAAAGGGGTGATTAATTTTCGTAATTGTTAATTAATTGCAAATTGCGTTTATTTAATTATACGTACGCAGTTTTTCGGCATTTTCTTCGTTACTCATCCAAATCGAGTGATTTTTGTGTCAATTCCGCATGTAAAAGGCATTCTAAAATTTTGACAAAAATAATGTTTTTCTGCCGAACCCAGAATTCTCAAATTCGAAGCCTAACTATGACTTTTCGAAGGTTTTAGTTTTTCGAATGCAAAATTTCGTAAATTTAAGATGTTAAATTAAATATTTGCAATTCTTGTTGGTAAATCTTGAATTTTTGATTGACCTACTGTATATGTTTAACAAGTTTGAATGCCTAGCCTTGTTAATTATGCAATCTAATTTGTAATTATGATTAATTTGTTGAAAATTAGAATAATTTAGAATTAATTTGATTTTCATAATTAATTATAATTTAATTAGATATCTATGATTAAAAACCACCATAAAAATTGTAAATTTATGATAAATTTTAAATTTTTATGACCTAGACTTGAATC
Organism: Spinacia oleracea; assembly: GCF_020520425.1. Taxonomy (NCBI): domain Eukaryota; kingdom Viridiplantae; phylum Streptophyta; class Magnoliopsida; order Caryophyllales; family Amaranthaceae; genus Spinacia; species Spinacia oleracea. The sequence goes on from NC_079490.1 coordinate 72,823,130, forward strand.
CATGTTAATCGGAAATCAATTGAATAATAAATTTTCGATTTTTCGCCCTAAAATTATGAAATTAATATTAATTTATTAATTTGTCATTAATTTTAAATATAAATTTTTTAAATTTTATGCGATTCGTTCATATAACTTGCACGCACAAAGCAATGGACGCTACGTGTTACCCTTAAGGGGTGTTGTATAGTGCGGGCATGTGACGACGAGCAAGGGAGCTCGTCGCCCATGCGGCACGAATGCAATGAGCAAGGGCATCGTGCACGAGCACAAGGCAGCAGCCCTGCCTTGTGTCGTGGGCTATGAGCAATGGACGAATGGGCATGGGCGAAGGCAAGGCACGGCAGTCGCGTGTGGGCAGCAAGCGAGCTGCGCCACAACGCGCACTGCCTCGCGCAAGCGCGCGCAGCCTCGCACGCAGCGAGCGCAAGCTCGCGTGCCACGAGTGCTGCGCCCAGCGTCGATGCCGCGCGCAGCGAGCGCTGGCTCGCACCAAGCGAGCGCTAGCAAGCGCGCACAGCATGCGCTGGCGAGCGCACGAAGCGAGCGCTGGCTCGCACCAAGCGAGCGCTAGCAAGCGCGCACAGCATGCGCTGGCGAGCGCACGAAGCGAGCGCTGGCCCGCGTGCAGCGAGCGCTAGCGAGCGAACGCAGCGAGCGATGGCTCGCGTGCATCGAGCGCTGGCGCGCGCGTAGCGAGCACATGCTCGCGTGCATCGAGCGCTGGCGCGCGCGCAGCGAGCACCAGCTCGCGCGATGGCTTGCGAAGGGTAGAAGCAGCAGCTATGCGACGCAGCGCATGGGCTGCGCGCACATGGCCAGCGATGGCTGTGTGCGTGTGGCCCATGGGCGTGTGATGCGTGAGGTGTTTGCGTTGCGATTAGATCGTTTTGAAATTTTAATTTGAAATTTTCAGTTTACGTAATTTTAATTAATTTTAAAATTAATAATTTAAATTATTTTCTTGGATTTTAATTTTGAATATTGTAATTATAATAAATTTTATTTATTCTAATTATTTTTCTAAAATTAAAATCATGAATTAATTTAAATACGACTGAAATTAAATTAAACTTTGTGGATTCAATTATAAATTTATATGAGCTTTAAATTTTAATTAAATTTGTATGTTTCAGGTTAGACTAGAAATACATTTTTATGTTTAAAATTAGTAAAGCATATGAATTTATTGGTTTAAGTGGGAGCCCTTTTAGTCATAAACTCTTGATTAGGTCTACAAAACCTTAAGGTTAAAACAACTTGATTAGAATTAATAAGGACTGAATAATTGGTAGATTATTGGTGCCCTTGATTAATTGCTGCAAATGTTTACGTGATGCATAATGTGTTTTACTAACCAACTATGTGGGCCATTCATGATAATGAATGGGTGAATGGTATATATTGTATATGTACTGTTTTGCAGGTTATGAAGTGACTAGTATGGCCCAAATAGGATAGAAAATATGGTCTGCGTACCATTAATTTGAATGTAATTGGTCTAAAGTACCAAAGTCGTTTTTCAATTCAAATATGGTCTGCGTACCATCAAATAGTTGTAATTAGTTTTAATTATAGCTTATCCTATTTGAAGAAAATGGTGCCTCCCACGGAGATTTTCAAGACGGACTTTGAAGTTAAAACTTCAAGATGAAGTCGGGCCATACTAGATCACATTTATCTTATGCATGTTTTAAGTTATTTATTGCTTTTAAATATGTCTTAAAATGCATGAGATCAAAAGCTTGATTATGTTGCATGATTAAGGATTTTAGTTCACTTAAAATCTAACCAACATAGTAAAAGCCTTAAAGTTCCAAACTTAAAAATTGAGTTATAAGGTGCCATGCCAAAATATACACTTGCTTGGATATCCTTTACATCAATCTAGTAATAGTTTTCGCTCAGCGAGGTGTTACTTATTGGTCCTAAAGGGGCAAGGTACACAAATAATTGTGAGTACATGTTAGTTTTGGTGAAACTCAACGATATAAGTAAGGAGTCCTTTTATGTCGTGGCAAAATCGATAGGTTTACCTAATAAGTTCTTAGACGTACCTATCAACCAAGAATAGTTTCTAGACTATTAGCAAAAGGCTTTTGCTTACCTAAGATGTTTTAGGATTAAGTCGACAAACTGTGCTTAATTCTTCAATGATTTTAGGATCTTAGAATCATTTTATTCACACCTACCGGAACAATTAATTCGAATAAAATGCTAATAACTTGTTGAAATTGCATGATTGCTTTAATTTTCAAGTTATTACTCATGATAAATGTTTAGACTTTGCATGCTTCAATGTATGTTTTAATTATTGTTTATAATTAAATATCTTGCACTGCAGTAAATCCTTTAAGAAAGGTAACAATAAATTTCCTCGATTGGTAGTGAATCCAAGAACGATTCACGGAAATGAGAGAAAGTGAGCAATTTAAAATGTACGTTTCTTATATCGACTTTTATGGTTGTTTTCGAACATCAAAGTCGAATGGCAAACCAATTGGTGCTTGTGAATTCAAAATACACTGTAGTTTTGAGATCATAAAGCATTGAGTTTAATACGCTCAGCTTTACCAATGGTTAACAACCTAATATCTTTGTCCATTTAATTCTCGAATGAGTCTAGTCCCTAGACATTCGAATAGATCGATGCTTAGAGAACTTTAGAAGCTTCTGGTAAGATCATCTAGTTGAAACTTAATATTCAACATAAATTAAATGGTAAGAACCTTGTTGGGGTGACATTGGACATGTCTAACAAAGTATAAAAGTCAACACTAAAGAATTCAATTCTTAAGACTATAAGAAAGGGTACAAGAAATAGGAAAACGAGGAACATATGAAAGGAATTTACGATTTCGTTTCTACCTATAAGTTTATGTTTAAAGAGAAGTGACCTAGCAATCAAACTTCCTTGGTATCATATACCGCTTGAGGTTCTTACTTCGGTAATAACTCAAACAATGGAAGCTAGGATACACTAATGACCTACAAGTGGGAAATGAAGCATGGCAATGCTACATTAGTTGTAGGGTCATCTAGTTTGTTTTAAGTCCTTTCAAAGGCTGGAACTTAATGGCTATTTTGTTCCATAATCAACATACCTAAATTTCTGTTTTCAAACACAGAAAGACTCACATTCAAGAAAAACAAAAACAATGTTTGTTTGTTTATTTGAATGAAATGGTCAATTACAGGTTGAGTCAATATGCTTGATTAAAACAAACAACTCTTTAAAGAACTTTACTAGGTTCAAATCAACCCCTTGATTTGAGTTCCACTAATCTTTGGCATTGTTGCTTAGACCATATCAACAAGTTAACATTCAAAAGCTCTATTTTGATGGACTTTTGAAAGTTGATTGATTTCTAGATCATTTTAAGACAACTAGTCTTACTTGTTGAAAGTAACAAAAGATATGAACTATTGTTAGAACGCCTAGACAATAGAGTTCAAAGCTAAAGAAAGATTTTATGACTTTATTATTTCACATGGATTTGAGTGAATATAGGTTTATTTACTCAAATGTGATATATGTTGAATCTGTTTGGCTAGTTCAAAGATTCAGAAGTATAAAATCCACTTGGCAAGAAATCATAAAGATCTAGGTTAGATCATGTTGATGATTACTTGAGACCAAATATGATCATCAATGATTGTGTGTTGTAATTTCACAATCTAGGTCCATAAGATATGGCATATCTTAGTTGGAATAATCTAAGTCAATTAGTACTTGATTCGATTAATGATGAATCATAAAGACTTTTCCTATAATTTCTAAAACAAAATGCTCAACTACCACCAAACTAAACCAAATTCGTCAAATCTATTGAAAAGTAATTTCAGAATAACTTTTCATAAAATATATCTAGAGAGTTGCAAAACTCAGTGGGAGCTTAGTGTTTGTCATTCGACAAACTAAGGCCCAAGTATAGATATATGTTTCATTATGATTTATTTAAATGAGACACAAGGGTATCGTTTCTACCACGAATTTTTGAGAACATAATGTTTCTTTGCTCGAAATAATGTCCTTTTGGAGATTCGTTTCCAAAATGACAAGTGGGAGAAAATAGACCTCGAAAGTCTTCGAGGCGAACAACAAACATAAACGGACATTCCGGAGGCTTTTCGAAGTGCTTCAGAAAATCCGAACTTATTCTGTAAGGACTTTACAAGTGGCTTTAAAGAATAGACATCTCTTAGAAGACTTTACAAGTGCTTCAAGGAGAACAGAATATTCAAAGGACTTTCAAGTGGCTATTGATATTCTATTGTTTGATGTTCTATACCCAAGTAGGCATAGAATTCAAGTCACTGAAACTATGAGATTCTTCTATTAGATAGTGAAGAAACATAGAGATCAGGTCAATGAAACTATGAGATTCTTCTATTAAATAGTGAAGAAACCTACAACTTGCAGTCAAACTATTATCATATAGATTAATGAGTTTGTGACTTGTAAGAAAGCTATGACGAAATATAGATTCCCTAAAATGGTTAGAGGCCATATATAGACTATATGTTTAATTGGTTAAAGGCCATAAAACATACTCAATGTTTTGATGACAAAATTGAAATTTTGTTGATTTGCAAGAATAGTTTCACACCTATTGGTTGCAAGTTTGTTTTAAGGATAAAAACCATCAAACATGGAATTGTGTTCACATACAAAACTAGATTAGTTGCTAAAGGTTACAAGCAAATTCATGGCATGGATTGTGTTGAAACCTCATGCATAATCGTAATACACAAGTCTATAAATCAAGCAATGATTGCATATTGGTACATATGGCAATTGGATGAAAAAACGTATTCCTCAATCAAATGATGGAATAAACTATGTACATGGTATGTCATAGGATTTGTGGATCCAAATAAATGCTTGAAAAAGAAAGCTAGCTTATAAAATCTAAGTACAGATTTAAGCAAGCAATTGGGAATTGGAATTGTATTTTAGTGAAGCTAATAAGTATTTTAGTTTCATAAAATGTACATGATTCTTATAGATTTATAAGAAGTTTAGTGGGAGTACGTAAAACTTAATTGGTCCTATGTGTATCACACACATATCTCTCTATTGAGAAATAACATTCAAATGCTAATGACTTAGATTTGAGATTATTCATCAATGATGGACCATGGCGGAACTTAGTACATACTGGGTATTAAGATCTATTTACAAAGATTTTATGTTATTGTTTTGGATTAAGTAATGGCATTTACTAAATCAAACACGAAATACTCCATTGGAGATATTCGACCCATGTGAATAAATCTAAGTAAAGAATGTTTGAACTATGTATAAGCATTTACTAAGTTAAACATCAAAGGATCTGAGTAAGATTCTTAACCTATATTATATGTCAAAGAATTTAGCTGGATTTAGTATCTACTGAAACTAGATGAGCTAAAGTTACATGAATAGAATTCAATTAGAATTATTCTACAAAAGAATTTATCATGTATGATATAATATGAGGATCGCCAAAAACGTATCGTATGACTTTAGGCATGACGAACATATACCAATCTCTATTGATCTAAGTAAAGATCAACTAGATTGAGATCAAGAATACTTATGGTACTTGAAAAGGTACATAGGAATAGTTCTTGATTCAAGGAAATAAAGATATGCTAAATATTGATGCTACACGCATAAACACTGGCAAAGGATCAAGCAAAGACCCTTTGGAGTTAACCATTGACAAGGACGAGCTAAAGAGCATCGTGTTTCGAAATGGCAACATGGATTGGAGACCATGAGTTGTTGCGTGGGAAATTAAAATAATAATTTCTATGTTCTAAGATATAGTTGGAGAGTCTTCCACATATCTGGGAACTGCTTGGATAAGTAGATCCAAACAAAGCATCACTAGCAACCTATACAGTTGAAGTAAAAGTAATTATTGCCTAAGAAGCAATAAAATAGAGTTGTTTATATGAGTTCTTCATTGAACTTGGGAAGATCACATGTCTGTTGACTTAATGGTTCTTCATTGCAAAATGCGTAGAACCACTAATGTAGCAAGAAAGACTAGATCACAAAATAAACATACTCAAAAGTTCTTATCATCATATCTCGAAGAACATTCTATGAAAAGGATGTTAAGATTGGCAAAGCGTGATAACTAAACCTATGCAACAAGTGAGAAGCAACACTCACGTTGTAGCACTGGAAATCAAGCATAGCTTTGAATTCCATGAACTGTTTTAAAGATGGGTTTGAGGCCCATGGTTGTAAAACAATGGGGTTGAACATTTATCATATATGAAATGTATTTTCATATTCCATTTAATCTTGGTTTAGTATTAAATGATGAGTCCCTTCAATTTGACGATATATTCAAGATAGACTGTCAGGACCAGTCTTGTGACTAAGAAATGTCTATCAAGTGAACTTGAATGTCAAAGGTTGAAAATGGTCCCTAGTCGGAGTTTTCTATAAAATTGGACGCATAGAAAACGTTAGACGATTAGAATGCAAGATGACTAGTAGTTCTGTTTCTTGAACTATGTGGACATGGCAATGTCATAATCATTTGCATAGATACTTACTTTGGGAAGACTAGTATCGGACAAGACCTATGAAACTTTACTGTAAGAGATGAAAATCTGTCATAAGTAAATTTCATTAAAATTATTAGACACTAAATCCTCAATACCTGAGTGATTTGAGATTACTTGTTTGAGAACTGGTTGCTTTGACGTTGACCAACCGTCGCACCGTAAAAGGAGGCTATAAAGGCAACGCTCAGGTAATCACCTATCAAACGAAGTCTAATCTCAAGATCGCAATATTGGGATTGTCCTCCCATAAATCGGGATGAGATGCTTAAAAGTTGTACAAGGCCACTCGGAGAGCTAGAAACTGTGAAATGCATGGCCGTGCTCGGATGAATCATAGGCTATGATTATCTGTTTATTTGATCAGTTGAACTCTGAAACCGAGGAACACCTCTGGACATAATAAGGATGACAACTCTTACCTTATGTTCAAGAGCAAGCATCGAGCGACAAAGGAATTAGGAAATGCACACTTGTCCCTAAGGACAAGTGGGAGACTGAAGGAAATAATGCCCTTGGTCCAAGTATGCATTCAATGTTAAGTCTAATAAATGCGGTTCAGTATTAATTAACAAGTTAATAATTCAGTGAGATCAAGTGAGCTGAATGCCTAGCTAGAGGCCGCTTCAGTTCAAGTGGAATTAATCCACAGCTTACTCTTGACTGAACCCGTAGGGTCACACAAATAGTACGTAAACGGATCAAGTATTTAATGGCATTAAATACTCCATCTATGGATATTCGGAATCGACGGATC